>NW_028133379.1:0-600000 GCF_964374135.1 Grampus griseus
CTTCCCGATCACACAGTGGATCATACTCTGGGTTCCACATGCATGTTTTAGCTGAAGGAAGAATCCCTTAAACCTGGAGAGTTGAGACCCATGGAATGGGTATCATGCAATATGACTTCAAAGGGTCTGCATTTGCTCACCGAACCTCACCAATCCTATCACTGCTGCATTTATGCCGCTGTACACACACTTGATTCTCTTTCGGAGACATATAAATCCATAGGTTTTAAGATTCTTATTAGTCAGGTATATACTTAGGCGTTTAAGATGGGGTGTTGAGTCCACTTCGTTGAGCAAGGAGTAGCTCTTGTCTATTACATATTTGGCTTATGGAACGGTATCTGTGTTGATTTCAATCTCTGGTTTTATGCAGCACCCCAACTCACCTTTCCCCTTAAGCAAGCGTAAGTTGGTTTTCTACATTTGAGACCCTATTCTGTTTTGTAATTCAGTTCCTGTGTAGCCAAGTTTACATTCCGTGTATTATTGATACCTTATGATGTTTCTATTTCTGTGTGACTTATTTCACTTACAATCATCGTACCTGAATCCACTCATTATGCTGCTACTGGCCTGATGACATAGATTTCATTGCTGAGTGATATTGCATTGTACGTAAGTACCACAACTTCTTTATCCATTTTTCGCTTTCTGCGATATTGAACTTGTACCTTAAACGAGGTTTTTGTAAACAGAGCCGTCCCAAACTTTGGGGTTGCTGTGTCTTTTTCATTTTAATTTCCCTGAGCTATAGGACCATAAGTGGAAGTGCCCTAGGCTCTGTTGCTTTGTTTTTTAGATGTTTCAGGAAACACCATACAATTCTCCAGAGTGGCTTTTGGCAATTTACATCGCACCCATCAGCATAACAAGGCTCCCAGTTCTCATTGGCCTGTCCTGCCTCTCTGGATTATACACTTTTTTCAGATGGCCCTTTTGACCGGGGGGCAGTGAGACTTCATTGTAGTGCAGATTTCCTTTGCAAGCTTGCTTGGTTGGCCAAAAAGGGCGTATGCGTTTTTTCCTGAATATATTCAGGAAAAAACGCATATGCCCTTTTGGCCAAGTGCATCATTGTGGACGTTCTGCCTCTTTTCCTATGCTTTACATGCAATTCCAGTCTACCTCCTGAAATCGGTTTCCTGCAATTCTGCCTCGCTTTCAAATCCTCTTGGCAGGCTTACTTCAATATATTTTTGGACGATAGCTGTCATTTATAACTCTGCAGGTTTGTGAATTACAGGGCCCCGGAGCTCCTTTCTTCAACTCGCTTTCTTGTGAGCTGGCCGCAACACCGCAGCATTGCTTCAGGCCCTAGTGTGGTTGCGGCATGGCACGCTGAGCCTTTGGTTAATTCCTCTTCCTGGTGGGAAATGAGAGTTAAATTTGCCCGTCCAGACACCTGCAGCTAATCTCTCATTGGTTCTCCCTATTCCTGTTCATTTTCCGCAGAAATTGCAAACTGGGCCAAACAGGAGGTTAAAGGCACTGACTCTCCAAGTGGGGAGAGTGTTAGTAAAGTTTCTGGAATGTTGCACCCGAGTACCAGGGGACGAAAACTGAGACACATTTGAACACGTTTCCCGATCACACGGTGGATCATACTCTAGGTTCCACATGCATGTTTTAGCTGAAGGAAGAATCCCTTAAACCTGGAGAGTTGAGACCCATGGAATGGGTACCATGCAATATGACTTCAAAGGGTCTGCATTTGCTCACCGAACCTCAACAATCCTATCACTGCTGCATTTATGCCGCTGTACACACGCTTGATTCTCTTTCGGAGACATATAAATCCATAGGTTTTAAGATTCTTACTAGTCAGGTATATTCTTAGGCGTTTAATATGGGGTGTTGAGTCCACTTCGTTGAGCAAGGAGTAGCTCTTGTCTATTACATATTTGGCTTATGGAAAGGTATCTGTGCTGATTTCAATCTCTGGTTTTATGCAGCACCCCAACTCACCTTTCCCCTTAAGCAAGCATAAGTTGGTTTTCTACATTTGAGACCCTATTCTGTTTTGTAATTCAGTTCCTGTTTAGCCAAGTTTACATTCCGTGTAGTAGTGATACCTTATGATGTTTCTTTTTCTGTGTGACTTATTTCACTTAGAATCATCGTACCTGAATCCACTCATTATGCTGCTACTGGCCTGATGACATAGATTTCATTGCTGAGTGATATTGCATTCTCCGTAAGTACCACAACTTCTTTATCCATTTTTCGCTTTCTGCGATATTGAACTTGTACCGTAAACGAGGTTCTTGTAAACAGAACCGTCCCAAACTTTTGGGTGGCTGTGTCTTTTTGATTTTAATTTCCCTAAGCTATAGGACCATAAGTGGAAGTGCCCTAGGCTCTGTTGCTTTGTTTTTTAGATGTTTCAAGAAACACCATACACTTCTCCAGAGTGGCTTTTGGCAATTTACATCGCACCCATCAGCATAACAAGGCTCCCAGTTCTCATTGGCCTTTAATGCCTCTCTGGATTATACACTTTTTTCAGATGGCCCTTTTGACCGGGGGGCAGTGAGACTTCATTGTAGTGCAGATTTCCTTTGCAAGCTTGCTTGGTTGGCCAAAAAGGGCGTATGCGTTTTTTCCTGAATATATTCAGGAAAAAACGCATACGCCCTTTTTGGCCAAGTGCATCATTGTGCACGTTCTGCCTCTTTTCCTATGCTTTACATGCAATTCCAGTCTACCTCCTGAAATCGGTTTCCTGCAATTCTGCCTCGCTTTCAAGTCCTCTTGGCAGGCTTACTTCAATATATTTTTGGACGATAGCTGTCATTTATAACTCTGCAGGTTTGTGAATTACAGGGCTCCGGAGCTCCTTTCTTCAACTCGCTTTCTTGTGAGCTGGCCGCAACACCGCAGCATTGCTTCAGGCCCTAGTGTGGTTCCGGCATGGCACGCTGAGCCTTTGGTTACTTCCTCTTCCTGGTGGGAAATGAGAGTTAAATTTGCCCGTCCAGACACCTCCAGCTAGTCTCTCATTGGTTCTCCCTATTCCTGTTCATTTTCCGCAGAAATTGCAAACTGGGCCAAACAGGAGGTTAAAGGCACTGACTCTCCAAGTGGGGAGAGTGTTAGTAAAGCGTCTGGAATGTTGCACCCGAGTACCAGGGGACGAAAACTGAGACACATTTGAACACGTTTCCCGATCACAGGGTGGTCATACTCTGAGTTCCACATGCATGTTTTAGCTGAAGGAAGAATCCCTTAAACCTGGAGAGTTGAGACCCATGGAATGGGTACCATGCAATATGACTTCAAAGGGTCTGCATTTGCTCACCGAACCTCACCAATCCTATCACTGCTGCATTTATGCCGCTGTACACACGCTTGATTCTCTTTCGGAGACATATAAATCCATAGGTTTTAAGATTCTTACTAGTCAGGTATATTCTTAGGCGTTTAAGATGGGGTGTTGAGTCCACTTCGTTGAGCAAGCAGTAGCTCTTGTCTATTACATATTTGGCTTATGGAAAGGTATCTGTGCTGATTTCAATCTCTGGTTTTATGCAGCACCCCAACTCACCTTTCCCCTTAAGCAAGCATAAGTTGGTTTTCTACATTTGAGACCCTATTCTGTTTTGTAATTCAGTTCCTGTGTAGCCAAGTTTACATTCCGTGTATTAGTGATACCTTATGATGTTTCTTTTTCTGTGTGACTTATTTCACTTAGAATCATCGTACCTGAATCCACTCATTATGCTGCTACTGGCCTGATGACATAGATTTCATTGCTGAGTGATATTGCATTCTACGTAAGTACCACAACTTCTTTATCCATTTTTCGCTTTCTGCGATATTGAACTTGTACCCTAAACGAGGTTCTTGTAAACAGAACCGTCCCAAACTTTGGGGTGGCTGTGTCTTTTTGATTTTAATTTCCCTAAGCTATAGGACCATAAGTGGAAGTGCCCTAGGCTCTGTTGCTTTGTTTTTTAGATGTTTCAAGAAACACCATACACTTCTCCAGAGTGGCTTTTGGCAATTTACATCGCACCCATCAGCATAACAAGGCTCCCAGTTCTCATTGGCCTTTCCTGCCTCTCTGGATTATACACTTTTTTCAGATGGCCCTTTTGACCGGGGGGCAGTGAGACTTCATTGTAGTGCAGATTTCCTTTGCAAGCTTGCTTGGTTGGCCAAAAAGGGCGTATGCGTTTTTTCCTGAATATATTCAGGAAAAAACGCATACGCCCTTTTTGGCCAAGTGCATCATTGTGCACGTTCTGCCTCTTTTCCTATGCTTTACATGCAATTCCAGTCTACCTCCTGAAATCGGTTTCCTGCAATTCTGCCTCGCTTTCAAGTCCTCTTGGCAGGCTTACTTCAATATATTTTTGGACGATAGCTGTCATTTATAACTCTGCAGGTTTGTGAATTACAGGGCTCCGGAGCTCCTTTCTTCAACTCGCTTTCTTGTGAGCTGGCCGCAACACCGCAGCATTGCTTCAGGCCCTAGTGTGGTTCCGGCATGGCACGCTGAGCCTTTAGTTAATTCCTCTTCCTGGTGGGAAATGAGAGTTAAATTTGCCCGTCCAGACACCTCCAGCTAGTCTCTCATTGGTTCTCCCTATTTCTGTTCATTTTCCGCAGAAATTGCAAACTGGGCCAAACAGGAGGTTAAAGGCACTGACTCTCCAAGTGGGGAGAGTGTTAGTAAAGCGTCTGGAATGTTGCACCCGAGTACCAGGGGACGAAAACTGAGACACATTTGAACACGTTTCCCGATCACACGGTGGATCATACTCTAGGTCCAACATGCATGTTTTAGCTGAAGGAAGAATCCCTTAAACCTGGAGAGTTGAGACCCATGGAATGGGTACCATGCAATATGACTTCAAAGGGTCTGCATTTGCTCACCGAACCTCACCAATCCTATCACTGCTGCATTTATGCCGCTGTACACACGCTTGATTCTCTTTCAGAGACATATAAATCCATAGGTTTTAAGATTCTTACTAGTCAGGTATATCCTTAGGCGTTTAATATGGGGTGTTGAGTCCAGTTCGTTGAGGAAGCAGTAGCTCTTGTATATTACATATTTGGCTTATGGAAAGGTATCTGTGCTAATTTCAATCTCTGGTTTTATGCAACACCCCAACTCACCTTTCCCCTTAAGCAAGCATAAGTTGGTTTTCTACATTTGAGACCCTGTTCTGTTTTGTAATTCAGTTCCTGTGTAGCCAAGTTTACATTCCGTGTATTAGAGATACCTTATGATGTTTCTTTTTCTGTGTGACTTATTTCACTTAGAATCATCGTACCTGAATCCACTCATTATGCTGCTACTGGCCTGATGACATAGATTTCATTGCTGAGTGATATTGCATTGTACGTAAGTACCACAACTTCTTTATCCATTTTTCGCTTTCTGCGATATTGAACTTGTACCGTAAACGAGGTTCTTGTAAACAGAGCCGTCCCAAACTTTAGGGTGGCTGTGTCTTTTTGATTTTAATTTCCCTAAGCAATAGGACCATAAGTGGAAGTGCCCTAGGCTCTGTTGCTTTGTTTTTTAGATGTTTCAGGAAACACCATACACTTCTCCAGAGTGGCTTTTGGCAATTTACATCCCAGCCATCAGCATAACAAGGCTCCCAGTTCTCCATGGACTGTCCTGCCTTTCTGGATTATACACTTTTTTCACATGGCCCTTTTGACCGGGGGGCAGTGAGACTTCATTGTAGTGCAGATTTCCTTTGCAAGCTTGCTTGGTTGGCCAAAAAGGGCGTATGCGTTTTTTCCTGAATATATTCAGGAAAAAACGCATACGCCCTTTTTGGCCAAGTGCATCATTGTGGACGTTCTGCCTCTTTTCCTATGCTTTACATGCAATTGCAGTCTACCTCCTGAAATCGGTTTCCTGCAATTCTGCCCCGCTTTCAAGTCCTCTTGGCAGCCTTACTTCAATATATTTTTGGACGATAGCTGTCATTTATAACTCTGCAGGTTTGTGAATTACAGGGCCTCTGAGCTCCTTTCTTCAACTCGCTTTCTTGTGAGCTGGCCGCAACACCGCAGGATTGCTTCAGGCCCTAGTGTGGTTTTGGCATGGCTCGCTGAGCCTTTGGTTAATTCCTCTTCCTGGTGTGAAATGAGAGTTAAATTTGCCCGTCCAGACACCTCCAGCTAGTCTCTCATTGGTTCTCCCTATTCCTGTTCATTTTCCGCAGAAATTGCAAAATGGGCCAAACAGGAGGTTAAAGACACTGACTCTCCAAGTAGGGAGAGTGTTAGTAAAGCGTCTGGAATGTGGCACCCGAGTACCAGGGGACGACAACTGAGACACATATGAACACATTTCCCGATCACACAGTGGATCATACTCTGGGTTCCACATGCATATTTTGGCTGAAGGAAGAATCCCTTAAACCTGGATAGTTGAGAACCTTGGAATGGGTACCATGCAATATGAATTCAAAGGGTCTGCATTTGCTCACCGAACCTCACCAATCCAATCACTGCTGCGTTTATGCCGCTGTACACACGCTTGATTCTCTTTCGGAGACATATAAATCCATAGGTTTTAAGATTCTTACTAGTCAGGTATATTCTTAGTCGTTTAATATGGGGTGTTGAGTGCACTTCGTTGAGCAAGGAGTAGCTCTTGTCTATTACATATTTGGCTTATGGAACGGTATCTGTGCTAATTTCAACCTCTGGTTTTATGCAGCACCCCAACTCACCATTCCCCTTAAGCAAGCATAAGTTGGTTTTCTACATTTGAGACCCTGTTCTGTTTTGTAATTCAGTTCCTGTGTAGCCAAGTTTACATTCCGTGTATTAGTGATACCTTATGATGTTTCTTTTTCTGTGTGACTTATTTCACTTAGAATCATCGTACCTGAATCCACTCATTATGCTGCTACTTGCCTGATGACATAGATTTCATTGCTGAGTGATATTGCATTCTACGTAAGTACCACAACTTCTTTATCCATTTTTCGCTTTCTGCGATATTGAACTTGTACCGTAAACGAGGTTCTTGTAAACAGAGCCGTCCCAAACTATGGCGTGGCTGTGTCTTTTTGATTTTAATTTCCCTAAGCTATAGGACCATAAGTGGAAGTGCCCTAGGCTCTGTTTCTTTGTTTTTTAGATGTTTCAGGGAACACCATACACTTCTCCAGAGTGGCTTTTGGCAATTTACATCGCACCCATCAGCATAACAAGGCTCCCAGTTCTCATTGGCCTTTCCTGCCTCTCTGGATTATACACTTTTTTCAGATGGCCCTTTTGACCGGGGGGGCAGTGAGACTTCATTTTAGTGCAGATTTCCTTTGCAAGCTTGCTTGGTTGGCCAAAAAGGGCGTATGCGTTTTTTCCTGAATATATTCAGGAAAAAACGCATACGCCCTTTTGTCCAAGTGCATCATTGTGGACGTTCTGCCTCTTTTCCTATGCTTTACATGCAATTCCAGTCTACCTCCTGAAATCGGTTTCCTGCAATTCTGCCTCGCTTTCAAGTCCTCTTGGCAGGCTTACTTCAATATATTTTTGGACGATAGCTGTCATTTATAACTCTGCAGGTTTGTGAATTACAGGGCCCCGGAGCTCCTTTCTTCAACTCGCTTTCTTGTGAGCTAGCCCCAACACCGCAGCATTGCTTCAGGCCCTAGTGTGGTTCCGGCATGGCACACTGAGCCTTTGGTTAATTCCTCTTCCTGGTGGGAAATGAGAGTTAAATTTGCCCGTCCAGACACCTCCAGCTAATCTCTCATTGGTTCTCCCTATTCCTGTTCATTTTCCACAGAAATTGCAAACTGGGCCAAACAGGAGGTTAAAGACACTGACTCTCCAAGTGGAGAGAGTGTTAGTAAAGCGTCTGGAATGTTGCACCCGAGTACCAGGGGACGAAAACTGAGACACATTTGAACACGTTTCCCGATCACACGGTGGATCATACTCTAGGTTCCACATGCATGTTTTAGCTGAAGGAAGAATCCCTTAAACCTGGAGAGTTGAGACCCATGGAATGGGTACCATGCAATATGAATTCAAAGGGTCTGCATTTGCTCACCGAACCTCACCAATCCTATCACTGCTGCATTTATGCCGCTGTACACGTGCTGCATTCTCTTTCGGAGACATATAAATCCATAGGTTTTAAGATTCTTAGTAGTCAGGTATATTCTTAGGCGTTTAATATGGGGTGTTGAGTCCACTTCGTTGAGGAAGCAGTAGCTCTTGTCTATTACATATTTGGCTTATGAAAAGGTATCTGTGCTAATTTCAATCTCTGGTTTTATGCAGCACCCCAACTCACCTTTCCCCTTAAGCAAGCATAAGTTGGTTTTCTACATTTGAGACCCTATTCTGTTTTGTAATTCAGTTCCTGTGTAGCCAAGTTTACATTCCATGTATTAGTGATAACTTATGATGTTTCTTTTCCTCTGTGACTTATTTCACTTAGAATCATTGTACCTGAATCCACTCATTATGCTGCTAAGGGCCTGATGACATAGATTTCATTGCTGAGTGATATTGCATTGTACGTAAGTACCACAACTTCTTTATCCATTTTTTGCTTTCTGCGATATTGAACTTGTACCGTAAACGAGGTTCTTGTAAACAGAACCGTCCCAAACTTTAGGGTGGCTATGTCTTTTTGATTTTAATTTCCCTAAGCTATAGGACCATAAGTGGAAGTGCCCTAGGCTCTGTTGCTTTGTTTTTTAGATGTTTCAGGAAACACCATACACTTCTCCAGAGTGGCTTTTGGCAATTTACATCCCAGCCATCAGCATAACAAGGCTCCCAGTTCTCCATGGCCTGTCCTGCCTCTCTGGATTATACACTTTTTTCAGATGGCCCTTTTGACCGGGGGGCAGTGAGACTTCATTGTAGTGCAGATTTCCTTTGCAAGCTTGCTTGGTTGTCCAAAAAGGGCGTATGCGTTTTTTCCTGAATATATTCAGGAAAAAACGCATACGCCCTTTTTGGCCAAGTGCATCATTGTGGACGTTCTGCCTCTTTTCCTATGCTTTACATGCAATTGCAGTCTACCTCCTGAAATCGGTTTCCTGCAATTCTGCCCCGCTTTCAAGTCCTCTTGGCAGCCTTACTTCAATATATTTTTGGACGATAGCTGTCATTTATAACTCTACAGGTTTGTGAATTACAGGGCCCCTGAGCTCCTTTCTTCAAATCGCTTTCTTGTGAGCTGGCCGCAACACCACAGGATTGCTTCAGGCCCTAGTGTGGTTCCGGCATGGCACGCTGAGCCTTTGGTTAATTCCTCTTCCTGGTGGGAAATGAGAGTTAAATTTGCCCGTCCAGACACCTGCAGCTAGTCTCTCATTTGTTCTCCCTATTCCTGTTCATTTTCCGCAGAAATTGCAAACTGGGCCAAACAGGAGGTTAAAGGCACTGACTGTCCACGAGGGGAGAGTGTTAGTAAAGCGTATGGAATGTGGCACCTGAGTACCAGGGGACGAAAACTGAGACACATTTGAACACGTTTCCTGATCACACGGTGGATCATACTCTGTTTTCCACATGCATGTTTTAGCCGAAGGAAGAATCCCTTAAACCTGGAGATTTGAGACCCATGGAATGGGTACCATGCAATATGACTTCAAAGGGTCTGCATTTGCTCACCGAACCTCACCAATCCTATCACTGCTGCATTTATGCCGCTGTACACGCGCTGCATTCTCTTTCGGAGACATATAAATCCATACGTTTTAAGATTCTTACTAGTCAGGTATATTCTTAGGCATTTAATATGGGGTGTTGAGTTCACTTCTTTGAGCAAGGAGTAGCTCTTGTCTATTACATATTTGGCTTATGGAAAGGTATCTGTGCTAATTTCAATCTCTGGTTTTATGCAGCACCCCAACTCACCTTTCCCCTTAAGCACGCATAAGTTGGTTTTCTACATTTGAGACCCTATTCTGTTTTGTAATTCAGTTCCTGTGTAGCCAAGTTTACATTCCGTGTATTAGTGATACCTTATGATGTTTCTTTTTCTCTGTGACTTATTTCACTTAGAATCATCGTACCTGAATCCACTCATTATGCTGCTACTGGCCTGATGACATAGATTTCATTGCTGAGTGATATTGCATTGTACGTAAGAACCACAACTTCTTTATCCATTTTTCGCTTTCTGCGATATTGAACTTGTACCGTAAACGAGGTTCTTGTAAACAGAGCCGTCCCAAACTTTGGGGTGGCTGTGTCTTTTTGATTTTAATTTCCCTAAGCTATAGGACCATAAGTGGAAGTGCCCTAGGCTCTGTTGCTTTGTTTTTTAGATGTTTCAGGAAACACCATACACTTCTCCAGAGTGGCTTTTGGCAATTTACATCCCACCCATCAGAATAACAAGGCTCCCAGTTCTCCATGGCCTGTCCTGCCTTTCTGGATTATACACTTTTTTCAGATGGCCCTTTTGACCGGGGGGCAGTGAGACTTCATTGTAGTGCAGATTTCCTTTGCAAGCTTGCTTGGTTGGCCAAAACGGGCGTATGCGTTTTTTCCTGAATATATTCAGGAAAAAACGCATACGCCCTTTTGTCCAAGTGCATCATTGTGGACGTTCTGCCTCTTTTCCTATGCTTTACATGCAATTCCAGTCTACCTCCTGAAATCGGTTTCCTGCAATTCTGCCTCGCTTTCAAGTCCTCTTGGCAGGCTTACTTCAATATATTTTTGGACGATAGCTGTCATTTATAACTCTGCAGGTTTGTGAATTACAGGGCCCCGGAGCTCCTTTCTTCAACTCGCTTTCTTGTGAGCTGGCCGCAACACCACAGGATTGCTTCAGGCCCTAGTGTGGTTCCGGCATGGCACACTGAGCCTTTGGTTAATTCCTCTTCCTGGTGGGAAATGAGAGTTAAATTTGCCCGTCCAGACACCTCCAGCTAATCTCTCATTGGTTCTGCCTATTCCTGTTCATTTTCCACAGAAATTGCAAACTGGGCCAAACAGGAGGTTAAAGACACTGACTCTCCAAGTGGAGAGAGTGTTAGTAAAGCGTCTGGAATGTTGCACCCGAGTACCAGGGGACGAAAACTGAGACACATTTGAACACGTTTCCCGATCACACGGTGGATCATACTCTAGGTTCCACATGCATGTTTTAGCTGAAGGAAGAATCCCTTAAACCTGGAGAGTTGAGACCCATGGAATGGGTACCATGCAATATGAATTCAAAGGGTCTGCATTTGCTCACCGAACCTCACCAATCCTATCACTGCTGCATTTATGCCGCTGTACACGTGCTGCATTCTCTTTCGGAGACATATAAATCCATAGGTTTTAAGATTCTTACTAGTCAGGTATATTCTTAGGCGTTTAATATGGGGTGTTGAGTCCACTTCGTTGAGGAAGCAGTAGCTCTTGTCTATTACATATTTGGCTTATGAAAAGGTATCTGTGCTAATTTCAATCTCTGGTTTTATGCAGCACCCCAACTCACCTTTCCCCTTAAGCAAGCATAAGTTGGTTTTCTACATTTGAGACCCTATTCTGTTTTGTAATTCAGTTCCTGTGTAGCCAAGTTTACATTCCATGTATTAGTGATAACTTATGATGTTTCTTTTCCTCTGTGACTTATTTCACTTAGAATCATTGTACCTGAATCCACTCATTATGCTGCTAAGGGCCTGATGACATAGATTTCATTGCTGAGTGATATTGCATTGTACGTAAGTACCACAACTTCTTTATCCATTTTTTGCTTTCTGCGATATTGAACTTGTACCGTAAACGAGGTTCTTGTAAACAGAACCGTCCCAAACTTTAGGGTGGCTATGTCTTTTTGATTTTAATTTCCCTAAGCTATAGGACCATAAGTGGAAATGCCCTAGGCTCTGTTGCTTTGTTTTTTAGATGTTTCAGGAAACACCATACACTTCTCCAGAGTGGCTTTTGGCAATTTACATCCCAACCATCAGCATAACAAGGCTCCCAGTTCTCCATGGCCTGTCCTGCCTCTCTGGATTATACACTTTTTTCAGATGGCCCTTTTGACCGGGGGGCAGTGAGACTTCATTGTAGTGCAGATTTCCTTTGCAAGCTTGCTTGGTTGTCCAAAAAGGGCGTATGCGTTTTTTCCTGAATATATTCAGGAAAAAACGCATACGCTCTTTATGGCCAAGTGCATCATTGTGGACGTTCTGCCTCTTTTCCTATGCTTTACATGCAATTGCAGTCTACCTCCTGAAATCGGTTTCCTGCAATTCTGCCCCGCTTTCAAGTCCTCTTGGCAGCCTTAATTCAATATATTTTTGGACGATAGCTGTCATTTATAACTCTACAGGTTTGTGAATTACAGGGCCCCTGAGCTCCTTTCTTCAAATCGCTTTCTTGTGAGCTGGCCGCAACACCACAGGATTGCTTCAGGCCCTAGTGTGGTTCCGGCATGGCACGCTGAGCCTTTGGTTAATTCCTCTTCCTGGTGGGAAATGAGAGTTAAATTTGCCCGTCCAGACACCTCCAGCTAGTCTCTCATTTGTTCTCCCTATTCCTGTTCATTTTCCGCAGAAATTGCAAACTGGGCCAAACAGGAGGTTAAAGGCACTGACTCTCCACGAGGGGAGAGTGTTAGTAAAGCGTATGGAATGTGGCACCCGAGTACCAGGGGACAAAAACTGAGACACATTTGAACACGTTTCCTGATCACACGGTGGATCATACTCTGTTTTCCACATGCATGTTTTAGCTGAAGGAAGAATCCCTTAAACCTGGAGATTTGAGACCCATGGAATGGGTACCATGCAATATGACTTCAAAGGGTCTGCATTTGCTCACCGAACCTCACCAATCCTATCACTGCTGCATTTATGCCGCTGTACACGCGCTGCATTCTCTTTCGGAGACATATAAATCCATACGTTTTAAGATTCTTACTAGTCAGGTATATTCTTAGGCATTTAATATGGGGTGTTGAGTTCACTTCTTTGAGCAAGGAGTAGCTCTTGTCTATTACATATTTGGCTTATGGAAAGGTATCTGTGCTAATTTCAATCTCTGGTTTTATGCAGCACCCCAACTCACCTTTCCCCTTAAGCACGCATAAGTTGGTTTTCTACATTTGAGACCCTATTCTGTTTTGTAATTCAGTTCCTGTGTAGCCAAGTTTACATTCCGTGTATTAGTGATACCTTATGATGTTTCTTTTTCTCTGTGACTTATTTCACTTAGAATCATCGTACCTGAATCCACTCATTATGCTGCTACTGGCCTGATGACATAGATTTCATTGCTGAGTGATATTGCATTGTACGTAAGAACCACAACTTCTTTATCCATTTTTCGCTTTCTGCGATATTGAACTTGTACCGTAAACGAGGTTCTTGTAAACAGAGCCGTCCCAAACTTTGGGGTGGCTGTGTCTTTTTGATTTTAATTTCCCTAAGCTATAGGACCATAAGTGGAAGTGCCCTAGGCTCTGTTGCTTTGTTTTTTAGATGTTTCAGGAAACACCATACACTTCTCCAGAGTGGCTTTTGGCAATTTACATCCCACCCATCAGAATAACAAGGCTCCCAGTTCTCCATGGCCTGTCCTGCCTTTCTGGATTATACACTTTTTTCAGATGGCCCTTTTGACCGGGGGGCAGTGAGACTTCATTGTAGTGCAGATTTCCTTTGCAAGCTTGCTTGGTTGGCCAAAACGGGCGTATGCGTTTTTTCCTGAATATATTCAGGGAAAAACGCATACGCACTTTTTGGCCAAGTGCGTCATTGTGGACGTTCTGCCTCTTTTCCTATGCTTTACATGCAATTACAGTCTACCTCCTGAAATCGGTTTCCTGCAATTCTGCCTCGCTTTCAAGTCCTCTTGGCAGGCTTACTTCAATATATTTTTGGACGATAGCTGTCATTTATAACTCTGCAGGTTTGTGAATTACAGGGCCCCGGAGCTCCATTCTTCAACTCGATTTCTTGTGAGCTGGCCGCAACACCGCAGGATTGCTTCAGGCCCTAGTGTGGTTCCGGCATGGCTCACTGAGCCTTTGGTTAATTCCTCTTCTTGGTGGGAAATGAGAGTTAAATTCGCCCATCCAGACACCTCCAGCTAGTCTCTCATTGGTTCTCCCTATTCCTGTTCATTTTCCGCAGAAATTGCAAACTGGGCCAAACAGGAGGTTAAAGGCACTGACTCTCCAAGTGGGGAGAGTGTTAGTAAAGCGTCTGGAATGTTGCACCCGAGTACCAGGGGACGAAAACTGAGACACATTTGAACACATTTCCCGATCACACGGTGGATCATACTCTGTTTTCCACATGCATGTTTTAGCTGAAGGAAGAATCCCTTAAACCTGGAGAGTTGAGACCCATGGAATGGGTACCATGCAATATGACTTCAAAGGGTCTGCATTTGCTCACCGAACCTCACCAATCCTATCACTTCTGCTTTTATGTCGCTGTACACACGCTGGATTCTCTTTCGGAGACATATAAATCCATAGGTTTTAAGATTCTTACTAGTCAGGTATATTCTTAGGCATTTAATATGGGGTGTTGAGTCCACTTCGTTGAGGAAGCAGTAGCTCTTGTCTATTACATATTTGGCTTATGAAAAGGTATCTGTGCTAATTTCAATCTCTGGTTTTATGCAGCACCCCAACTCACCTTTCCCCTTAAGCAAGCATAAGTAGGTTTTCTACATTTGAGACCCTATTCTGTTTTGTAATTCAGTTCCTGTGTAGCCAAGTTTACATTCCGTGTATTAGAGATACCTTATGATGTTTCTTTTTCTGTGTGACTTATTTCACTTAGAATCATCGTACCTGAATCCACTCATTATGCTGCTACTGGCCTGATGACATAGATTTCATTGCTGAGTGATATTGCATTGTACGTAAGTACCACAACTTCTTTATCCATTTTTCGCTTTCTGCGATATTGAACTTGTACCGTAAACGAGGTTCTTGTAAACACAGCCGTCCCAAACTTTAGGGTGGCTGTGTCTTTTTGATTTTAATTTCCCTAAGCTATAGGACCATAAGTGGAAGTGCCCTAGGCTCTGTTGCTTTGTTTTTTAGATGTTTCAGGAAACACCATACACTTCTCCAGAGTGGCTTTTGGCAATTTACATCCCAGCCATCAGCATAACAAGGCTCCCAGTTCTCCATGGCCTGTCCTGCCTTTCTGGATTATACACTTTTTTCAGATGGCCCTTTTGACCGGGGGGCAGTGAGACTTCATTGTAGTGCAGATTTCCTTTGCAAGCTTGCTTGCTTGGCCAAAACGGGCGTATGCGCTTTTTCCTGAATATATTCAGGGAAAAACGCATACGCACTTTTTGGCCAAGTGCATCATTGTGGACGTTCTGCCTCTTTTCCTATGCTTTACATGCAATTACAGTCTACCTCCTGAAATCGGTTTCCTGCAATTCTGCCTCGCTTTCAAGTCCTCTTGGCAGGCTTACTTCAATATATTTTTGGACGATAGCTGTCATTTATAACTCTGCAGGTTTGTGAATTACAGGGCCCCGGAGCTCCATTCTTCAACTCGATTTCTTGTGAGCTGGCCGCAACACCGCAGGATTGCTTCAGGCCCTAGTGTGGTTCCGGCATGGCTCACTGAGCCTTTGGTTAATTCCTCTTCTTGGTGGGAAATGAGAGTTAAATTCGCCCATCCAGACACCTCCAGCTAGTCTCTCATTGGTTCTCCCTATTCCTGTTCATTTTCCGCAGAAATTGCAAACTGGGCCAAACAGGAGGTTAAAGGCACTGACTCTCCAAGTGGGGAGAGTGTTAGTAAAGCGTCTGGAATGTTGCACCCGAGTACCAGGGCACGAAAACTGAGACACATTTGAACACATTTCCCGATCACACGGTGGATCATACTCTGTTTTCCACATGCATGTTTTAGCTGAAGGAAGAATCCCTTAAACCTGGAGAGTTGAGACCCATGGAATGGGTACCATGCAATATGACTTCAAAGGGTCTGCATTTGCTCACCGAACCTCACCAATCCTATCACTTCTGCTTTTATGTCGCTGTACACACGCTGGATTCTCTTTCGGAGACATATAAATCCATAGGTTTTAAGATTCTTACTAGTCAGGTATATTCTTAGGCATTTAATATGGGGTGTTGAGTCCACTTCGTTGAGGAAGCAGTAGCTCTTGTCTATTACATATTTGGCTTATGAAAAGGTATCTGTGCTAATTTCAATCTCTGGTTTTATGCAGCACCCCAACTCACCTTTCCCCTTAAGCAAGCATAAGTAGGTTTTCTACATTTGAGACCCTATTCTGTTTTGTAATTCAGTTCCTGTGTAGCCAAGTTTACATTCCGTGTATTAGAGATACCTTATGATGTTTCTTTTTCTGTGTGACTTATTTCACTTAGAATCATCGTACCTGAATCCACTCATTATGCTGCTACTGGCCTGATGACATAGATTTCATTGCTGAGTGATATTGCATTGTACGTAAGTACCACAACTTCTTTATCCATTTTTCGCTTTCTGCGATATTGAACTTGTACCGTAAACGAGGTTCTTGTAAACACAGCCGTCCCAAACTTTAGGGTGGCTGTGTCTTTTTGATTTTAATTTCCCTAAGCTATAGGACCATAAGTGGAAGTGCCCTAGGCTCTGTTGCTTTGTTTTTTAGATGTTTCAGGAAACACCATACACTTCTCCAGAGTGGCTTTTGGCAATTTACATCCCAGCCATCAGCATAACAAGGCTCCCAGTTCTCCATGGCCTGTCCTGCCTCGCTTGATTATACACTTTTTTCACATGGCCCTTTTGACCGGGGGGCAGTGAGACTTCATTGTAGTGCAGATTTCCTTTGCAAGCTTGCTTGGTTGGCCAAAAAGGGCGTATGCGTTTTTTCCTGAATATATTCAGGAAAAAACGCATACGCCCTTTTTGGCCAAGTGCATCATTGTGGACGTTCTGCCTCTTTTCCTATGCTTTACATGCAATTGCAGTCTACCTCCTGAAATCGGTTTCCTGCAATTCTGCCCCGCTTTCAAGTCCTCTTGGCAGCCTTACTTCAATATATTTTTGGACGATAGCTGTCATTTATAACTCTGCAGGTTTGTGAATTACAGGGCCTCTGAGCTCCTTTCTTCAACTCGCTTTCTTGTGAGCTGGCCGCAACACCGCAGGATTGCTTCAGGCCCTAGTGTGGTTCCGGCATGGCTCACTGAGCCTTTGGTTAATTCCTCTTCTTGGTGGGAAATGAGAGTTAAATTCGCCCATCCAGACACCTCCAGCTAGTCTCTCATTGGTTCTCCCTATTCCTGTTCATTTTCCGCAGAAATTGCAAACTGGGCCAAACAGGAGGTTAAAGGCACTGACTCTCCAAGTGGGGAGAGTGTTAGTAAAGCGTCTGGAATGTTGCACCCGAGTACCAGGGCACGAAAACTGAGACACATTTGAACACATTTCCCGATCACACGGTGGATCATACTCTGTTTTCCACATGCATGTTTTAGCTGAAGGAAGAATCCCTTAAACCTGGAGAGTTGAGACCCATGGAATGGGTACCATGCAATATGACTTCAAAGGGTCTGCATTTGCTCACCGAACCTCACCAATCCTATCACTTCTGCTTTTATGTCGCTGTACACACGCTGGATTCTCTTTCGGAGACATATAAATCCATAGGTTTTAAGATTCTTACTAGTCAGGTATATTCTTAGGCATTTAATATGGGGTGTTGAGTCCACTTCGTTGAGGAAGCAGTAGCTCTTGTCTATTACATATTTGGCTTATGAAAAGGTATCTGTGCTAATTTCAATCTCTGGTTTTATGCAGCACCCCAACTCACCTTTCCCCTTAAGCAAGCATAAGTAGGTTTTCTACATTTGAGACCCTATTCTGTTTTGTAATTCAGTTCCTGTGTAGCCAAGTTTACATTCCGTGTATTAGAGATACCTTATGATGTTTCTTTTTCTGTGTGACTTATTTCACTTAGAATCATCGTACCTGAATCCACTCATTATGCTGCTACTGGCCTGATGACATAGATTTCATTGCTGAGTGATATTGCATTGTACGTAAGTACCACAACTTCTTTATCCATTTTTCGCTTTCTGCGATATTGAACTTGTACCGTAAACGAGGTTCTTGTAAACACAGCCGTCCCAAACTTTAGGGTGGCTGTGTCTTTTTGATTTTAATTTCCCTAAGCTATAGGACCATAAGTGGAAGTGCCCTAGGCTCTGTTGCTTTGTTTTTTAGATGTTTCAGGAAACACCATACACTTCTCCAGAGTGGCTTTTGGCAATTTACATCCCAGCCATCAGCATAACAAGGCTCCCAGTTCTCCATGGCCTGTCCTGCCTCGCTTGATTATACACTTTTTTCACATGGCCCTTTTGACCGGGGGGCAGTGAGACTTCATTGTAGTGCAGATTTCCTTTGCAAGCTTGCTTGGTTGGCCAAAAAGGGCGTATGCGTTTTTTCCTGAATATATTCAGGAAAAAACGCATACGCCCTTTTTGGCCAAGTGCATCATTGTGGACGTTCTGCCTCTTTTCCTATGCTTTACATGCAATTGCAGTCTACCTCCTGAAATCGGTTTCCTGCAATTCTGCCCCGCTTTCAAGTCCTCTTGGCAGCCTTACTTCAATATATTTTTGGACGATAGCTGTCATTTATAACTCTGCAGGTTTGTGAATTACAGGGCCTCTGAGCTCCTTTCTTCAACTCGCTTTCTTGTGAGCTGGCCGCAACACCGCAGGATTGCTTCAGGCCCTAGTGTGGTTTTGGCATGGCTCGCTGAGCCTTTGGTTAATTCCTCTTCCTGGTGTGAAATGAGAGTTAAATTTGCCCGTCCAGACACCTCCAGCTAGTCTCTCATTGGTTCTCCCTATTCCTGTTCATTTTCCGCAGAAACTGCAAAATGGGCCAAACAGGAGGTTAAAGACACTGACTCTCCAAGTAGGGAGAGTGTAAGTAAAGCGTCTGGAATGTGGCACCCGAGTACCAGGGGACGACAACTGAGACACATTTGAACACATTTCCCGATCACACAGTGGATCATACTCTGGGTTCCACATGCATGTTTTGGCTGAAGGAAGAATCCCTTAAACATGGAGAGTTGAGAACCTTGGAATGGGTACCATGCAATATGAATTCAAAGGGTCTGCATTTGCTCACCGAACCTCACCAATCCTATCACTGCTGCGTTTATGCCACCGTACACACGCTTGATTCTCTTTCGGAGACATATAAATCCATAGGTTTTAACATTCTTACTAGTCAGGTATATTCTTAGTCGTTTAATATGGGGTGTTGAGTCCACTTCGTTGAGCAAGGAGTAGCTCTTGTCTATTACATATTTGGCTTATGGAATGGTATCTGTGCTAATTTCAATCTCTGGTTTCATGCAGCACCCCAACTCACCATTCCCCTTAAGCAAGCATAAGTTGGTTTTCTACATTTGAGACCCTGTTCTGTTTTGTAATTCAGTTCCTGTGTAGCCAAGTTTACATTCCATGTATTAGTGATAACTTATGATGTTTCTTTTCCTCTGTGACTTATTTCACTTAGAATCATCTTACCTGAATCCACTCATTATGCTGCTAAGGGTCTGATGACATAGATTTCATTGCTGAGTGATATTGCATTGTACGTAAGTACCACAACTTCTTTATCCATTTTTTGCTTTCTGCGATATTGAACTTGTACCGTAAACGAGGTTCTTGTAAACAGAGCCGTCCCAAACTTTAGGGTGGCTGTGTCTTTTTGATTTTAATTTCCCTAAGCTATAGGACCATAAGTGGAAGTGCCCTAGGCTCTGTTGCTTTGTTTTTTAGATGTTTCAGGAAACACCATACACTTCTCCAGAGTGGCTTTTGGCAATTTACATCCCAGCCATCATCATAACAAGGCTCCCAGTTCTCCATGGCCTGTCCTGCCTCTCTGGATTATACACTTTTTTCAGATGGCCCTTTTGACCGGGGGGCAGTGAGACTTCATTGTAGTGCAGATTTCCTTTGCAAGCTTGCTTGGTTGGCCAAAAAGGGCGTATGCGTTTTTTCCTGAATATATTCAGGAAAAAACGCATACGCCCTTTTTGGCCAAGTGCATCATTGTGGACGTTCTGCCTCTTTTCCTATGCTTTACATGCAATTGCAGTCTACCTCCTGAAATCGGGTTCCTGCAATTCTGCCCCGCTTTCAAGTCCTCTTGGCAGCCTTACTTCAATATATTTTTGGACGATAGCTGTCATTTATAACTCTGCAGGTTTGTGAATTACAGGGCCCCTGAGCTCCTTTCTTCAAATCGCTTTCTTGTGTGCTGGCCGCAACACCACAGGATTGCTTCAGGCCCTAGTGTGGTTCCGGCATGGCACGCTGAGCCTTTGGTTAATTCCTCTTCCTGGTGGGAAATGAGAGTTAAATTTGCCCGTCCAGACACCTCCAGCTAGTCTCTCATTTATTCTCCCTATTCCTGTTCATTTTCCGCAGAAATTGCAAACTGGGCCAAACAGGAGGTTAAAGGCACTGACTCTCCACGAGGGGAGAGTGTTAGTAAAGCGTATGGAATGTGGCACCCGAGTACCAGGGGACGAAAACTGAGACACATTTGAACACGTTTCCCGATCACACGGTGGATCATACTCTGTTTTCCACATGCATGTTTTAGCTGAAGGAAGAATCCCTTAAACCTGGAGAGTTGAGACCCATGGAATGGGTACCATGCAATATGACTTCAAAGGGTCTGCATTTGCTCACCGAACCTCACCAATCCTATCACTTCTGCTTTTATGTCGCTGTACACACGCTGGATTCTCTTTCGGAGACATATAAATCCATAGGTTTTAAGATTCTTACTAGTCAGGTATATTCTTAGGCATTTAATATGGGGTGTTGAGTCCACTTCGTTGAGGAAGCAGTAGCTCTTGTCTATTACATATTTGGCTTATGAAAAGGTATCTGTGCTAATTTTAATCTCTGGTTTTATGCAGCACCCCAACTCACCTTTCCCCTTAAGCAAGCATAAGTTGGTTTTCTACATTTGAGACCCTATTCTGTTTTGTAATTCAGTTCCTGTGTAGCCAAGTTTACATTCCGTGTATTAGTGATACCTTATGATGTTTCTTTTTCTGTGTGACTTATTTCACTTAGAATCATCGTACCTGTATCCACTCATTATGCTGCTACTGGCCTGATAACATAGATTTCATTGCTGAGTGATATTGCATTCTACGTAAGTACCACAACTTCTTTATCCATTTTTCGCTTTCTGCGATATTGATCTTGTACCGTAAACGAGGTTCTTGTAAACAGAGCCGTCCCAAACTTTGGGGTGGCTGTGTCTTTTTGATTTTAATTTCCCTAAGCTATAGGACCATAAGTGGAAGTGCCCTAGGCTCTGTTGCTTTGTTTTTTAGATGTTTCAGGAAACACCATACACTTCTCCAGAGTGGCTTTTGGCAATTTACATCGCACCCATCACAATAACAAGGCTCCCAGTTCTCATTGGCCTGTCCTGCCTCTCTGGATTATACACTTTTTTCAGATGGCCCTTTTGACCGGGGGGCAGTGAGACTTCATTGTAGTGCAGATTACCTTTGCAAGCTTGCTTGGTTGGCCAAAAAGGGCGTATGCGTTTTTTCCTGAATATATTCAGGAAAAAACGCATACGCTCTTTATGGCCAAGTGCATCATTGTGGACGTTCTGCCTCTTTTCCTATGCTTTACATGCAATTCCAGTCTACCTCCTGAAATCGGTTTCCTGCAATTCTGCCCCGCTTTCAAGTCCTCTTGGCAGCCTTACTTCAATATATTTTTGGACGATAGCTGTCATTTATAACTCTGCAGGTTTGTGAATTACAGGGCCTCTGTGCTCCTTTCTTCAACTCGCTTTCTTGTGAGCTGGCCGCAACACCGCAGGATTGCTTCAGGCCCTAGTGTGGTTTTGGCATGGCTTGCTGAGCCTTTGGTTAATTCCTCTTCCTGGTGTGAAATGAGAGTTAAATTTGCCCGTCCAGACACCTCCAGCTAGTCTCTCATTGGTTCTCCCTATTCCTGTTCATTTTCCGCAGAAATTGCAAACTGGGCCAAACAGGAGGTTAAAGACACTGACTCTCCAAGTAGGGAGAGTGTTAGTAAAGCGTCTGGAATGTGGCACCCGAGTACCAGGGGACGAAAACTGAGACACATTTGAACACATTTCCCGATCACACAGTGGATCATACTCTGGGTTCCACATGCATGTTTTAGCTGAAGGAAGAATCCCTTAAACCTGGAGAGTTGAGAACCTTGGAATGGGTACCATGCAATATGAATTCAAAGGGTCTGCATTTGCTCACCGAACCTCACCAATCCTATCACTGCTGCGTTTATGCCGCTGTACACACGCTTGATTCTCTTTCGGAGACATATAAATCCATAGGTTTTAAGATTCTTACTAGTCAGGTATATTCTTAGTCGTTTAATATGGGGTGTTGAGTCCACTTCGTTGAGCAAGGTGTAGCTCTTCTCTATTACATATTTGGCTTATGGAATGGTATCTGTGCTAATTTCACTCTCTGGTTTCATGCAGCACCCCAACTCACCATTCCCCTTAAGCAAGCATAAGTTGGTTTTCTACATTTGAGACCCTGTTCTGTTTTGTAATTCAGTTCCTGTGTAGCCAAGTTTACATTCCATGTATTAGTGATAACTTATGATGTTTCTTTTCCTCTGTGACTTATTTCACTTAGAATCATCGTACCTGAATCCACTCATTATGCTGCTAAGGGCCTGATGACATAGATTTCATTGCTGAGTGATATTGCATTGTACGTAAGTACCACAACTTCTTTATCCATTTTTCGCTTTCTGCGATATTGAACTTGTACCGTAAACGAGGTTCTTGTAAACAGAGCCGTCCCAAACTTTAGGGTGGCTGTGTCTTTTTGATTTTAATTTCCCTAAGCTATAGGACCATAAGTGGAAGTGCCCTAGGCTCTGTTGCTTTGTTTTTTAGATGTTCCAGGAAACAGCATACACTTCTCCAGAGTGGCTGTTTGCAATTTACATCCCGCCCATCAGCATAACAAGGCTCCCAGTTCTCCATGGCCTGTCCTGCCTTTCTGGATTTTACACTTGTTTCAGATGGCCCTTTTGACCTGGGGGCAGTGAGACTTCATTGTAGTGCAGATTTCCTTTGCAAGCTTGCTTGGTTGGCCAAAGAGGGGCGTATGCGTTATTTCCTGAATATATTCAGGAAAAAACGCATACGCCCTTTTTGGCCAAGTGCATCATTGTGGACGTTCTGCCTCTTTTCCTATGCTTTACATGCAATTCCAGTCTACCTCCTGAAATCGGTTTCCTGCAATTCTGCCCAAATTTCAAGTCCTCTTTGCTGCCTTACTTCAATATATTTTTGCACCATAGCTGTCATTTATAACTTTGCAGGTTTGTGAATTACAGTGCCCCTGAGCTCCTTTCTTCAAATCGCTTTCTTGTGAGCTGGCCGCAACACCGCAGGATTGCTTCAGGCCCTAGTGTGGTTCCGGCATGGCACGCTGAGCCTTTGGTTAATTCCACTTCCTGCTGGGAAATGAGAGTTAAATTTGCCCGTCCGGACACCTCCAGCTACTCTCTCATTGGTTCTCCCTATTGCTGTTCATTTTCCGCAGAAATTGC
Source organism: Grampus griseus (assembly GCF_964374135.1). Classification (NCBI taxonomy): domain Eukaryota; kingdom Metazoa; phylum Chordata; class Mammalia; order Artiodactyla; family Delphinidae; genus Grampus; species Grampus griseus. Next base: position 23,579 of record NW_028133379.1, read on the forward strand.
AAACTGGGCGAAACAGGAGGTTAAAGGCACTGACTCTCCAAGTGGGGAGAGTGTTAGTAAAGCGTCTGGAATGTTGCACCCGAGTACCGGGGGACGAAAACTGAGACACATTTGAGCACGTTTCCCGATCACATGGTGGATCATACTCTGGGTTCCACATGCATGATTTAGCTGAAGGAAGAATCCCTTAAACCTGGAGAGTTGAGAACCATGGAATGGGTACCATTCAATATGACTTCAAAGGGTCTGCATTTGCTCACCGAACCTCAACAATCCTAACACTGCTGCATTTATGCTGCTTTACACACGCTTGATTCTCTTTCGGAGACATATAAATCCATAGGTTTTAAGATTCTTACTAGTCAGGTATATTCTTAGCCGTTTAATATGGGGTGTTGAGTCCACTTCGTTGAACAAGAAGTAGCTCTTGTCTATTACATATTTGGCTTATGGAAAGGTATCTGTGCTAATTTCAATCTCTGGTTTTATGCAGCACCCCAACTCACCATTCCCCTTAAGCAAGCATAAGTTGGTTTTCTACATTTGAGACCCTGTTCTGTTTTGTAATTCAGTTCCTGTTTACTCAAGTTTACATTCCATGTATTAGTGATACCTTATGATGTTTCTTTTTCTCTGTGACTTATTTCACTTAGAATCATCGTACCTGAATCCACTCATTATGCTGCTAAGGGCCTGATGACATAGATTTCATTGCTGAGTGATATTGCATTCTACGTAAGTACCACAACTTCTTTATCCATTTCTCGCTTTCTGCGTTATTGATCTTGTACCGTAAACGAAGTTCTTGTAAACACAGCCGTCCCAAACTTTGGGGTGGCTGTGTCTTTTTGATTTTAATTTCCCTAAGCTATAGGACCATAAGTGGAAGTGCCCTAGGCTCTGTTGCTTTGTTTTTTAGATGTTTCAGGAAACACCATACACTTCTCCAGAGTGGCTTTTGGCAATTTATATCGCACCCATCAGCATAACAAGGCTCCCAGTTCTCATTGGCCTGTCCTGCCTCTCTGGAATATACACTTTTTTCAGATGGCCCTTTTGACCGGGGGGCAGTGAGACTTCATTGTAGTGCAGATTTCCTTTGCAAGCTTGCTTGGTTGGCCAAAAAGTGCGTATGCGTTTTTTCCTGAATATATTCAGGAAAAAACGCATACGCCCTTTTTGGCCAAGTGCATCATTGTGGACGTTCTGCCTCTTTTCCTATGCTTTACATGCAATTCCAGTCTACCTCCTGAAATCGGTTTCCTGCAATTCTGCCCCGCTTTCAAGTCCTCTTGGCAGCCTTACTTCAATATATTTTTGGACGATAGCTGTCATTTATAACTCTGCAGTTTTGTGAATTACAGGGCCTCTGTGCTCCTTTCTTCAACTCGCTTTCTTGTGAGCTGGCCGCAACACCACAGGATTGCTTCAGGCCCTAGTGTGGTTTTGGCATGGCTCGCTGAGCCTTTGGTTAATTCCTCTTCCTGGTGTGAAATGAGAGTTAAATTTGCCCGTCCAGACACCTCCAGCTAGTCTCTCATTGGTTCTCCCTATTCCTGTTCATTTTCCGCAGAAATTGCAAACTGGGCCAAACAGGAGGTTAAAGACACTGACTCTCCAAGTAGGGAGAGTGTTAGTAAAGCGTCTGGAATGTAGCACCCGAGTACCAGGGGACGAAAACTGAGACACATTTGAACACATTTCCCGATCACACAGTGGATCATACTCTGGGTTCCACATGCATGTTTTAGCTGAAGGAAGAATCCCTTAAACCTGGAGAGTTGAGAACCCTGGAATGGGTACCATGCAATATAAATTCAAAGGGTCTGCATTTGCTCACCGAACCTCACCAATCCGATCTCTGCTGCGTTTATGCCGCTGTACACACGCTTGATTCTGTTTCGGAGACATATAAATCCATAGGTTTTAAGATTCTTACTAGTCAGGTATATTCTTAGTCATTTAATATGGGGTGTTGAGTCCACTTCGTTGAGCAAGGAGTAGCTCTTGTCTATTACATATTTGGCTTATGGAATGGTATCTGTGCTAATTTCAATCTCTGGTTTCATTCATCACCCCAACTCACCTTTCCCCTTAAGCAAGTATAAGTTGGTTTTCTACATTTGAGACCCTGTTCTGTTTTGTAATTCAGTTCCTGTGTAGCCAAGTTTACATTCCATGTATTAGTGATAACTTATGATGTTTCTTTTCCTCTGTGACTTATTTCACTTAGAATCATCGTACCTGAATCCACTCATTATGCTGCTAAGGGCCTGATGACATAGATTTCATTGCTGAGTGATATTGCATTGTACGTAAGTACCACAACTTCTTTATCCATTTTTCGCTTTCTGCGATATTGAACTTGTACCGTAAACGAGGTTCTTGTAAACAGAGCCGTCCCAAACTTTAGGGTGGCTGTGTCTTTTTGATTTTAATTTCCCTAAGCTATAGGACCATAAGTGGAAGTGCCCTAGGCTCTGTTGCTTTGTTTTTTAGATGTTCCAGGAAACAGCATACACTTCTCCAGAGTGGCTGTTTGCAATTTACATCCCGCCCATCAGCATAACAAGGCTCCCAGTTCTCCATGGCCTGTCCTGCCTTTCTGGATTTTACACTTGTTTCAGATGGCCCTTTTGACCGGGGGGCAGTGAGACTTCATTGTAGTGCAGATTTCCTTTGCAAGCTTGCTTGGTTGGCCAAAACGGGCGTATGCGTTATTTCCTGAATATATTCAGGAAAAAACGCATACGCCCTTTTTGGCCAAGTGCATCATTGTGTACGTTCTGCCTCTTTTCCTATGCTTTACATGCAATTCCATTCTACCTCCTGAAATCGGTTTCCTGCAATTCTGCCCAAATTTCAAGTCCTCTTTGCTGCCTTACTTCAATATATTTTTGCACCATAGCTGTCATTTATAACTTTGCAGGTTTGTGAATTACAGTGCCCCTGAGCTCCTTTCTTCAACTCGCTTTCTTGTGAGCTGGCCGCAACACCGCAGGATTGCTTCAGGCCCTAGTGTGGTTCAGGCATGTCACGCTGAGCCTTTGGTTAATTCCTCTTCCTGGTGGGAAATGAGAGTTAAATTTGCCCGTGCAGACACCTCCAGCTAGTCTCTCATTCGGTTCTCCCTATTCCTGTTCATTTTCCGCAGAACTTGCAAACTGGGCCAAACAGGAGGTTAAAGGCACTGACTCTCCAAGTGGGGAGAGTGTTAGTAAAGCGTCTGGAATGTTGCACCCGAGTACCAGGGGACGAAAACTGAGACACATTTGAACACGTTTCCTGATCACATGGTGGATCATACTCTGGGTTCCACATGCATGATTTAGCTGAAGGAAGAATCCCTTAAACCTGGAGAGTTGAGAACCATGAAATGGGTACCATTCAATATGACTTCAAAGGGTCTGCATTTGCTCACCGAACCTCACCAATCCTAACACTGCTGCTTTTATGTCGCTGTACACACGCTTGATTCTCTTTCGGAGACATATAAATCCATAGGTTTTAAGATTCTTACTAGTCAGGTATATTCTTAGGCGTTTAATATGAGGTGTTGAGTCCACTTCGTTGAGCAAGCAGTAGCTCTTGTCTATTATATATTTGGCTTATGGAAAGGTATCTGTGTTAATTTCAATCTCTGGTTTTATGCAGCACCCCAACTCACCTTTCCCCTTAAGCAAGCATATGTTGGTTTTCTACATTTGAGACCCTGTTCTGTTTTGTAATTCAGTTCCTGTTTACTCAAGTTTACATTCCATGTATTAGTGATACCTTATGATGTTTCTTTTTCTCTGTGACTTATTTCACTTAGAATCATCGTACCTGAATCCACTCATTATGCTGCTAAGGGCCTGATGACATAGATTTCATTGCTGAGTGATATTGCATTGTACGTAAGTACCTCAACTTCTTTATCCATTTCTCGCTTTCTGCGTTATTGAACTTGTACCGTAAACGAGGTTCTTGTAAACAGAGTCGTCCCAAACATTGGGGTGGCTGTGTCTTTTTGATTTTAATTTTCCTAAGCTATAGGACCATAAGTGGAAGTTCCCTAGGCTCTGTTGCTTTGTTTTTTAGATGTTTCAGGAAACACCATACACTTATCCAGAGTGGCTGTTTGCAATTTACATCCCACCCATCGGCATAACAAGGCTCCCAGTTCTCCATGGCCTGTCCTGCCTTTCTGGATTATACACTTTATTCAGATGGCCCTTTTGACCGGGGGGCAGTGAGTTTCATTGTAGTGCAGATTTCCTTTGCAAGCTTGCTTGGTTGGCCAAAAGGGGCGTATGCGTTTTTTCCTGAATATATTCAGGAAAAAACGCATACGCCCTTTTTGGCCTAGTGCATCATTGTTGATGTTCTGCCTCTTTTCCTATGCTTTACATGCAATTCCAGTCTACCTCCTGAAATCGGTTTCCTGCAATTCTGCCCCGCTTTCAAGTCCTCTTGGCAGCCTTACTTAAATATATTTTTGGACGATAGCTGTCATTTATAACTCTGCAGGTTTGTGAATTACAGGGCCCCTGAGCTCCTTTCTTCAACTCGCTTTCTTGTGAGCTGGCCGCAACACCGCAGGATTGCTTCAGGCCCTAGTGTGGTTTTGGCATGGCTCGCTGAGCCTTTGTTTAATTCCTCTTCCTGGTGTGAAATGAGAGTTAAAATTGCCCGTCCACACACCTCCAGCTAGTCTCTCATTGGTTCTCCCTATTCCTGTTCACTTTCCGCAGAAATTGCAAACTGGGCCAAACAGGAGGTTAAAGGCACTGACTCTCCAAGTAGGGAGAGTGTTAGTAAAGGGTCTGGAATGTGGCACGCGAGTACCAGGGGACGACAACTGAGACACATTTGAACACATTTCCCGATCACACAGTGGATCATACTCTTGGTTCCACATGCATGTTTTAGCTGAAGGAAGAATCCCTTAAACCTGGAGAGTTGAGACCCATGGAATGGGTACCATGCAATATGAATTCAAAGGGTCTGCATTTGCTCACCGAACCTCACCAATCCTATCACTGCTGCGTTTATGCCGCTGTACACACACTTGATTCTCTTTCGGAGACATATAAATCCATAGGTTTTAAGATTCTTACTAGTCAGGTATATTCTTAGGCGTTTAATATGGGGTGTTGAGTCCACTTCGTTGAGCAAGGAGTAGCTCTTGTCTATTACATATTTGGCTTATGGAAAGGTATCTGTGCTAATTTCAATCTCTGGTTTCATGCAGCACCCCAACTCACCATTCCCCTTAAGCAAGCATAAGTTGGTTTTCTACATTTGAGACCCTGTTCTGTTTTGTAATTCAGTTCCTGTGTAGCCAAGTTTACATTCCGTTTATTAGTGATACCTTATGATGTTTCTTTTTCTGTGTGACTTATTTCACTTAGAATCATCGTACCTGAATCCACTCATTATGCTACTACTGGCCTGATGACATAGATTTCATTGGTGAGTGATATTGCATTGTACGTAAGTACCACAACTTCTTTATCCATTTTTCGCTTTCTGCGATATTGAACTTGTACCGTAAACGAGGTTCTTGTAAACAGAGCCGTCCCAAACTTTGGGGTGGCTGTGTCTTTTTGATTTTAATTTCCCTAAGCTATAGGACCATAAGTGGAAGTGCCCTAGGCTCTGTTGCTTTGTTTTTTAGATGTTCCAGGAAACAGCATACACTTCTCCAGAGTGGCTGTTTGCAATTTACATCCCGCCCATCAGCATAACAATGCTCCCAGTTCTCCATGGCCTGTCCTGCCTTTCTGGATTTTACACTTGTTTCAGATGGCCCTTTTGACGGGGGGCAGTGAGACTTCATTTTAGTGCAGATTTCCTTTGCAAGCTTGCTTGGTTGGCCAAAAAGGGCGTATGCGTTTTTTCCTGAATATATTCAGGAAAAAACGCATACGCCCTTTTTGGCCAAGTGCATCATTGTTGACGTTCTGCCTCTTTTCCTATGCTTTACATGCAATTCCAGTCTACCTCCTGAAATCGGTTTCCTGCAATTCTGCCCCGCTTTCAAGTCCTCTTGGCAGCCTTACTTCAATATATTTTTGGAAGATAACTGTCATTTATAACTCTGCAGGTTTGTGAATTACAGGGCCCCTGAGCTCCTTTCTTCAACTCGCTTTCTTGTGAACTGGCCGCAACACCGCAGGATTGCTTCAGGCCCTAGTGTGGTTCAGGCATGTCACGCTGAGCCTTTGGTTAATTCCTCTTCCTGGTGGGAAATGAGAGTTAAATTTGCCCGTCCAGACACCTCCAGCTAGTCTCTCATTGGTTCTCCCTATTCCTGTTCATTTTACGCAGAAATTGCAAACTGGGCCAAACAGGAGTTTAAAGGCACTGACTCTCCAAGTGGGGAGAGTGTTAGTAAAGCGTCTGGAATGTGGCACCCGAGTACCAGGGGACGAAAACTGAGACACATTTGAACACATTTCCCGATCACACAGTGGATCATACTCTGGGTTCCACATGCATGTTTTAGCTGAAGGAAGAATCCCTTAAACCTGGAGAGTTGAGAACCTTGGAATGGGTAACATGCAATATGAATTCAAAGGGTCTGCATTTGCTCACCGAACCTCACCAATCCTATCACTGCTGCGTTTATGCCGCTGTACACACGCTTGATTCTCTTTTGGAGACATATAAATCCATAGGTTTTAAGATTCTTACTAGTCAGGTATATTCTTAGTCGTTTAATATGGGGTGTTGAGTCCACTTCGTTGAGCAAGGAGTAGCTCTTGTCTATTACATATTTGGCTTATGGAATGGTATCTGTGCTAATTTCAATCTCTGGTTTCATGCAGCACCCCAACTCACCATTCCCCTTAAGCAAGCATAAGTTGGTTTTCTACATTTGAGACCCTGTTCTGTTTTGTAATTCAGTTCCTGTGTAGCCAAGTTTACATTCCATGTATTAGTGATAACTTATGATGTTTCTTTTCCTCTGTGACTTATTTCACTTAGAATCATCGTACCTGAATCCACTCATTATGCTGCTAAGGGCCTGCTGACATACATTTCATTGCTGAGTGATATTGCATTGTACGTAAGTACCACAACTTCTTTATCCATTTTTCGCTTTCTGCGATATTGAACTTGTACCGTAAACGAGGTTCTTGTAAACATAGCCGTCCCAAACATTACGGTGGCTGTGTCTTTTTGATTTTAATTTCCCTAAGCGATAGGACCATAAGTGGAAGTGCCCTAGGCTCTGTTGCTTTGTTTTTTAGATGTTCCAGGAAACAGCATACACTTCTCCAGAGTGGCTGTTTGCAATTTACATCCCGCCCAACAGCATAACAAGGCTCCCAGTTCTCCATGGCCTGTCCTGCCTTTCTGGATTTTACACTTGTTTCAGATGGCCCTTTTGACCGGGGGGCAGTGAGACTTCATTGTAGTGCAGATTTCCTTTGCAAGCTTGCTTGGTTGGCCAAAACGGGCGTATGCGTTATTTCCTGAATATATTCAGGAAAAAACGCATACACCCGTTTTGGCCAAGTGCATCATTGTGGACGTTCTGCCTCTTTTCCTATGCTTTACATGCAATTCCAGTCTACCTCCTGAAATCGGTTTCCTGCAATTCTGCCCCGCTTTCAAGTCCTCTTGGCAGCCTTACTTCAATATATTTTTGGAAGATAACTGTCATTTATAACTCTGCAGGTTTGTGAATTACAGGGCCCCTGAGCTCCTTTCTTCAACTCGCTTTCTTGTGAGCTGGCCGCAACACCGCAGGATTGCTTCAGGCCCTAGTGTGGTTCAGGCATGTCACGCTGAGCCTTTGGTTAATTCCTCTTCCTGGTGGGAAATGAGAGTTAAATTTGCCCGTGCAGACACCTCCAGCTAGTCTCTCATTCGGTTCTCCCTATTCCTGTTCATTTTCCGCAGAACTTGCAAACTGGGCCAAACAGGAGGTTAAAGGCACTGACTCTCCAAGTGGGGAGAGTGTTAGTAAAGCGTCTGGAATGTTGCACCCGAGTACCAGGGGACGAAAACTGAGACACATTTGAACACGTTTCCCGATCACATGGTGGATCATACTCTGGGTTCCACATGCATGATTTAGCTGAAGGAAGAATCCCTTAAACCTGGAGAGTTGAGAACCATGAAATGGGTACCATTCAATATGACTTCAAAGGGTCTGCATTTGCTCACCGAACCTCACCAATCCTAACACTGCTGCTTTTATGTCGCTGTACACACGCTTGATTCTCTTTCGGAGACATATAAATCCATAGGTTTTAAGATTCTTACTAGTCAGGTATATTCTTAGGCGTTTAATATGAGGTGTTGAGTCCACTTCGTTGAGCAAGCAGTAGCTCTTGTCTATTATATATTTGGCTTATGGAAAGGTATCTGTGTTAATTTCAATCTCTGGTTTTATGCAGCACCCCAACTCACCTTTCCCCTTAAGCAAGCATAAGTTGGTTTTCTACATTTGAGACCCTGTTCTGTTTTATAATTCAGTTCCTGTTTACTCAAGTTTACATTCCATGTATTAGTGATACCTTATGATGTTTCTTTTTCTCTGTGACTTATTTCACTTAGAATCATCGTACCTGAATCCACTCATTATGCTGCTAAGGGCCTGATGACACAGATTTCATTGCTGAGTGATATTGCATTGTACGTAAGTACCTCAACTTCTTTATCCATTTCTTGCTTTCTGCGTTATTGAACTTGTACCGTAAACGAGGTTCTTGTAAACAGAGCCGTCCCAAACTTTGGGGTGGCTGTGTCTTTTTGATTTTAATTTCCCTAAGCTATAGGCCCATAAGTGGAAGTGCCCTATGCCCTGTTGCTTTGTTTTTCAGATGTTTCAGGAAACACCATACACTTCTCCAGAGTGGCTGTTGGCAATTTACATCCCGCCCATCAGCATAACAAGGCTGCCAGTTCTCCATGGCCTGTCCTGCCTTTCTGGATTTTACACTTTTTTCACATGTCCTTTTTGAGCGTTGTGCACTGAGACTTCATTGTAGTGCAGATTTCCTTGCAAGCTTGCTTGGTTGGCCAAAAAGGGCGTATGCGTTATTTCCTGAATATATTCAGGAAAAAACGCATACGCCCTTTTTGGCCAAGTGCATCATTGTGGACGTTCAGCCTCTTTTCCTATGCTTTACATGCAATTCCAGTCTACCTCCTGAAATCGGTTTCCTGCAATTCTGCCCCGCTTTCAAGTCCTCTTGGCAGCCTTACTTCAATATATTTTTGGATGATAGCTGTCATTTATAACTCTGCAGGTTTGTGAATTACAGTGCCCCTTTCTTCAACTCGCTTTCTTGTGAGCTGGCCGCAGCACCGCAGGATTGCTTCAGGCTCTAGTGTGGTTCCAGCATGGCACGCTGAGCCTCTGGTTAATTCCTCTTCCTGGTGGGAAGTGAGAGTTAAATTTGCCCGTCCAGACACCTCCAGCTAATCTCTCATTGGTTATCCCTATTCCTGTTCATTTTCCGCAGAAATTGCAAACTGGGCCAAACAGGAGGTTAAAGGCACTGACTCTCCAAGTGGGGAGAGTGTCAGTAAAGCGTCTGGAATGTAACACCCGAGTACCAGGGGACGAAAACTGAGACACATTTGAACACGTTTCCCGATCACACGGTGGGTCATACTCTGGGTTCCACATGCATGTTTTAGCTGAAGGAAGAATCCCTTAAACCTTGAGAGTTGAGAACCATGGAATGGGTACCATGCAATATGAATTCAAAGGGTCAGCATTTGCTCACCGAACCTCACCAATCCTATCACTGCTGCTGTTATGTCGCTGTACACATCCTGGATTCTCTTTTGGAGACATATAAATCCATAAGTTTTAAGATTCTTACTACTCAGGTATATTCTTAGGCCTTTAATATGGGGTGTTGAGTCCACTTCGTTGAGCAAGCAGTAGCTCTTGTCTATTACATATTTGGCTTATGGAAAGGTATCTGTGCTAATTTCAATCTCTGGTTTTATGGAGCGCCCCAACTCACCTTTCCCCTTAAGCAAGCATAAGTTGGTTTTCTACATTTGAGACCCTATTCTGTTTTGTAATTCAGTTCCTGTGTAGCCAAGTTTACATTCCGTGTATTAGTGATACCTTATGATGTTTCTTTTTCTGTGTGACTTATTTCACTTAGAATCATCGTACCTGAATTCACTCATTATTCTTCTACTGGCCTGATGACATAGATTAATTTGCTGAGTGATATTGCATTGTACGTAAGTACCACAACTTCTTTATCCATTTTTTGCTTTCTGCGATATTGAACTTGTACCGTAAACGAGGTTCTTGTAAACAGAGCCGTCCCAAACTTTGGGGTGGCTGTGTCTTTTTGATTTTAATTTCCCTAAGCTATAGGACCATAAGTGGAAGTGCCCTAGGCTCTGTTGCTTTGTTTTTTAGATGTTTCAGGAAACACCATACACTTCTCCAGAGTGGCTGTTGGCAATTTACATCCCGCCCATCAGCATAAGAAGGCTCCCAGTTCTCCATGGCCTGTCCTGCCTTTCTGGATTTTACACTTTTTTCAGATGGTCCTTTTGAGTGGGGGGCAGTGAGACTTCATTGTAGTGCAGATTTCCTTTGCAAGCTTGCTTGGTTGGCCAAAAAGGGCGTATGCGTTTTTTCCTGAATATATTCAGGAAAAAACGCATACGCCCTTTTTGGCCAAGTGCATCATTGTGGACGTTCTGCCTCTTTTCCTATGCTTTACATGCAATTCCAGTCTACCTCTTGAAATCGGTTTCCTGCAATTCTGCCCCCCTTTCAAGTCCTCTTGGCAGCCTTACTTCAATACATTTTTGGACGATAGCTGTCATTTATAACTCTGCAGGTTTGTGAATTACAGGGCCCCTGAGCTCCTTTCTTCAACTCGCTTCCTTGTGAGCTGGCCGCAACACCGCAGGATTGCTTCAGGCCCTAGTGTGGTTCCGTCATGGCACGCTGAGCCTTTGGTTAATTCCTCTTCCTGGTGGGAAATGAGAGTTAAATTTGCCCTTCCAGACACCTCCAGCTAGTCTCTCATTGGTTCTCCCTATTCCTGTTCATTTTCCGCAGAAATTGCAAACTGGGCCAAACAGGAGGTTAAAGGCACTGACTCTCCAAGTGGGGAGAGTGTTAGTAAAGCGTCTGGAATGTTGCACCCGAGTACCAGGGGACGAAAACTGAGACACATTTGAACACATTTCCGATCACACGGTGGATCATACTCTGGGTTCCACATGCATGTTTTAGCTGAAGGAAGAATCCCTTAAATCTGGAGAGTTGAGACCCATGGAATGGGTACCATGCAATATGAATTCAAAGGGTCTGCATTTGCTTACCGAACCTCACCAATCCTATCACTGCTGCGTTTATTCCGCTGTACACACGCTTGATTCTCTTTCGGAGACATATAAATCCATAGGTTTTAAGATTCTTACTAGTCAGTTATATTCTTAGGCGTTTAATATGGGGTGTTGAGTCCACTTCGTTGAGCAAGCAGTAGCTCTTGTCTATTACATATTTGGCTTACGGAAAGGTATGTGTGATAATTTCAATGTCTGGTTTTATGCAGTACCCCAACTCACCTTTCCCCTTAAGCAAGCATAAGTTGGTTTTCTACATTTGAGACCCTATTCTGTTTTGTAATTCAGTTCCTGTGTAGCCAAGTTTACATTCCGTGTATTAGTGATATCTTATGATGTTTCTTTTTCTGTGTGACTTATTTCACTTAGAATCATCGTACCTGAATCCACTCATTATGCTGCTACTGGCCTGATGACATAGATTTCATTGTTGAGTGAAATTGCATTGTACGTAAGTACCACAACTTCTTTATCCATTTTTCGCTTTCTGCGATATTGAACATGTACCGTAAACGAGGTTCTTGTAAACAGAGCCGTCCCAAACATTGAGGTCGCTGTGTCTTTTGGTTTTAATTTCCCTAATCTATAGGACCATAAGTGGAAGTTCCCTAGGCTCTGTTGCTTTGTTTTCTAGATGTTTCAGGAAACACCATACATTTCTCCAGAGTGGCTGTTGGCAATTTACATCCCGCCCTTCAGCATAAGAAGGCTCCCAGTTCTCCATGGCCTGTCCTGCCTTTCTGGATTTTACACTTTTTTCAGATGGCCCTTTTGACCGGGGGGCAGTGAGACTTCATTGTAGTGCAGATTTCCTTTGCAAGCTTGCTTGGTTGGCCAAACAGGGCGTATGCGTTTTTTCCTGAATATATTCAGGAAAAAACGCATACGCCCTTTTTGGCCAAGTGCATCATTGTGGACGTTCTGCCTCTTTTCCTATGGTTTACATGCAATTCCAGTCTACCTCCTGAAATCGGTTTCCTGCAATTCTGCCCCGCTTTCAAGTCCTCTTGGCAGTCTTACTTCAATAAATTTTTGGACGATAGCTGTCATTTATAACTCTGTAGGTTTGTGAATTACAGGGCCCCTGAGCTCCTTTCCTCAACTCGCTTTCTTGTGAGCTGGCCGCAACACCGGAGGATTGCTTCAGGCCCTAGTGTGGTTCCGGCATGGCATGCTGAGCCTTTGGTTAATTCCTCTTCCTGGTGGGAAATGAAAGTTAAATTTGCCCGTCCGGACACCTCCAGCTAGTCTCTCATTGGTTCTCCCTATTCCTGTTCATTTTCCGCAGAAATTGCAAAATGGGCCAAACAGGAGGTTAAAAGCACTGACTCTCAAAGTTGGGAGAGTGTTAGTAAAGCGTCTGGAATGTTGCACCCGAGTACCAGAGGACGAAAACTGAGACACATTTGAACACGTTTCCCGATCACATGGTGGATCATACTCTGGGTTCCACATGCATGTTTTAGCTGAAGGAAGACTCCCTTATACCTGGAGAGTTGAGAACCATGGAATGGGTACCATGCAATATGACTTCAAAGGGTCTGCATTTGCTCACCGAACCTCACCAATCCTATCACTGCTGCGTTTATGCCGCTGTACACACGCTTGATTCTCTTTCGGAGACATATAAATCCATAGGTTTTAAGATTCTTACTAGTCAGGTATATTCTTAGGCATTTAATATGGGTTGTTGAGTCCACTTCGTTGAGCAAGCAGTAGATCTTGTCTATTACATATTTGGCTTATGGAAAGGTATCTGTGTTAATTTCAATCTCTGGTTTTATGCAGCACCCCAACTCACCTTTCCCCTTAAGCAAGCATAAGTTGGTGTTCTACATTTGAGACCCTATTCTGTTTTGTAATTCAGTTCCTGTGTAGCCAAGTTTACATTCCGTGTAGTAGTGATATCTTATGATGCTTCTTTTTCTGTGTGACTTATTTCACTTAGAATCATCGTACCTGAATCCACTCATTATGCTGCTACTGGCCTGATGACATAGATTTCATTGCTGAGTGATATTGCATTGTACGTAAGTACCACAACTTCTTTATCCATTTTTCCCTTTCTGCGATATTGAACTTGTACCGTAAACGAAGTTCTTGTAAACAGAGCCGTCCCAAACTTTGGGGTGGCTGTGTCTTTTTGATTTTAATTTCCCTAAGCTATAGGACCATAAGTGGAAGTGCCCTAGGCTCCGTTGCTTTGTTTTTTAGATGTTTCAGGAAACACCATACACTTCTCCAGACTTGCTGTTGGCAATTTACATCCCGCCCATCAGCATAAGAAGGCTCCCAGTTCTCCATGGCCTCTCCTGCCTTTCTGGATTTTACACTTTTTTTCAGATGGCCCTTTTGTCCGGAGGACAGTGAGACTTCATTGTAGTGCAGATTTCCTTTGCAAGCTTGCTTGGTTGGCCAAAACGGGCGTATGCGTTTTTTCCTGAATATATTCAGGGAAAAACGCATACGCACTTTTTGGCCAAGTGCATCATTGTGGACGTTCTGCCTCTTTTCCTATGCTTTACATGCAATTACAGTCTACCTCCTGAAATCGGTTTCCTGCAATTCTGCCTCGCTTTCAAGTCCTCTTGGCAGGCTTACTTCAATATATTTTTGGACGATAGCTGTCATTTATAACTCTGCAGGTTTGTGAATTACAGGGCCCCGGAGCTCCATTCTTCAACTCGATTTCTTGTGAGCTGGCCGCAACACCGCAGGATTGCTTCAGGCCCTAGTGTGGTTCCGGCATGGCTCACTGAGCCTTTGGTTAATTCCTCTTCTTGGTGGGAAATGAGAGTTAAATTCGCCCATCCAGACACCTCCAGCTAGTCTCTCATTGGTTCTCCCTATTCCTGTTCATTTTCCGCAGAAATTGCAAACTGGGCCAAACAGGAGGTTAAAGGCACTGACTCTCCAAGTGGGGAGAGTGTTAGTAAAGCGTCTGGAATGTTGCACCCGAGTACCAGGGGACGAAAACTGAGACACATTTGAACACATTTCCCGATCACACGGTGGATCATACTCTGTTTTCCACATGCATGTTTTAGCTGAAGGAAGAATCCCTTAAACCTGGAGAGTTGAGACCCATGGAATGGGTACCATGCAATATGACTTCAAAGGGTCTGCATTTGCTCACCGAACCTCACCAATCCTATCACTTCTGCTTTTATGTCGCTGTACACACGCTGGATTCTCTTTCGGAGACATATAAATCCATAGGTTTTAAGATTCTTACTAGTCAGGTATATTCTTAGGCATTTAATATGGGGTGTTGAGTCCACTTCGTTGAGGAAGCAGTAGCTCTTGTCTATTACATATTTGGCTTATGAAAAGGTATCTGTGCTAATTTCAATCTCTGGTTTTATGCAGCACCCCAACTCACCTTTCCCCTTAAGCAAGCATAAGTAGGTTTTCTACATTTGAGACCCTATTCTGTTTTGTAATTCAGTTCCTGTGTAGCCAAGTTTACATTCCGTGTATTAGAGATACCTTATGATGTTTCTTTTTCTGTGTGACTTATTTCACTTAGAATCATCGTACCTGAATCCACTCATTATGCTGCTACTGGCCTGATGACATAGATTTCATTGCTGAGTGATATTGCATTGTACGTAAGTACCACAACTTCTTTATCCATTTTTCGCTTTCTGCGATATTGAACTTGTACCGTAAACGAGGTTCTTGTAAACACAGCCGTCCCAAACTTTAGGGTGGCTGTGTCTTTTTGATTTTAATTTCCCTAAGCTATAGGACCATAAGTGGAAGTGCCCTAGGCTCTGTTGCTTTGTTTTTTAGATGTTTCAGGAAACACCATACACTTCTCCAGAGTGGCTTTTGGCAATTTACATCCCAGCCATCAGCATAACAAGGCTCCCAGTTCTCCATGGCCTGTCCTGCCTTTCTGGATTATACACTTTTTTCAGATGGCCCTTTTGACCGGGGGGCAGTGAGACTTCATTGTAGTGCAGATTTCCTTTGCAAGCTTGCTTGCTTGGCCAAAACGGGCGTATGCGTTTTTTCCTGAATATATTCAGGGAAAAACGCATACGCACTTTTTGGCCAAGTGCATCATTGTGGACGTTCTGCCTCTTTTCCTATGCTTTACATGCAATTACAGTCTACCTCCTGAAATCGGTTTCCTGCAATTCTGCCTCGCTTTCAAGTCCTCTTGGCAGGCTTACTTCAATATATTTTTGGACGATAGCTGTCATTTATAACTCTGCAGGTTTGTGAATTACAGGGCCCCGGAGCTCCATTCTTCAACTCGATTTCTTGTGAGCTGGCCGCAACACCGCAGGATTGCTTCAGGCCCTAGTGTGGTTCCGGCATGGCTCACTGAGCCTTTGGTTAATTCCTCTTCTTGGTGGGAAATGAGAGTTAAATTCGCCCATCCAGACACCTCCAGCTAGTCTCTCATTGGTTCTCCCTATTCCTGTTCATTTTCCGCAGAAATTGCAAACTGGGCCAAACAGGAGGTTAAAGGCACTGACTCTCCAAGTGGGGAGAGTGTTAGTAAAGCGTCTGGAATGTTGCACCCGAGTACCAGGGGACGAAAACTGAGACACATTTGAACACATTTCCCGATCACACGGTGGATCATACTCTGTTTTCCACATGCATGTTTTAGCTGAAGGAAGAATCCCTTAAACCTGGAGAGTTGAGACCCATGGAATGGGTACCATGCAATATGACTTCAAAGGGTCTGCATTTGCTCACCGAACCTCACCAATCCTATCACTTCTGCTTTTATGTCGCTGTACACACGCTGGATTCTCTTTCGGAGACATATAAATCCATAGGTTTTAAGATTCTTACTAGTCAGGTATATTCTTAGGCATTTAATATGGGGTGTTGAGTCCACTTCGTTGAGGAAGCAGTAGCTCTTGTCTATTACATATTTGGCTTATGAAAAGGTATCTGTGCTAATTTCAATCTCTGGTTTTATGCAGCACCCCAACTCACCTTTCCCCTTAAGCAAGCATAAGTAGGTTTTCTACATTTGAGACCCTATTCTGTTTTGTAATTCAGTTCCTGTGTAGCCAAGTTTACATTCCGTGTATTAGAGATACCTTATGATGTTTCTTTTTCTGTGTGACTTATTTCACTTAGAATCATCGTACCTGAATCCACTCATTATGCTGCTACTGGCCTGATGACATAGATTTCATTGCTGAGTGATATTGCATTGTACGTAAGTACCACAACTTCTTTATCCATTTTTCGCTTTCTGCGATATTGAACTTGTACCGTAAACGAGGTTCTTGTAAACACAGCCGTCCCAAACTTTAGGGTGGCTGTGTCTTTTTGATTTTAATTTCCCTAAGCTATAGGACCATAAGTGGAAGTGCCCTAGGCTCTGTTGCTTTGTTTTTTAGATGTTTCAGGAAACACCATACACTTCTCCAGAGTGGCTTTTGGCAATTTACATCCCAGCCATCAGCATAACAAGGCTCCCAGTTCTCCATGGCCTGTCCTGCCTTTCTGGATTATACACTTTTTTCACATGGCCCTTTTGACCGGGGGGCAGTGAGACTTCATTGTAGTGCAGATTTCCTTTGCAAGCTTGCTTGCTTGGCCAAAACGGGCGTATGCGTTTTTTCCTGAATATATTCAGGGAAAAACGCATAGGCACTTTTTGGCCAAGTGCATCATTGTGGACGTTCTGCCTCTTTTCCTATGCTTTACATGCAATTACAGTCTACCTCCTGAAATCGGTTTCCTGCAATTCTGCCTCGCTTTCAAGTCCTCTTGGCAGGCTTACTTCAATATATTTTTGGACGATAGCTGTCATTTATAACTCTGCAGGTTTGTGAATTACAGGGCCCCGGAGCTCCATTCTTCAACTCGATTTCTTGTGAGCTGGCCGCAACACCGCAGGATTGCTTCAGGCCCTAGTGTGGTTCCGGCATGGCTCACTGAGCCTTTGGTTAATTCCTCTTCTTGGTGGGAAATGAGAGTTAAATTCGCCCATCCAGACACCTCCAGCTAGTCTCTCATTGGTTCTCCCTATTCCTGTTCATTTTCCGCAGAAATTGCAAACTGGGCCAAACAGGAGGTTAAAGGCACTGACTCTCCAAGTGGGGAGAGTGTTAGTAAAGCGTCTGGAATGTTGCACCCGAGTACCAGGGGACGAAAACTGAGACACATTTGAACACATTTCCCGATCACACGGTGGATCATACTCTGTTTTCCACATGCATGTTTTAGCTGAAGGAAGAATCCCTTAAACCTGGAGAGTTGAGACCCATGGAATGGGTACCATGCAATATGACTTCAAAGGGTCTGCATTTGCTCACCGAACCTCACCAATCCTATCACTTCTGCTTTTATGTCGCTGTACACACGCTGGATTCTCTTTCGGAGACATATAAATCCATAGGTTTTAAGATTCTTACTAGTCAGGTATATTCTTAGGCATTTAATATGGGGTGTTGAGTCCACTTCGTTGAGGAAGCAGTAGCTCTTGTCTATTACATATTTGGCTTATGAAAAGGTATCTGTGCTAATTTCAATCTCTGGTTTTATGCAGCACCCCAACTCACCTTTCCCCTTAAGCAAGCATAAGTAGGTTTTCTACATTTGAGACCCTATTCTGTTTTGTAATTCAGTTCCTGTGTAGCCAAGTTTACATTCCGTGTATTAGAGATACCTTATGATGTTTCTTTTTCTGTGTGACTTATTTCACTTAGAATCATCGTACCTGAATCCACTCATTATGCTGCTACTGGCCTGATGACATAGATTTCATTGCTGAGTGATATTGCATTGTACGTAAGTACCACAACTTCTTTATCCATTTTTCGCTTTCTGCGATATTGAACTTGTACCGTAAACGAGGTTCTTGTAAACACAGCCGTCCCAAACTTTAGGGTGGCTGTGTCTTTTTGATTTTAATTTCCCTAAGCTATAGGACCATAAGTGGAAGTGCCCTAGGCTCTGTTGCTTTGTTTTTTAGATGTTTCAGGAAACACCATACACTTCTCCAGAGTGGCTTTTGGCAATTTACATCCCAGCCATCAGCATAACAAGGCTCCCAGTTCTCCATGGCCTGTCCTGCCTCGCTTGATTATACACTTTTTTCACATGGCCCTTTTGACCGGGGGGCAGTGATACTTCATTGTAGTGCAGATTTCCTTTGCAAGCTTGCTTGGTTGGCCAAAAAGGGCGTATGCGTTTTTTCCTGAATATATTCAGGAAAAAACGCATACGCCCTTTTTGGCCAAGTGCATCATTGTGGACGTTCTGCCTCTTTTCCTATGCTTTACATGCAATTGCAGTCTACCTCCTGAAATCGGTTTCCTGCAATTCTGCCCCGCTTTCAAGTCCTCTTGGCAGCCTTACTTCAATATATTTTTGGACGATAGCTGTCATTTATAACTCTGCAGGTTTGTGAATTACAGGGCCTCTGAGCTCCTTTCTTCAACTCGCTTTCTTGTGAGCTGGCCGCAACACCGCAGGATTGCTTCAGGCCCTAGTGTGGTTTTGGCATGGCTCGCTGAGCCTTTGGTTAATTCCTCTTCCTGGTGTGAAATGAGAGTTAAATTTGCCCGTCCAGACACCTCCAGCTAGTCTCTCATTGGTTCTCCCTATTCCTGTTCATTTTCCGCAGAAACTGCAAAATGGGCCAAACAGGAGGTTAAAGACACTGACTCTCCAAGTAGGGAGAGTGTAAGTAAAGCGTCTGGAATGTGGCACCCGAGTACCAGGGGACGACAACTGAGACACATTTGAACACATTTCCCGATCACACAGTGGATCATACTCTGGGTTCCACATGCATGTTTTGGCTGAAGGAAGAATCCCTTAAACATGGAGAGTTGAGAAACTTGGAATGGGTACCATGCAATATGAATTCAAAGGGTCTGCATTTGCTCACCGAACCTCACCAATCCTATCACTGCTGCGTTTATGCCACCGTACACACGCTTGATTCTCTTTCGGAGACATATAAATCCATAGGTTTTAACATTCTTACTAGTCAGGTATATTCTTAGTCGTTTAATATGGGGTGTTGAGTCCACTTCGTTGAGCAAGGAGTAGCTCTTGTCTATTACATATTTGGCTTATGGAATGGTATCTGTGCTAATTTCAATCTCTGGTTTCATGCAGCACCCCAACTCACCATTCCCCTTAAGCAAGCATAAGTTGGTTTTCTACATTTGAGACCCTGTTCTGTTTTGTAATTCAGTTCCTGTGTAGACAAGTTTACATTCCATGTATTAGTGATAACTTATGATGTTTCTTTTCCTCTGTGACTTATTTCACTTAGAATCATCTTACCTGAATCCACTCATTATGCTGCTAAGGGTCTGATGACATAGATTTCATTGCTGAGTGATATTGCATTGTACGTAAGTACCACAACTTCTTTATCCATTTTTTGCTTTCTGCGATATTGAACTTGTACCGTAAACGAGGTTCTTGTAAACAGAGCCGTCCCAAACTTTAGGGTGGCTGTGTCTTTTTGATTTTAATTTCCCTAAGCTATAGGACCATAAGTGGAAGTGCCCTAGGCTCTGTTGCTTTGTTTTTTAGATGTTTCAGGAAACACCATACACTTCTCCAGAGTGGCTTTTGGCAATTTACATCCCAGCCATCATCATAACAAGGCTCCCAGTTCTCCATGGCCTGTCCTGCCTCTCTGGATTATACACTTTTTTCAGATGGCCCTTTTGACCGGGGGGCAGTGAGACTTCATTGTAGTGCAGATTTCCTTTGCAAGCTTGCTTGGTTGGCCAAAAAGGGCGTATGCGTTTTTTCCTGAATATATTCAGGAAAAAACGCATACGCCCTTTTTGGCCAAGTGCATCATTGTGGACGTTCTGCCTCTTTTCCTATGCTTTACATGCAATTGCAGTCTACCTCCTGAAATCGGGTTCCTGCAATTCTGCCCCGCTTTCAAGTCCTCTTGGCAGCCTTACTTCAATATATTTTTGGACGATAGCTGTCATTTATAACTCTGCAGGTTTGTGAATTACAGGGCCCCTGAGCTCCTTTCTTCAAATCGCTTTCTTGTGTGCTGGCCGCAACACCACAGGATTGCTTCAGGCCCTAGTGTGGTTCCGGCATGGCACGCTGAGCCTTTGGTTAATTCCTCTTCCTGGTGGGAAATGAGAGTTAAATTTGCCCGTCCAGACACCTCCAGCTAGTCTCTCATTTGTTCTCCCTATTCCTGTTCATTTTCCGCAGAAATTGCAAACTGGGCCAAACAGGAGGTTAAAGGCACTGACTCTCCACGAGGGGAGAGTGTTAGTAAAGCGTATGGAATGTGGCACCCGAGTACCAGGGGACGAAAACTGAGACACATTTGAACACGTTTCCCGATCACACGGTGGATCATACTCTGTTTTCCACATGCATGTTTTAGCTGAAGGAAGAATCCCTTAAACCTGGAGAGTTGAGACCCATGGAATGGGTACCATGCAATATGACTTCAAAGGGTCTGCATTTGCTCACCGAACCTCACCAATCCTATCACTTCTGCTTTTATGTCGCTGTACACACGCTGGATTCTCTTTCGGAGACATATAAATCCATAGGTTTTAAGATTCTTACTAGTCAGGTATATTCTTAGGCATTTAATATGGGGTGTTGAGTCCACTTCGTTGAGGAAGCAGTAGCTCTTGTCTATTACATATTTGGCTTATGAAAAGGTATCTGTGCTAATTTTAATCTCTGGTTTTATGCAGCACCCCAACTCACCTTTCCCCTTAAGCAAGCATAAGTTGGTTTTCTACATTTGAGACCCTAT
Source organism: Grampus griseus (assembly GCF_964374135.1). Classification (NCBI taxonomy): domain Eukaryota; kingdom Metazoa; phylum Chordata; class Mammalia; order Artiodactyla; family Delphinidae; genus Grampus; species Grampus griseus. The sequence continues at coordinate 44,664 of NW_028133379.1, forward strand.
TCTGTTTTGTAATTCAGTTCCTGTGTAGCCAAGTTTACATTCCGTGTATTAGTGATACCTTATGATGTTTCTTTTTCTGTGTGACTTATTTCACTTAGAATCATCGTACCTGTATCCACTCATTATGCTGCTACTGGCCTGATAACATAGATTTCATTGCTGAGTGATATTGCATTCTACGTAAGTACCACAACTTCTTTATCCATTTTTCGCTTTCTGCGATATTGATCTTGTACCGTAAACGAGGTTCTTGTAAACAGAGCCGTCCCAAACTTTGGGGTGGCTGTGTCTTTTTGATTTTAATTTCCCTAAGCTATAGGACCATAAGTGGAAGTGCCCTAGGCTCTGTTGCTTTGTTTTTTAGATGTTTCAGGAAACACCATACACTTCTCCAGAGTGGCTTTTGGCAATTTACATCGCACCCATCACAATAACAAGGCTCCCAGTTCTCATTGGCCTGTCCTGCCTCTCTGGATTATACACTTTTTTCAGATGGCCCTTTTGACCGGGGGGCAGTGAGACTTCATTGTAGTGCAGATTACCTTTGCAAGCTTGCTTGGTTGGCCAAAAAGGGCGTATGCGTTTTTTCCTGAATATATTCAGGAAAAAACGCATACGCTCTTTATGGCCAAGTGCATCATTGTGGACGTTCTGCCTCTTTTCCTATGCTTTACATGCAATTCCAGTCTACCTCCTGAAATCGGTTTCCTGCAATTCTGCCCCGCTTTCAAGTCCTCTTGGCAGCCTTACTTCAATATATTTTTGGACGATAGCTGTCATTTATAACTCTGCAGGTTTGTGAATTACAGGGCCTCTGTGCTCCTTTCTTCAACTCGCTTTCTTGTGAGCTGGCCGCAACACCGCAGGATTGCTTCAGGCCCTAGTGTGGTTTTGGCATGGCTTGCTGAGCCTTTGGTTAATTCCTCTTCCTGGTGTGAAATGAGAGTTAAATTTGCCCGTCCAGACACCTCCAGCTAGTCTCTCATTGGTTCTCCCTATTCCTGTTCATTTTCCGCAGAAATTGCAAACTGGGCCAAACAGGAGGTTAAAGACACTGACTCTCCAAGTAGGGAGAGTGTTAGTAAAGCGTCTGGAATGTGGCACCCGAGTACCAGGGGACGAAAACTGAGACACATTTGAACACATTTCCCGATCACACAGTGGATCATACTCTGGGTTCCACATGCATGTTTTAGCTGAAGGAAGAATCCCTTAAACCTGGAGAGTTGAGAACCTTGGAATGGGTACCATGCAATATGAATTCAAAGGGTCTGCATTTGCTCACCGAACCTCACCAATCCTATCACTGCTGCGTTTATGCCGCTGTACACACGCTTGATTCTCTTTCGGAGACATATAAATCCATAGGTTTTAAGATTCTTACTAGTCAGGTATATTCTTAGTCGTTTAATATGGGGTGTTGAGTCCACTTCGTTGAGCAAGGTGTAGCTCTTCTCTATTACATATTTGGCTTATGGAATGGTATCTGTGCTAATTTCACTCTCTGGTTTCATGCAGCACCCCAACTCACCATTCCCCTTAAGCAAGCATAAGTTGGTTTTCTACATTTGAGACCCTGTTCTGTTTTGTAATTCAGTTCCTGTGTAGCCAAGTTTACATTCCATGTATTAGTGATAACTTATGATGTTTCTTTTCCTCTGTGACTTATTTCACTTAGAATCATCGTACCTGAATCCACTCATTATGCTGCTAAGGGCCTGATGACATAGATTTCATTGCTGAGTGATATTGCATTGTACGTAAGTACCACAACTTCTTTATCCATTTTTCGCTTTCTGCGATATTGAACTTGTACCGTAAACGAGGTTCTTGTAAACAGAGCCGTCCCAAACTTTAGGGTGGCTGTGTCTTTTTGATTTTAATTTCCCTAAGCTATAGGACCATAAGTGGAAGTGCCCTAGGCTCTGTTGCTTTGTTTTTTAGATGTTCCAGGAAACAGCATACACTTCTCCAGAGTGGCTGTTTGCAATTTACATCCCGCCCATCAGCATAACAAGGCTCCCAGTTCTCCATGGCCTGTCCTGCCTTTCTGGATTTTACACTTGTTTCAGATGGCCCTTTTGACCTGGGGGCAGTGAGACTTCATTGTAGTGCAGATTTCCTTTGCAAGCTTGCTTGGTTGGCCAAAGAGGGGCGTATGCGTTATTTCCTGAATATATTCAGGAAAAAACGCATACGCCCTTTTTGGCCAAGTGCATCATTGTGGACGTTCTGCCTCTTTTCCTATGCTTTACATGCAATTCCAGTCTACCTCCTGAAATCGGTTTCCTGCAATTCTGCCCAAATTTCAAGTCCTCTTTGCTGCCTTACTTCAATATATTTTTGCACCATAGCTGTCATTTATAACTTTGCAGGTTTGTGAATTACAGTGCCCCTGAGCTCCTTTCTTCAACTCGCTTTCTTGTGAGCTGGCCGCAACACCGCAGGATTGCTTCAGGCCCTAGTGTGGTTCCGGCATGGCACGCTGAGCCTTTGGTTAATTCCACTTCCTGCTGGGAAATGAGAGTTAAATTTGCCCGTCCGGACACCTCCAGCTACTCTCTCATTGGTTCTCCCTATTGCTGTTCATTTTCCGCAGAAATTGCAAACTGGGCGAAACAGGAGGTTAAAGGCACTGACTCTCCAAGTGGGGAGAGTGTTAGTAAAGCGTCTGGAATGTTGCACCCGAGTACCGGGGGACGAAAACTGAGACACATTTGAGCACGTTTCCCGATCACATGGTGGATCATACTCTGGGTTCCACATGCATGATTTAGCTGAAGGAAGAATCCCTTAAACCTGGAGAGTTGAGAACCATGGAATGGGTACCATTCAATATGACTTCAAAGGGTCTGCATTTGCTCACCGAACCTCAACAATCCTAACACTGCTGCATTTATGCTGCTTTACACACGCTTGATTCTCTTTCGGAGACATATAAATCCATAGGTTTTAAGATTCTTACTAGTCAGGTATATTCTTAGCCGTTTAATATGGGGTGTTGAGTCCACTTCGTTGAACAAGAAGTAGCTCTTGTCTATTACATATTTGGCTTATGGAAAGGTATCTGTGCTAATTTCAATCTCTGGTTTTATGCAGCACCCCAACTCACCATTCCCCTTAAGCAAGCATAAGTTGGTTTTCTACATTTGAGACCCTGTTCTGTTTTGTAATTCAGTTCCTGTTTACTCAAGTTTACATTCCATGTATTAGTGATACCTTATGATGTTTCTTTTTCTCTGTGACTTATTTCACTTAGAATCATCGTACCTGAATCCACTCATTATGCTGCTAAGGGCCTGATGACATAGATTTCATTGCTGAGTGATATTGCATTCTACGTAAGTACCACAACTTCTTTATCCATTTCTCGCTTTCTGCGTTATTGATCTTGTACCGTAAACGAAGTTCTTGTAAACACAGCCGTCCCAAACTTTGGGGTGGCTGTGTCTTTTTGATTTTAATTTCCCTAAGCTATAGGACCATAAGTGGAAGTGCCCTAGGCTCTGTTGCTTTGTTTTTTAGATGTTTCAGGAAACACCATACACTTCTCCAGAGTGGCTTTTGGCAATTTATATCGCACCCATCAGCATAACAAGGCTCCCAGTTCTCATTGGCCTGTCCTGCCTCTCTGGAATATACACTTTTTTCAGATGGCCCTTTTGACCGGGGGGCAGTGAGACTTCATTGTAGTGCAGATTTCCTTTGCAAGCTTGCTTGGTTGGCCAAAAAGTGCGTATGCGTTTTTTCCTGAATATATTCAGGAAAAAACGCATACGCCCTTTTTGGCCAAGTGCATCATTGTGGACGTTCTGCCTCTTTTCCTATGCTTTACATGCAATTCCAGTCTACCTCCTGAAATCGGTTTCCTGCAATTCTGCCCCGCTTTCAAGTCCTCTTGGCAGCCTTACTTCAATATATTTTTGGACGATAGCTGTCATTTATAACTCTGCAGTTTTGTGAATTACAGGGCCTCTGTGCTCCTTTCTTCAACTCGCTTTCTTGTGAGCTGGCCGCAACACCACAGGATTGCTTCAGGCCCTAGTGTGGTTTTGGCATGGCTCGCTGAGCCTTTGGTTAATTCCTCTTCCTGGTGTGAAATGAGAGTTAAATTTGCCCGTCCAGACACCTCCAGCTAGTCTCTCATTGGTTCTCCCTATTCCTGTTCATTTTCCGCAGAAATTGCAAACTGGGCCAAACAGGAGGTTAAAGACACTGACTCTCCAAGTAGGGAGAGTGTTAGTAAAGCGTCTGGAATGTAGCACCCGAGTACCAGGGGACGAAAACTGAGACACATTTGAACACATTTCCCGATCACACAGTGGATCATACTCTGGGTTCCACATGCATGTTTTAGCTGAAGGAAGAATCCCTTAAACCTGGAGAGTTGAGAACCCTGGAATGGGTACCATGCAATATAAATTCAAAGGGTCTGCATTTGCTCACCGAACCTCACCAATCCGATCTCTGCTGCGTTTATGCCGCTGTACACACGCTTGATTCTGTTTCGGAGACATATAAATCCATAGGTTTTAAGATTCTTACTAGTCAGGTATATTCTTAGTCATTTAATATGGGGTGTTGAGTCCACTTCGTTGAGCAAGGAGTAGCTCTTGTCTATTACATATTTGGCTTATGGAATGGTATCTGTGCTAATTTCAATCTCTGGTTTCATTCATCACCCCAACTCACCTTTCCCCTTAAGCAAGTATAAGTTGGTTTTCTACATTTGAGACCCTGTTCTGTTTTGTAATTCAGTTCCTGTGTAGCCAAGTTTACATTCCATGTATTAGTGATAACTTATGATGTTTCTTTTCCTCTGTGACTTATTTCACTTAGAATCATCGTACCTGAATCCACTCATTATGCTGCTAAGGGCCTGATGACATAGATTTCATTGCTGAGTGATATTGCATTGTACGTAAGTACCACAACTTCTTTATCCATTTTTCGCTTTCTGCGATATTGAACTTGTACCGTAAACGAGGTTCTTGTAAACAGAGCCGTCCCAAACTTTAGGGTGGCTGTGTCTTTTTGATTTTAATTTCCCTAAGCTATAGGACCATAAGTGGAAGTGCCCTAGGCTCTGTTGCTTTGTTTTTTAGATGTTCCAGGAAACAGCATACACTTCTCCAGAGTGGCTGTTTGCAATTTACATCCCGCCCATCAGCATAACAAGGCTCCCAGTTCTCCATGGCCTGTCCTGCCTTTCTGGATTTTACACTTGTTTCAGATGGCCCTTTTGACCGGGGGGCAGTGAGACTTCATTGTAGTGCAGATTTCCTTTGCAAGCTTGCTTGGTTGGCCAAAACGGGCGTATGCGTTATTTCCTGAATATATTCAGGAAAAAACGCATACGCCCTTTTTGGCCAAGTGCATCATTGTGTACGTTCTGCCTCTTTTCCTATGCTTTACATGCAATTCCATTCTACCTCCTGAAATCGGTTTCCTGCAATTCTGCCCAAATTTCAAGTCCTCTTTGCTGCCTTACTTCAATATATTTTTGCACCATAGCTGTCATTTATAACTTTGCAGGTTTGTGAATTACAGTGCCCCTGAGCTCCTTTCTTCAACTCGCTTTCTTGTGAGCTGGCCGCAACACCGCAGGATTGCTTCAGGCCCTAGTGTGGTTCAGGCATGTCACGCTGAGCCTTTGGTTAATTCCTCTTCCTGGTGGGAAATGAGAGTTAAATTTGCCCGTGCAGACACCTCCAGCTAGTCTCTCATTCGGTTCTCCCTATTCCTGTTCATTTTCCGCAGAACTTGCAAACTGGGCCAAACAGGAGGTTAAAGGCACTGACTCTCCAAGTGGGGAGAGTGTTAGTAAAGCGTCTGGAATGTTGCACCCGAGTACCAGGGGACGAAAACTGAGACACATTTGAACACGTTTCCTGATCACATGGTGGATCATACTCTGGGTTCCACATGCATGATTTAGCTGAAGGAAGAATCCCTTAAACCTGGAGAGTTGAGAACCATGAAATGGGTACCATTCAATATGACTTCAAAGGGTCTGCATTTGCTCACCGAACCTCACCAATCCTAACACTGCTGCTTTTATGTCGCTGTACACACGCTTGATTCTCTTTCGGAGACATATAAATCCATAGGTTTTAAGATTCTTACTAGTCAGGTATATTCTTAGGCGTTTAATATGAGGTGTTGAGTCCACTTCGTTGAGCAAGCAGTAGCTCTTGTCTATTATATATTTGGCTTATGGAAAGGTATCTGTGTTAATTTCAATCTCTGGTTTTATGCAGCACCCCAACTCACCTTTCCCCTTAAGCAAGCATATGTTGGTTTTCTACATTTGAGACCCTGTTCTGTTTTGTAATTCAGTTCCTGTTTACTCAAGTTTACATTCCATGTATTAGTGATACCTTATGATGTTTCTTTTTCTCTGTGACTTATTGCACTTAGAATCATCGTACCTGAATCCACTCATTATGCTGCTAAGGGCCTGATGACATAGATTTCATTGCTGAGTGATATTTCATTGTACGTAAGTACCTCAACTTCTTTATCCATTTCTCGCTTTCTGCGTTATTGAACTTGTACCGTAAACGAGGTTCTTGTAAACAGAGTCGTCCCAAACATTGGGGTGGCTGTGTCTTTTTGATTTTAATTTTCCTAAGCTATAGGACCATAAGTGGAAGTTCCCTAGGCTCTGTTGCTTTGTTTTTTAGATGTTTCAGGAAACACCATACACTTATCCAGAGTGGCTGTTTGCAATTTACATCCCACCCATCGGCATAACAAGGCTCCCAGTTCTCCATGGCCTGTCCTGCCTTTCTGGATTATACACTTTATTCAGATGGCCCTTTTGACCGGGGGGCAGTGAGTTTCATTGTAGTGCAGATTTCCTTTGCAAGCTTGCTTGGTTGGCCAAAAGGGGCGTATGCGTTTTTTCCTGAATATATTCAGGAAAAAACGCATACGCCCTTTTTGGCCTAGTGCATCATTGTTGATGTTCTGCCTCTTTTCCTATGCTTTACATGCAATTCCAGTCTACCTCCTGAAATCGGTTTCCTGCAATTCTGCCCCGCTTTCAAGTCCTCTTGGCAGCCTTACTTAAATATATTTTTGGACGATAGCTGTCATTTATAACTCTGCAGGTTTGTGAATTACAGGGCCCCTGAGCTCCTTTCTTCAACTCGCTTTCTTGTGAGCTGGCCGCAACACCGCAGGATTGCTTCAGGCCCTAGTGTGGTTTTGGCATGGCTCGCTGAGCCTTTGTTTAATTCCTCTTCCTGGTGTGAAATGAGAGTTAAAATTGCCCGTCCACACACCTCCAGCTAGTCTCTCATTGGTTCTCCCTATTCCTGTTCACTTTCCGCAGAAATTGCAAACTGGGCCAAACAGGAGGTTAAAGGCACTGACTCTCCAAGTAGGGAGAGTGTTAGTAAAGGGTCTGGAATGTGGCACGCGAGTACCAGGGGACGACAACTGAGACACATTTGAACACATTTCCCGATCACACAGTGGATCATACTCTTGGTTCCACATGCATGTTTTAGCTGAAGGAAGAATCCCTTAAACCTGGAGAGTTGAGACCCATGGAATGGGTACCATGCAATATGAATTCAAAGGGTCTGCATTTGCTCACCGAACCTCACCAATCCTATCACTGCTGCGTTTATGCCGCTGTACACACACTTGATTCTCTTTCGGAGACATATAAATCCATAGGTTTTAAGATTCTTACTAGTCAGGTATATTCTTAGGCGTTTAATATGGGGTGTTGAGTCCACTTCGTTGAGCAAGGAGTAGCTCTTGTCTATTACATATTTGGCTTATGGAAAGGTATCTGTGCTAATTTCAATCTCTGGTTTCATGCAGCACCCCAACTCACCATTCCCCTTAAGCAAGCATAAGTTGGTTTTCTACATTTGAGACCCTGTTCTGTTTTGTAATTCAGTTCCTGTGTAGCCAAGTTTACATTCCGTTTATTAGTGATACCTTATGATGTTTCTTTTTCTGTGTGACTTATTTCACTTAGAATCATCGTACCTGAATCCACTCATTATGCTACTACTGGCCTGATGACATAGATTTCATTGGTGAGTGATATTGCATTGTACGTAAGTACCACAACTTCTTTATCCATTTTTCGCTTTCTGCGATATTGAACTTGTACCGTAAACGAGGTTCTTGTAAACAGAGCCGTCCCAAACTTTGGGGTGGCTGTGTCTTTTTGATTTTAATTTCCCTAAGCTATAGGACCATAAGTGGAAGTGCCCTAGGCTCTGTTGCTTTGTTTTTTAGATGTTCCAGGAAACAGCATACACTTCTCCAGAGTGGCTGTTTGCAATTTACATCCCGCCCATCAGCATAACAATGCTCCCAGTTCTCCATGGCCTGTCCTGCCTTTCTGGATTTTACACTTGTTTCAGATGGCCCTTTTGACGGGGGGCAGTGAGACTTCATTTTAGTGCAGATTTCCTTTGCAAGCTTGCTTGGTTGGCCAAAAAGGGCGTATGCGTTTTTTCCTGAATATATTCAGGAAAAAACGCATACGCCCTTTTTGGCCAAGTGCATCATTGTTGACGTTCTGCCTCTTTTCCTATGCTTTACATGCAATTCCAGTCTACCTCCTGAAATCGGTTTCCTGCAATTCTGCCCCGCTTTCAAGTCCTCTTGGCAGCCTTACTTCAATATATTTTTGGAAGATAACTGTCATTTATAACTCTGCAGGTTTGTGAATTACAGGGCCCCTGAGCTCCTTTCTTCAACTCGCTTTCTTGTGAACTGGCCGCAACACCGCAGGATTGCTTCAGGCCCTAGTGTGGTTCAGGCATGTCACGCTGAGCCTTTGGTTAATTCCTCTTCCTGGTGGGAAATGAGAGTTAAATTTGCCCGTCCAGACACCTCCAGCTAGTCTCTCATTGGTTCTCCCTATTCCTGTTCATTTTCCGCAGAAATTGCAAACTGGGCCAAACAGGAGTTTAAAGGCACTGACTCTCCAAGTGGGGAGAGTGTTAGTAAAGCGTCTGGAATGTGGCACCCGAGTACCAGGGGACGAAAACTGAGACACATTTGAACACATTTCCCGATCACACAGTGGATCATACTCTGGGTTCCACATGCATGTTTTAGCTGAAGGAAGAATCCCTTAAACCTGGAGAGTTGAGAACCTTGGAATGGGTAACATGCAATATGAATTCAAAGGGTCTGCATTTGCTCACCGAACCTCACCAATCCTATCACTGCTGCGTTTATGCCGCTGTACACACGCTTGATTCTCTTTTGGAGACATATAAATCCATAGGTTTTAAGATTCTTACTAGTCAGGTATATTCTTAGTCGTTTAATATGGGGTGTTGAGTCCACTTCGTTGAGCAAGGAGTAGCTCTTGTCTATTACATATTTGGCTTATGGAATGGTATCTGTGCTAATTTCAATCTCTGGTTTCATGCAGCACCCCAACTCACCATTCCCCTTAAGCAAGCATAAGTTGGTTTTCTACATTTGAGACCCTGTTCTGTTTTGTAATTCAGTTCCTGTGTAGCCAAGTTTACATTCCATGTATTAGTGATAACTTATGATGTTTCTTTTCCTCTGTGACTTATTTCACTTAGAATCATCGTACCTGAATCCACTCATTATGCTGCTAAGGGCCTGCTGACATACATTTCATTGCTGAGTGATATTGCATTGTACGTAAGTACCACAACTTCTTTATCCATTTTTCGCTTTCTGCGATATTGAACTTGTACCGTAAACGAGGTTCTTGTAAACATAGCCGTCCCAAACATTACGGTGGCTGTGTCTTTTTGATTTTAATTTCCCTAAGCGATAGGACCATAAGTGGAAGTGCCCTAGGCTCTGTTGCTTTGTTTTTTAGATGTTCCAGGAAACAGCATACACTTCTCCAGAGTGGCTGTTTGCAATTTACATCCCGCCCAACAGCATAACAAGGCTCCCAGTTCTCCATGGCCTGTCCTGCCTTTCTGGATTTTACACTTGTTTCAGATGGCCCTTTTGACCGGGGGGCAGTGAGACTTCATTGTAGTGCAGATTTCCTTTGCAAGCTTGCTTGGTTGGCCAAAACGGGCGTATGCGTTATTTCCTGAATATATTCAGGAAAAAACACATACACCCGTTTTGGCCAAGTGCATCATTGTGGACGTTCTGCCTCTTTTCCTATGCTTTACATGCAATTCCAGTCTACCTCCTGAAATCGGTTTCCTGCAATTCTGCCCCGCTTTCAAGTCCTCTTGGCAGCCTTACTTCAATATATTTTTGGAAGATAACTGTCATTTATAACTCTGCAGGTTTGTGAATTACAGGGCCCCTGAGCTCCTTTCTTCAACTCGCTTTCTTGTGAGCTGGCCGCAACACCGCAGGATTGCTTCAGGCCCTAGTGTGGTTCAGGCATGTCACGCTGAGCCTTTGGTTAATTCCTCTTCCTGGTGGGAAATGAGAGTTAAATTTGCCCGTGCAGACACCTCCAGCTAGTCTCTCATTCGGTTCTCCCTATTCCTGTTCATTTTCCGCAGAACTTGCAAACTGGGCCAAACAGGAGGTTAAAGGCACTGACTCTCCAAGTGGGGAGAGTGTTAGTAAAGCGTCTGGAATGTTGCACCCGAGTACCAGGGGACGAAAACTGAGACACATTTGAACACGTTTCCCGATCACATGGTGGATCATACTCTGGGTTCCACATGCATGATTTAGCTGAAGGAAGAATCCCTTAAACCTGGAGAGTTGAGAACCATGAAATGGGTACCATTCAATATGACTTCAAAGGGTCTGCATTTGCTCACCGAACCTCACCAATCCTAACACTGCTGCTTTTATGTCGCTGTACACACGCTTGATTCTCTTTCGGAGACATATAAATCCATAGGTTTTAAGATTCTTACTAGTCAGGTATATTCTTAGGCGTTTAATATGAGGTGTTGAGTCCACTTCGTTGAGCAAGCAGTAGCTCTTGTCTATTATATATTTGGCTTATGGAAAGGTATCTGTGTTAATTTCAATCTCTGGTTTTATGCAGCACCCCAACTCACCTTTCCCCTTAAGCAAGCATATGTTGGTTTTCTACATTTGAGACCCTGTTCTGTTTTATAATTCAGTTCCTGTTTACTCAAGTTTACATTCCATGTATTAGTGATACCTTATGATGTTTCTTTTTCTCTGTGACTTATTTCACTTAGAATCATCGTACCTGAATCCACTCATTATGCTGCTAAGGGCCTGATGACACAGATTTCATTGCTGAGTGATATTGCATTGTACGTAAGTACCTCAACTTCTTTATCCATTTCTTGCTTTCTGCGTTATTGAACTTGTACCGTAAACGAGGTTCTTGTAAACAGAGCCGTCCCAAACTTTGGGGTGGCTGTGTCTTTTTGATTTTAATTTCCCTAAGCTATAGGCCCATAAGTGGAAGTGCCCTATGCCCTGTTGCTTTGTTTTTCAGATGTTTCAGGAAACACCATACACTTCTCCAGAGTGGCTGTTGGCAATTTACATCCCGCCCATCAGCATAACAAGGCTGCCAGTTCTCCATGGCCTGTCCTGCCTTTCTGGATTTTACACTTTTATCACATGGCCTTTTTGAGCGTTGTGCACTGAGACTTCATTGTAGTGCAGATTTCCTTGCAAGCTTGCTTGGTTGGCCAAAAAGGGCGTATGCGTTATTTCCTGAATATATTCAGGAAAAAACGCATACGCCCTTTTTGGCCAAGTGCATCATTGTGGACGTTCAGCCTCTTTTCCTATGCTTTACATGCAATTCCAGTCTACCTCCTGAAATCGGTTTCCTGCAATTCTGCCCCGCTTTCAAGTCCTCTTGGCAGCCTTACTTCAATATATTTTTGGATGATAGCTGTCATTTATAACTCTGCAGGTTTGTGAATTACAGTGCCCCTTTCTTCAACTCGCTTTCTTGTGAGCTGGCCGCAGCACCGCAGGATTGCTTCAGGCTCTAGTGTGGTTCCAGCATGGCACGCTGAGCCTCTGGTTAATTCCTCTTCCTGGTGGGAAGTGAGAGTTAAATTTGCCCGTCCAGACACCTCCAGCTAATCTCTCATTGGTTATCCCTATTCCTGTTCATTTTCCGCAGAAATTGCAAACTGGGCCAAACAGGAGGTTAAAGGCAATGACTCTCCAAGTGGGGAGAGTGTCAGTAAAGCGTCTGGAATGTAACACCCGAGTACCAGGGGACGAAAACTGAGACACATTTGAACACGTTTCCCGATCACACGGTGGGTCATACTCTGGGTTCCACATGCATGTTTTAGCTGAAGGAAGAATCCCTTAAACCTTGAGAGTTGAGAACCATGGAATGGGTACCATGCAATATGAATTCAAAGGGTCAGCATTTGCTCACCGAACCTCACCAATCCTATCACTGCTGCTGTTATGTCGCTGTACACATCCTGGATTCTCTTTTGGAGACATATAAATCCATAAGTTTTAAGATTCTTACTACTCAGGTATATTCTTAGGCCTTTAATATGGGGTGTTGAGTCCACTTCGTTGAGCAAGCAGTAGCTCTTGTCTATTACATATTTGGCTTATGGAAAGGTATCTGTGCTAATTTCAATCTCTGGTTTTATGGAGCGCCCCAACTCACCTTTCCCCTTAAGCAAGCATAAGTTGGTTTTCTACATTTGAGACCCTATTCTGTTTTGTAATTCAGTTCCTGTGTAGCCAAGTTTACATTCCGTGTATTAGTGATACCTTATGATGTTTCTTTTTCTGTGTGACTTATTTCACTTAGAATCATCGTACCTGAATTCACTCATTATTCTTCTACTGGCCTGATGACATAGATTAATTTGCTGAGTGATATTGCATTGTACGTAAGTACCACAACTTCTTTATCCATTTTTTGCTTTCTGCGATATTGAACTTGTACCGTAAACGAGGTTCTTGTAAACAGAGCCGTCCCAAACTTTGGGGTGGCTGTGTCTTTTTGATTTTAATTTCCCTAAGCTATAGGACCATAAGTGGAAGTGCCCTAGGCTCTGTTGCTTTGTTTTTTAGATGTTTCAGGAAACACCATACACTTCTCCAGAGTGGCTGTTGGCAATTTACATCCCGCCCATCAGCATAAGAAGGCTCCCAGTTCTCCATGGCCTGTCCTGCCTTTCTGGATTTTACACTTTTTTCAGATGGTCCTTTTGAGTGGGGGGCAGTGAGACTTCATTGTAGTGCAGATTTCCTTTGCAAGCTTGCTTGGTTGGCCAAAAAGGGCGTATGCGTTTTTTCCTGAATATATTCAGGAAAAAACGCATACGCCCTTTTTGGCCAAGTGCATCATTGTGGACGTTCTGCCTCTTTTCCTATGCTTTACATGCAATTCCAGTCTACCTCTTGAAATCGGTTTCCTGCAATTCTGCCCCCCTTTCAAGTCCTCTTGGCAGCCTTACTTCAATACATTTTTGGACGATAGCTGTCATTTATAACTCTGCAGGTTTGTGAATTACAGGGCCCCTGAGCTCCTTTCTTCAACTCGCTTCCTTGTGAGCTGGCCGCAACACCGCAGGATTGCTTCAGGCCCTAGTGTGGTTCCGTCATGGCACGCTGAGCCTTTGGTTAATTCCTCTTCCTGGTGGGAAATGAGAGTTAAATTTGCCCTTCCAGACACCTCCAGCTAGTCTCTCATTGGTTCTCCCTATTCCTGTTCATTTTCCGCAGAAATTGCAAACTGGGCCAAACAGGAGGTTAAAGGCACTGACTCTCCAAGTGGGGAGAGTGTTAGTAAAGCGTCTGGAATGTTGCACCCGAGTACCAGGGGACGAAAACTGAGACACATTTGAACACATTTCCGATCACACGGTGGATCATACTCTGGGTTCCACATGCATGTTTTAGCTGAAGGAAGAATCCCTTAAATCTGGAGAGTTGAGACCCATGGAATGGGTACCATGCAATATGAATTCAAAGGGTCTGCATTTGCTTACCGAACCTCACCAATCCTATCACTGCTGCGTTTATTCCGCTGTACACACGCTTGATTCTCTTTCGGAGACATATAAATCCATAGGTTTTAAGATTCTTACTAGTCAGTTATATTCTTAGGCGTTTAATATGGGGTGTTGAGTCCACTTCGTTGAGCAAGCAGTAGCTCTTGTCTATTACATATTTGGCTTATGGAAAGGTATGTGTGATAATTTCAATGTCTGGTTTTATGCAGTACCCCAACTCACCTTTCCCCTTAAGCAAGCATAAGTTGGTTTTCTACATTTGAGACCCTATTCTGTTTTGTAATTCAGTTCCTGTGTAGCCAAGTTTACATTCCGTGTATTAGTGATATCTTATGATGTTTCTTTTTCTGTGTGACTTATTTCACTTAGAATCATCGTACCTGAATCCACTCATTATGCTGCTACTGGCCTGATGACATAGATTTCATTGTTGAGTGAAATTGCATTGTACGTAAGTACCACAACTTCTTTATCCATTTTTCGCTTTCTGCGATATTGAACATGTACCGTAAACGAGGTTCTTGTAAACAGAGCCGTCCCAAACATTGAGGTCGCTGTGTCTTTTGGTTTTAATTTCCCTAATCTATAGGACCATAAGTGGAAGTTCCCTAGGCTCTGTTGCTTTGTTTTCTAGATGTTTCAGGAAACACCATACACTTCTCCAGAGTGGCTGTTGGCAATTTACATCCCGCCCATCAGCATAAGAAGGCTCCCAGTTCTCCATGGCCTCTCCTGCCTTTCTGGATTTTACACTTTTTTTCAGATGGCCCTTTTGTCCGGAGGACAGTGAGACTTCATTGTAGTGCAGATTTCCTTTGCAAGCTTGCTTGGTTGGCCAAAAAGGGCGTATGCGTTTTTTCCTGAATATATTAACGAAAAAACACATACGCCCTTTTTGGCCAAGTGCATCATTGTGGACGTTCTGTCTCTTTTCCTATGCTTTACATGCAATTCCAGTCTACCTCCTGAAATCGGTTTCCTGCAATTCTGCCCTGCTTTCAGTCCTCTTGCCAGCCTTACTTCAATATATTTTTGGATGATAGCTGTCATTTATAACTCTGCAGGTTTGTGAATTACAGGGCCCCTGAGCTCCTTCCTTCAACTCGCTTTCTTGTGAGCTGGCCGCAACACCGCAGGATTGCTTCAGGCCCTAGTGTGGTTTTGGCATGGCACGCTGAGCCTTTGGTTAATTCCTCTTCCTGGTGGGAAATGAGAGTTAAATTTGCCCGTCCAGACACCTCCAGCTAGTCTCTCATTGGTTCTCCCTATTCCTGTTCATTTTCCGCAGAAATTGCAAACTGGGCCAAACAGGAGGTTAAAGGCACTGACTCTCCAAGTGGGGAGAGTGTTAGTAAAGCGTCTGGAATGTTGCACCCGAGTACCAGGGGACGAAAACTGAGACACATTTGAACACGTTTCCCGATCACACGGTGCATCATACTCTGGGTTCCACATGCATGTTTTAGCTGAAGGAAGAATCCCTTAAACCTGGAGAGTTGAGACCCATGGAATGGGTACCATGCAATATGACTTCAAAGGGTCTGCATTTCCTCACCGATCCTCACCAATCCGATCACTGCTGCGTTTATGCCGCTGTACACACGCTTGATTCTCTTTCAGAGACATATAAATCCATAGGTTTTAAGATTCTTACTAGTCAGGTATATTCTTAGGCGTTTAATATGGGGTGTTGAGTCCACTTCGTTGAGCAAGGAGTAGCTCTTGTCTATTACATATTTGGCTTATGGAACGGTATCTGTGCTAATTTCAATCTCTGGTTTTATGCAGCACCCCAACTCACCATTCGCCTTAAGCAAGCATAAGTTGCTTTTCTACATTTGAGACCCTGTTCTGTTTTATAATTCAGTTCCTGTGAAGCCAAGTTTACATTCCATGTATTAGTGATAACTAACGATGTTTCTTTTTCTCTGTGACTTATTTCACTTAGAACCATCATACCTGAATCCACTCATTATGCTGCTAAGGGCTTGATGACATAGATTTCATTGCTGAGTGATATTGCATTGTACGTAAGTACCTCACCTTCTTTATCCATTTCTCGCTTTCTGCGATATTGAACTTGTACCGTAAATGAGGTTCTTGTAAACAGAGCCGTACCAAACTTTGGAGTGGCTGTGTCTTTTTGATTTTAATTTCCCTAAGCTATAGGACCATAAGTGGAAGTGCCCTAGGCTCTGTTGCTTTGCTTTTTAGATGTTTCAGGAAACACCATACACTTCTCCAGAGTGGCTGTGTGCAATTTACATCCCGCCCATCAGCATAAGAAGGCTCCCAGTTCTCCATGGCTTGTCCTGCCTTTCTGGATTTTACACTTTTTTCAGATGGCCCTTTTGACCGGGGTGGCAGTGAGACTTCATTGTAGTGCAGATTTCCTTTGCAAGCTTGCTTGGTTGGCCAAAAAGGGCGTATGCGTTTTTTCCTGAATATATTCAGGAAAAAACGCATACGCCCTTTTTGGCCAAGTGCATCATTGTGGACGTTCTGCCTCTTTTCCTATGCTTTACATGCAATTGCAGTGTACTTCCTGAAATCGGTTTCCTGCAATTCTGCCCCACTTTCAAGTCCTCTTGGCAGCCTTACTTCAATATATTTTTGAACGATAGCTGTCATTTATAACTCTGCAGGTTTGTGAATTACAGGGCCCCTGAGCTACTTTCTTCAACTCGCTTTCTTGTGAGCTGGCCGCGACACAGCAGGATTGCTTCAGGCCCTAGTGTGGTTCCGGCATGGCACGCTGAGCCTTTGGTTACTTCCTCTTCCTGGTGGGACATGAGAGTTAAATTTGCCCGTCTAGACACCTCCAGCTAGTCTCTCATTGGTTCTCCCTATTCCTGTTCTTTTTCCGCAGAAATTGCAAACTGGGCCAAACAGGAGGTTAAAGGCACTGACTCTCCAAGTGGGGAGAGTGTTAGTAAAGCGTCTGGAATGTTGCACCCGAGTACCAGGGGACGAAAACTGAGACACATTTGAACACGTTTCCTGATCACACGGTGGATCATACTCTGGGTTCCACATGCATGTTTTAGCTGAAGGAAGAATCCCTTAAACCTGGAGAGTTGAGACCCATGGAATGGGTACCATGCAATATGACTTCAAAGGGTCTGCATTTGCTCACCGATCCTAACCAATCTGATCACTGCTGCGTTTATGCCGTTGTACAGACGCTTGATTCTCTTTTGGAGACATATAAATCCATAGGTTTTAAGATTCTTACTAATCAGGTATATTCTTAGGCGTTTAATATGGGGTGTTGAGTCCACTTCGTTGAGCAAGCAATAGCTCTTGTCTATTACATACTTGGCTTATGGAAAGGTATCTGTGCTAATTTCAATCTCTGGTTTTATGCAGCACCCCAACTCACCTTTCCCCTTAAGCAAGCATAAGTTGGTTTTCTACATTTGAGACCCTATTCTGTTTTGTAATTCACTTCCTGTGTAGCCAAGTTTACATTCCGTGTATTAGTGATAACTTATGATGTTTCTTTTTCTGTGTGACTTATTTCACTTAGAATCATCGTACCTGAATCCACTCATTATGCTGCTACTGGCCTGATGACATAGATTTCATTGCTGAATGATATTGCATTGTACGTAAGTACCACAACTTCTTTATCCATTTTTCGCTTTCTGCGATATTGAACTTGTACCGTAAACGAGGTTCTTGTAAACAGAGCCGTCCCAAACTTTGGGGTGGCTGTGTCTTTTTGATTTTAATTTCTCTAAGCTATAGGACCATAAGTGGAAGTGCCCTAGGCTCTGTTGCTTTGTTTTTTAGATGTTTCAGGAAACACCATACACTTCTCCAGAGTGGCTGTTTGCAATTTACATCCCGCCCATCAGCATAAGAAGGCTCCCAGTTCTCCATGGCCTGTTCTGCCTTTCTGGATTTTACACTATTTTCAGATGGCCCTTTTGACCGGGGGGCAGTGAGACTTCATTGTTGTGCAGATTTCCTTTGCAAGCTTGCTTGGTTGGCCAAAAAGGGCGTATGCGTTTTTTCCTGAATATATTCAGGAAAAAACGCATACGCCCTTTTTGGCCAAGTGCATCATTGTGGACGTTCTGCCTCTTTTCCTATGCTTTACATGCAATTCCAGTCTACCTCCTGAAATCGGTTTCCTGCAATTCTGCCCCGCTTTCAAGTCCTCTTGGCACCCTTACTTCAATATATTTTTGGACGATAGCTGTCATTTATAACTCTGCAGGTTTGTGAATTACAGGGAGCCTGAGCTCCTTTCTTCAACTCGCTTTCTTGTGAGCTGGCCGCAACACCGCAGGATTGCTTCAGGCCCTAATGTGTTTCCGGCATGGCACGCTGAGCCTTTGGTTAATTCCTCTTCCTGGTGGGAAATGAGAGTTAAATTTGCCCGTCCAGACACCTCCAGCTAGTCTCTCATTAGTTCTCCCTATTCCTGGTCTTTTCGGCAGAAATTGCAAACTGGGCCAAACAGGAGGTTAAAGGCACTGACTCTCCAAGTGGGGAGAGTGTTAGTAAAGCGTCTGGAATGTTGCACACGAGTACCAGGGGACGAAAACTGAGACACATTTGAACATGTTTCCCGATCACACGTTGGATCATACTCTGGATTCCACATGCATGTTTTAGCTGAAGGAGGAATCCCTTGAACCTGGAGAGTTGAGACCCATGGAATGGGTACCATGCAATATGACTTCAAAGGGTGTGCATTTGCTCACCGATCCTCACCAATCCGATCACTGCTGCGTTTATGCCGCTGTACACACGCTTGATTCTCTTTTGGAGACATATAAATCCATAGGTTTTAAGATTCTTACTAGTCAGGTATATTCTTAGGCGTTTAATATGGAGTGTTGAGTCCACTTCGTTGAGCAAGCAGTAGCTCTTGTCTATTACATATTTGGCTTATGGAACGGTATCTGTGCTAATTTCTATCTCTGGTTTTATGCAGCACCCCAACTCACCTTTCCCCTTAAGCAAGCATAAGTTGGTTATCTACATTTGAGACCCTGTTGTGTTTTGTAGTTCAGTTCCTGTGTAGACAAGTTTACATTCCATATATTAATGATAACTTATGATGTTTCTTTTTCTCTGTGACTTATTTCACTTAGAATCATCGTACTTGAATCCACTCATTATGCTGCTAAGGGCCTGATGAAATAGATTTCATTGATGAGTGATATTGCATTGTACGTAAGTACCTCAACTTCTTTATCCATTTCTCGCTTTCTGCGATATTGAACTTGTACCGTAAATGAGGTTCTTGTAAACAGAGCCGTCCCAAACTTTGGGGTTGCTGTGTCTTTTTGATTTTAATTTCCCTAAGCTATAGGACCATAAGTGGAAGTGCCCTAGGCTCTGTTGCTTTGTTTTTTAGATGTTTCAGGAAACACCATACACTTCTCCAAAGTGGCTTTTGGCAATTTACATCCCAGCCATCAGCATATCAAGGCTCCCAGTTCTCGATGGCCTGTCCTGCTTTTCTGGATTATACACTTTTTTCAGATGGCCCTTTTGACCGGGGGGCAGTGAGACTTCATTGTAGTGCAGATTTCCTTTGCAAGCTTGCTTGGTTGGCCAAGAAGGGCGTATGCGTTTTTTCCTGAATATGTTCAGGAAAAAACGCATACGCCCTTTTTGGCCAAGTGCATCATTGTGGACGTTCTGCCTCTTTTCCTATGCTTTACATGCCATTCCAGTCTACCTCCTGAAATCGGTTTCCTGCAATTCTGTCCCTCTTTAAAGTCCTCTTGGCAGCCTTACTTCAATATATTTTTGGACGATAGCTGTCATTTATAACTCTGCAGGTTTGTGAATTACAGGGCCCCTGAGCTCCTTTCTTCAACTCCCTTTCTTGTGAGCTGGTCGCGACACCGCAGGATTGCTTCAGGCCCTAGTGTGGTTTTGGCATGGCTCGCTGAGCCTTTGGTTAATTCCTCTTCCTGGTGGGAAATGAGAGTTAAATTTGCCCGTCTAGACACCTCCAGCTAGTATCTCATTGGTTCTCCCTATTCCTGTTCATTTTCCGCAGAAATTGCAAACTGGGCCAAACAGGAGGTTAAAGGCACTGACTCTCCAAGTGGGGAGAGTGTTAGTAAAGCGTCTGGAATGTTGCACCCGAGTACCAGGGGACGAAAACTGAGACACATTTGAACACGTTTCCCGATCACACGGTGGATCATACTCTGGGTTCCACATGCATGTTTTAGCTGAAGGAAGAATCCCTTAAACCTGGAGAGTTGAGACCCATGGAATGGGGACCATGCAATATGACTTCAAAGGGTCTGCATTTGCTCACCGATCCTCACCAATCCGATCACTGCTGCGTTTATGCTGCTGTACACACGCTTGATTCTCTTTCGGAGACATATAAATCCATAGGTTTTAAGATTCTTACTAGTCAGGTATATTCTTAGGCGTTTAATATGTGGTGTTGATTCCACATCGTTGAGCAAGCAGTAGCTCTTGTCTAATACATATTTGGCTTATGGAAATGTATCTGTGTTAATTTCAATCTCTGGTTTTATGCAGCGACCCAACTCACCTTTCCCCTTAAGCAAGAATAAGTTGGTTTTCTACATTTGAGACCCTGTTCTGTTTTGTAATTCAGTTCCTGTGTAGCCAAGTTTACATTCCATGTATTAGTGATAACTTATGATGTTTCTTTTTCTCTGTGACTTATTTCACTTAGAATCATCGTACCTGAATCCACTCATTATGCTGCTACTGGCCTGATGACATAGATTTCATTGCTGAGTGATATTGCATTGTACGTAAGTACCACAACTTCTTTATCCATTTTTCGCTTTCTACGATATTGAACTTGTACCGTAAACGAGGTTCTTGTTATCAGAGCCGTCCCAAACATTGGGGTGGCTGTGTCTTTTTGATTTTAATTTCCCTAAGCTATAGGACCATAAGTGGAAGTGCCCTAGGCTCTGTTGCTTTGTTTTTTAGATGTTTCAGGAAACACCATACACTTCTCCAGAGTGGCTGTTGGCAATTTACATCCCGCCCATCAGCATAACAAGGCTCCCAGTTCTCCATGGCCTGTCCTGCCTTTCTGGATTTTACACTTTTTTCAGATGGCCCTTTTGACCGGGGGGCAGTGAGACTTCATTGTAGTGCAGACTTCCTTTGCAAGGTTGCTTGGTTGCCCATAAAGTGCGTATGCGTTTTTTGCTGGATATATTCAGGAAAAAACGCATACTCCCTTTGGGGCCAACTGCATCATTGTCGAAATTCTGTCACTTTTCATGTGCTTTAAAGACGAGTCCAATCTATCTCTTGAAATCTGTTTCTTGCAATTCTGTCTTGCATTCAGATCCTCTTCTTTTGCCTTACCTCTACATATTTTTGGACGTTAGTTTTCATTTATAACTCTGCAGGTTTGTGAATTGCAGTGAGCCTGAGCTCCATTTTTTAAGTTGCTCTTTTGTGAGCTGGCCTCAAAGCCACAGAATTGCTTCAGGCCCTATTTTGGCTCCGGCGAGGCGGGCTGAGCCTTTTTTTAATTCTTATTCTTAATGGGAAATTAGAGTGACATGTGCCCATCCAAACCCCTACAACTATTCTCTCATTGGTTCCCCCTCTTCCCATTCATCCTCCTCACAATTTGCAAAATGTGTGAAACAGATGTTTAAATGTGCTGATTCTCTAAGTGGGGAGATTCTAAGTAACGTGGCTGGAATGATGAACAGGAGCACCAGGAGAGGATAAATGAGGTGCATTTTAGACACATCTCCCGAGAACACGGTGTACAGTCCTCTGGGTTTTCCATGCATGTTTTAGCTGTAGGCAGATTCCTTGAACGTGCAGATTTGGGACCCATTGAATGGGTACCAGGTAGTATTACTTTAAAGGGTGTGCATTTCCTCACCCAACCTCACATTTCTCTTAGCGCGAACAGTTTCCAGCCTTATGTCTCATCCTGCTGTGTGTCTAGATGTGTTCAATCCATGTTGCATCACCGTCCCTGAGGAAAAGTTGTAAGAGGTTTTCTCTGTCTCTCTGTCGTTTATTTTTTTCAATTTATTACTATATTGGTTACAGCTGATTTTCAAAGCTCTGTTTCTTGCTGCTGTATATCCACTTGATTCACGTACAGAGAGACATCAATAAATTCTTTTTCAGATTCTTACCAGTCATAGATATTCTTTTCCGGTGACTTGAGTGTGCTGAGTGCAGTTCTTTTAGCTACCGTGTAGGCCTTGTTGATTATCAGTTTGGTATTTGGAATGGTATCTTTGCTAATTTCAACCTCCTGGATGATGCCTCACCCCTCCCCACCTTTCCCGTTTAGCAGCCTTACGCGTGTTTTCTACATATTTGACTATGTTTTTGTTTTGTAATTTATTTCATGTGTAGCCATTTTGGATTCCACCTTTAAGTGATATCTTATGATATGTGTCTTTTTCTTTTTGAATTGTGTCACTTAGAATGATCATACGTAACTCCTCCGGAGTTGTTACAACTGGCCATATTTCATTGATTTCCAGGCTGAGTAATAGTCCACTCTACATAAGTACCACATCTCTATCCATTTTTTCCCTTCAGAGACATTTAAGTTATATCCTAGTCGAGGATCTTTTAAACAGAGAGGCAGTAAACATTGGGGTGCCTGTGTCCTCTCGATTTTTGTTTTTCCCAAGATATACGCCCATGAGTGCAAGTGCCCTATGCTCTGTAGCTCATTTTTTAGATGCTTTAGTAAACACAATACACTTCTCCAGAATGGCCGTTGGCAATATACATTTCCACTATAAGCCTCACAGGGCTCCCTCTTCTCCTTGCCCTGTCCTGCATTTCTGGTGTTTACACTTTATGAGGATGGCTCTTCTGACTGATGCGAAGTGATATCTTTTGTAGTATTGATTTCCAGTGCCCACCTGTTTGGTTGGCTAAAAAAGTGTATGCCCTTTTCTTGAATATATACAGAAAAAAACGCATACAGCCTTTTTGGCCAACTGCAATGTTGGCAATGTTCAGCCCCTTTTCTTGTGCTTAATGGCGAGTCCTTTCTACCTCCTCAAATCCCTTTCCTGCCATTCTCCCTTGCTTACCAATCCTTTTCTCTGACTTTCCTCAAGACATTTTTCAGTGATAGATATTTTCAACTCTGCAGTTTCGTGAATTTTACTGCCCCTGAGTTCCATTGTTCAACTTGTGTTTATGGGAACTGGCCACAAAGCAGTGGGATTTCCTCAAGCCCTATACTGTTTCCATGGGCAACCCTAGCCTTTGGTCAATTCGTCTTCCTGATTGGAAATTAGAGTGACATGTGCCTGTCTGAACACCTAGGACTTGTCTCTCATTGTTCCTCATCCTTCCGCTTCATCCTCTGGACAAATTCCAAACTGTACGCAACAGGATGTTGACAGTGCTGACATCTCCAAGTGGGGAGACTGTTAGTAAAGACGCTGGAGGGGTGAACCCGAGCACCAGGAGATGAGGAGATGAGATGCCTTTTCCAAACTCTTCCCGATCAGACGGTATACCATCCTCTGGGTGTGACAGACATGTTTTAGCAGTAGAAAGAGTCCCATTCATGTAAGGAGAACACTAGGGCTTTTTCAAAATCAGTGTCTCCCCGAAACCCAAACTGGGGAATTTTTTAAGCTACGGCTACACATATGTTCATTAAGGGCCTTGGGAAGTAGGCAGAGTCCAAACTTTAGATGATTGAAGTCTTCAGGGTCAGAAGCACTCACCACCAGCTTCCCTTAGGTTACACTTTAACTGTCATTGATAGATGATGTCAATAAAAATATCTATTCTTTTTCCGATTATTTTCCCTTATAGGTTATTGCAAAATATTGAGTGTAGTTCCCTGTGCTATACAGTAGTTCCTTGTTGATGATCTATTTTATACATAGCAGTGTGTATGTGTTAATTCCAAACTGTTAATTTATCCCTCCTCCCACTTTTCCCCTTTGGTAATAATAAATTATAAGATTTTATACTTCTCAGAAATGGGGGAGCTGAAAGAGAGGTATCATTTTCAATGGAAAAGCATTTAAAACAAGATTGAAGCTTTAACCAAGATTATTAGATGTACATCCTTGGAAAGAAATCACTTCATTTCTCTAATATTGACCTGACAAATAAGACAACCCTTTTCACTGAACTTGCTTATAATAAAGTGATGGAAATATCAAATGGAAGTGTTAGAAACATCTTATTTTACCCGAGCCTTATAAACTGTTCTATGTTAACTAGAGTTTGGCTCACACATCTGTTCATTGAAGTTACAATAGTCTCAATTTCTGTTACTGATCCTCCAGAGTGGACCCCAACAAGTGTCCCCCTGCCCAGTGTCATTGGGGCCAACAGATCGAGACTGAGTTTGGTTCACAAGCAAAGGAAACTTTATATTTTGATCAGAGAATGGAGAGGTGAGAGCATGCACTACCCCGTGGGCTGTGGGCTGGGCTGCTGTGTAGAGATCCTGTCAGAGTCAGTGGGAGGGAGGGGGCGGAGCTCTCGAGGGCCGGGTTGGCTGCAGCTCAGGCT
The DNA here is from genome assembly GCF_964374135.1 of Grampus griseus. Classification (NCBI taxonomy): domain Eukaryota; kingdom Metazoa; phylum Chordata; class Mammalia; order Artiodactyla; family Delphinidae; genus Grampus; species Grampus griseus. The sequence goes on from NW_028133379.1 coordinate 69,113, forward strand.
CTATATCTCGGAGTCTGCACTGGGCCCCAGGAGCTGAGGTGTCGACCCAGCCATTCTGCACTAGGAAATCTGGTCTGAAGTGCCGGGTGTGGAACCTCTGTATGCGGGACCCTAGGAGCACGTGAAATTAGACAAAGCACAAAGGATAAAAAAGGTCAGACTTGACTTTATTGCCCAGATTCTATTTTTATCTCCCAGGGATTTTTCATGGGCTTTGCTGGGGACAAACCCCTCCTCTGCCTTTTGTCCCGTTCCTCATTCTTGGAGTGCTGAGGGTGCAGACCCTTCTTCTGTAACTGCTGAGTGCTGAGTTGGGAGCCCTCATACCAGGGGACGAGGGTCAGAACTTCTCCCCGGCAGCCTCCAGGTGACGTTGATTGGCCCCAGGACCCCTGCCTCCCTGCTCGTCCGCCTGAGCACCAGCATTGGAAGTGTTATAGATTCTAATGACCTTTAAGGGTCCAGGAAAGAGATGTGCAGAGACGCTGTGGGGGCCGGTTTCACCCCGCCCCACATTTGTTCAGCCACCTTAGGCTGACCGTTTCTGCCAGCCTAGATGCTCTGACCAGTAGTCTGCTCTTTCTTCAGTTAGGCCCCTGAATTAACGTAAAAACAGCACCAGGTGTCAGAGCCCTGCCCGCTCAACTCCCAGACAGTCCAGGGTCAGTGGTGATCAAGGACCATGATGGCCACTGAGTCAACAGCCTTTTGAAGTAAACAGGAGTCCAGCTGGTCTTATTGGCCACCATCATCACGGTGTCTGTAGGCTTTTCTATGGTGACAGTGTGATATACGGTTCCCCCACCAAGATTATTAGCTCCCCTCCGGGTGCAGTAAGTCCTGCAAGCAGTAGTCTACTCCTTCGGGACACACTATTGTTGTTTTATGAGAGAAACTCCAGGTCAAGTGATGTTCACACGAGTCGTCATGGTGCCCTGTTGCCCCCGGTTATCTCTCTGGATGTTGGAGTTGGAGGGCCTCCTCACTCGAGGTCGGTGTGCCCACAGAGCGAACCCTGCAACTTCAGGGCATGGTTGGTGATTAGGATCACCACGTGGGGTCCTTTTCCCTTAGGAGGGAGGTGGCCTTTTGGGCTGCTGATTTCCAGGGTTTTAGATACCGCCAGTATCTTGGCCAGATGTGGCAGTGGGCCAAGCCCCTTGGTGACTGTAGTTTATCCTACCTGGATGGCATTCTTGCGTTGTTCCATTTCAAGTGGTCCCAGTTTTTGCACTAATTCTCCAATGGCGATTCACCTTTCACCGGGAATGGAAAGGTCAAAGGGTTTAGCTCAATTAGGGAGTTCCAGGGCAAGGGTCTGAATTGACTGCTCTTTCCATTCTTGAAAGGCCACTTCTGGATTCTGTTCAAAAGGATCGTCATCTTTTCCTTTCAGTGTTTCATATAGAGGCCCAGCTAGTAGACTGTAGTTAGGGATCCAGAAGCAGCAAACCCTGGCCTCCCCAGGAACCCCTAAGCTGTCTTCTCGTTTTAGAAAGGGGTAAGGCTGCAAATGGTTTCTTCCCTTTCCTGGGATGGGCTTCTCCGACCTTGTGTGAGAATGAAGCCCAGGCAGGTCACCGCAGTCTGTGATATTTGAGCTTTTTCTTGGACAACTTCTATCCTTTATTGGCTTGGTAGTTCAGAGGCCTCCTTAGTAGGGCTGGCGATCAGAATGTCGTCTGCATATTGAAGGAGGGTTTCCTTTTCCAGAGGTAGAACTTTTCGGTCTTTAGCTAAGCTTTCCCCAAAGATGGTGTGGGAATTTTTGAACCCTTGGGGCAAGACGGCCCGGAAGTATTGTTTTAGTTGTATGTTGAGTCCTGCCACTCACAAGCCAAAATTTCTTGTGACTCTGGGACTAATGGAATACAAAAGAAGGCATCATTGAAGACTAATACAGAATACCATGTCCTGGTGGTTGGTAGAATGACCAGCAGGGTGTAGGAATTAGGAGCAACTGGAGGTATATCCTCAGTGGCTTCACTGACTGTCCTGACATCCTTTACCAGGTCCCCAGCAGCCCATGGGGCTCTCGTTGTCAGGCCAATCCCAGGATATGGAGCTCTCCTGGGCAGGTACCCCACCCCCAACCCAGCCCACGGGGCTCTCGTGGTCAGGGCCCTCCCAGGATACAGAGCTACCCTTGCAGGTACCGTGGCAGGGCTGGGCACACAGGAACCGTGCACATAGCCCTCATTGAAGAGCACCCCCAGCTCACCTGTCGCTCAGAGCTGACACAGAGCACCTCAGAGCAGGACTTGAACTAACAAACAGCAGCTCTGACAGGTCTGTGACCCTGGGCATCACTCTGTGTGGCCTCCCTCTACCTGGTCTTCCAGAGACTTCCACTGCACCCAGGGCACCAGGCCTCTGTCTCCAACCAACACCCACCCCTCCTCTCCCTGACTCCTGGGTTCCTCTCATTAGGAGAGGGTTTTCTTGAAGTTGTCTCCCACTCATGGGCCAGATAAAATGATTAGAAAACAAGCCAAAGCTGCAGCCCCTTGTCTATCCTGACTCTCAGGAGCCCACACCTGTTCCTTGGACCTGGCCGGTTCAGCAAGTTCCATTTTCTGCAACTGTGAGCCCCTGAGCTGTGATGATTGGCTGACCTGGGCAGCCTTACCGTGCCGGCCAGCCCTCCCCAGGTGTGCCTGGGTTGAGATCAATATAAATACCACTCCAGGCAGCAAGAGTCCCTGCAGCTGTGTCTGACACCATTTTCTCTGCCCTGTCAGCAGTCTCGGGGCTGGGCTGGTGGGAGGGAGTGAGAGGCCACGGCTTTGTGGGTGGCCCAGTGTGAGTGGGGCTCTGCTGGACTTTCTGCAGCAGTTGCCAGGCTGCCACCTGCTAAAGAAGAGGATGTGTCACCCATACCTGCTGCTGGAATTGCTCCCTGGGCAGAGGTGAGGAAGGAAAAAAGCAGTGGAGGCAGGGACAGGACGGGTATCTCAGGCAGGGAAATGGAAATCTTCCAGAAGAGCACCCAGGGCCAGGACCATCCTGGCTGGCCTGCAGGCACCAAGTCAGCTGGCATGCTGTCACTCGTGTGGCTCCATGGCCCTTCCTCTAGGCTTTCAAGTCCTTGTATATATTCAGGTGTTTTACCTGGGAAGGGTGGGAACAGTTCAGCAGCAACTGGCCTGGGGCTCAGCTCACGTTTACTCACAGATGCCTCGGCACGGTGCCCCAGCTTTGCAATGAGGACGCTTGTTGTGTGGGGGCTGCTGGCTGAATGGGAGACGATTTCCCACCACTGACCAACTTCAGAATTGTTTACAACTGGAGCAAGTGCCCTGATACGGTTTTCCTCTGAGTAACTGGTGGGTTCTGTTTTTTTTTTTCTCTTTTTCGTTTTTGGTTCAAGGTAGATTTTATTCCTCTTTTTTGTATTTACAGATATAAGCATGGAAATAATTTATTCATATAAATACATGTATGTGAAGGGAATAATTGTTTTTTCTGTTTTATTTTTTAAATTTTATTTCTTTTTAATTTTGAATTTTATTTTATATTTTTATACAGCAGGTTCTTATTGGTTATCTATTTTATACATATAAATGTTTACATGCCAATCCCAATCTCTCAACTCCTCCCACCACCACCCCCCCAAGAGCTTTCCCCCCTTGTTGTCCATACGATTGTTGTCTACATCTGTTGCTCTAGTTATGCCTTGCAAAACGGTTAATCTGTACAGTTTTTCTAGGTTCCACATATATGCATGAATATACAAGATTTGTTTTTCTCTTTCTGACTTACTTCACTCTGTATGACAGTCTCTAGATCCATCGACGTCTCTACAAATGACCCAATTTCATTCCTTTCATGGCTTAGTAATATTCCATTTTATATATGTACCACATCTTTATGCATTCGTCTGTCTGTGGGCATTTAGGTTGCTTCCATTACCTCGATATTGTAAATAGTGATGCAATGAACATTGCGGTGAATGTCTCTTTTTGATTTATGGTTTTGTCTGGGTATATGTCCAGTACTGGGATTGCTGTATCATATGGTAATTCTATTATTAGTTTCTTAAGAAACTCCATATTGTTCTCCATAGTGACTGTACCAATTTATATTCCCAACAATAGTGGAAGAGGCTTCCTTTTCTCCACACCCTTTCCAGCACTTGTTGTTTGTAGATTTTCAGATGATGCCCATTCTAACAGGTGTGAGGTGATACCTCATTGTTGAGTCCATTTCGATGAACAAGGGGTAGGTCTTGTCTATTACATATTTGGCTTATGAAACGGTATCTGTGCTAATTTCAAACTCTGGTTTTATGCAGCACCCCAACTCACCTTTCCCCTTAAGCAAGCATAAGTTGGTTTTCTAAACTTGAGACCCTGTTCTGTTTTGTAATTCAATTCATGTGTAGCCAAGTTTACATTCCGTGCATTAGTGATACCTTATGATGTTTCTTTTTCTGTGTGACTTATTTCACTTAGAATCATCGTGCCTCAATCCACTCATTATGCTGGTACCGGCCTGGTGACACAGATTTCATTGCTGAGTGATATTGCATTGTACATAAGTACCACAACTTCTTTATCCAGTTTTTGCTCTCTGTGATATTGAACTTGTACCGTAAACGAGGTTCTTGTAAACAGAGCCGTCCCAAATTTTGGGGTGGCTGTGTCTTTTTGATTTTAATTTCCCTAAGCTATAGGACCATAAGTGGAAATGCCCTAGACTCTGTTGCTTTGTTTTTCAGATGTATCAGGAAACACCATACACTTCTCCAGAGTGGCTGTTGGCAATTTACATCCCGCCCATCAGCATAACAAGGCTCCTTTTTCCCCATGGCCTGTCTTGCCTTTCTGGATTTTACACTTTTTTCAGATGGCCCTTTAGACCGGGGGGAAGTGACACTTCATAGTAGTTCGGATTTCCATTGCAAGCTTGCTTGGTTTGCCAAAAAGTGTGTATGTGCTTTTTCCTGAATATATTCAGGAACAAACTCATACACACTTTTTTGCCAAGTGCATCATTGTCGATGTTCTGCCTCTTTTCCTATGCTTTAAATGCAAATCCAGTCTACCTCCTGAAATCGGTTTCCTGAAATTCTGCCCCGCTTTCAAGTCCTCTTCGCAGCCTTACTTCAAAATATTTTTGGACGTTATCTGTCATTTATAACTCTGCAGGTTTGTGAATTACAGGGCCCCTGAGCTCCTTTCTTCAACTCGCTTTCTTGTGAGCTGGCCGCAAACCCGCAAGACTGCTTCAGGCCCTAATCTGCTTCTGGCAGGGCACGCTGAGCCTTTGGTTAATTCCCTTCCTGGTGGGAAATGAGTGTTAAATATGCCCGTCCAGACACCTACCTCACTCTCAACCCCTTGGTGATGTGGGTCCTCTGGTTTGTGGCCACCTTTGCTGGGTTCCTCACCTTTCGATGATGTGGCCCCACTAGTGTGAGGACACTCCTGCCTGGTTCTCATCCACGTGGTTATGTGGACCCCCTGGTGAGAGTCTGTTCCTGGCTGTGTTCCTCACCTTTCTGTGAGGGAGACCCTCTGCTGATAGGTCACTCCTGCATGGCTGGCACACATTGCCTTGGTGAAATCAGCCGTGTGGTGACAGTAGGAGCGTGCTGGGAATCTCCTCCCCCCGGTGATGAGGGCCCTCTTGCGTCAAGCCCTAACTGCTGGACTCACCAACTTTTCTTAGTGAGCCCAGTGATGCTTGGGCACTCCTCTTAGGATCCCATCTCCATGGGGATGTGGGCCTTCTGCTCTGAGGTCCCAACGGCTGGGTTGTTCACATTTTCATGATGTGGGCTCTCTGGTGTTAGTTCACTGTGGCCTGGATCCCATAGCCTCTGTGCTCTTGGCTGCCTGTTGGGAGGTTCCAACTGCTGGATTCCTCACTTTTTTAATTTTTTAGGCCCTCTGTTGTGAGGATCCTCCTGCCTGCCTCACTCCCAGCCCCTTCGTGATGTGTGTCGTCTGGTCTGAGGCCACATGTGCTGGGTTCCTCACCTTTCGATGATGTGGGACCAATGGTCTTAGGAGACTCCTGCCTGGTTCACATCCCCTTGGTGATGTGGGCCCTCTGTTGAGAGTCTGATCCTGGCTGGGTTCCTCACCCATCTGTGAGGTGGGCCGTCTGCTGTGAGATCACTCCTGCCTGGCTTGCTCACCTCGCCTTGTGGACATGAGCCCTCTGGTGGCACTTGGAGCCTGCTGGGAGCCTCCTCCCCTCGGTGATGAGGGCCCTCTGGCGTCAGGCCCTAACTGCTGGGCTCCCCACATTTTGTGATGTGCGCCCAGTGGTGCGAGGACACTCCAGCCAGGTTCACATCCCCATTGGGATGTGGGCCTTCTGCTCTGAGGTCTCAGCGTCTGGGTTGCTCACAGTTTCATGATGTGGGCTCTCTGCTGTTAGTTCACTCCTGCCTGCATCCCATAGCTTCTGTGCTCTCGGCCGCCTGCTGGGAGGTTCCAACTGCTGGATTCCTCACCTTTCTTATTCTTTGGGCCCTCTGTTTTTAGGCTACTCCTGCCTGCCTCACTCCCATTCCCTTTGTGATATGTGTCCTCTGATTTGAGGCCACATGTGCTGTGTTCCGCACCTTTCGATGATGTGGCCCCACTGGAGGGAAGACAGTCCTGACTGGTTCCCATCCCCTTGCTGATGTGGGCCCTCAGGTGAGAGTCTGATCATGGCTGGGTTCCTCACCCTTCTGTGAGGTGGGCCCTCTGCTGTGAGGTCAATCATGCCTGTCTGGCACACGTCACCTTGGCGACATGGGCCCTCTGGTGGCAGTTGGAGTGTGCTGGGATCCTCCTCCCCTCGGTGATGAGGGCCCTCTTGCATTAGGCCATAACGGCTGGGCTCCCCACATTTTCTGATGTGCGCCAAGTGAGTGAGGACACTCTTGCCAGGTTCCCATCCCCATGGGGATATGGGCCTTCTGCTCTGAGGTCAAAACGGCTGGCTTGCTCACAGTACCATGATGTGGCCCCTCTGCTGTGAGTTCACTCCGGCAAGGATCCCTTATCATCGGTGCTCTGAGCCGCCTGCTGGGAGGTTCCAACTGCTGGATTCCTCAACGTTTTTATTCTATGTGCCCTCTGTTGTGAGGCTCCTCCTGCCTGCCTCACTGCCAGCCCCTTGGTGATGACTGTCCTATGGCTTGAGGCCACATGTGCTGCGTTCCTCACCTTTCGATGATGTGACCCCACTCGTGTGAGGACACTCCTGCCTGGTTCCCATACCCTTGGTGAGGTGGGCCCTCTGGCGAGAGTCTAATCCTGGCTGCGTTCCTCAACGTTCTGTGAGGTAGGCCCTCTGCTGTGAGGTCACTCCTGCCTGGCTGGCACACGTCACCTTGGAGACGTGAGCCCTCTGGTGGCAGTTGGAGCGTGCAGGGTGCCTCCTCCTCTCGGTGATGACGGCCCTCTGGCATCAGGCCCTAAATGGTGGGCTCCCCACATTTTCTGATGTGCGCCCAGTGGTGCGAGGACACTCCAGCCAGGTTCCCATTCCCATGGGGATGTGGGCCTTCTGCGCTGAGGTCCCAACGCCTGGGTTGCTCACAGTTTTATGATGTGGGCCCTCTGCTGTGAGTTCACTGTGGCCTGGATCCCATAGCCTCGGTGTTCTGAGCCGCCTGCTGGAAGTTCTAAATGCTGGAATCCTCACGTTTTTTATATTATGTGCCCTGTGTTGTGAGGCTACTCTTGCCTGTCTCACTCCAAGGCCCTTGGTGATGTGTGTCCTCTGGTTTGAGGACACATGTGCTGGGTTCCTCACCTTTCGATAATGAGGCCCCACTGGTGTGAGGATAATCCTGGCTGGTTCCCATCCCCTTTGTGATGTGGGCCCTCTGGTGAGAGTCTGATCCTGGCTGGGTTCCTCACCCATCTGTGAGGTGGGCCCTCTACTATCAGGTAACTCTTGCCTGGCTTGCTCACCTCGCCTTGTTGACATGAGCCCTCTGGTGGCACTTGGACCCTGCTGGGAGCCTCCTCACCTCTGTGATGAGAGCCCTCTGACGTCAGGCCCTAACTGCTGGGCTCCCCAACTTTTCTTAGTGAGCCCAGTGATGCTCGGGCACTCCTCTTAGGTTCCCATCTCCATGGGGATGTGGGCCTTCTGCTCTGAGGTTCCAACGGCTGGGTTGATCACAATTTCATGATGTGGGCTCTCTGGTGTTAGTTCACTGTGGCCTGGATCCCATAGCCTCTGTGCTCTTGGCCGCCTGCTGGGAGGTTCCAACTGCTGGATTCCTCACTTTTTTAATTTTTTAAGCCCTCTGTTGTGAGGATCCTCCTGCCTGCCTCACTCCCAGCCCCTTCGTGATGTGTGTCATCTGGTTTGAGGCCACATGTGCTGGGTTCCTCACCTTTCGATGATGTGGGACCAATGGTCTTAGGAGACTCCTGCCTGGTTCACATCCCCTTGGTGATGTGGGCCCTCTGTTGAGAGTCTGATCCTGGCTGGGTTCCTCACCTTTCTGTGAGGTGGGCCGTCTGCTGTGAGGTCACTCCTGCCTGGCTTGCTCTCAGCTCGCCTTGTGGACATGAGCCCTCTGGTGGCACTTGGAGCCTGCTGGGAGCCTCCTCCCCTCGGTGATGAGGGCCCTCTGGCATCAGGCCCTAACGGCTGGGCTCCCCACATTTTGTGATGTGCACCCAGTGGTTCTAAGACACTCCAACCAGGTTCACATCCCCATTGAGATGTGGGTCTTCTGCTCTGAAGTCCCAACGGCTGGGTTGTTCACAGTTTCATGATGTGGGCTCTCTGCTGTTAGTTCACTCTGGCCTGGATGCCATAGACTCTGTGCTCTGGGCCGCCTGCTGGGAGGTTCCAACTGCTCGATTCCTCAACTTTTGTATTCTATGGGTCCTGTGTTGCGATGCTCCTCCTGCCTGCCTCACTCACAACCCCTTCGAGATGTGGGTCCTCTGGTTTGAGGCCACATGTGCTGGGTTCCGCAACTTTCAATGATGTGGCTCCACTGGTGTGAGGACACTCCTGCCTGGTTCCCATCCCCTTGGTGATGTGGGCCTTCTGGTGACAGTCTTATCCTGGCTGGGTTCCTCACTCTTCTGTGAGGTAGGCCCTCTGCTGTGAGGTCAATCCTGCCTGACTTGCACACATCACCTTGGCGATGTGGGCCCTCTGTTGGCACATGGAACCTGCTGGGAGCCTCCTCCCCTCGGTGATGACGGCCCTCTAGCATCAGGCCCTAACTGCTGGGCTCCCCACGTTTTCTGATGTGAGCCCAGTGATGCCAGGACACTCCTGTCAGGTTCCCATCCCCATGGGGATGTGGGCCTTCTGCTCTGAGGTCCCAACGCCTGGGTTGCTCACAGTTTCATGATGTGGGCTCTCTGCTGTTAGTTCACTCCTGCCTGCATCCCATAGCTTCTGTGCTCTCGGCCGCCTGCTGGGAGGTTCAAAATGCTGGATTCCTCACCTTTTTTATTCTTTGGGTCCTCTGTTTTTAGGCTACTCCTACCTGCCTCACTCCCATCCCCTTTGTGATGTATGTCCTCTGATATGAGGCCACATGTGCTGGGTTCCTCACCTTTCGATGATGTGGCCCCACTGGTGGGAGGACAGCCCTGACTGGTTCCCATCCCCTTGGTGTTGTGGGTCCTCTGGCGAGAGTCTCATCCTGCCTCGGTTCCTCACCCTTCTGTGAAATAGGCCCTCTGCTGTGAGGTCACTACTGCCTGGCTGGCGCATGCCACCTTGTAGACGTGGGCCCTCTGTTGGCAGTTGGAACCTGTTGGGAGTCTCCTCCCCTCAGTTATGAGGGCCCCCTGGCGTCAGGCCCTAACTGCTGGGCTCCTAACATTTTCTGATATGTGCTAAATGGTGCGAGGCCACTCCTGCCAGGTTCCCATCCCAATGGGGATGTGGGCCTTCTGTTCTGTGGTCCCAACGGCTGGGCTGCTCACAGGTTCATGATGTGGGCCCTCTGCTGTGAGTTCACTGCGGCCTGGAACTCATAGCCTCGGTGCTCTGGGCCGCTTGCTGGGAGGTTCCAACTGCTGGATTCCTCAACTTTTATATTCTATGGACCCTGTGTTGTGAGGCCGGTCCTGCCAGCCTCATTCCGAACCCCTTGGTGATGTGGTTCCTCTGGTTTGAGGCTACATGTGCTGGGATCCTCACCTTTCGATGATGTTGTCCCACTGGTGTGGGGACACTCCTGCCTGGTTCCCATCCCCTTGGTGATGTGGGCCCTCTGGTGAGAGTCTGATCCTGGCTGTGTTCCTCACCCTTCTGTGAGGTGGGCCCTCTGCTGTGAGGTCACTGCTGCCGGGCTGGCACACATCGCCTTGGTGACGTTGGCCCTCTGGTGGCAGCTGGAGCCTGCTGGGAGCCTCGTCCCCTCGGTGATGAGTGCAGTCTAGCGTCAGGCCCTAACTTCTGAGCACCCCACGTTTTCTGATGTGAGCCCAGTGATGCCAGGACACTCCTGTCATGTTCCCATCACCATGGGGATGTGGGCCTTCTGCTCTGAGGTCCCAATGTCTGGGTTGCTCACAGTTTCATGATGTGGGCTGTCTGGTGTTAGTTCACTCTGGCCTGGATCCCCTAGCCTCTGTGCTCTGGGCCGCCTGCTGGGAGGTTCCAACTGCTGGATTCCTCACCTTTCTTATTTTTGGGCCCTCTGTTGTGAGGCTCCTCCTGCCTGCCTCACTCCCAGCACCTTGGTGATGGGTGTCCTATGGTTTGAAGCCACATGTTCTGGGTTCCTCACCTTTAGATGATGTGGCCCTACTCATGTGAGGACACTCCTGCCTGGTTCCAATCCATTTGGTGATGTGGGCCCTCTGGTGCGAGTCTGATCCTGACTGGGTTCGTCACACTTCTCTGAGGTGGGCCCTCTGCTGTGAGGTCATTCGTGCCTGGTTGGCACACATCGCCTTGGCGACGTCAGCCCTCTGGTGGCAGTTGGAGCCTGCTGGGAGCCTCCTTCCCTTGGTGATGAGGGTCCTCTGGCGTCAGACCCTAACTGCTGGTCTCCCAAAATTTTCTGATACATTCTCAGTGGTGCGAGGACACTCCTACCAGATTTATATCCCCATGGGGATGTGAGCCTCATGCTCTGAGGTCCCAATGGCTGGGTTGCTCAGTTTCATGACATGGGCCCTCTTCTGTGAGTTCACTGTGACCTGGATCCCATAGCCTCGGTGTTCTGGGCCGCCTGCTGGGAGGTTCCAACTGCTGGATTCCTCACTTTTTTATTCTATGGGCCCAGTGTTGTGAGGCTACTCCTGCCTGCCTCACTCCGAGGCACTTGGTGATGTGGGTCCTCTGGTTTGAGGACACATGTGCTGAGTACCTCACCTTTCAATGATGTGGCCCCACTGGTGTGAAGACACTCCTGCCTGGTTCCCATTCCCTTGGTGATTAGGGCCCTCTGGTGAGAGTCTGATGTTGGCTGGGATTCTCACCCTTATGTGAGGTGGGACCTCTGCTGTGAGGTAACTCCTGCCTGGCTTGCTCACGTTGCCTTGGCAACGTGAGCCCTCAGGTGGCAGGTGGAGGCTGCTGGGAATCTCCTCCCCTCGGTTATGAGAGCTCTGGATAAAACACATATGCCCTTTTTTGCCAAGTGCATTATTTTCCAAGTTCTGTCTCTTTTCCTAGGCTTCAAGAGTGACTCCCGTGTACCTTCTGAAATCAGTTTCCAGCAATTCTGCCCCACATTCAAGTCTTCTTCGCAGCCTTACTTCAGTATAATTTTGGATGATACCTGTCATTTATAACTCTGCAGGTTTGTGAATTACAGTGCCCCTGAGCTCCTTTCTTCAACTTGCTTTCTTGTGAGCTGGCCGCAAAACCGCAGGATTGCTTCAAGCCTTAGTGTGGTTCCGGCATGGCACGCTGAGCCTTTGGTTAATTCCTCTTCCTGGTGGGAAATGAGAGTTAAATTTGCCCGTCCAGACACCTCCAGCTAGTCTCTCATTGGTTCTCCCTATTCCTGTTCATTTTCCGCCGAAATTGCAAACAAGGCCAAACAGGAGGTTAAAGGCACTGACTCTCCAAGTGGGGAGAGTGTTAGTAAAGCATCTGGAATGTTGCAACCGAGTACCAGGGGACGAAAACTGAGACACATTTGAACACGTTTCCCGATCACACGGTGGATCATACTCTGGGTCCCACATGCATGTTTTAGCTGAAGGAAGAATCCCTTAAACCTGGAGAGTTGAGACCCATGGAATGGGTACCATGCAATATGACTTCAAAGGGTCTGCATTTGCTCACCGAACCTCACCAATCCTATCAATGCTGTGTTTATGCCGCTGTACACATGCATGATTCTCTTTCGAAGACATATAAATCCATAGTTTTTAAGATTCTTTCTAGTCAGGTATATTATTAGGCGTTAAATATGGATTGTTGAGTCCACTTCGTGGAGCAAGGAGTAGCTCTTGTCTATTACATATTTGGCTTATGGAACGGTATCTGTGCTAATTTCAATCTCTGGTTTTATGCAGCACCGTAACTCACCTTTTTCCTTAAGCAAGCATATGTCGGTTTTCTACATTTCAGATACTGTTCTGTTTTGTAATTCAGTTCCTGTGTAGCCAAATTTACATTCCGTGTAGTAGTGATATCTTATGATGTTTCTTTTTCTGTGTGACTTATTTCACTTAGAATCATCGTACCTGAATCCACTCATTATGCTGCTACAGGCCTGATGACGTAGATTTCATTGCTGAGTGATATTGCATTGTACGTAAGTACCACAACTTCTTTATCCATATTTTGCTTTCTGCGATATTGAACTTGTACCGTAAATGAGGTTCTTGTAAACAGAGCCATCCCAAACTTTGGGGTGGCTTTGTCTTTTTGATTTTAATTTCCCTAAGCTATAGGACCATAAGTGGAAGTACCCTAGGCTCTGTTGCTTTGTTTTTTAGATGTTTCAGGAAACACCATACACTTCTCCAGAGTGGCTGTTGGCAATTTACATCCCGCCCATCAGCATAAGAAGGCTCCCTGTTCTCCATGGCCTGTCCTGCCTTTCTGGATTTTACACTTTTTTCAGATGGCCCTTTTGACCGGGCGGCAGTGAGACTTCATTGTAGTGCAGATTTCCTTTGCAAGCCTGCTTGGTTAGCCTAAAAGTGCGTATGCTTTTTTTCTTCAATATATTCAGGAAAAAACGCATAAGCCCTTTTGGCCAAGTACATCATTGTGGACGTTCTGCCTCTTTTCATATGCTTTACATGCAATTCCAGTCTACCTCTTGAAACCGGTTTCCTACAATTCTGCCCCACTTTCAAGTCCTCTTGGCTGCCTTACTTCAATATATTCTTGGACGAAAGCTGTCACTTATAACTCTGCACGTTTCTGAATTACAGTGCCCCTGAGTTCCTTTCTTCAACTCGCTTTCTTGTGAGGTGGCCGTAACACCGCAGGATTGCTTCAGGCCCTAGTGTGGTTCCGGCATGGCACACTGAGCCTTTGGTTAATTGCTCTTCCTGCTGGGAAATGAGAGTTAAATTTGCCCGTCCAGACACCTCCAGCTAGTCTCTCATTGGTTGTCCCTATTCATGTTCATTTTCCGCAGAAATTGCAAACTGGGCCAAACAGGAGGTTAAAGGCACTGACTCTCCAAGTGGGGAGAGTGTTAGTAAAGCGTCCTTAATGTTGCACCCGAGTACCAGGGGACGAAAACTGAGATACATTTGAACACATTTCTCTATCACACGGTGGATCATACTTTGGGTTAAACATGCATGTTTTAGCTGAAGGAAGAATCGCTTAAACCTGGAGAGTTGAGACCCATGGAATGGGTACCATGCAATATGACTTGAAAGGGTCTGCATTTGCTCACCGAACCTCACAATCCTGTCACTGCTGTGTTTATGCCGCTGTACACACGCTTGATTCTCTTATAGAGACATATAAATCCATAGGTTTTAAGATTCTTACTAGTCAGGTATATTCTTAGGCGTTTAATATGGGGTGTAGAGTCCACTTCGTTGAGCAAGGAGTAGCTCTTGTCTATTACATATTTGGCTTATGGTACTGTATCTGTGCTAATTTCAATCTCTGGTTTTATGCAGCACCCCAACTCACCTTTCCCCTTAAGCAAGCATAAGTTGGTTCTACATTAGAGACCCTGTTCTGATTTGTAATTCAGTTCCTGTGTAGCCAAGTTTACATTCCGTGTATTAGTGATATCTTATGATGTTTCTTTTTCTGTGTGACTTATTTCACTTAGAATCATCGTACCTGAATCCACTCATTATGCTGCTACGGGCCTGATGACATAGATTTCATTGCTGAGTGATATTGCATTGTACGTAAGTACCACAACTTCTTTATCCATTTTTCGCTTTCTCTGATATTGAACTTGTACTGTAAACGAGGTTCTTGTAAACAGAGCCGTCCCAAACTTTGGGGTGGCTGTGTCTTTTTGATTTTAATTTCCCTAAGCTATAGGACCATAAGTGGAAGTGCCCTAGGCTCTGTTGCTCTGTTTTTTAGATGTTTCAGGAAACACCATACACTTCTCCAGAGTGGCTGTTTGCAATTTACTTCCCACCCATCAGCATAAGAAGTCTCCCAGTTCTCCATGGCCTGTCCTGCCTTTCTGGATTTTACACTTTTTTCAGATGGCCCTTTTGACCGGGGAGCAGTGAGACCTCATTGTAGTGCCGATTTCCTTTGCAAGCTTGCTTGGTTGGCCACAAAGGGCGTATGCGTTTTTTCCTGAATATATTCAGGAAAAAACGCATACGCCCTTTTTGGCCAAGTGCATCATTGTGGACGTTCTGCCTCTTTTCCTATGCTTTACATGCAATTCCAGTCTGCCTCCTGAAATTTGTTTCCTGCAATTCTGCCCCGCTTTCATGTCCTCTTGGCAACCTTACTTCAATATATTTTTGGACGATAGCTGTCATTTATAACTCTGCAGGTTTGTGAATTACAGGGCCCCTGAACTCCTTTCTTCAACTCGCTTTCTTGTGAGCTGGCCGCAACACCGCAGGATTGCTTCAGGCCCTAGTGTGGTTCCGGCATGGCACGCTGAACCTTTGGTTAATTCCTCTTCCTGGTGGGAAATGAGAGTTAAATTTGCCCGTCCAGACACCTCCAGTTAGTCTCTCATTGGTTCTCCCTATTCCTGTTCATTTTCCACAGAAATTGCAAACTGGGCCAAACAGGAGGTTAAAGGCACTGACTCTCCAAGTGGGGAGAGTGTTAGTAAAGCGTCTGGAATGTTGCACCCGAGTACCAGGGGACGAAAACTGAGACACATTTGAACACGTTTCCCGATCACACAGTGGATCATACTCTGGGTTCCAGATGCATGTTTTAGCTGAAGGAAGAATCCCTTAAACCTGGAGAGTTGAGACCCATGGAATGGGTACCATGCAATATGACTTCAAAGGGTCTGCATTTGCTCACCAATCCTCACCAATCCGATCACCTCTGCGTTTATGCCGCTGTACACTCGCTTGTTTCACTTTCGAAGACATATAAATCCATAGGTTTTAAGATTCTTAGTAGTCACGTATATTCTTATGCGTTTAATATGGGGTGTTGAGTCCACTTCGTTGAGCAAGCAGTAGCTCTTGTCTATTACATATTTGGCTTATGGAATGGTATCTGTGCTAATTTCAATCTCTGGTTTTATGCAGCACCCCAACTCACCATTCCCCTTAAGCAAGCATAAGTTGGTTTTCTACATTTGAGACCCTGTTCTGTTTTGTAATTCAGTTCCTGTGTAGCCAAGTTTACATTCCATGTATTAGTGATAACTTATGATGTTTCTTTTCCTCTGTGAATTATTTCACTTAGAATCATCATACCTGAATCCACTCATTATGCTGCTAAGGGCCTGATGACATAGATTTCGTCGCTGAGTGATATTGCATTGTAAGTAAGTACCTCAACTTCTTTATCCATTTCTGGCTTTCTGCGATATTGAACTTGTACCGTAAGTGAGGTTCTTGTAAACAGAGCCGTCCCAAACTTTGGGGTTGCTGTGTCTTTTTGATTTTAATTTCCCTAAGCTATAGGACCATAAGTGGAAGTGCCCTAGGCTCGGTTGCTTTGTTTTTTAGATGTTTCAGGAAACACCATACACTTCTCCAGAGTGGCTTTTGGCAATTTACTTCCCGCCCATCAGCATAAGAAGGCTCCCAGTTCTCCATGGCCTGTCCTGCCTTTCTGTATTTTACACTTTTTTCAGATAGCCCTTTTGACCGGGGGCCAGTGAGACTTCACTGTAGTGCAGATTTCCTTTGCAAGCTTGCTTGGTTGGCCAAAAAGGGCGTATGCGTTTTTTCCTGAATATATTCAGGAAAAAACGCATACGCCCTTTTTGGCCAAGTGCATCATTGTTGACGTTCTGCCTCTTTTCCTATGCTTTACATGCAATTGCAGTCTACCTCCTGAAATCGGTTTCCTGCAATTCTGCCCCGCTTTCAAGTCCTCTTGGCAGCCTTACTTCAATATATTTTTGGACGATAGCTGTCATTTATAACTCTGCAGGTTTGTGAATTACAGGGCCCTTGAGCTCCTTTCTTCAACTCGCTTTCTTGTGAGCTGGCCGCAACACCGCAGGATTGCTTCAGGCCCTATTGTGGTTCTGGCATGGCTCGCTGAGCCCTTAGTTAATTCCTCTTCTTGGTGGGAAATGAGAGTTAAATTTGCCCGTCCAGACACCTCCAGCTAGTCTCTCATTTGTTCTCCCTATTCCTGTTCATTTTCCGCAGAAATTGCAAACTGGGCCAAACAGGAGGTTAAAGGCACTGACTCTCCAAGTGGGGAGAGTGTTAGTAAAGCGTCTGGAATGATGCACCCGAGTACCAGGGGACAAAAACTGAGACACATTTGAACACGTTTCCCGATCACACAGTGGATCATACTCTGGGTTCCACATGCATGTTTTAGCTGAAGGAAGAATCCCTTAAACCTGGAGAGTTGAGACCCATGGAATGGATACCATGTAGTTTGAATTCAAAGGGTCTGCATTTGCTCACCAAAGCTCACCAATCGTATCACTGCTGCGTTTATGTTGCTGTACACACCCTGGATTCTCTTTTGGAGACATATAAATCCATAGGTTTTAAGATTCTTACTAGTCAGGTATATTCTTAGGCGTTTAATATGGGGTGTTGAGTCCACTTCGCTGAGCAAGGAGTAGCTCTTGTCTATTACATATTTGGCTTTTGGAACGGTATCTGTGCTAATTTCAATCTCTGGTTTTATGCAGCACTCCAACTCACCTTTCCCCTTAAGCAAGCATAAGTTGGTTTTCTACATTTGAGACCATATTCTTTTTTATAATTCAGTTCCTGTGTAGCCAAGTTTACATTCCGTGTAGTAGTGATATCTTATGATGTTTCTTTTTCTGTGTGACTTATTTCACTTAGAATCATCGTACCTGAATCCCCTCATTATGCTGCTACGAGCCTGATGACATAGATTTCATTGCTGAGTGATATTGCATTGTACGTAAGTACCACAACTTCTTTATCCATTTTTCGCTTTCTGCGATATTGAACTTGTACCGTAAACGAGGTTCTTGTAAACAGAGCCGTCCCAAACTTTGGGGTGGCTGTGTCTTTTTGATTTTAATTTCCCTAAGCTATAGGACCATAAGTGGAAGTGCCCTAGGTTCTGTTGCTTTGTTTTTTGGATGTTTTAGGAAACACCATACACTTCTCCAGAGTGGCTGTTGGCAATTTACATCCCACCCATCTGCATAAGAATGTTCCCAGTTTTCCATGGCCTGTCCTGCCTTTCTGGATTTTACACTTTTTTCAGATGACCCTTTTGACCGGGGGGCAGTGAGACTTCATTGTAGTGCAGATTTCCTTTGCAAGCTTGCTTGGTTGGCCAAAAAGGGCGTATGCGTTTTTTCCTGAATATATTCAGGAAAAAACGCATACGCCCTTTTTGGCCAAGTGCATCATTGTGGACGTTCTGCCTCTTTTCCTATGCTTTAGATGCAATTCCAGTCTACCTCCTGAAATCGGTTTCCTGCAATTCTGCCCCGCTTTCAAGTCCTCTTGGCAGCCTTACTTCAATATATTTTTGGACGATAGCTGTCATTTATAACTCTGCAGGTTTGTGAATTACAGGGCCCCTGAGCTCCTTTCTTCAACTCGCTTTCTTGTGAGCTGGCCGCAACACCGCAGGATTGCTTCAGGCCCTAGTGTGGTTCCGGCATGGCACTCCGAGCCTTTGGTTAATTCCTCTTCCTGGTGGGAAATGAGAGTTAAATTTGCCCGTCCAGACACCTCCAGCTAGTCTCTCATTGGTTCTCCCTATTCCTGTTCATCTTCCGCAGAAATTGCAAACTGGGCCAAACAGGAGGTTAAAGGCACTGACTCTCCAAGTGGGGAGAGTGTTAGTAAAGCGTCTGGAATGTTGCACCCGACTACCAGGGGACGAAAACTGAGACACATTTGAACACGTTTCCCGATCACACGGTGGATCATACTCTGGGTTCCACATGCATGTTTTAGCTGAAGGAAGAATCCCTTAAACCTGGAGAGTTGAGAACCATGGAATGGGTACCATGCAATATGACTTCAAAGGGTCTGCATTTGCTCACCGAACCTCACCAATCCTATCACTGCTGCTTTTATGTCGCTGTACACACGCTGGATTCTCTTTCAGAGACATATAAATTCTTAGGTTTTAAGATTCTTAATAGTCAGGTATATTCTTAGGCGTTTAATATGGGGTTTTGAGTCCACTTCGTTGAGCAAGCAGTAGCTCTTGTCTATTACATATTTGGCTTATGGAAAGGTATCTGTGCTAATTTCAATCTCTGGTTTTATGCAGCACCCCAACTCACCTTTCCCCTTAAGCAAGCATAAGTTGGTTTTCTACATTTGAGACCCTATTCTGTCTTGTAATTCAGTTCCTGTGTAGCCAAGTTTACATTCCGTGTATTAGTGATATCTTATGATGTTTCTTTTTCTGTGTGAGTTATTTCACTTAGAATCATCGTACCTGAATCCACTCATTATGCTGCTACTGGCCTGATGACATAGATTTCATTGCTGAGTGATATTGCATTGTACGTAATTACCACAACTTCTTTATCCATTTTTCGCTTTCTGCGATATAGAACTTGTACTGTAAACGAGGTTCTTGTAAACAGAGCAGTCCCAAACTTTGGGGTGGCTGTGTCTTTTTGATTTTAATTTCCCTAATCTATAGGACCATAAGAGGAAGTGCCCTAGGCTCTATTGCTTTGTTTTTTAGATGTTTCAGGAAACACCATACACTTC
Source organism: Grampus griseus (assembly GCF_964374135.1). Taxonomy (NCBI): domain Eukaryota; kingdom Metazoa; phylum Chordata; class Mammalia; order Artiodactyla; family Delphinidae; genus Grampus; species Grampus griseus. The sequence continues at coordinate 88,351 of NW_028133379.1, forward strand.
TCCAGAGTGGCTGTTGGCAATTTACATCCCGCCCATCAGCATAAGAAGGCTCCCAGTTCTCCATGGCCTGTCCTGCCTTTCTGGATTTTACACTTTTTCAGATGGCCCTTTTGACCGGGGGTCAGTGAGACTTCATTGTAGTGCAGATTTCCTTTGCAAGCTTGCTTGGTTGGCCTAAAAGGGCGTATGCGTTTTTTCCTGAATATATTCAGGAAAAAACGCATATGCACTTTTGGGCCAAGTGCATCATTGTGGACGTTCTGCCTCTTTTCCTATGCTTTACATGCAATTCCAGTCTACCTCCTGAAATCGGTTTCCTGCAATTCTGCCCCGCTTTCAAGTCCTCTTGGCAGCCTTACTTCAATATATTTTTTGGACGATAGCTGTCATTTATAACTCTGCATGTTTGTGAATTACAGTCGCCCAGAGCTCCTTTCTTCAACTCGCTTTCTTGTGAGCTGGCGGCAACACCGCCGGATTGCTTCAGGCCCTAATGTGGTTCTGGCATGGCACTCCGAGCCTTTGGTTAATTCCTCTTCCTGGTGGGAAATGAGAGTTAAATTTGTCTGTCCAGACACCTCCAGCTAGTCTCTCGTGGTTCTCCATATTCCTGTTCATTTTCCGCAGAAATTGCAAACTGGGCCAAACAGGAGGTTAAAGGCACTGACTCTCCAAGTGGGGAGAGTGTTAGTAAAGCATCTGGAATGTTACACCCGAGTACCAGGGGACGAAAACTGAGACACATTTGAACACATTTCCCGATCACACGGTGGATCATACTCTGGGTTCCACATGCATGTTTTAGCTGAAGGAAGAATCCCTTAAACCTGGAGAGTTGAGAACCATGGAATGGGTACCATGCAATATGACTTCAAAGGGTCTGCATTTGCTCACCGAACCTCACCAATCCTATCACTGCTGCGTTTATGCCGCTGTACACACGCTTGATTCTCTTTCGGAGACATATAAATCCATAGATTTTAAGATTCTTACTAGTCAGGTATATTCTTAGGCGTTTAATATGAGGTGTTGAGTCCACTTCGTTGAGCAAGCACTAGCTCTTGTCTATTACATATTTGGCTTATGGAAAGGTATCTGTGTTAATTTCAATCTCTGGTTTTATGCAGCACCCCAACTCACCTTTCCCCTTAAGCAAGCATAAGTTGGTTTTCTACATTTGAGACCCTTTTCTGTTTTGTAATTCAGTTCCTGTTACTCAAGTTTACATTCCATGTATTAGTGATAACTTATGATGTTTCTTTTTCTGTGTGACTTATTTCACTTAGAATCATCGTACCTGAATCCACTCATTATGCTGCTAAGGGCCTGATGACATAGATTTCATTGCTGAGTGATATTGCATTGTACGTAAGTACCTCAACTTCTTTATCCATTTCTCGCTTTCTGCGTTATTGAACTTGTACCGTAAACGAGGTTCTTGTAAACAGAGCCGTCCCAAACTTTGGGGTGGCTGTGTCTTTTTGATTTTAATTTTCCTAAGCTATAGGACCATAAGTGGAAGTGCCCTAGGCTCTGTTGCTTTGTTTTTTAGATGTTTCAGGAAACACCATACACTTCTCCAGAGTGGCTGTTTGCAATTTACATCCCACCCATCGCCATAACAAGGCTCCCAGTTCTCCATGGCCTGTCCTGCCTTTCTGGATTATACACTTTTTTCAGATGGCCCTTTTGACCAGGGTGGCAGTGAGTCTTCATTGTAGTGCAGATTTCCTTTGCAAGCTTGTTTGGTTGGCCAAAAAGGGCGTATGCGTTTTTTCCTGAATATATTCAGGAAAACACGCATACACCCTTTTTGGCCAAGTGCATCATTGTGGACGTTCTGCCTCTTTTCCTATGCTTTACATGCAATTCCAGTCTACCTCCTGAAATCGGTTTCCTGCAATTCTGCCCCACTTTCAAGTCCTCTTGGCAGCCTTACTTCAATATATTTTTGGACGATAGCTGTCATTTATAACTCTGCAGGTTTGTGAATTACAGGGCCCCTGAGATCATTTCTTCAACTGGCTTTCTTGTGAGCTGGCCGCGACACCGCAGGATTGCTTCAGGCCCTAGTGTGGTTCCGGCATGGCACGCTGAGCCTTTGGTTAATTCCTCTTCCTGGTGGGAAATGAGAGTTAAATTTGCCCGTCCAGACACCTCCAGCTAGTCTCTCATTGGTTCTCCCTATTCCTGTTCATTTTCCGCAGAAATTGCAAACTGGGCCAAACAGGAGGTTAAAGGCACTGACTCTCCAAGTGGGGAGAGTGTTAGTAAAGCGTCTGGAATGTTGCACCCGAGTACCAGGGGACGAAAACTGAGACACATTTGAACACGTTTCCCGATCACACGGTGGATCATACTCTGGGTTCCACATGCATGTTTTAGCTGAAGGAAGAATCCCTTAAACCTGGAGAGTTGAGACCCATGGAATGGGTACCGTGCAATATGAATTCAAAGGGTCTGCATTTGCTCACCGAACCTCACCAATCCTATCACTTCTGCTTTTATGTCGCTGTACACATGCTGGATTCTCTTTCAGAGACATATAAATCCATAGGTTTTAAGATTCTTACTAGTCAGGTATATTCTTAGGCGTTTAATATGGGGTTTTGAGTCCACTTCGTTGAGCAAGCAGTAGCTCTTGTCTATTACATATTTGGCTTATGGAAAGGTATCTGTGCTAATTTCAATCTCTGGTTTTATGCACCACCCCAACTCACCTTTCCCCTTAAGCAAGCATAAGTTGGTTTTCTACATTTGAGACCCTATTCTGTTTTGTAATTCAGTTCCTGTGTAGCCAAGTTTACATTCCGTGTATTAGTGATACCTTATGATGTTTCTTTTTCTGTGTGACTTATTTCACTTAGAATCATCGTACCTGAATCCACTCATTATGCTGCTAAGGGCCTGATGACAAAGATTTCATTGCTGAGTGATATTGCATTGTACGTAAGTACCACAACTTCTTTACCCATTTTTCGCTTTCTGCGATATTGAACTTGTACCGTAAACGAGGTTATTGTAAACAGAGCCGTCCCAAACTTTGGGGTGGCTGTGTCTTTTTGATTTTAATTTCCCTAAGCTATAGGACCATAAGTGGAAGTGCCCTAGGCTCTGTTGCTTTGTTTTTTAGATGTTTCAGGAAACACCATACACTTCTCCAGAGTGGCTGTTGGCAATTTACATCCCGCCCATCAGCATAAGAAGGCTCCCAGTTCTCCATGGCCTGTCCTGCCTTTCTGGATTTTACACATTTCTCAGATGGCCCTTTTGACCGGGGGGAAGTGAGACTTCATTGTAGTGCAGATTTCCTTTGCAAGCTTGCTTGGTTGGCCAAAAAGGGCGTATGCGTTTTTTCCTGAATATATTCAGGAAAAAACGCATATGCCCTTTTTGGCCAAGTGCATCATTGTAGACGTTCTGCCTCTTTTCCTATGCTTTACATGCAATTCCAGTCTACCTCCTGAAATCGGTTTCCTGCAATTCTGCCCCGCTTTTAAGTCCTCTTGGCAGCCTTACTTCAATATATTTTTGGACGATAGCTGTCATTTATAACTCTGCAGGTTTGTGAATTACAGTGCCCCTGAGATCCTTTCTTCAACTCGCTTTCTTGTGAGCTGGCCGCGACACCGCAGGATTGCTTCAGACCCTAGTGTGGTTCCGGCATGGCACGCTGAGCCTTTGGTTAATTCCTCTTCCTGGTGGGAAATGAGAGTTAAATTTGCCCGTCCAGACACCTCCAGCTAGTCTCTCATTGGTTCTCCCTATTCCTGTTCATTTTCCGCAGAAATTGCAAACTGGGCCAAACAGGAGGTTAAAGGCACTGACTCTCCAAGTGGGGAGAGTGTTAGTAAAGCGTCTGGAATGTTGCACCCGAGTACCAGGGGACGAAAACTGAGACACATTTGAACACGTTTCCCGATCACACGGTGGATCATACTCTGGGTTCCACATGCATGTTTTAGCTGAAGGAAGAATCCCTTAACCCTGGAGAGTTGAGACCCATGGAATGGGTACCATGCAATATGACTTCAAAGGGTCTGCATTTGCTAAACGAACCTCACCAATCCTATCACTGCTGCTTTTATGTCGCTGTACACACGCTGGATTCTCTTTCAGGGACATATAAATCCATAGGTTTTAAGATTCTTACTAGTCAGGTATATTCTTAGGCGTTTAATATGGGGTTTTGAGTCCACTTCGTTGAGCAAGCAGTAGCTCTTGTCTATTACATATTTGGCTTATGGAAAGGTATCTGTGCTAATTTCAATCTCTGGTTTTATGCAGCACCCCAACTCACCTTTCCCCTTAAGCAAGCATATGTTGGTTTTCTACATTTGAGACCCTATTCTGTTGTAATTCAGTTCCTGTGTAGCCAAGTTTACATTCCGTGTATTAGTGATACCTTATGATGTTTCTTTTTCTGTGTGACTTATTTCACTTAGAATCATCGTACCTGAATCCACTCATTATGCTGCTACTGGCCTGATGACATAGATTTCATTGCTGAGTGATATTGCATTGTACGTAAGTACCACAACTTCTTTATCCATTTTTCGCTTTCTGCGATATTGAACTTGTACCGTAAACGAGGTTCTTGTAAACAGAGCCGTCCCAAACTTTGGGGTGGCTGTGTCTTTTTGATTTTAATTTCCCTATGCTATAGGACCATAAGTGGAAGTGCCCTAGGCTCTGTTGCTTTGTTTTTTAGATGTTTCAGGAAACACCATACACTTCTCCAGAGTGGCTGTTGGCAATTTACATCCCGCCCATCAGCATAACAAGGCTCCCAGTTCTCCATGGCCTGTCCTGCCTTTCTGGATTTTACACTTTTTTCAGATGGCCCTTTTGACCGGGGGGCAGTGAGACTTCATTGTAGTGCAGATTTCCTTTGCAAGCTTGCTTGGTTGGCCAAAAAGGGCGTATGCGTTTTTTCCTGAATATATTCAGGAAAAAACGCATACGCACTTTTTGGCCAAGTGCATCATTGTGGACGTTCTGCCTCTTTTCCTATGCTTTACATGCAATTCCAGTCTACCTCCTGAAATCGGTTTCCTGCAATTCTGCCCCGCTTTCAAGTCCTCTTGGCAGCCTTACTTCAATATATTTTTGGACGATAGCTGTCATTTATAACTCTGCAGGTTTGTGAATTACAGGGCCCCTGAGCTCCTTTCTTCAACTCGCTTTCTTGTGAGCTGGCCACAACACCGCAGGATTGCTTCAGGCCCTAGTGTGGTTCCGGCATGGCACGCTGAGCCTTTGGTTAATTCCTCTTCCTGGTGGGAAATGAGAGTTAAATTTGCCCGTCCAGACACCTCCAGCTAGTCTCTCATTGGTTCTCCCTATTCCTGTTCATTTTCCGCAGAAATTGCAAACTGGGCCAAACAGGAGGTTAAAGGCACTGACTCTCCAAGTGGGGAGAGTGTTAGTAAAGCGTCTGGAATGATGCACCCGAGTACCAGGGGACAAAAACTGAGACACATTTGAACACGTTTCCCGATCACACAGTGGATCATACTCTGGGTTCCACATGCATGTTTTAGCTGAAGGAAGAATCCCTTAAACCTGGAGTGTTGAGACCCATGGAATGGATACCATGCAGTTTGAATTCAAAGGGTCTGCATTTGCTCACCAAAGCTCACTAATCGTATCACTGCTGCGTTTATGTTGCTGTACACACCCTGGATTCTCTTTTGGAGACATATAAATCCATAGGTTTTAAGATTCTTACTAGTCAGGTATATTCTTAGGCGTTTAATATGGGGTGTTGAGTCCACTTCGCTGAGCAAGGAGTAGCTCTTGTCTATTACATATTTGGCTTTTGGAAGGGTATCTGTGCTAATTTCAATCTCTGGTTTTATGCAGCACTCCAACTCACCTTTCCCCTTAAGCAAGCATAAGTTGGTTTTCTACATTTGAGACCATATTCTTTTTTGTAATTCAGTTCCTGTGTAGCCAAGTTTACATTCCGTGTAGTAGTGATATCTTATGATGTTTCTTTTTCTGTGTGACTTATTTCACTTAGAATCATCGTACCTGAATCCCCTCATTATGCTGCTACGAGTCTGATGACATAGATTTCATTGCTGAGTGATATTGCATTGTACGTAAGTACCACAACTTCTTTATCCATTTTTCGCTTTCTGCGATATTGAACTTGTACCGTAAATGAGGTTCTTGTAAACAGAGCCGTCCCAAACTTTGGGGTGGCTGTGTCTTTTTGATTTTAATTTCCCTAAGCTATAGGACCATAAGTGGAAGTGCCCTAGGTTCTGTTGCTTTGTTTTTTGGATGTTTTAGGAAACACCATACACTACTCCAGAGTGGATGTTGGCAATTTACATCCCACCCATCTGCATAAGAATGTTCCCAGTTCTCCATGGCCTGTCCTGCCTTTCTGGATTTTACACTTTTTTCAGATGACCCTTTTGACCGGGGGGCAGTGAGACTTCATTGTAGTGCAGATTTCCTTTGCAAGCTTGCTTGGTTGGCCAAAAAGGGCGTATGCGTTTTTTCCTGAATATATTCAGGAAAAAACGCATACACCCTTTTTGGCCAAGTGCATCATTGTGGACGTTCTGCCTCTTTTCCTATGCTTTAGATGCAATTCCAGTCTACCTCCTGAAATCGGTTTCCTGCAATTCTGCCCCGCTTTCAAGTCCTCTTGGCAGTCTTACTTCAATATATTTTTGGATGATAGCTGTCATTTATAACTCTGCAGGTTTGTGAATTACAGGGCCCCTGAGCTCCTTTCTTCAACTCGCTTTCTTGTGAGCTGGCCGCAACACCGCAGGATTGCTTCAGGCCCTAGTGTGGTTCCGGCATGGCACTCCGAGCCTTTGGTTAATTCCTCTTCCTGGTGGGAAATGACAGTTAAATTTGCCCGTCCAGACACCTCCAGCTAGTCTCTCATTGGTTCTCCCTATTCCTGTTCATTTTCCGCAGAAATTGCAAACTGGGCCAAACAGGAGGTTAAAGGCACTGACTCTCCAAGTGGGGAGAGTGTTAGTAAAGTGTCTGGAATGTTGCACCCGACTACCAGGGGACGAAAACTGAGACACATTTGAACACGTTTCCCGATCACACGGTGGATCATACTCTGGGTTCCACATGCATGTTTTAGCTGAAGGAAGAATCCCTTAAACCTGGAGAGTTGAGACCCATGGAATGGGTACCATGCAATATGACTTCAAAGGGTCTGCATTTGCTCACCGAACCTCACCAATCCTATCACTGCTGCTTTTATGTCGCTGTACACACGCTGGATTCTCTTTCAGAGACATATAAATCCTTAGGTTTTAAGATTCTTAATAGTCAGGTATATTCTTAGGCGTTTAATATGGGGTTTTGAGTCCACTTCGTTGAGTAAGCAGTAGCTCTTGACTATTACATATTTGGCTTATGGAAAGGTATCTGTGCTAATTTCAATCTCTGGTTTTATGCAGCACCCCAACTCACCTTTCCCCTTAAGCAAGCATAAGTTGGTTTTCTACATTTGAGACCCTATTCTGTCTTGTAATTCAGTTCCTGTTTACTCAAGTTTACATTCCATGTATTAGTGATACCTTATGATGTTTCTTTTTCTGTGTGACTTATTTCACTTAGAATCATCGTACCTGAATCCACTCATTATGCTGCTAAGGGCCTGATGACATAGATTTCATTGCTGAGTGATATTGCATTGTACGTAAGTACCACAACTTCTTTACCCATTTTTCGCTTTCTGCGATATTGAACTTGTACCGTAAACGAGGTTCTTGTAAACAGAGCCGTCCCAAACTTTGGGGTGGCTGTGTCTTTTTGATTTTAATTTCCCTAAACTATAGGACCATAAGTGGAAGTGCCCTAGGCTCTGTTGCTTTGTTTTTTAGATGTTTCAGGAAACACCATACACTTCTCCAGAGTGGCTGTTGGCAATTTACATCCCGCTCATCAGCATAAGAAGGCTCCCAGTTCTCCATGGCCTGTCCTGCCTTTCTGGATTTTACACTTTTTTCAGATGGCCCTTTTGACCGGGGGGCAGTGAGACTTCATTGTAGTGCAGATTTCCTTTGCAAGCTTGCTTGGTTGGCCAAAAAGGGCGTATGCGTTTTTTCCTGAATATATTCAGGAAAAAACGCATACGCCCTTTTTGGCCAAGTGCATCATTGTGGACGTTCTGCCTCTTTTCCTATGCTTTACATGCAATTCCAGTCTACCTCCTGAAATCGGTTTCCTGCAATTCTGCCCCGCTTTTAAGTCCTCTTGGCAGCCTTACTTCAATATATTTTTGGACGATAGCTGTCATTTATAACTCTGCAGGTTTGTGAATTACACGGCCCCTGAGCTCCTTTCTTCAACTCGCTTTCTTGTGAGCTGGCCGCGACACCGCAGGATTGCTTCAGGCCCTAGTGTGGTTCCGGCATGGCACGCTGAGCCTTTGGTTAATTCCTCTTCCTGGTGGGAAATGAGAGTTAAATTTGCCCGTCCAGACACCTCCAGCTAGTCTCTCATTGGTTCTCCCTATTCCTGTTCATTTTCCGCAGAAATTGCAAACTGGGCCAAACAGGAGGTTAAAGGCACTGACTCTCCAAGTGGGGAGAGTGTTAGTAAAGCGTCTGGAATGTTGCACCCGAGTACCAGGGGAAGAAAACTGAGGCACATTTGAACACATTTCCCGATCACACGTTGGATCATACTCTGGGTTCCACATGCATGTTTTAGCTGAAGGAAGAATCCCTTAAACCTGGAGAGTTGAGACCCATGGAATGGGTACCATGCAATATGACTTCAAAGGGTCTGCATTTGCTCACCGATCTGCAACAATCCAATCACTGCTGCGTATATGCCGCTGTACACACGCTTGATTCTCTTTCGGAGACATATAAATCCATAGGTTTTAAGATTCTTACTAGTCAGGTATATCCTTAGGCGTTTAATATGGGGTGTTGAGTCCACTTCGTTGAGCAAGGAGTAGCTCTTGTCTATTACATATTTGGCTTTTGGAATGGTATCTGTGCTAATTTCAACGTCTGGTTTTATGCAGCACCCCAACTCACCATTCCCCTTAAGCAAGCATAAGTTGGTTTTCTACATTTGAGACCCTATTCTGTTTTGTAATTCAGTTCCTGTATAGCCAAGTTTACATTACGTGTATTAGTGATATCTTATGATGTTTCTTTTTCTGTGTGACTTATTTCACTTAGAATCATCGTACCTGAATCCACTCATTATTCTGCTACTGGCCTGATGACATAGATTTCATTGCTGAGTGATATTGCATTGTACGTAAGTACCACATCTTCTTTATCCATTTCTCGCTTTCTGCGATATTGAACTTGTACCGTAAACGAGGTTCTTGTAAACAGAGCCGTCCCAAACTTTGGGGTGGCTGTGTCTTTTTGATTTTAATTTCCCTAAGCTATAGGACCATAAGTGGAAGTGCCCTAGGCTCTGTTGCTTTGTTTTTTAGATGTTTCAGGAAACACCATACACTTCTCCAGAGTGGCTGTTGGCAATTTACATCCCGCCCATCAGCATAAGAAGGCTCCCTGTTCTCCATGGCCTGTCCTGCCTTTCTGGATTTTACACTTTTTTCAGATGGCCCTTTTGACCGGGGGGCAGTGAGACTTCATTGTAGTGCAGATTTCCTTTGCAAGCTTGCTTGGTTGGCCAAAAAGGGCGTATGCGTTTTTTCCTGAATATATTCAGGAAAAAACGCATACGCCCTTTTTGGCCAAGTGCATCATTGTGGACGTTCTGCCTCTTTTCCTATGCTTTACATGCAATTCCAGTCTACCTCCTGAAATCGGTTCACTGCAATTCTGCCCCGCTTTTAAGTCCTCTTGGCAGCCTTACTTCAATATATTTTTGGACGATAGCTGTCATTTATAACTCTGCAGGTTTGTGAATTACAGTGCCCCTGAGATCCTTTCTTCAACTCGCTTTCTTGTGAGCTGGCCGCGACACCGCAGGATTGCTTCAGGCCCTAGTGTGGTTCCGGCATGGCACGCTGAGCCTTTGGTTAATTCCACTTCCTGCTGGGAAATGAGAGTTAAATTTGCCCGTCCAGACACCTCCAGGTAGTCTCTCATTGGTTCTCCCTATTCCTGTTCATTTTCCGCAGAAATTGCAAACTGGGCCAAACAGGAGGTTAAAGGCACTGACTCTCCAAGTGGGGAGAGTGTTAGTAAAGCGTCTGGAATGTTGCACCCGAGTACCAGGGGACGAAAACTGAGACACATTTGAACACGTTTCCCGATCACACGGTGGATCATACTCTGGGTTCCACATGCATGTTTTAGCTGAAGGAAGAATCCCTTAACCCTGGAGAGTTGAGACCCATGGAATGGGTACCATGCAATATGAATTCAAAGGGTCTGCATTTGCTAACCGAACCTCACCAATCCGATCACTGCTGCTTTTAGGTCGCTGTACACACGCTGGATTCTCTTTCAGAGACATATAAATCCATAGGTTTTAAGATTCTTACTAGTCAGGTATATTCTTAGGCGTTTAATATGGGGTTTTGAGTCCACTTCGTTGAGCAAGCAGTAGCTCTTGTCTATTACATATTTGGCTTATGGAAAGGTATCTGTGCTAATTTCAATCTCTGGTTTTATGTAGCACCCCAACTCAACTTTCCCCTAAAGCAAGCATAAGTTGGTTTTCTACATTTGAGACCCTATTCTGTTTTGTAATTCAGTTCCTGTGTAGCCAAGTTTACATTCCGTGTATTAGTGATACCTTATGATGTTTCTTTTTCTGTGTGACTTATTTCACTTAGAATCATCGTACCTGAATCCACTCATTATGCTGCTACTGGCCTGATGACATAGATTTCATTGCTGAGTGATATTGCATTGTACGTAAGTACCACAACTTCTTTATCCATTTTTCGCTTTCTGCGATATTGAACTTGTACCGTAAACGAGGTTCTTGTAAACAGAGCCATCCCAAACTTTGGGGAGGCTGTGTCTTTTTGATTTTAATTTCCCTAAGCTATAGGACCATAAGTGGAAGTGCCCTAGGCTCTGTTGCTTTGTTTTTTAGATGTTTCAGGAAACACCATACACTTCTCCAGAGTGGCTGTTGGCAATTTACATCCCGCCCATCAGCATAACAAGGCTCCCAGTTCTCCATGGCCTGTCCTGCCTTTCTGGATTTTACACTTTTTTCAGATGGCCCTTTTGACCGGGGGGCAGTGAGACTTCATTGTAGTGCAGATTTCCTTTGCAAGCTTGTTTGGTTGGCCAAAAAGGGCGTATGCGTTTTTTCCTGAATATATTCAGGAAAAAACGCATACGCCCTTTTTGGCCAAGTGCATCATTGTCGAAATTCTGCCGCTTTTCATGTGCTTTAAAGACGAGTCCAATCTATCTCTTGAAATCTGTTTCTTGCAATTCTGTCTTGCATTCAGATCCTCTTCTTTGCCTTACCTCAACATATTTTTGGACGTTAGTTTTCATTTATAACTCTGCAGGTTTGTGAATTGCAGTGACCCTGAGCTCCATTTTTTAAGTTGCTCTTTTGTGAGCTGACCTCAAAGCCGCAGGATTGCTTCAGGCCCTATTTTGGCTCCGGCGAGGTGGGCTGAGCCTTTTTTTAATTCTTATTCTTAATGGGAAATTAGAGTGACATGTGCCCGTCCAAACCCCTACAACTATTCTCTCATTGGTTCCCCCTCTTCCCGTTCATCCTCCTCACAATTTGCAAAATGTGTGAAACAGAAGTTTAAATGTGCTGATTCTCTAAGTGGGGAGATTCTAAGTAACTTGGCTGGAATGATGAACAGGAGCACCAGGAGAGGATAAATGAGGTGCATTTTAGACACATCTCCCGATCACATGGTGTACAGTCCTCTGGGTTTTCCATGCATGTTTTAGCTGTAGGAAGATTCCTTGAACCTGCAGATTTGGGACCCATTGAATGGGTACCAGGTAGTATTACTTTAAAGGGTGTGCATTTCCTCACCCAACCTCACATTTCTCTTAGCGCGAACAGTTTCCAGCCTTATGTCTCATCCTGCTGTGTGTCTAGATGTGTTCAATCCATGTTGCATCACCGTCCCTGAGGAAAAGTTGTAAGAGGTTTTCTCTGTCTCTCTGTCGTTTATTTTTTTCAATTTATTACTATATTGGTTACAGCTGATTTTCAAAGCTCTGTTTCTTGCTGCTGTACATCCACTTGATTCACGTACAGAGAGACATCAATAAATTCTTTTTCAGATTCTTACCAGTCATAGATATTCTTTTCCGGTGACTTGAGTGTGCTGAGTGCAGTTCTTTTAGCTACCGTGTAGGCCTTGTTGATTATCAGTTTGGTATTTGGAATGGTATCTTTGCTAATTTCAACCTCCTGGATGATGCCTCACCCCTCCCCACCTTTCCCGTTTAGCAGCCTTACGCGTGTTTTCTACATATTTGACTATGTTTTTGTTTTGTAATTTATTTCATGTGTAGCCATTTTGGGTTCCAACTTTAAGTGATATCTTATGATATGTGTCTTTTTCTTTTTGAATTATGTCACTTAGAATGATCATACGTAACTCCTCCAGAGTTGTTACAACTGGCCATATTTCATTGATTTCCAGGCTGAGTAATAGTCCACTCTACATAAGTACCACGTCTCTATCCATTTTTTCCCTTCAGAGACATTTAAGTTATATCCTAGTCGAGGATCTTTTAAACAGAGAGGCAGTAAACATTGAGGTGCCTGTGTCCTCTCGATTTTTGTTTTTCCCAAGATATACGCCCATGAGTGCAAGTGCCCTATGCTCTGTAGCTCATTTTTTAGATGCTTTAGTAAACACAATACACTTCTCCAGAATGGCCGTTGGCAATATACATTTCCACTATAAGCCTCACAGGGCTCCCTCTTCTCCTTGCCCTGTCCTGCATTTCTGGTGTTTACACTTTATGAGGATGGCTCTTCTGACTGATGCGAAGTGATATCTTTTGTAGTATTGATTTCCAGTGCCCACCTGTTTGGTTGGCTAAAAAAGTGTATGCCCTTTTCTTGAATATATACAGAAAAAAACGCATACAGCCTTTTTGGCCAACTGCAATGTTGGCAATGTTCAGCCCCTTTTCTTGTGCTTAATGGCGAGTCCTTTCTACCTCCTCAAATCCCTTTCCTGCCATTCTCCCTTGCTTACCAATCCTTTTCTCTGACTTTCCTCAAGACATTTTTCAGTGATAGATATTTTCAACTCTGCAGTTTCGTGAATTTTACTGCCCCTGAGTTCCATTGTTCAACTTGTGTTTATGGGAACTGGCCACAAAGCAGTGGGATTTCCTCAAGCCCTATACTGTTTCCATGGGCAACCCTAGCCTTTGGTCAATTCGTCTTCCTGATTGGAAATTAGAGTGACATGTGCCTGTCTGAACACCTAGGACTTGTCTCTCATTGTTCCTCATCCTTCCGCTTCATCCTCTGGACAAATTCCAAACTGTACGCAACAGGATGTTGACAGTGCTGACATCTCCAAGTGGGGAGACTGTTAGTAAAGACGCTGGAGGGGTGAACCCGAGCACCAGGAGATGAGGAGATGAGATGCCTTTTCCAAACTCTTCCCGATCAGACGGTATACCATCCTCTGGGTGTGACAGACATGTTTTAGCAGTAGGAAGAGTCCCATTCATGTAAGGAGAACACCAGGGCTTTTTCAAAATCAGTGTCTCCCCGAAACCCAAACTGGGGAATTTTTTAAGCTACGGCTACACATATGTTCATTAAGGGCCTTGGGAAGTAGGCAGAGTCCAAACTTTAGATGATTGAAGTCTTCAGGGTCAGAAGCACTCACCACCGGCTTCCCTTAGGTTACACTTTACCTGTCATTGATAGATGATGTCAATAAAAATATCTATTCTTTTTCCGATTATTTCCCCTTATAGCTTATTGCAAAATATTGAGTGTAGTTCCCTGTGCTATACAGTAGTTCCTTGTTGATGATCTATTTTATACATAGCAGTGTGTATGTGTTAATTCCAAACTGTTAATTTATCCCTCCTCCCACCTTTCCCCTTTGGTAATAATAAATTATAAGATTTTATACTTCTCAGAAATGGGGGAGCTGAAAGAGAGGTATCATTTTCAATGGAAAAGCATTTAAAACAAGATTGAAGCTTTAACCAAGATTATTAGATGTACATCCTTGGAAAGAAATCACTTCATTTCTCTAATATTGACCTGACAAATAAGACAACCCTTTTCACTGAACTTGCTTATAATAAAGTGATGGAAATATCAAATGGAAGTGTTAGAAACATCTTATTTTACCCGAGCCTTATAAACTGTTCTATGTTAACTAGAGTTTGGCTCACACATCTGTTCATTGAAGTTACAATAGTCTCAATTTCTGTTACTGATCCTCCAGAGTGGACCCCAACAAGTGTCCCCCTGCCCAGTGTCATTGGGGCCAACAGATCGAGACTGAGTTTGGTTCACAAGCAAAGGAAACTTTATATTTTGATCAGAGAATGGAGAGGTGAGAGCATGCACTACCCCGTGGGCTGTGGGCTGGGCTGCTGTGTAGAGATCCTGTCAGAGTCAGTGGGAGGGAGGGGGCGGAGCTCTCGAGGGCCGGGTTGGCTGCAGCTCAGGCTCTATATCTCGGAGTCTGCACTGGGCCCCAGGAGCTGAGGTGTCGACCCAGCCATTCTGCACTAGGAAATCTGGTCTGAAGTGCCGGGTGTGGAACCTCTGCATGCGGGACCCTAGGAGCACGTGACATTAGACAAAGCACAAAGGATAAAAAAGGTCAGACTTGACTTTATTGCCCAGATTCTATTTTTATCTCCCAGGGATTTTTCATGGGCTTTGCTGGGGACAAACCCCTCCTCTGCCTTTTGTCCCGTTCCTCATTCTTGGAGTGCTGAGGGTGCAGACCCTTCTTCTGTAACTGCTGAGTGCTGAGTTGGGAGCCCTCATACCAGGGGACGAGGGTCAGAACTTCTCCCCAGCAGCCTCCAGGTGACGTTGATTGGCCCCAGGACCCCTGCCTCCCTGCTCGTCCGCCTGAGCACCAGCATTGGAAGTGTTATAGATTCTAATGACCTTTAAGGGTCCAGGAAAGAGATGTGCAGAGACGCTGTGGGGGCCGGTTTCACCCCGCCCCACATTTGTTCGACCACCTTAGGCTGACCGTTTCTGCCAGCCTAGATGCTCTGACCAGTAGTCTGCTCTTTCTTCAGTTAGGCCCCTGAATTAACGTAAAAACAGCACCAGGTGTCAGAGCCCTGCCCGCTCAACTCCCAGACAGTCCAGGGTCAGTGGTGATCAAGGACCATGATGGCCACTGAGTCAACAGCCTTTTGAAGTAAACAGGAGTCCAGCCGGTCTTATTGGCCACCATCATCACGGTGTCTGTAGGCTTTTCTATGGTGACAGTGTGATATACGGTTCCCCCGCCAAGATTATTAGCTCCCTTCCGGGTGCAGTAAGTCCTGCAAGCAGTAGTCTACTCCTTCGGGACACACTATTGTTGTTTTATGAGAGAAACTCCAGGTCAAGTGATGTTCACACGAGTCGTCATGGTGCCCTGCTGCCCCCGGTTATCTCTCTGGATGTTGGAGTTGGAGGGCCTCCTCACTCGAGGTCGGTGTGCCCACGGAGCGAACCCTGCAACTTCAGGGCATGGTTGGTGATTAGGATCACCACGTGGGGTCCTTTTCCCTTAGGAGGGAGGTGGCCTTTTGGGCTGCTGATTTCCAGGGTTTTAGATACCGCCAGTATCTTGGCCAGATGTGGCAGTGGGCCAAGCCCCTTGGTGACTGTAGTTTATCCTACCTGGATGGCATTCTTGCGTTGTTCCATTTCAAGTGGTCCCAGTTTTTGCACTAATTCTCCAATGGCGATTCACCTTTCACCGGGAATGGAAAGGTCAAAGGGTTTAGCTCAATTAGGGAGTTCCAGGGCAAGGGTCTGAATTGACTGCTCTTTCCATTCTTGAAAGGCCACTTCTGGATTCTGTTCAAAAGGATCATCATCTTTTCCTTTCAGTGTTTCATATAGAGGCCCAGCTAGTAGACTGTAGTTAGGGATCCAGAAGCAGCAAACCCTGGCCTCCCCAGGAACCCCTAAGCTGTCTTCTCATTTTAGAAAGGGGTAAGGCTGCAAATGGTTTCTTCCCTTTCCTGGGATGGGCTTCTCCGACCTTGTGTGAGAATGAAGCCCAGGCAGGTCACCGCAGTCTGTGATATTTGAGCTTTTTCTTGGACAACTTCTATCCTTTATTGGCTTGGTAGTTCAGAGGCCTCCTTAGTAGGGCTGGCGATCAGAATGTCGTCTGCATATTGAAGGAGGGTTTCCTTTTCCAGAGGTAGAACTTTTCGGTCTTTAGCTAAGCTTTCCCCAAAGATGGTGTGGGAATTTTTGAACCCTTGGGGCAAGACGGCCCGGAAGTATTGTTTTAGTTGTATGTTGAGTCCTGCCACTCACAAGCCAAAATTTCTTGTGACTCTGGGACTAATGGAATACAAAAGAAGGCATCGTTGAAGACTAATACAGAATACCATGTCCTGGTGGTTGGTAGAATGACCAGCAGGGTGTAGGAATTAGGAGCAACTGGAGGTATATCCTCGGTGGCTTCACTGACTGTCCTGACATCCTTTACCAGGTCCCCAGCAGCCCATGGGGCTCTCGTTGTCAGGCCAATCCCAGGATATGGAGCTCTCCTGGGCAGGTACCCCACCCCCAACCCAGCCCACGGGGCTCTCGTGGTCAGACCCCTCCCAGGATACAGAGCTACCCTTGCAGGTACCGTGGCAGGGCTGGGCACACAGGAACCGTGCACATAGCCCTCATTGAAGAGCACCCCCAGCTCACCTGTCGCTCAGAGCTGACACAGAGCACCTCAGAGCAGGACTTGAACTAACAAACAGCAGCTCCGACAGGTCTGTGACCCTGGGCATCACTCTGTGTGGCCTCCCTCCACCTGGTCTTCCAGAGACTTCCACTGCACCCGGGGCACCAGGCCTCTGTCTCCAACCACCACCCACCCCTCCTCTCCCTGACTCCTGGGTTCCTCTCATTAGGAGAGGGTTTTCTTGAAGTTGTCTCCCACTCATGGGCCAGATAAAATGATTAGAAAACAAGCCAAAGCTGCAGCCCCTTGTCTATCCTGACTCTCAGGAGCCCACACCTGTTCCTTGGACCTGGCCGGTTCAGCAAGTTCCATTTTCTGCAACTGTGAGCCCCTGAGGGGTGATGATTGGCTGACCTGGGCAGCCTTACCGTGCTGGCCAGCCCTCCCCAGGTGTGCCTGGGTTGAGATCAATATAAATACCACTCCAGGCAGCAAGAGCCCCTGCAGCTGTGTCTGACGCCATTTTCTCTGCCCTGTCAGCAGTCTCGGGGCTGGGCTGGTGGGAGGGAGTGAGAGGCCACGGCTTTGTGGGTGGCCCAGTGTGAGTGGGGCTCTGCTGGACTTTCTGCAGCAGTTGCCAGGCTGCCACCTGCTAAAGAAGAGGATGTGTCACCCATACCTGCTGCTGGAGTTTCTCCCTGGGCAGAGGTGAGGAAGGAAAAAAGCAGTGGGGGCAGGGACAGGACGGGTATCTCAGGCAGGGAAATGGAAATCTTCCAGAAGAGCACCCAGGGCCAGGACCATCCTGGCTGGCCTGCAGGCACCAAGTCAGCTGGCATGCTGTCACTCGTGTGGCTCCATGGCCCTTCCTCTAGGCTTTCAAGTCCTTGTATATATTCAGGTGTTTTACCTGGGAAGGGTGGGAACAGTTCAGCAGCAACTGGCCTGGGGCTCAGCTCACGTTTACTCACAGATGCCTCGGCACGGTGCCCCAGCTTTGCAATGAGGACGCTTGTTGTGTGGGGGCTGCTGGCTGAATGGGAGACGATTCCCCACCACTGACCAACTTCAGAATTGTTTACAACTGGAGCAAGTGCCCTGATACGGTTTTCCTCTGAGTAACTGGTGGGTTCTGTTTTTTTTTTCTCTTTTTCGTTTTTGGTTCAAGGTAGATTTTATTCCTCTTTTTTGTATTTACAGATATAAGCATGGAAATAATTTATTCATATAAATACATGTATGTGAAGGGAATAATTGTTTTTTCTGTTTTATTTTTTAAATTTTATTTCTTTTTAATTTTGAATTGTATTTTATATTTTTATACAGCAGGTTCTTATTGGTTATCTATTTTATACATATAAATGTTTACATGCCAATCCCAATCTCTCAACTCCTCCCACCACCACCCCCCCAAGAGCTTTCCCCCCTTGTTGTCCATACGATTGTTGTCTACATCTGTTGCTCTAGTTATGCCTTGCAAAACGGTTAATCTGTACAGTTTTTCTAGGTTCCACATATATGCATGAATATACAAGATTTGTTTTTCTCTTTCTGACTTACTTCACTGTATGACAGTCTCTAGATCCATCGACGTCTCTACAAATGACCCAATTTCATTCCTTTCATGGCTTAGTAATATTCCATTTTATATATGTACCACATCTTTATGCATTCGTCTGTCTGTGGGCATTTAGGTTGCTTCCATTACCTCGATATTGTAAATAGTGATGCAATGAACATTGGGGTGAATGTCTCTTTTTGATTTATGGTTTTGTCTGGGTATATGTCCAGTACTGGGATTGCTGTATCATATGGTAATTCTATTATTAGTTTCTTAAGAAACTCCATATTGTTCTCCATAGTGACTGTAACAATTTATATTCCCAACAATAGTGGAAGAGGCTTCCTTTTCTCCACACCCTTTCCAGCATTTGTTGTTTGTAGATTTTCAGATGATGCCCATTCTAACAGGTGTGAGGTGATACCTCATTGTTGAGTCCATTTCGATGAACAAGGGGTAGGTCTTGTCTATTACATATTTGGCTTATGGAACGGTATCTGTGCTAATTTCAAACTCTGGTTTTATGCAGCACCCCAACTCACCTTTCCCCTTCAGCAAGCATAAGTTGGTTTTCTAAACTTGAGACCCTGTTCTGTTTTGTAATTCAGTTCATGTGTAGCCAAGTTTACATTCCGTGCATTAGTGATACCTTATGATGTTTCTTTTCCTGTGTGACTTATTTCACTTAGAATCATCGTGCCTCAATCCACTCATTATGCTGGTACCGGCCTGGTGACACAGATTTCATTGCTGAGTGATATTGCATTGTACATAAGTACCACAACTTCTTTATCCAGTTTTTGCTCTCTGTGATATTGAACTTGTACCGTAAACGAGGTTCTTGTAAACAGAGCCGTCCCAAATTTTGGGGTGGCTGTGTCTTTTTGATTTTAATTTCCCTAAGCTATAGGACCATAAGTGGAAATGCCCTAGACTCTGTTGTTTTGTTTTTCAGATGTATCAGGAAACACCATACACTTCTCCAGAGTGGCTGTTGGCAATTTACATCCCGCCCATCAGCATAACAAGGCTCCTTTTTCCCCATGGCCTGTCTTGCCTTTCTGGATTTTACACTTTTTTCAGATGGCCCTTTAGACCGGGGGGAAGTGACACTTCATAGTAGTTCGGATTTCCATTGCAAGCTTGCTTGGTTTGCCAAAAAGGGCGTATGTGTTTTTTCCTGAATATATTCAGGAACAAACTCATACGCCCTTTTTTGCCAAGTGCATCATTGTCGATGTTCTGCCTCTTTTCCTATGCTTTAAATGCATATCCTGTGTACCTCCTGAAATCGGTTTCCTGAAATTCTGCCCCGCTTTCAAGTCCTCTTCGCAGCCTTACTTCAATATATTTTTGGACGTTATCTGTCATTTATAACTCTGCAGGTTTGTGAATTACAGGGCCCCTGAGCTCCTTTCTTCAACTCGCTTTCTTGTGAGCTGGCCGCAAACCCACAAGACTGCTTCAGGCCCTAATCTGCTTCTGGCAGGGCACGCTGAGCCTTTGGTTAATTCCTCTTCCTGGTGGGAAATGAGTGTTAAATATGCCCGTCCAGACACCTACCTCACTCTCAACCCCTTGGTGACCTGGGTCCTCTGGTTTGTGGCCACCTTTGCTGGGTTCCTCACCTTTCGATGATGTGGCCCCACTAGTGTGAGGACACTCCTGCCTGGTTCTCAACCCCGTGGTTATGTGGACCCCGTGGTGAGAGTCTGTTCCTGGCTGTGTTCCTCACCCTTCTGTGAGGGAGACCCTCTGCTGATAGGTCACTCCTGCATGGCTGGCACACATTGCCTTCGTGAAGTCAGCCATGTGGTGGCTGTAGGAGTGTGCTGGGAATCTCCTCCCCCCGGTGATGAGGGCCCTTTGCATTAGGCCCAAACTGCTGGGCTCACCAACTTTTCTTAGTGAGCCCAATGATGCTTGGGCACTCCTCTTAGGATCCCATCTCCATGGGGATGTGGGCCTTCTGCTCTGAGGTCCCAACGGCTGGGTTGTTCACATTTTCATGATGTGGGCTCTCTGGTGTTAGTTCACAGAGGCCTGGATCCCATAGCCTCTGTGCTCTTGGCCGCCTGTTGGGAGGTTCCAACTGCTGGATTCCTCACCTTCCTTATTCTTTGGGCCCTCTGTTGTGAGGATCATCCTGAATGCCTCACTCCCATTCCCTTTGTGATGTGTGTCCTCTGATTTGAGGCCACATGTGCTGGGTTCCGCACCTTTCGATGATGTGGCCCCACTGGCGGGAAGACAGTCCTGACTGGTTCCCATCTCCTTGCTGATGTGGGCCCTCAGGTGAGAGTCTGATCCTGGCTGGGTTCCTCACCCTTCTGTGAGGTGGGCCCTCTGCTGTGAGGTCAGTCATGCCTGTCTGACACATGTCACCTTGGCGACGTGGGCCCTCTGGTGGCAATTGGAGTGTGCTGGGATCCTCCTCCCCTCGGTGATGAGGGCCCTCTTGCCTTAGGCCACAACTGCTGGGCTCCCCACATTTTCTGATGTGTGCCAAGTGAGTGAGGACACTCTTGCCACGTTCCCATCCCCATGGGGATATGGGCCTTCTGCTCTGAGGTCAAAACGGCTGGCTTGCTCACAGTACCATGATGTGGGCCCTCTGCTGTGAGTTCACTCCGGCAAGGATCCCTTATCATCGGTGCTCTGAGGCGCCTGCTGGGAGGTTCCAAATGCTGGATTCCTCAACTTTTTTATTCTATGTGCCCTCTGTTGTGAGGTTCCTCCTGCCTGCCTCACTGCCAGCCCCTTGGTGATGACTTTCCTATGGCTTGAGGCCACATGTGCTGCGTTCCTCAACTTTCGATGATGTGGCCCCACTCGTGTGAGGACACTCCTGCCTGGTTCCCATCCCCTTGGTGAGGTGGGCCCTCTGGCGAGAGTCTAATCCTGGCTGGGTTCCTCAACGTTCTGTGAGGTAGGCCCTCTGCTGTGAGGTCACTCCTGCCTGGCTGGCACACGTCACCTTGGAGACGTGAGCCCTCTGGTGGCAGTTGGAGCATGCAGGGTGCCTCCTCCTCTCGGTGATGACGGCCCTCTGGCATCAGGCCCTAAATGGTGGGCTCCCCACATTTTCTGATGTGCGCCCAGTGGTGCGAGGACACTCCAGCCAGGTTCCCATTCCCATGGGGATGTGGGCCTTCTGCGCTGAGGTCCCAACGCCTGGGTTGCTCACAGTTTTATGATGTGGGCCCTCTGCTGTGAGTTCACTGCGGCCTGGATCCCATAGCCTCGGTGTTCTGAGCCGCCTGCTGGAAGTTCTAAATGCTGGAATCCTCACGTTTTTTATATTATGTGCCCTGTGTTGTGAGGCTACTCCTGCCTGTCTCACTCCAAGGCCCTTGGTGATGTGGGTCCTCTGGTTTGAGGACACATGTGCTGGGTTCCTCACCTTTCGATGATGAGGCCCCACTGGTGTGAGGATAATCCTGGCTGGTTCCCATCCCCTTTGTGATGTGGGCCCTCTGGTGAGAGTCTGATCCTGGCTGGGTTCCTCACCCTTCTGTGAGGTGGGCCGTCTGCTGTGAGGTCACTCCTGCCTGGCTTGCTCTCAGCTCGCCTTGTGGACATGAGCCCTCTGGTGGCACTTGGAGCCTGCTGGGAGCCTCCTCCCCTCGGTGATGAGGGCCCTCTGGTGTCAGGCCCTAACGGCTGGGCTCCCCACATTTTGTGATGTGCGCCCAGTGGTTCGAAGACACTCCAACCAGGTTCACATCCCCATTTAGATGTGGGTCTTCTGCTCTGAAGTCCCAACGGCTGGGTTGTTCACAGTTTCATGATGTGGGCTCTCTGCTGTTAGTTCACTCTGGCCTGGATGCCATAGACTCTGTGCTCTGGGCCGCCTGCTGGGAGGTTCCAACTGCTCGATTCCTCAACTTTTGTATTCTATGGGTCCTGTGTTGCGATGCTCCTCCTGCCTGCCTCACTCACAACCCCTTCGAGATGTGGGTCCTCTGGTTTGAGGCCACATGTGCTGGGTTCCGCAACTTTCAATGATGTGGCTCCACTGGTGTGAGGACACTCCTGCCTGGTTCCCATCCCCTTGGTGATGTGGGCCTTCTGGTGACAGTCTTATCCTGGCTGGGTTCCTCACTCTTCTGTGAGGTAGGCCCTCTGCTGTGAGGTCAATCCTGCCTGACTTGCACACATCACCTTGGCGATGTGGGCCCTCTGTTGGCACATGGAACCTGCTGGGAGCCTCCTCCCCTCGGTGATGACGGTCCTCTAGCATCAGGCCCTAACTGCTGGGCTCCCCACGTTTTCTGATGTGAGCCCAGTGATGCCAGGACACTCCTGTCAGGTTCCAATCCCCATGGGGATGTGGGCCTTCTGCTCTGAGGTCCCAACGCCTGGGTTGCTCACAGTTTCATGATGTGGGCTCTCTGCTGTTAGTTCACTCCTGCCTGCATCCCATAGCTTCTGTGCTCTCGGCCGCCTGCTGGGAGGTTCAAAATGCTGGATTCCTCACTTTTTTTATTCTTTGGGTCCTCTGTTTTTAGGCTACTCCTACCTGCCTCACTCCCATCCCCTTTGTGATGTATGTCCTCTGATATGAGGCCGCATGTGCTGGGTTCCTCACCTTTCGATGATGTGGCCCCACTGGTGGGAGGACAGTCCTGACTGGTTCCCATCCCCTTGGTGTTGTGGGTCCTCTGGCGAGAGTCTCATCCTGCCTCGGTTCCTCACCCTTCTGTGAAATAGGCCCTCTGCTGTGAGGTCACTACTGCCTGGCTGGCGCATGCCACCTTGTAGACGTGGGCCCTCTGTTGGCAGTTGGAACCTGTTGGGAGTCTCCTCCCCTCAGTTATGAGGGCCCCCTGGCGTCAGGCCCTAACTGCTGGGCTCCTAACATTTTCTGATATGTGCTAAGTGGTGCGAGGCCACTCCTGCCAGGTTCCCATCCCAATGGGGATGTGGGCCTTCTGTTCTGTGGTCCCAACGGCTGGGCTGCTCACAGGTTCATGATGTGGGCCCTCTGCTGTGAGTTCACTGCGGCCTGGATCTCATAGCCTCGGTGCTCTGGGCCGCTTGCTGGGAGGTTCCAACTGCTGGATTCCTCAACTTTTATATTCTATGGACCCTGTGTTGTGAGGCCGGTCCTGCCAGCCTCATTCCGAACCCCTTGGTGATGTGGTTCCTCTGGTTTGAGGCTACATGTGCTGGGATCCTCATCTTTCGATGATGTTGTCCCACTGGTGTGGGGACACTCCTGCCTGGTTCCCATCCCCTTGGTGATGTGGGCCCTCTGGTGAGAGTCTGATCCTGGCTGTGTTCCTCATCCTTCTGTGAGGTGGGCCCTCTGCTGTGAGGTCACTCCTGCCGGGCTGGCACACATCGCCTTGGTGACGTTGGCCCTCTGGTGGCAGCTGGAGCCTGCTGGGAGCCTCGTCCCCTCGGTGATGAGTGCAGTCTAGCGTCAGGCCCTAACTTCTGAGCACCCCACGTTTTCTGATGTGAGCCCAGTGATGCCAGGACACTCCTGTCATGTTCCCATCACCATGGGGATGTGGGCCTTCTGCTCTGAGGTCCCAATGTCTGGGTTGCTCACAGTTTCATGATGTGGGCTGTCTGGTGTTAGTTCACTCTGGCCTGGATCCCCTAGCCTCTGTGCTCTGGGCCGCCTGCTGGGAGGTTCCAACTGCTGGATTCCTCACCTTTCTTATTTTTGGACCCTCTGTTGTGAGGCTCCTCCTGCCTGCCTCACTCCCAGCCCCTTGGTGATGGGTGTCCTATGGTTTGAAGCCACATGTTCTGGGTTCCTCACCTTTAGATGATGTGGCCCTACTCATGTGAGGACACTCCTGCCTGGTTCCAATCCATTTGGTGATGTGGGCCCTCTGGTGCGAGTCTGATCCTGACTGGGTTCGTCACACTTCTCTGAGGTGGGCCCTCTGCTGTGAGGTCATTCGTGCCTGGTTGGCACACATCGCCTTGGCGACGTCAGCTCTCTGGTGGCAGTTGGAGCCTGCTGGGAGCCTCCTTCCCTTGGTGATGAGGGTCCTCTGGCGTCAGACCCTAACTGCTGGTCTCCCAAAATTTTCTGATACGTTCTCAGTGGTGCGAGGACACTCCTACCAGATTTATATCCCCATGGGGATGTGAGCCTCGTGCTCTGAGGTCCCAATGGCTGGGTTGCTCAGTTTCATGACATGGACCCTCTTCTGTGAGTTTACTGTGACCTGGATCCCATAGCCTCGGTGTTCTGGGCCGCCTGCTGGGAGGTTCCAACTGCTGGATTCCTCACTTTTTTATTCTATGGGCCCAGTGTTGTGAGGCTACTCCTGCCTGCCTCACTCCGAGGCACTTGGTGATGTGGGTCCTCTGGTTTGAGGACACATGTGCTGAGTACCTCACCTTTCAATGATGTGGCCCCACTGGTGTGAAGACACTCCTGCCTGGTTCCCATCCCCTTGGTGATGTGGGCCCTCTGGTGAGAGTCTGATGTTGGCTGGGATTCTCACCCTTATGTGAGGTGGGACCTCTGCTGTGAGGTAACTCCTGCCTGGCTTGCTCACGTTGCCTTGGCAACGTGAGCCCTCAGGTGGCAGTTGGAGCCTGCTGGGAATCTCCTCCCCTCGGTTATGAGAGCTCTGGATAAAACACATATGCCCTTTTTTGCCAAGTGCATTATTTTCCAAGTTCTGTCTCTTTTCCTATGCTTCAAGAGTGACTCCCGTGTACCTTCTGAAATCAGTTTCCAGCAATTCTGCCCCGCATTCAAGTCTTCTTCGCAGCCTTACTTCAGTATAATTTTGGATGATACCTGTCATTTATAACTCTGCAGGTTTGTGAATTACAGTGCCCCTGAGCTCCTTTCTTCAACTTGCTTTCTTGTGAGCTGGCCGCAAAACCGCAGGATTGCTTCAGGCCCTAGTGTGGTTCCGGCATGGCACGCTGAGCCTTTGGTTATTTCCTCTTCCTGGTGGGAAATGAGAGTTAAATTTGCCCGTCCAGACACCTCCAGCTAGTCTCTCATTGGTTCTTCCTATTCCTGTTCATTTTCCCCAGAAATTGCAAACTGGGCCAAACAGGAGGTTAAAGGCACTGACTCTCCAAGTGGGGAGAGTGTTAGTAAAGCGTCTGGAATGTTGCACCCGAGTACCAGGGGACGAAAACTGAGACACATTTGAACACGTTTCCCGATCACACGGTGGATCATACTGTGGGTTCCACATGCATGTTTTAGCTGAAGGAAGAATCCCTTAAACCTGGAGAGTTGAGACCCATGGAATGGGTACTATGCAATATGACTTCAAAGGGTCTGCATTTGCTCACCGAACCTCACCAATCCTATCAGTGCTGTGTTTATGCTGCTGTACACACGCTTGATTCTCTTTCGAAGACATACAAATCCATAGTTTTTAAGATTCTTTCTAGTCAGGTATATTCTTAGGCGTTTAATAAGGGGTGTTGGGTGCACTTCGTTGAGCAAGGAGTAGATCTTGTCTATTATATATTTGGCTTATGGAACGGTATCTGTGCCAATTTCAATCTCTGGTTTCATGCAGCACCCCAACTCACCATTCCCCTTAAGCAAGCATAAGTTGGTTCTACATTTGAGACCCTGTTCTGTTTTGTATTTCAGTTCCTGTGTAGCCAAGTTTACATTCCGTGTAGTAGTGATATCTTATGATGTTTCTTTTTCTGTGTGATTTATTTCACTTAGAATCATCGTACCTGAATCCACTGATTATGCTGCTATGGCCTGATGACATAGATTTCATTGCTGAGTGATATTGCATTGTACGTAAGTACCACAATTTCTTTATCCATTTTTTGCTTTCTGTGATATTGATCTTGTACCGTAAATGAGGTTCTTGTAAACAGAGCCGTCCCAAACTTTGGGGTGGCTGTGTCTTTTTGATTTTAATTTCCCTAAGCTATAGGACCATAAGTGGAAGTGCCCTAGGCTCTGTTGCTTTGTTTTTTAGATGTTTCAGGAAACACCATACACTTCTCCAGAGTGGCTGTTGGCAATTTACATCCTGCCCATCAGCATAACAAGGCTCCCAGTTCTCCATGGCCTGTCCTGCCTTTCTGGATTTTACACTTTTTTCAGATAGCCCTTTTGACCGGGGGGCAGTGAGACTTCATTGTAGTGCAGATTTCCTTGCAAGCTTGCTTGGTTGGCCAAAAAGGGCGTATGCGTTTTTTCCTGAATATATTCAGGAAAAAACGCATACGCCCTTTTTGGCCAAGTGCCTCATTGTGGACGTTCTGCCTCTTTTCCTATGCTTTACATGCAATTCCAGTCTACCTCCTGAAATCGGTTTCCTGCAATTCTGCCCCGCTTTCAAGTCCTCTTGGCAGCCTTACTTCAATATATTTTTGGACAATAGCTGTCATTTATAACTCTGCAGGTTTGTGAATTACAATGCCCCTGAGCTCCTTTCTTCAATTCGCTTTCTTGTGAGCTGGCCGCAACAGCGGAGGATTGCTTCAGGCCCTAGTGTGGTTCCGGCATGGCTCGCTGAGCCTTTGGTTAATTCCTCTTCCTGGTGGGAAATGAGAGTTAAATTTGCCCATCCAGACACCTCCAGGTAGTCTCTCATTGGTTCTCCCTATTCCTGTTCATTTTCCGCAGAAATTGCAAACTGGGTCAAACAGGAGGTTAAAGGCACTGACTCTCCAACTGAGAAGAGTGTTAGTAAAGAGTCTGGAATGTTGCACCCGAGTATCATTGGACGAAAACTGAGACACATTTGAACACGTTTCCCGATCACTCAGTGGATCATACTCTGGGTTCCACATGCATGATTTAGCTGAAGGAAGAATCCCTTAAACCGGGAGATTTGAGAACCATGGAATGGGTACCATGAAATATGACTTCAAAGGGTCTGCATTTGCTCACCGAACCTCACCAATCCTATCACTGCTGCGTTTATGCCACTGTACACATGCTTGATTCTCTTTCGGAGACATATAAATCCATAGGTTTTAAGATTTTTACTAGTCAGGTATATTCTTGGGCGTTTAATATGGCGTCTTGAGTCCACTTCGTTGAGCAAGGAGTAGCTCTTGTCTATTACATATTTGGCTTATGGAACGGTATCTGTGCCAATTTCAATCTCTGGTTTCATGCAGCACCCCAACTCACCTTTCCCCTTAAGCAAGCATAAGTTGGTTTTCTACATTTGAGTTCCTGTTCTGTTTTGTAATTCAGTTCCTGTGTAGCCAAGTTTACATTCCATGTATTAGTGATATCTTATGATGTTTAATTTTCTGTGTGACTTATTTCACTTAGAATCATCGTACCTGCATCCACTCATTATGCTGCTACGGGCCTGATGACACAGATTTTATTGCTGAGTGATATTGCATTGTACGTAAGTACCACAACTTCTTTATCCATTTTTCGCTTTCTGTGATATTGAACTTGTACCATAAATGAGGTTCTTGTAAACAGAGCCGTCCCAAACTTTGGGGTGGGTGTGTCTTTTTGATTTTAATTTCCCTAAGCTATAGGACCCTAAATGGAAGTGCCCTAGGCTCTGTTGCTTTGTTTTTTAGATGTTTCAGGAAACACCATACACTTCTGCAGAGTGGCTGTTGGCAATTTACATCCCGCCCATCAGCATAACAATGCTCCCAGTTCTCCATGGCCTGTCCTGCCTTTCTGGATTTTACACTTTTTTCAAATGGCCCTTTTGACCAGGGGGCAGTGAGACTTCATTGTAGTGCAGATTTCCTTTGCAAGCTTGCTGGGTTGGCCAAAAAGGGCGTATGCGTTTTTTCCTGAATATATTCAGGAAAAAACGCATACGCCCTTTTTGGCCAAGTGCATCATTGTTTACGTTCTGCCTCTTTTCCTATGCTTTACATGCAATTCCTGTCTACCTCCTGAAATCGGTTTCCTGCAATTCTGCCCAGCTTTCTAGTCCTCTTGGCAGCCTTACTTCAATATATTTTTGGACGATAGCTGTCATTTATACCTCTGCAGGTTTGTGAATGACAGTGCCCCTGAGCTCCTTTCTTCAACTTGCTTTCTTGTGAGCTGGCTGCAACACTGCAGGATTGCTTCAGGCCCTAGTGTGGTTCCGGCATGGCACGCTGAGCCTTTGGTTAATTCCTCTTCCTGGTGGGAAATGAGAGTTAAATTTGTCCGTCCAGACACCTCCAGCTAGTCTCTCATTGGTTTTCCCTATTCCTGTTCGTTTTCAGCAGAAATTGCAAACAGGGCCAAACAGGAGGTTAAAAGCCCTGACTCTCCAAGTAGGGAGAATGTTAGTAAAGCATGTGGAATGTTGCACCCGAGTACCAGGGGACGAAAACTGAGACACATTTGAACACGTTTCCCGATCACTCGGTGGATTATACTCTGGGTTCCACATGCATGTTTTAGCTGAAGGAAGAATCCCTTAAACCTGGAGAGTTGAGACCCATGGAAAGGATACCATGCAATATGACTTCAAAGGGTCTGCATTTGCTCACCGAACCTCACCAATCCTATCACTGCTGCGTTTATGCCGCTGTACACACGCTTGATTCTCTTTCGGAGACATATAAATCCATAGGTTTTAAGATTCTTACTAGTCAGGTATATTCTTAGGCGTTTAATATGGCGTCTTGAGTCCACTTCGTTGAGCAAGGAGTAGCTCTTGTCTATTACATATTTGGCTTATGGAACGGTATCTGTGCCAATTTCAATCTCTGGTTTCATGCAGCACCCCAACTCACCTTTCCCCTTCAGCAAGCATAAGTTTGTTTTCTACATTTGAGTTCCTGTTCTGTTTTGTAATTCAGTTTCTGTATAGCCAAGTTTACATTCCGTGTATTAATGATATCTTATGATGCTTCTTTTTCTGTGTGACTTATTTCACTTAGAATCATCGTACCTGAATCCACTCATTATGCTGCTACTGGCCTGATGACATAGATTTCATTGCTGAGTGATATTGCATTGTACCTAAGTACCACAACTTCTTTATCCATTGTTCGCTTTCTGCGATATTGAACTTGTACTGTAAACGAGGTTCTTGTAAACAGAGCTGTCCCAAACTTTGGGGTGGATGTGTCTTTTTGATTTTAATTTCCCTAAGCTATAGGACCATAAGAGGAAGTGTCCTAGGCTCTGTTGCTTTGTTTTTTAGATGGTTCAGGAAACACCATACACTTCTCCAGAGTGGCTGTTGGCAATTTACATCCCGCCCATCAGCATAACAAGGCTCCCAGTTCTCCATGGCCTGTCTTGCCTTTCTGGATTTTACACATTTTTCAGTTGGCCCTTTTGACCGGGGGGCAGTGAGACTTTATTGTAGTGCAGATTTCCTTTGCAAGCTTGCTTGGTTGGCCAAAAAGGGCGTATGCGTTTTTTCCTGAATATATTCAGGAAAAAACGCATACGCACTTTTTGGCCAAGTGCATCATTGTGGACGTTCTGCCTCTTTTCCTATGCTTTACATGCAATTCCAGTCTACCTCCTGAAATTGGTTTCCTGCAATTCTGCCCCGCTTTCAAGTCCTCTTGGCAGCCTTGCTTCAATATATTTTTGGACGATAGCTGTCATTTATAACTCTGCAGGTTTGTGAATTACAGTGCCCCTGAGCTCCTTTCTTCAACTCGCTTTCTTGTGAGCTGGCCGCAACACTGCAGGATTGCTTCAGACCCTAGTGTGTTCTCGGTATGGCTCGCTGACCCTTTGGTTAATTCCTCTTCTTGGTGGGAAATGAGAGTTAAATTTGCCCGTCCAGACACCTCCAGCTAGTCTCTCATTGGTTCTCCCTATTCCTGTTCATTTTCCGCAGAAATTGCAAACTGGGCCAAACAGGAGGTTAAAGGCACTGACTCTCCAAGTGGGGAGAGTGTTAGTAAAGCGTCTGGAATGTTGCACCCGAGTACCATTGGAAGAAAACTGAGACACATTTGAACACGTTTCCCAATCACACGGTGGATCATACTCTGGGTTCCACATGCATGTTTTAGCTGAAGAAAGAATGCATTAAACCTGGAGAGTTGAGACCCATGGAATGGGTACCATGCAATATGACTTCAAAAGGTCTGCATTTGCTCACCGAACCTCACGAATCCTATCACTGCTGCGCTTATGCAGCTGTACAGATGCTTGATTCTCTTTCGGAGACATATAAATCCATAGGTTTTAAGATTCTTACTAGTCAGTTATATTCTTAGGCGTTTAATATGGGGTGTTGAGTCCACTTCGTTGAGCAAGCAGTAGCTCTTGTCTATTACATATTTGACTTATGGAACGGTATCTGTGCTAATTTCAATCTCTGGTTTTATGCAGCACCCCAACACGCCTTTCCCCCTAAGCAAGCATAAGTTTGTTTTCTACATTTGAGACCCTGTTCTGTTTTGTAACTCAGTTCCTGTGTAGCCAAGTTTACATTCCATGTAGTAGTGATACCTTATGATGCTTCTTTTTCTGTGTGACTTATTTCACTTAGAATCATCGTACCTGAATCCACTCATTATGCTGCTACTGGCCTGATGACATAGATTTCATTGCTGAGTGATACTGCATTGTACGTAAGTACCACTACTTCTTTATCCATTTTTCGCTTTCTGTCATATTGAATTTGAACTGTAAATGAAGTTCTTGTAAACAGAGCCATCCCAAACTTTGGGGTGGCTGTGTCTTTTTGATTTTAATTTCCCTAAGCTATAGGACCATAAGTGGAAGTGCCCTAGGCTCTGTTGCTTTGTTTTTTAGATGTTTCAGGAAACACCATACACTTCTCCAGAGTGGCTGTTGGCAATTTACATCCCGCCCATCAGCATAACAAGGCTCCCAGTTCTCCATGGCCTGTCCTGCCTTTCTGGATTTTACACATTTTTCAGATGGCCCTTTTGACGGGGGAGCAGTGAGACTTCATTGTAGTGCAGATTTCCTTTGCAAGCTTGCTTGGTTGGCTAAAAAGTGCATATGCGTTTTTTCCTGAATATATTCAGGAAAAAACGCATACGCCCTTTTTGGCCAAGTGCATCACTGTGGACGTTCTGCCTATTTTCCTATGCTTTACAAGCAATTCCAGTCTACCTCCTGAAATTGGTTTCCTGCAATTCTGCCCCGCTTTCAAGTCCTCTTGGCAGCCTTACTTCAATATATTTTTGGACGATAGCTGTCATTTATAACTCTGCAGGTTTGTGAATTACAGTGCCCCTGAGCTCCTTTCTTCAACTCGCTTTCTTGTGAGCTGGCCGCAACACCGCAGGATTGTTCCAGGCCCCAGTGTGGTTCCGTCATGGCACGCTGAGCCTTTGGTTAATTCCTCTTCCTGGTGAGAAATGAGAGTTAAATTTGCCCGTCCAGACACCTCCAGCTAATCTCTCATTGGTTCTCCCTATTCCTGTTCATTTTCCGCAGAAATTGCAAACTGGGCCAAACAGGAGGTTAAAGGCACTGACTCTCCAAGTGGGGAGAGTGTTAGTAAAGCGTCTGGAATGTTGCACCCGAGTACCAGGGGACGAAAACTGAGACACATTTGAACACGTTTCCCGATCACACGGTGGATCATACTCTGGGTTCCACATGCATGTTTTAGCTGAAGGAAGAATCCCTTAAACCTGGAGAGTTGAGACCCATGGAATGGGTACCATGAAATATGACTTCAAAGGGTCTGCATTTGCTCACCGAACCTCACCAATCCTATCACTGCTGCGTTTATGCCGCTGTACCCACGCTTGATTCTCTTTCGGAGACATATAAATCCATAGGTTTTAAGATTCTTACTAGTCAGGTATATTCTTAGGCGTTTAATATGGCGTCTTGAGTCCACTTCGTTGAGCAAGGAGTAGCTCTTGTCTATTACATATTTGGCTTATGGAACGGTATCTGTGCCAATTTCAATCTCTGGTTTCATGCAGCACCCCAACTCACCTTTCCCCTTAAGCAAGCATAAGTTGGTTTTCTACATTTGAGTCCCTGTTCTGTTTTGTAATTCAGTTCCTGTGTAGCCAAGTTTACATTACGTGTATTAATGATATCTTATGATGTTTAATTTTCTGTGTGACTTATTTCACTTAGAATCATCGTACCTGCATCCACTCATTATGCTGCTACGGGCCTGATGACACAGATTTCATTGCTGAGTGATACTGCATTGTACGTATGTACCCCAAATTCTTTATCCATTTTTCGCTTTCTGTGATATTGAACTTGAACCGTAAATGAGGTTCTTGTAAACAGAGCCGTCCCAAACTTTGGGGTGGCTGTGTCTTTTTGATTTTAATTTCCCTAAGCTATAGGACCATAAGTAGAAGTGCCCTAGGCTCTCTTGCTTTGTTTTTTAGATGTTTCAGGAAACACCATACACTTTTCCAGAGTGGCTGTTGGCAATTTACATCCCGCCCATCAGCATAACAAGGCTCCCAGTTCTCCATGGCCTGTCCTGCCTTTCTGGATTTTACACATTTTTCAGATGGCCCTTTTGACCAGGGAGCAGTGAGACTTCATTGTAGTGCAGATTTCCTTTGCAAGCTTGCTTGGTTGGCCAAAAAGTGCGTATGCGTTTTTTCCTGAATATATTCAGGCAAAAACGCATATGCCCTTTTTGGCCAAGTGCATCACTGTGGACGTTCTGCCTCTTTTCCTATGCTTTACATGCAATTCCAGTCTACCTCCTGAAATCGGTTTCCTGCAATTCTGCCCTGCATTCAAGTCTTCTTGGCAGCCTTACTTCAATACATTTTTGGATGATAGCTGTCATTTATAACTCTGCAGGTTTGTGAAGTACAGTGCCCCTGAGCTCCTTTCTTCAACTCGCTTTCTTGTGAGCTGGCCGCAACACCGCAGGATTGCTCCAGGCCCCAGTGTGGTTCCGGCATGGCACGCTGAGCCTTTGGTTAATTCTTCTTCCTGGTGGGAAATGAGAGTTAAATTTGCCCGTCCAGACACCTCCAGCTAATCTCTCATTGGTTCTCCCTATTCCTGTTCATTTTCCGCAGAAATTGCAAACTGGGCCAAACAGGAGGTTAAAGGCACTGACTCTCCAAGTGGGGTGAGTGTTAGTAAAGTGTCTGGAATGTTGCACCCGAGTACCAGGGGACGAAAACTGAGACACATTTGAACACATTTCCCGATCACACGGTGGATCATACTCTGGGTTCCACATGCATGTTTTAGCTGAAGGAAGAATCCCTTAAACCTGGAGAGTTGAGACCCATGGAATGGGTACCATGCAATATGACTTCAAAGGGTCTGCATTTGCTCACCGAACCTCACCAATCCTATCACTGCTGGGTTTATGCCGCTGTACACACACTTGATTCTCTTTCGGAGACATATAAATCCATAGGTTTTAAGATTCTTACTAGTCAGGTATATTCTTAGACGTTTAATATGGGGTGTTGAGTCCACTTCGTTGAGCAAGCAGTAGCTCTTGTCTATTATATATTTGGCTTATGGAAAGATATCTGTGCTAATTTCAATCTCTGGTTTTATGCAACACCCCAACTCACCTTTCCCCTTAAGGAAGCATAAGTTGGTTTTCTACATTTGAGACCCTATTCTGTTTTGTAATTCAGTTCCTGTCTAGCCAAGTTTACATTCCGTGTGTTAATGATACCTTATGATGTTTCTTTTTCTGTGTGACTTATTTCACTTAGAATCATCGTACCTGAATCCACTCAATATGCTGCTACTGGCCTGATGACATAGATTTCATTGCTGAGTGATATTGCATTGTACGTAAGTACCACAACTTCTTTATCCATTTTTCGCTTTCTGCGATATTGAACTTGTACCGTAAACGAGGTTCTTGTAAACAGAGCCATCCCAAATTTTGGGGTGGCTGTGTCTTTTTGATTTTAATTTCCCTAAGCTATAGGACCATAAGTGGAAGTGCCCTAGGCTCTGTTGCTTTGTTTTTTAGATGTTTCAGGAAACACCATACACTTCTCCAGAGTGGCTGTTGGCAATTTACATCCCGCCCATCAGCATAACAAGGCTCCCAGTTCTCCATGGCCTGTCCTGCCTTTCTGGATTTTACACTTTTTTCAGATGGCCTTTTTGAGCGTTGGTCAGTGAGACTTCATTGTAGTGCAGATTTCCTTGCAAGCTTGCTTGGTTGGCCAAACAGGGCGTATGCGTTTTTTCCTGAATATATTCAGGAAAAAACGCATACGCCCTTTTTGGCCAAGTGCATCATTGTGGACGTTCTGCCTCTTTTCCTATGCTTTACATGCAATTCCAGTCTACCTCCTGAAATCGGTTTCCTGCAATTCTGCCCTGCATTCAAGTCTTCTTGGCAGCCTTACTTCAATACATTTTTGGATGATAGCTGTCATTTATAACTCTGCAGGTTTGTGAATTACAGGGCCCCTGAGCTCCTTTCTTCAACTCGCTTTCTTGTGAGCTGGCCGCAACACCGCAGGATTGCTCCAGGCCCCAGTGTGGTTCCGGCATGGCACGCTGAGCCTTTGGTTAATTCCTCTTCCTGGTGGGAAATGAGAGTTAAATTTGCCCGTCCAGATACCTCCAGCTAATCTCTCATTGGTTCTCCCTATTCCTGTTCATTTTCCGCAGAAATTGCAAACTGGGCCAAACAGGAGGTTAAAGGCACTGACTCTCCAAGTGGGGAGAGTGTTAGTAAAGCGTCTGGAATGTTGCACCCGAGTACCAGGGGATGAAAACTGAGACACATTTGAACACGTTTCCCGATCACACGGTGGATCATACTCTGGGTTCCACATGCATGTTTTAGCTGAAGGGAGAATCCCTTAAACCTGGAGAGTTGAGACCCATGGAATGGGTACCATGCAATATGACTTCAAAGGGTCTGCATTTGCTCACGGAACCTCACCAATCCTATCACTGCTGCGTTTATGCCACTGTACACACACTTGATTCTCTTTCGGAGACATATAAATCCATAGGTTTTAAGATTCTTACTAGTGAGGTATATTCTTAGGCGTTTAATATGGCGTCTTGAGTCCACTTCGTTGAGCAAGGAATAGCTCTTGTCTATTACATATTTGGCTTATGGAACGGTATCTGTGCCAATTTCAATCTCTGGTTTCATGCAGCACCCCAACTCACCTTTCCCCTTAAGCAAGCATAAGTTGGTTTTCTACATTTGAGTCCCTGTTCTGTTTTGTAATTCAGTTCCTGTGTAGCCAAGTTTACATTCCATGTATTAATGATATCTTATGATGTTTAATTTTCTGTGTGACTTATTTCACTTAGAATCATCGTACCTGCATCCACTCATTATGCTGCTACGGGCCTGATGACACAGATTTCATTGCTGAGTGATACTGCATTGTACGTATGTACCCCAAATTCTTTATCCATTTTTCGCTTTCTGTGATATTGAACTTGAACCGTAAATGAGGTTCTTGTAAACAGAGCCGTCCCTAACTTTGGGGTGGCTGTGTCTTTTTGATTTTAATTTCCCTAAGCTTTAGGACCATAAGTGGAAGTGCCCTAGGCTCTGTTGCTTTGTTTTTTAGGTGTTTCAGGAAACACCATACACTTCTCCAGAGTGGCTGTTGGCAATTTACATCCCGCCCATCAGCATAACAAGGCTCCCAGTTCTCCATGGCCTGTCCTGCCTTTCTGGATTTTACACATTTTTCAGATGGCCCTTTTGACCGGGGAGCAGTGAGACTTCATTGTAGTGCTGATTTCCTTTGCAAGCTTGCTTGGTTGGCCAAAAAGTGCGTATGCGTTTTTTCCTGAATATATTCAGGCAAAAACGCATATGCCCTTTTTGGCCAAGTGCATCACTGTGGACGTTCTGCCTATTTTCCTATGCTTTACATGCAATTCCAGTCTACCTCCTGAAATCGGTTTCCTGCAATTCTGCCCTGCATTCAAGTCTTTTTGGCAGACTTACTTCAGTACATTTTTGGATGATAGCTGTCATTTATAACTCTGCAGGTTTGTGAATTACAGTGCCCCTGAGCTCCTTTCTTCAACTCGCTTTCTTGTGAGCTGGCCGCAACACCGCAGGACTGCTCCAGGCCCCAGTGTGGTTCCGGCATGGCACGCTGAGCCTTTGGTTAATTCCTCTTCCTGGTGGGAAATGAGAGTTAAATTTGCCCGTCCAGACACCTCCAGCTAATCTCTCATTGGTAATCCCTATTCCTGTTCATTTTCCGCAGAAATTGCAAACTGGGCCAAACAGGAGGTTAAAGGCACTGACTCTCCAAGTGGGGAGAGTGTTAGTAAAGTGTCTGGAATGTTGCACCCGAGTACCAGGGGACGAAAACTGAGACACATTTGAACACATTTCCCCATCACACGGTGGATCATACTCTGCTTTCCACATGCATGTTTTAGCTGAAGGAAGAATCCCTTAAACCTGGAGAGTTGAGACCCATGGAATGGGTACCATGCAATATGACTTCAAAGGGTCTGCATTTGCTCACCGAACCTCACCAATCCTATCACTGCTGGGTTTATGCCGCTGTACACACACTTGATTCTCTTTCGGAGACATATAAATCCATAGGTTTTAAGATTCTTACTAGTCAGGTATATTCTTAGGCGTTTAATATGGCGTCTTGAGTCCACTTCGTTGAGCAAGGAGTAGCTCTTGTCTATTACATATTTGGCTTATGGAACGGTATCTGTGCCAATTTCAATCTCTGGTTTCATGCAGCACCCCAACTCACCTTTCCCCTTAAGCAAGCATAAGTTGGTTTTCTACATTTGAGTCCCTGTTCTGTTTTGTAATTCAGTTCCTGTGTAGCCAAGTTTACATTCCGTGTATTAGTGATATCTTATGATGTTTAATTTTCTGTGTGACTTATTTCACTTAGAATCATCGTACCTGCATCCACTCATTATGCTGCTACGGGCCTGATGACACAGATTTCATTGCTGAGTGATACTGCATTGTACGTATGTACCACAAATTCTTTATCCATTTTTCGCTTTCTGTGATATTGAACTTGAACCGTAAATGAGGTTCTTGTAAACAGAGCCGTCCCAAACTTTGGGGTGGCTGTGTCTTTTTGATTTTAATTTCCCTAAGCTATAGGACCATAAGTGGAAGTGCCCTAGGCTCTGTTGCTTTGTTTTTTAGATGTTTCAGGAAACACCATACACTTCTCCAGAGTGGCTGTTGGCAATTTACATCCCACCCATCAGCATAACAAGGCTCCCAGTTCTCCATGGCCTGTCCTGCCTTTCTGGATTTTACACTTTTTTCAGATGGCCCTTTTGACCAGGGAGCAGTGAGACTTCATTGTAGTGCAGATATCCTTTGCAAGCTTGCTTGGTTGGCCAAAAAGTGCGTATGCGTTTTTTCCTGAATATATTCAGGAAAAAACGCATACGCCCTTTTTGGCCAAGTGCATCACTGTGGACGTTCTGCCTCTTTTCCTATGCTTTACATGCAATTCCAGTCTACCTCCTGAAATCGGTTTCCTGCAATTCTGCCCCTCTTTCAAGTCCTCTTGGCAGACTTACTTCAATATATTTTTGGATGATAGCTGTCATTTATAACTCTGCAGGTTTGTGAATTACAATGCCCCTGAGCTCCTTTCTTCAACTCGCTTTCTTGTGAGCTGGCCGCAACACCGCAGGATTGCTCCAGGCCCTAGTGTGGTTCCGGCATGGCACGCTGAGCCTTTGGTTAATTCCTCTTCCTGGTGGGAAATGAGAGTTAAATTTGCCCGTCCAAACACCTCCAGCTTATCTCTCATTGGTTATCCCTATTCCTGTTCATTTTCCGCAGAAATTGCAAACTGGGCCAAACAGGAGGTTAAAGGCACTGACTCTCCAAGTGGGGAGAGTGTTAGTAAAGCGTCTGGAATGTTGCACCCGAGTACCAGGGGACGAAAACTGAGACACATTTGAACACGTATCCCGATCACACGCTGGATCATACTCTGGGTTCCACATGCATGTTTTAGCTGAAGGAAGAATCCCTTAAACCCGGAGAGTTGAGAACCATGCAATGGGTACCATGCAATATGACTTCAAAGGGTCTGCATTTGCTCACCGAACCTCACCAATCCTATCACTACTCCGTTTATGCCGCTGTACACACGCTTGATTCTCTTTCGGAGACATATAAATCCATAGGTTTTAAGATTCTTACTAGTCAGGTATAGTCTTAGACGTTTAATATGGGGTGTTGAGTCCACTTCGTTGAGCAAGCAGTAGCTCTTGTCTATTACATATTTGGCTTATGGAAAGATATCTGTGCTAATTTCAATCTCTGGTTTTATGCAGCACCCCAACTCACCTTTCCCCTTAAGGAAGCATAAGTTGGTTTTCTACATTTGAGACCCTATTCTGTTTTGTAATTCAGTTCCTGTGTAGCCAAGTTTACATTCCGTGTGTTAGTGATACCTTATGATGTTTCTTTTTCTGTGTGAATTATTTCACTTAGAATCATCGTACCTGAATCCACTCAATATGCTGCTACTGGTCTGATGACATAGATTTCATTGCTGAGTGATATTGCATTGTACGTAAGTACCACAACTTCTTTATCCATTTTTCGCTTTCTGCGATATTGAACTTGTACCGTAAACGAGGTTCTTGTAAACAGAGCCATCCCAAATTTTGGGGTGGCTGTGTCTTTTTGATTTTAATTTCCCTAAGCTATAGGACCATAAGTGGAAGCGCCCTAGGCTCTGTTGCTTTGTTTTTTAGATGTTTCAGGAAACACCATACACTTCTCCAGAGTGGCTCTTGGCAATTTACATCCCGCCCATCAGCATAAGAAGGCTCCCAGTTCTCCATGGCCTGTCCTGCCTTTCTGGATTTTACACTTTTTTCAGATGGCCCTTTTGACCGGGGGGCAGTGAGACTTCATTGTAGTGCAGATTTCCTTTGCAAGCTTGCTTGGTTGCCCAAAAAGGGCGTATGCGTTTTTTCTTGAATATATTCAGGAAAAAACGCATACGCCCTTTTTGGCCAAGTGCATCATTGTGGACGTTCTGCCTCTTTTCCTATGCTTTACATGCAATTCCAGTCTACCTCCTGAAATCGGTTTCCTGCAATTCTGCCCCGCCTTCAAGTCCTCTTGGCAGCCTTACTTCAATATATTTTTGGACGATAGCTGTCATTTATCACTCTGCAGGTTTGTGAATTAGAGGGCCCCTGAGCTCCTTTCTTCAACTCGCTTTCTTGTGAGCTGGCCGCAACAGCGCAGGATTGCTTCAGGCCCTAGTGTGGTTCCGGCATGGCATGCTGAGCCTTTGGTTAATTCCTCTTCCTGGTGGGAAATGAGAGTTAAATTTGCCCGTCCAGACACCTCCAGCTAGTCTCTCATTTGTTCTCCCTATTCCTGTTCACTTTCCACAGAAATTGCAAACTGGGCTAAACAGGAGGTTAAAGGCACTGACTCTCCAAGTGGGGAGAGTGTTAGTAAAGCGTCTGGAATGTTGCACCCGAGTACCAGGGGACGAAAACTGAGACACATTTGAACACGTTTCCCGATCACACGGTGGATCATACTCTGGGTTCCACATGCATGTTTTAACTGAAGGAAGAATCCCTTAAACCTGGAGAGTTGAGACCCATGGAATGGGTACCATGCAATATGACTTCAAAGGGTCTGCATTTGCTCACCGAACCTCACCAATCCTATCACTGCTGCGTTTATGCCGCTGTACACACGCTTGATTCTCTTTCGGAGACATATAAATCCATAGGTTTTAAGATACTTACTAGTCAGGTATATTCTTAGGCGTTTAATATGGGGTGTTGAGTCCACTTCGTTGAGCAAGCAGTAGCTCTTGTCTATTACATATTTGGCTTATGGAAAGGTATCTGTGCTAATTTCAATCTCTGGTTTTATGCAGCACCCCAACTCACCTTTCCCCTTAAGCAAGCATAAGTTGGTTTTCTACATTTGAGACCCTATTCTGTTTTGTAATTCAGTTCCTGTGTAGCCAAGTTTACATTCCGTGTATTAGTGATATCTTATGATGTTTCTTTTTCTGTGTGACTTATTTCTCTTAGAATCATCGTACCTGAATCCACTCATTATGCTGCTACTGGCCTGATGACATAGATTTCATTGCTGAGTGATATTGCATTGTACGTAAATACCACAACTTCTTTATCCATTTTTCGCTTTCTGCGATATTGAACTTGTACCGTAAACGAGGTTCTTGTAAACAGAGCCATCCCAAACTTTGGGGTGGCTGTGTCTTTTTGAATTTAATTCCCCTAATCTATAGGACCATAAGTCGAAGTGCCCTAGGCTCACACCATACACTTCTCCAGAGTGGCTGTTGGCAATTTACATCCCGCCCATCAGCATAAGAAGACTCCCAGTTCTCCATGGCCTGTCCTGCCTTTCAGCATTATACACTTTTTTCAGATGGCCCTTTTGACCGGGGGGCAGTGAGACTTCATTGTAGTGCAGATTTTCTTTGCAAGCTTGCTTGGTTGGCCAAAAAGTGCGTATGCGTTTTTTCCTGAATATATTCAGGAAAAAACGCATACGCCGTTTTTGTCCAAGTGCATCATTGTGGACGTTCTGCCTCTTTTCCTATGCTTTACATGCAATTCCAGTCTACCTCCTGAAATCGGTTTCCTGCAATTCTGCCCCGCTTTCAAGTCCTCTTGACAGCCTTACTTCAATATGTTTTTGGACGATATCTGTCATTTATAACTCTGCAGGTTTGTGAATTACAGGGCCCTTGAGCTCCTTTCTTCAACTCGCTTTCTTGTGAGCTGGCCGCAACACCGCAGGATTGCTTCAGGCCCTAGTGTGGTTCCGGCATGGCTCGCTGAGCCTTTGGTTAATTCCTCTTCCTGGTGGGAAATGAGAGTTAAATTTGCCCGTCCAGACACCTCCAGTTAGTCTCCTATTGGTTCTCCCTATTCCTGTTCATTTTCCGCAGAATTTGGAAACTGGGCCAAACAGGAGGTTAAAGGCACTGACTCTCAAAGTGGGGAGAGTGTTAGTAAAGCCTCTGGAATGTTGCACCCGAGTACCAGGGAACGAAAACTGAGACACATTTGAACACGTTTCCCGATCACACGGTGGATCATACTCTGGGTTCCACATGCATGTTTTAACTGAAGGAAGAATCCCTTAAACCTGGAGAGTTGAGACCCATGGAATGGGTACCATGCAATATGACTTCAAAGGGTCTGCATTTGCTCACCGATCCTCACCAATCCGATCACTGTTGCGTTTCTGCCGCTGTACACACGCTTGATTCTCTTTCGGCGACATGTAAATCCATAGGTTTTAAGATTCTTACTAGGCAGGTACATTCTTAGGCGTTTAATATGGGGTGTTGAGTCCACTTCGTTGAGCAAGGAGTAGCTCTTGTCTGTTACATATTTGGCTTATGGAACGGTATCTGTGCTAATTTCAATCTCTGGTTTTATGCAGCACCCCAACTCACCTTTCCCCTTAAGCAAGCATAAGTTGGTTTTCTACATTTGAGACCATATTCTGTTTTGTAATTCAGTTCCTGTGTAGCCAAGTTTACATTCCGTGTATTAGTGATACCTTATGATGTTTCTTTTTCTGTTTGACTTATTTCACTTAGAATCATCGTACCTGAATCCACTCATTATGCTGCTAAGGGCCTGATGACATAGATTTCATTGCTGAGTGATATTGCATTGTACGTAAGTACCTCAACTTCTTTATCCATTTCTCGCTTTCTGCGATATTGAACTTGTACCGTAAATGAGGTTCTTGTAAACAGAGCCGTCCCAAATTTTGGGGTGGCTGTGTCTTTTTGATTTTAATTTCCCTAAGCTATAGGACCATAAGTGGAAGTGCCCTAGGCTCTGTTGCTTTGTTTTTTAGATGTTTCAGGAAACACCATACACTTCTCCAGAGTGGCTGTTGGCAATTTACATCCCGCCCATCAGCATAAGAAGGCTCCCAGTTCTCCATGGCCTGTCCTGCCTTTCTGGATTTTACACATTTTTCAGATGGCCCTTTTGACCGGGGTTGCAGTGAGTCTTCATCGTAGTGCAGATTTCCTTTGCAAGCTTGCTTGGTTGGCCAAAAAGGGCGTATGCGTTTTTTCCTGAATATATTCAGGAAAACACGCATACGCCCTTTTTTTCCAAGTGCATCATTTTGGACGTTCTGCCTCTTTTCCTATGCTTTACATGCAATTCCAGTCTACCTCCTGAAATCGGTTTCCTGCAATTCTGCCCCTCTTTCAAGTCCTCTTGGCAGCCTTACTTCAATATATTTTTGGACGATAGCTGTCATTTATAACTCTGCAGGTTTGTGAATTACTGGGCCCCAGAGCTCCTTTCTTCAACTCGCTTTCTTGTGAGCTGGCCACAACACCGCAGGATTGCTTCAGGCCCTAGTGTGGTTCCGGCATGGCACGCTGAGCCTTTGGTTAATTCCTCTTCCTGGTGGGAAATGAGAGTTAAATTTGCCCGTCCAGACACCTCCAGCTAGTCTCTCATTGGTTCTCCCTATTCCTGTTCATTTTCCGCAGAAATTGCAAACTGGGCCAAACAGGAGGTTAAAGGCACTGACTCTCCAAGTGGGGAGAGTGTTAGTAAAGCGTCTGGAATGTTGCACCCGAGTACCAGGGGACGAAAACTGAGACACATTTGAACACGTTTCCCGATCACACGGTGGATCATACTCTGGGTTCCACATGCATGTTTTAGCTGAAGGAAGAATCCCTTAAACCTGGAGAGTTGAGACCCATGTAATGGGTACCATGCAATATGACTTCAAAGGGTCTGCATTTGCTCACCGATCCTCACCAATCCAATCACTGCTGCGTTTATGTCGCTGTACACACGCTTGATTCTCTTTCGGAGACATATAAATCCATAGGTTT
This sequence comes from Grampus griseus, assembly GCF_964374135.1. Taxonomy (NCBI): domain Eukaryota; kingdom Metazoa; phylum Chordata; class Mammalia; order Artiodactyla; family Delphinidae; genus Grampus; species Grampus griseus. The sequence goes on from NW_028133379.1 coordinate 131,418, forward strand.
TAAGATTCTTACTAGTCAGGTACATTCTTAGGCGTTTAATATGGGGTGTTGAGTCCACTTCGTTGAGCAAGGAGTAGCTCTTGTCTATTACATATTTGGCTTATGGAACGGTATCTGTGCTAATTTCAATCTCTGGTTTTATGCAGCACCCCAACTCACCATTCCCCATAAGCAAGCATAAGTTGGTTTTCTACATTTGAGAACCTGTTCTGTTTTGTAATTCAGTTCCTGTGTAGCCAAGTTTACATTCCATGTATTAGTGATAACTTATGATGTTTCTTTTTCTCTGTGACTTATTTCACTTAGAATCATCGTACCTGAATCCACTCATTATGCTGCTAAGGGCCTGATGACATAGATTTCATTGCTGAGTGATATTGCATTGTACGTAAGTACCTGAAATTCGTTATCCATTTCTCGCTTTCTGCGATATTGAACTTGTACCCTAAATGGGGTTCTTGTAAACAGAGCCGTCCCAAACTTTGGGGTTGCTGTGTCTTTTTTATTTTAATTTCCCTAAGCTATAGGACCATAAGTGGAAGTGCCCTAGGCTCTGTTGCTTTGTTTTTTAGATGTTTAAGGAAACACCATACACTTCTCCAGAGTGGCTTTTGGCAATTTACATCCCACCCATCAGCAACGAGGCTCCCAGTTCTCCATTGCCTGTCTTGCCTTTCCGGATTATACACTTTTTTCAGATGGCCCTTTTGACCGGGGGGCCAGTGAGACTTCATTGTAGTGCAGATTTCCTTTGCAAGCTTGTTTGGTTGGCCAAAAAGGGCGTATGCGTTGTTTCCTGAATATATTCAGGAAAAAACGCATACGCCCTTTTTGGCCAAGTGCATCATTGTGGACGTTCTGCCTCTTTTCCTATGCTTTACATGCAATTCCAGTCTACCTCCTGAAATCGGTTTCCTGCAATTCTGCCCCGCTTTCAAGTCCTCTTGGCAGCCTTACTTCAATATATTTTTGGACGATAGCTGTCATTTATAACTCTGCAGGTTTGTGAATTACAGTGCCCCTGAGCTCCTTTCTTCAACTCGCTTTCTTGTGAGCTGGCCGCAACACCGCAGGATTGCTTCAGACCCTAGTGTGGTTTCGGCATGTCATGATGAGCCTTTGGTTAATTCCTCTTCCTTGTGGGAAATGAGAGTTAAATTTGCCCGTCCAGACACCTCCAGCTAGTCTCTCATTGGTTCTCCCTATTCCTGTTCATCTTCCGCAGAAATTGCAAATTGGGCCAAACAGGAGGTTAAAGGCACTGACTCTCCAAGTGGGGAGAGCGTTAGTACTGCGTCTGGAACGTTGCACCCGAGTACCAGGTGACAGAAACTGAGACACATTTGAACATGTTTCCCGATCACATGGTGGATCATACCCTGGGTTCCACATGCATGTTTTAGCTGAAGGAAGAATCCCTTAAACCTGGAGAGTAGAGACCCATGGAATGGGTACCATGCAATATGACTTCAAGGGGTCTGCATTTGTTCACCGAACCACACCAATCCTATCACTGCTGCGTTTATGCCGCTGTACACATGCTTGATTCTCTTTCGGAGACATATCAATCCATAGGTTTTAAGATTCTTACTAGTCAGGTATATTCTTAGTCGTTTAATATGGGATGTTGAGTCCATTTCTTTGAGCAAGGAGTAGCTCTTGTCTATTACATATTTGGTTTATAGAACGGTATCTGTGCTCATTTCAATCTCTAGTTTTATGTAGCACCCCAACTCACCTTTCCCCTTAAGCAAGCATAAGTTGGTTTTCTAAATTAGAGACCCTGTTCTGTTTTGTAATTCAGTTCCTGTGTAGCCAAGTTTACATTCCGTGTATTAGTGATATCTTATGATGTTTCTTTTTTTGTGTGACTTATTTCACTTAGAATCATCGTACCTGAATCCACTCGTTATGCTGCTACGGGCCTGATGACATCGATTTCATGGCTGAGTGATACTGCATTTTACGTTAGTACCACATCTTCTTTGTCCGTTTTTCGCTCTCTGCGATATTGACCTTGTACTGTAAACGAGGTTCTTGTAAACAGAGCCGTCCCAAACTTTGGGGTGGCTGTGTCTTTTTGATTTTCCTTTCCCTAAGCTATAGGACCATAAGTGGAAGTGCCCTAAGCTCTGTTGCTTTGTTTTTTAGATGTTTCAGTAAACACCATACACTTCTCCAGAGTGGCTGTTGGCAATTTACATCCCGCCCATCAGCATAACAAGGCTCCCAGTTTTCCATGGCCTGTCCTGCCTTTCTGGATTTTACACTTTTTTCAGATGGCCCTTTTGACCGGGGGGCAGTGAGACTTCATTGTAGTGCAGATTTCCTTTGCAAGCTTGCCTGGTTGGCCAAAAAGGGCGTATGCGCTTTTTCCTGAATATATTCAGGAAAAAACGCATACGCCCTTTTTGGCCAAGTGCATCATTGTCAACGTTCTTAGTCTTTTCATATGTTTTCAATGCAATTCCAGTCTACCTCCTGAAATCGGTTTCCTGCAATTTGCCTTGCTGTCAGTGCCTCTTCATAGCCTTACCTCCTTATACTTTTGGAAAATAGTTGGCCTTTATAAGTCTGCAGGTTTTTGAATTGCACTGGTCCTTAGCTCCGTGTTTCAGCTCTTATTTTTGTGATCTTGCCTCATATCCACAGGATTTCTTCAGGCCCTATTCTTCTTCTTCGGCGCCTTGCTCTGCCTTTGGTTAATTCTTCTTCCTGATGTGAAATTAGAGTGACATGTGCCCATTGAAACCGCTACAGCTATTTTCTCACTGGTTCCCCCTATTCCCATTCATCCTCCGCACTATCTGCAGACTGTGCGATACCGGAACTTAAAGGCATTGACTCTCCATGTGGAGATGTTGTTAGTAAAGTGGCTGGAATGTTGATCCGGAGCCCCAGGAGAGGAAAATGAGGTGCGTTTTAGAAACCTTTCCCGATCATATGGTATACCATCCGCTGGATTTCCCATGCATGGTTTAGCTGTAGGAAGATTCCCTTCAACCTGGAGTGTTGGGACCCTTGGAATGAGTAGCATGAAGTATTGCATTAAACTTTCGGCAGTTGCTCACCAAAGCTCACCAATGCTCTCAGCCCCAAGTGTCCAGCCTTATGTCTTATCCAGCTGTGGGTTTATATGTGGTCATTCCAGGTTGCATCACAGCCCCTGAGCGAATTTTGTAAGAATTTTTCTCTCTTTCATTGTTTCTGCGTTTTGGTTTTAAAATTTATTTCTATAATGGGGTTTAGCTCATTTTCACTGCTGTGTTTGCACCGCTCTGCGCACACTTGATTCCCTTATGGAGATATATCAATACATGGGTTTTAAGATTCTTATTACTCAGATATATTTCTCTGCGGTGTATAGGGTGTGTTGAGGCCAGTTCATTGAGCAAGGTGTAGATCTTGTCTAATACCTATTTGGTTTATTGAACGGTATCTGTGCTAATTTCAAACTCTGGTTTTATGCATCACCCCACCTCTCCTTTCCCCTTAAGCTGACATAAGTGTGTTTTCTAAATGTGAGACACTGTTCTGTTTTGTAATTCATTTTTTGTGCAGCCATATTTATCCTCCCTCTATAAGTGATATCTTATGATATGTTTGTTTTTCTGTTTGACTTATTTCAAGTAGTATTATCGGACCTAAATCCACTCTTTATCCTTCTACTAGCCTTATTACATTGATTTCATGGTGAAGAGTTATTCCATTGTACATAAGTACCACATTTTCTTTATCCATTGTTCTCTTTCCTGGGATATTTAAGGTGTACTGAAGTTGAGGTTCTTGTAAACAGAGTAGCCCTAAACTGTGGTGTGCTTGTGTCTTGTTGATTTTTAGACTTCCCTAGATATACTTCCATGATTGGAAGTGCCCTATGCTCTGTAGCTCTGTTTTTTAGATGATTTAGGAACCACCATACACTTCTCCAGAGTGGCTCTCGGCAGTTCACACACTGTCCATCAGCGTATAAAGGCTCCCTATTCTCCATGGCCTGTCCTGCATTTCTGGTTTTTACAATTTTTTCGGATGGCCCTTTTGACCGGTGGGAAATGAGACTTCTTTGTTGTGCACATTTGCATTACTTGCTTGCTTGGTTGCCCATAAAGTGCGTATGCGTTTTTTCCTGGATATATTCAGGAAAAAACGCATACTCCCTTTGGGGCCAACTGCATCATTGTCGAAATTCTGCCGCTTTTCATGTGCTTTAAAGACGAGTCCAATCTATCTCTTGAAATCTGTTTCTTGCAATTCTGTCTTGCATTCAGATCCTCTTCTTTGCCTTACCTCAACATATTTTTGGACGTTAGTTTTCATTTATAACTCTGCAGGTTTGTGAATTGCAGTGACCCTGAGCTCCATTTTTTAAGTTGCTCTTTTGTGAGCTGGCCTCAAAGCCGCAGAATTGCTTCAGGCCCTATTTTGGCTCCGGCGAGGCAGGCTGAGCCTTTTTTTAATTCTTATTCTTAATGGGAAATTAGAGTGACATGTGCCCGTCCAGACCCCTACAACTATTCTCTCATTGGTTCCCCGTCTTCCCGTTCATCCTCCTCACAATTTGCAAAATGTGTGAAACAGAAATTTAAATGTGCCGATTCTCTAAGTGGGGAGATTCTAAGTAACGTGGCTGGAATGATGAACAGGAGCACCAGGAGAGGATAAATGAGGTGCATTTTAGACACATCTCCCGATCACATGGTGTACAGTCCTCTGGGTTTTCCATGCATGTTTTAGCTGTAGGAAGATTCCTTGAACGTGCAGATTTGGGACCCATTGAATGGGTACCAGGTAGTATTACTTTAAAGGGTGTGCATTTCCTCACCCAACCTCACATTTCTCTTAGCGCGAACAGTTTCCAGCCTTATGTCTCATCCTGCTGTGGGTCTAGATGTGTTCAATCCATGTTGCATCACCATCCCTGAGGAAAAGTTGTAAGAGGTTTTCTCTGTCTCTCTGTCGTTTATTTTTTTCAATTTATTACTATATTGGTTACAGCTGATTTTCAAAGCTCTGTTTCTTGCTGCTGTACATCCACTTGATTCACGTACAGAGAGACATCAATAAATTCTTTTTCAGATTCTTACCAGTCATAGATATTCTTTTCCGGTGACTTGAGTGTGCTGAGTGCAGTTCTTTTAGCTACCGTGTAGGCCTTGTTGATTATCAATTTGGTATTTGGAATGGTATCTTTGCTAATTTCAACCTCCTGGATGATGCCTCACCCCTCCCCACCTTTCCCGTTTAGCAGCCTTACGCGTGTTTTCTACATATTTGATTATGTTTTTGTTTTGTAATTTATTTCATGTGTAGCCATTTTGGGTTCCACCTTTAAGTGATATCTTATGAAATGTGTCTTTTTCTTTTTGAATTATGTCACTTAGAATGATCATACGTAACTCCTCCGGAGTTGTTACAACTGGCCATATTTCATTGATTTCCAGGCTGAGTAATATTCCACTCTACATAAGTACCACATCTCTATCCATTTTTTCCCTCCAGAGATATTTAAGTTATATCCTAGTCGAGGATGTTTTAAACAGAGAGGCAGTAAATATTGGGGTGCCTGTGTCCTCTCGATTTTTGTTTTTCCCAAGATATACGCCCATGAGTGCAAGTGCCCTATGCTCTGTAGCTCATTTTTTAGATGCTTTAGTAAACACAATACACTTCTCCAGAATGGCCGTTGGCAATATACATTTCCACTATAAGCCTCACAGGGCTCCCTCTTCTCCTTGCCCTGTCCTGCATTTCTGGTGTTTACACTTTATGAGGATGGCTCTTCTGACTGATGCGAAGTGATATCTTTTGTAGTATTGATTTCCAGTGCCCACCTGTTTGGTTGGCTAAGAAAGTGTATGCCCTTTTCTTGAATATATACAGAAAAAACCGCATACAGCCTTTTTGGCCAACTGCAATGTTGGCAATGTTCAGCCCCTTTTCTTGTGCTTAATGGCGAGTCCTTTCTACCTCCTCAAATCCCTTTCCTGCCATTCTCCCTTGCTTACCAATCCTTTTCTCTGACTTTCCTCAAGACATTTTTCAGTGATAGATATTTTCAACTCTGCAGTTTCATGAATTTTACTGCCCCTGAGTTCCATTGTTCAACTTGTGTTTATGGGAACTGGTCACAAAGCAGTGGGATTTCCTCAAGCCCTATACTGTTTCCATGGGCAACCCTAGCCTTTGGTCAATTCGTCTTCCTGATTGGAAATTAGAGTGACATGTGCCTGTCTGAACACCTAGGACTTGTCTCTCATTGTTCCTCATCCTTCCGCTTCATCCTCTGGGCAAATTCCAAACTGTACGCAACAGGATGTTGACAGTGCTGACATCTCCAAGTGGGGAGACTGTTAGTAAAGACTCTGGAGGGGTGAACCCGAGCACCAGGAGATGAGGAGATGAGATGCCTTTTCCAAACTCTTCCCGATCAGACGGTATACCATCCTCTGGGTGTGACAGACATGTTTTAGCAGTAGGAAGAGTCCCATTCATGTAAGGAGAACACCAGGGCTTTTTCAAAATCAGTGTCTCCCCGAAACCCAAACTGGGGAATTTTTTAAGCTACGGCTACACATATGTTCATTAAGGGCCTTGGGAAGTAGGCAGAGTCCAAACTTTAGATGATTGAAGTCTTCAGGGTCAGAAGCACTCACCACCAGCTTCCCTTAGGTTACACTTTAACTGTCATTGATAGATGATGTCAATAAAAATATCTATTCTTTTTCCGATTATTTCCCCTTATAGCTTATTGCAAAATATTGAGTGTAGTTCCCTGTGCTATACAGTAGTTCCTTGTTGATGATCTATTTTATACATAGCAGTGTGTATGTGTTAATTCCAAACTGTTAATTTATCCCTCCTCCCACCTTTCCCCTTTGGTAATAATAAATTATAAGATTTTATACTTCTCAGAAATGGGGGAGCTGAAAGAGAGGTATCATTTTCAATGGAAAAGCATTTAAAACAAGATTGAAGCTTTAACCAAGATTATTAGATGTACATCCTTGGAAAGAAATCACTTCATTTCTCTAATATTGACCTGACAAATAAGACAACCCTTTTCACTGAACTTGCTTATAATAAAGTGATGGAAATATCAAATGGAAGTGTTAGAAACATCTTATTTTACCCGAGCCTTATAAACTGTTCTATGTTAACTAGAGTTTGGCTCACACATCTGTTCATTGAAGTTACAATAGTCTCAATTTCTGTTACTGATCCTCCAGAGTGGACCCCAACAAGTGTCCCCCTGCCCAGTGTCATTGGGGCCAACAGATCGAGACTGAGTTTGGTTCACAAGCAAAGGAAACTTTATATTTTGATCAGAGAATGGAGAGGTGAGAGCATGCACTACCCCGTGGGCTGTGGGCTGGGCTGCTGTGTAGAGATCCTGTCAGAGTCAGTGGGAGGGAGGGGGCGGAGCTCTCGAGGGCCGGGTTGGCTGCAGCTCAGGCTCTATATCTCGGAGTCTGCACTGGGCCCCAGGAGCTGAGGTGTCGACCCAGCCATTCTGCACTAGGAAATCTGGTCTGAAGTGCCGGGTGTGGAACCTCTGCATGCGGGACCCTAGGAGCACGTGACATTAGACAAAGCACAAAGGATAAAAAAGGTCAGACTTGACTTTATTGCCCAGATTCTATTTTTATCTCCCAGGGATTTTTCATGGGCTTTGCTGGGGACAAACCCCTCCTCTGCCTTTTGTCCCGTTCCTCATTCTTGGAGTGCTGAGGGTGCAGACCCTTCTTCTGTAACTGCTGAGTGCTGAGTTGGGAGCCCTCATACCAGGGGACGAGGGTCAGAACTTCTCCCCAGCAGCCTCCAGGTGACGTTGATTGGCCCCAGGACCCCTGCCTCCCTGCTCGTCCGCCTGAGCACCAGCATTGGAAGTGTTATAGATTCTAATGACCTTTAAGGGTCCAGGAAAGAGATGTGCAGAGACGCTGTGGGGGCCGGTTTCACCCCGCCCCACATTTGTTCGACCACCTTAGGCTGACCGTTTCTGCCAGCCTAGATGCTCTGACCAGTAGTCTGCTCTTTCTTCAGTTAGGCCCCTGAATTAACGTAAAAACAGCACCAGGTGTCAGAGCCCTGCCCGCTCAACTCCCAGACAGTCCAGGGTCAGTGGTGATCAAGGACCATGATGGCCACTGAGTCAACAGCCTTTTGAAGTAAACAGGAGTCCAGCCGGTCTTATTGGCCACCATCATCACGGTGTCTGTAGGCTTTTCTATGGTGACAGTGTGATATACGGTTCCCCCGCCAAGATTATTAGCTCCCCTCCGGGTGCAGTAAGTCCTGCAAGCAGTAGTCTACTCCTTCGGGACACACTATTGTTGTTTTATGAGAGAAACTCCAGGTCAAGTGATGTTCACACGAGTCGTCATGGTGCCCTGCTGCCCCCGGTTATCTCTCTGGATGTTGGAGTTGGAGGGCCTCCACACTCGAGGTCGGTGTGCCCACGGAGCGAACCCTGCAACTTCAGGGCATGGTTGGTGATTAGGATCACCACGTGGGGTCCTTTTCCCTTAGGAGGGAGGTGGCCTTTTGGGCTGCTGATTTCCAGGGTTTTAGATACCGCCAGTATCTTGGCCAGATGTGGCAGTGGGCCAAGGCCCTTGGTGACTGTAGTTTATCCTACCTGGATGGCATTCTTGCGTTGTTCCATTTCAAGTGGTCCCAGTTTTTGCACTAATTCTCCAATGGCGATTCACCTTTCACCGGGAATGGAAAGGTCAAAGGGTTTAGCTCAATTAGGGAGTTCCAGGGCAAGGGTCTGAATTGACTGCTCTTTCCATTCTTGAAAGGCCACTTCTGGATTCTGTTCAAAAGGATCATCATCTTTTCCTTTCAGTGTTTCATATAGAGGCCCAGCTAGTAGACTGTAGTTAGGGATCCAGAAGCAGCAAACCCTGGCCTCCCCAGGAACCCCTAAGCTGTCTTCTCATTTTAGAAAGGGGTAAGGCTGCAAATGGTTTCTTCCCTTTCCTGGGATGGGCTTCTCCGACCTTGTGTGAGAATGAAGCCCAGGCAGGTCACCGCAGTCTGTGATATTTGAGCTTTTTCTTGGACAACTTCTATCCTTTATTGGCTTGGTAGTTCAGAGGCCTCCTTAGTAGGGCTGGCGATCAGAATGTCATCTGCATATTGAAGGAGGGTTTCCTTTTCCAGAGGTAGAACTTTTCGGTCTTTAGCTAAGCTTTCCCCAAAGATGGTGTGGGAATTTTTGAACCCTTGGGGCAAGACGGCCCGGAAGTATTGTTTTAGTTGTATGTTGAGTCCTGCCACTCACAAGCCAAAATTTCTTGTGACTCTGGGACTAATGGAATACAAAAGAAGGCATCGTTGAAGACTAATACAGAATACCATGTCCTGGTGGTTGGTAGAATGACCAGCAGGGTGTAGGAATTAGGAGCAACTGGAGGTATATCCTCGGTGGCTTCACTGACTGTCCTGACATCCTTTACCAGGTCCCCAGCAGCCCATGGGGCTCTCGTTGTCAGGCCAATCCCAGGATATGGAGCTCTCCTGGGCAGGTACCCCACCCCCAACCCAGCCCACGGGGCTCTCGTGGTCAGACCCCTCCCAGGATACAGAGCTACCCTTGCAGGTACCGTGGCAGGGCTGGGCACACAGGAACCATGCACATAGCCCTCATTGAAGAACACCCCCAGCTCACCTGTCGCTCAGAGCTGACACAGAGCACCTCAGAGCAGGACTTGAACTAACAAACAGCAGCTCCGACAGGTCTGTGACCCTGGGCATCACTCTGTGTGGCCTCCCTCCACCTGGTCTTCCAGAGACTTCCACTGCACCCGGGGCACCAGGCCTCTGTCTCCAACCACCACCCACCCCTCCTCTCCCTGACTCCTGGGTTCCTCTCATTAGGAGAGGGTTTTCTTGAAGTTGTCTCCCACTCATGGGCCAGATAAAATGATTAGAAAACAAGCCAAAGCTGCAGCCCCTTGTCTATCCTGACTCTCAGGAGCCCACACCTGTTCCTTGGACCTGGCCGGTTCAGCAAGTTCCATTTTCTGCAACTGTGAGCCCCTGAGGGGTGATGATTGGCTGACCTGGGCAGCCTTACCGTGCCGGCCAGCCCTCCCCAGGTGTGCCTGGGTTGAGATCAATATAAATACCACTCCAGGCAGCAAGAGCCCCTGCAGCTGTGTCTGACGCCATTTTCTCTGCCCTGTCAGCAGTCTCGGGGCTGGGCTGGTGGGAGGGAGTGAGAGGCCACGGCTTTGTGGGTGGCCCAGTGTGAGTGGGGCTCTGCTGGACTTTCTGCAGCAGTTGCCAGGCTGCCACCTGCTAAAGAAGAGGATGTGTCACCCATACCTGCTGCTGGAGTTTCTCCCTGGGCAGAGGTGAGGAAGGAAAAAAGCAGTGGGGGCAGGGACAGGACGGGTATCTCAGGCAGGGAAATGGAAATCTTCCAGAAGAGCACCCAGGGCCAGGACCATCCTGGCTGGCCTGCAGGCACCAAGTCAGCTGGCATGCTGTCACTCGTGTGGCTCCATGGCCCTTCCTCTAGGCTTTCAAGTCCTTGTATATATTCAGGTGTTTTACCTGGGAAGGGTGGGAACAGTTCAGCAGCAACTGGCCTGGGGCTCAGCTCACGTTTACTCACAGATGCCTCGGCACGGTGCCCCAGCTTTGCAATGAGGACGCTTGTTGTGTGGGGGCTGCTGGCTGAATGGGAGACGATTCCCCACCACTGACCAACTTCAGAATTGTTTACAACTGGAGCAAGTGCCCTGATACGGTTTTCCTCTGAGTAACTGGTGGGTTCTGTTTTTTTTTTTCTCTTTTTCGTTTTTGGTTCAAGGTAGATTTTATTCCTCTTTTTTGTATTTACAGATATAAGCATGGAAATAATTTATTCATATAAATACATGTATGTGAAGGGAATAATTGTTTTTTCTGTTTTATTTTTTAAATTTTATTTCTTTTTAATTTTGAATTGTATTTTATATTTTTATACAGCAGGTTCTTATTGGTTATCTATTTTATACTTATAAATGTTTACATGCCAATCCCAATCTCTCAACTCCTCCCACCACCACCCCCCCAAGAGCTTTCCCCCCTTGTTGTCCATACGATTGTTGTCTACATCTGTTGCTCTAGTTATGCCTTGCAAAACGGTTAATCTGTACAGTTTTTCTAGGTTCCACATATATGCATGAATATACAAGATTTGTTTTTCTCTTTCTGACTTACTTCACTGTATGACAGTCTCTAGATCCATCGACGTCTCTACAAATGACCCAATTTCATTCCTTTCATGGCTTAGTAATATTCCATTTTATATATGTACCACATCTTTATGCATTCGTCTGTCTGTGGGCATTTAGGTTGCTTCCATTACCTCGATATTGTAAATAGTGATGCAATGAACATTGGGGTGAATGTCTCTTTTTGATTTATGGTTTTGTCTGGGTATATGTCCAGTACTGGGATTGCTGTATCATATGGTAATTCTATTATTAGTTTCTTAAGAAACTCCATATTGTTCTCCATAGTGACTGTAACAATTTATATTCCCAACAATAGTGGAAGAGGCTTCCTTTTCTCCACACCCTTTCCAGCATTTGTTGTTTGTAGATTTTCAGATGATGCCCATTCTAACAGGTGTGAGGTGATACCTCATTGTTGAGTCCATTTCGATGAACAAGGGGTAGGTCTTGTCTATTACATATTTGGCTTATGGAACGGTATCTGTGCTAATTTCAAACTCTGGTTTTATGCAGCACCCCAACTCACCTTTCCCCTTCAGCAAGCATAAGTTGGTTTTCTAAACTTGAGACCCTGTTCTGTTTTGTAATTCAGTTCATGTGTAGCCAAGTTTACATTCCGTGCATTAGTGATACCTTATGATGTTTCTTTTCCTGTGTGACTTATTTCACTTAGAATCATCGTGCCTCAATCCACTCATTATGCTGGTACCGGCCTGGTGACACAGATTTCATTGCTGAGTGATATTGCATTGTACATAAGTACCACAACTTCTTTATCCAGTTTTTGCTCTCTGTGATATTGAACTTGTACCGTAAACGAGGTTCTTGTAAACAGAGCCGTCCCAAATTTTGGGGTGGCTGTGTCTTTTTGATTTTAATTTCCCTAAGCTATAGGACCATAAGTGGAAATGCCCTAGACTCTGTTGCTTTGTTTTTCAGATGTATCAGGAAACACCATACACTTCTCCAGAGTGGCTGTTGGCAATTTACATCCCGCCCATCAGCATAACAAGGCTCCTTTTTCCCCATGGCCTGTCTTGCCTTTCTGGATTTTACACTTTTTTCAGATGGCCCTTTAGACCGGGGGGAAGTGACACTTCATAGTAGTTCGGATTTCCATTGCAAGCTTGCTTGGTTTGCCAAAAAGGGCGTATGTGTTTTTTCCTGAATATATTCAGGAACAAACTCATACGCCCTTTTTTGCCAAGTGCATCATTGTCGATGTTCTGCCTCTTTTCCTATGCTTTAAATGCATATCCTGTGTACCTCCTGAAATCGGTTTCCTGAAATTCTGCCCCGCTTTCAAGTCCTCTTCGCAGCCTTACTTCAATATATTTTTGGACGTTATCTGTCATTTATAACTCTGCAGGTTTGTGAATTACAGGGCCCCTGAGCTCCTTTCTTCAACTCGCTTTCTTGTGAGCTGGCCGCAAACCCACAAGACTGCTTCAGGCCCTAATCTGCTTCTGGCAGGGCACGCTGAGCCTTTGGTTAATTCCTCTTCCTGGTGGGAAATGAGTGTTAAATATGCCCGTCCAGACACCTACCTCACTCTCAACCCCTTGGTGACCTGGGTCCTCTGGTTTGTGGCCACCTTTGCTGGGTTCCTCACCTTTCGATGATGTGGCCCCACTAGTGTGAGGACACTCCTGCCTGGTTCTCAACTCCGTGGTTATGTGGACCCCGTGGTGAGAGTCTGTTCCTGGCTGTGTTCCTCACCCTTCTGTGAGGGAGACCCTCTGCTGATAGGTCACTCCTGCATGGCTGGCACACATTGCCTTCGTGAAGTCAGCCATGTGGTGGCTGTAGGAGTGTGCTGGGAATCTCCTCCCCCCGGTGATGAGGGCCCTTTGCATCAGGCCCAAACTGCTGGGCTCACCAACTTTTCTTAGTGAGCCCAATGATGCTTGGGCACTCCTCTTAGGATCCCATCTCCATGGGGATGTGGGCCTTCTGCTCTGAGGTCCCAACGGCTGGGTTGTTCACATTTTCATGATGTGGGCTCTCTGGTGTTAGTTCACAGAGGCCTGGATCCCATAGCCTCTGTGCTCTTGGCCGCCTGTTGGGAGGTTCCAACTGCTGGATTCCTCACCTTCCTTATTCTTTGGGCCCTCTGTTGTGAGGATCATCCTGAATGCCTCACTCCCATTCCCTTTGTGATGTGTGTCCTCTGATTTGAGGCCACATGTGCTGGGTTCCGCACCTTTCGATGATGTGGCCCCACTGGAGGGAAGACAGTCCTGACTGGTTCCCATCTCCTTGCTGATGTGGGCCCTCAGGTGAGAGTCTGATCCTGGCTGGGTTCCTCACCCTTCTGTGAGGTGGGCCCTCTGCTGTGAGGTCAGTCATGCCTGTCTGACACATGTCACCTTGGCGACGTGGGCCCTCTGGTGGCAATTGGAGTGTGCTGGGATCCTCCTCCCCTCGGTGATGAGGGCCCTCTTGCCTTAGGCCACAACTGCTGGGCTCCCCACATTTTCTGATGTGTGCCAAGTGAGTGAGGACACTCTTGCCACGTTCCCATCCCCATGGGGATATGGGCCTTCTGCTCTGAGGTCAAAACGGCTGGCTTGCTCACAGTACCATGATGTGGGCCCTCTGCTGTGAGTTCACTCCGGCAAGGATCCCTTATCATCGGTGCTCTGAGGCGCCTGCTGGGAGGTTCCAAATGCTGGATTCCTCAACTTTTTTATTCTATGTGCCCTCTGTTGTGAGGTTCCTCCTGCCTGCCTCACTGCCAGCCCCTTGGTGATGACTTTCCTATGGCTTGAGGCCACATGTGCTGCATTCCTCAACTTTCGATGATGTGGCCCCACTCGTGTGAGGACACTCCTGCCTGGTTCCCATCCCCTTGGTGAGGTGGGCCCTCTGGCGAGAGTCTAATCCTGGCTGGGTTCCTCAACGTTCTGTGAGGTAGGCCCTCTGCTGTGAGGTCACTCCTGCCTGGCTGGCACACGTCACCTTGGAGACGTGAGCCCTCTGGTGGCAGTTGGAGCATGCAGGGTGCCTCCTCCTCTCGGTGATGACGGCCCTCTGGCATCAGGCCCTAAATGGTGGGCTCCCCACATTTTCTGATGTGCGCCCAGTGGTGCGAGGACACTCCAGCCAGGTTCCCATTCCCATGGGGATGTGGGCCTTCTGCGCTGAGGTCCCAACGCCTGGGTTGCTCACAGTTTTATGATGTGGGCCCTCTGCTGTGAGTTCACTGCGGCCTGGATCCCATAGCCTCGGTGTTCTGAGCCGCCTGCTGGAAGTTGTAAATGCTGGAATCCTCACGTTTTTTATATTATGTGCCCTGTGTTGTGAGGCTACTCCTGCCTGTCTCACTCCAAGGCCCTTGGTGATGTGGGTCCTCTGGTTTGAGGACACATGTGCTGGGTTCCTCACCTTTCGATGATGAGGCCCCACTGGTGTGAGGATAATCCTGGCTGGTTCCCATCCCCTTTGTGATGTGGGCCCTCTGGTGAGAGTCTGATCCTGGCTGGGTTCCTCACCCTTCTGTGAGGTGGGCCGTCTGCTGTGAGGTCACTCCTGCCTGGTTTGCTCTCAGCTCGCCTTGTGGACATGAGCCCTCTGGTGGCACTTGGAGCCTGCTGGGAGCCTCCTCCCCTCGGTGATGAGGGCCCTCTGGTGTCAGGCCCTAACGGCTGGGCTCCCCACATTTTGTGATGTGCGCCCAGTGGTTCGAAGACACTCCAACCAGGTTCACATCCCCATTTAGATGTGGGTCTTCTGCTCTGAAGTCCCAACGGCTGGGTTGTTCACAGTTTCATGATGTGGGCTCTCTGCTGTTAGTTCACTCTGGCCTGGATGCCATAGACTCTGTGCTCTGGGCCGCCTGCTGGGAGGTTCCAACTGCTCGATTCCTCAACTTTTGTATTCTATGGGTCCTGTGTTGCGATGCTCCTCCTGCCTGCCTCACTCACAACCCCTTCGAGATGTGGGTCCTCTGGTTTGAGGCCACATGTGCTGGGTTCCGCAACTTTCAATGATGTGGCTCCACTGGTGTGAGGACACTCCTGCCTGGTTCCCATCCCCTTGGTGATGTGGGCCTTCTGGTGACAGTCTTATCCTGGCTGGGTTCCTCACTCTTCTGTGAGGTAGGCCCTCTGCTGTGAGGTCAATCCTGCCTGACTTGCACACATCACCTTGGCGATGTGGGCCCTCTGTTGGCACATGGAACCTGCTGGGAGCCTCCTCCCCTCGGTGATGACGGTCCTCTAGCATCAGGCCCTAACTGCTGGGCTCCCCACGTTTTCTGATGTGAGCCCAGTGATGCCAGGACACTCCTGTCAGGTTCCAATCCCCATGGGGTTGTGGGCCTTCTGCTCTGAGGTCCCAACGCCTGGGTTGCTCACAGTTTCATGATGTGGGCTCTCTGCTGTTAGTTCACTCCTGCCTGCATCCCATAGCTTCTGTGCTCTCGGCCGCCTGCTGGGAGGTTCAAAATGCTGGATTCCTCACTTTTTTTATTCTTTGGGTCCTCTGTTTTTAGGCTACTCCTACCTGCCTCACTCCCATCCCCTTTGTGATGTATGTCCTCTGATATGAGGCCGCATGTGCTGGGTTCCTCACCTTTCGATGATGTGGCCCCACTGGTGGGAGGACAGTCCTGACTGGTTCCCATCCCCTTGGTGTTGTGGGTCCTCTGGCGAGAGTCTCATCCTGCCTCGGTTCCTCACCCTTCTGTGAAATAGGCCCTCTGCTGTGAGGTCACTACTGCCTGGCTGGCGCATGCCACCTTGTAGACGTGGGCCCTCTGTTGGCAGTTGGAACCTGTTGGGAGTCTCCTCCCCTCAGTTATGAGGGCCCCCTGGCGTCAGGCCCTAACTGCTGGGCTCCTAACATTTTCTGATATGTGCTAAGTGGTGCGAGGCCACTCCTGCCAGGTTCCCATCCCAATGGGGATGTGGGCCTTCTGTTCTGTGGTCCCAACGGCTGGGCTGCTCACAGGTTCATGATGTGGGCCCTCTGCTGTGAGTTCACTGCGGCCTGGATCTCATAGCCTCGGTGCTCTGGGCCGCTTGCTGGGAGGTTCCAACTGCTGGATTCCTCAACTTTTATATTCTATGGACCCTGTGTTGTGAGGCCGGTCCTGCCAGCCTCATTCCAAACCCCTTGGTGATGTGGTTCCTCTGGTTTGAGGCTACATGTGCTGGGATCCTCACCTTTCGATGATGTTGTCCCACTGGTGTGGGGACACTCCTGCCTGGTTCCCATCCCCTTGGTGATGTGGGCCCTCTGGTGAGAGTCTGATCCTGGCTGTGTTCCTCATCCTTCTGTGAGGTGGGCCCTCTGCTGTGAGGTCACTCCTGCCGGGCTGGCACACATCGCCTTGGTGACGTTGGCCCTCTGGTGGCAGCTGGAGCCTGCTGGGAGCCTCGTCCCCTCGGTGATGAGTGCAGTCTAGCGTCAGGCCCTAACTTCTGAGCACCCCACGTTTTCTGATGTGAGCCCAGTGATGCCAGGACACTCCTGTCATGTTCCCATCACCATGGGGATGTGGGCCTTCTGCTCTGAGGTCCCAATGTCTGGGTTGCTCACAGTTTCATGATGTGGGCTGTCTGGTGTTAGTTCACTCTGGCCTGGATCCCCTAGCCTCTGTGCTCTGGGCCGCCTGCTGGGAGGTTCCAACTGCTGGATTCCTCACCTTTCTTATTTTTGGACCCTCTGTTGTGAGGCTCCTCCTGCCTGCCTCACTCCCAGCCCCTTGGTGATGGGTGTCCTATGGTTTGAAGCCACATGTTCTGGGTTCCTCACCTTTAGATGATGTGGCCCTACTCATGTGAGGACACTCCTGCCTGGTTCCAATCCATTTGGTGATGTGGGCCCTCTGGTGCGAGTCTGATCCTGACTGGGTTCGTCACACTTCTCTGAGGTGGGCCCTCTGCTGTGAGGTCATTCGTGCCTGGTTGGCACACATCGCCTTGGCGACGTCAGCTCTCTGGTGGCAGTTGGAGCCTGCTGGGAGCCTCCTTCCCTTGGTGATGAGGGTCCTCTGGCGTCAGACCCTAACTGCTGGTCTCCCAAAATTTTCTGATACGTTCTCAGTGGTGCGAGGACACTCCTACCAGATTTATATCCCCATGGGGATGTGAGCCTCGTGCTCTGAGGTCCCAATGGCTGGGTTGCTCAGTTTCATGACATGGACCCTCTTCTGTGAGTTTACTGTGACCTGGATCCCATAGCCTCGGTGTTCTGGGCCGCCTGCTGGGAGGTTCCAACTGCTGGATTCCTCACTTTTTTATTCTATGGGCCCAGTGTTGTGAGGCTACTCCTGCCTGCCTCACTCCGAGGCACTTGGTGATGTGGGTCCTCTGGTTTGAGGACACATGTGCTGAGTACCTCACCTTTCAATGATGTGGCCCCACTGGTGTGAAGACACTCCTGCCTGGTTCCCATCCCCTTGGTGATGTGGGCCCTCTGGTGAGAGTCTGATGTTGGCTGGGATTCTCACCCTTATGTGAGGTGGGACCTCTGCTGTGAGGTAACTCCTGCCTGGCTTGCTCACGTTGCCTTGGCAACGTGAGCCCTCAGGTGGCAGTTGGAGCCTGCTGGGAATCTCCTCCCCTCGGTTATGAGAGCTCTGGATAAAACACATATGCCCTTTTTTGCCAAGTGCATTATTTTCCAAGTTCTGTCTCTTTTCCTATGCTTCAAGAGTGACTCCCGTGTACCTTCTGAAATCAGTTTCCAGCAATTCTGCCCCGCATTCAAGTCTTCTTTGCAGCCTTACTTCAGTATAATTTTGGATGATACCTGTCATTTATAACTCTGCAGGTTTGTGAATTACAGTGCCCCTGAGCTCCTTTCTTCAACTTGCTTTCTTGTGAGCTGGCCGCAAAACCGCAGGATTGCTTCAGGCCCTAGTGTGGTTCCGGCATGGCACGCTGAGCCTTTGGTTATTTCCTCTTCCTGGTGGGAAATGAGAGTTAAATTTGCCCGTCCAGACACCTCCAGCTAGTCTCTCATTGGTTCTTCCTATTCCTGTTCATTTTCCCCAGAAATTGCAAACTGGGCCAAACAGGAGGTTAAAGGCACTGACTCTCCAAGTGGGGAGAGTGTTAGTAAAGCGTCTGGAATGTTGCACCCGAGTACCAGGGGACGAAAACTGAGACACATTTGAACACGTTTCCCGATCACACGGTGGATCATACTGTGGGTTCCACATGCATGTTTTAGCTGAAGGAAGAATCCCTTAAACCTGGAGAGTTGAGACCCATGGAATGGGTACCATGCAATATGACTTCAAAAGGTCTGCATTTGCTCACTGAACCTCACCAATCCTATCACTGCTGCGCTTATGCAGCTGTACAGACGCTTGATTCTCTTTCGGAGACATATAAATCCATAGGTTTTAAGATTCTTACTAGTCAGTTATATTCTTAGGCATTTAATATGGGGTGTTGAGTCCACTTCGTTGAGCAAGCAGTAGCTCTTCTCTATTACATATTTGGCTTATGGAACGGTATCTGTGCTAATTTCAATCTCTGGTTTTATGCAGCACCCCAACACGCCTTTCCCCCTAAGCAAGCATAAGTTTGTTTTCTACATTTGAGACCCTGTTCTGTTTTGTAACTCAGTTCCTGTGTAGCCAAGTTTACATTCCATGTAGTAGTGATACCTTATGATGCTTCTTTTTCTGTGTGACTTATTTCACTTAGAATCATCATACCTGAATCCACTCATTATGCTGCGACTGGCCTGATGACATAGATTTCATTGCTGAGTGATACTGCATTGTACGTAAGTACCACTACTTCTTTATCCATTTTTCGCTTTCTGTGATATTGAACTTGAACCATAAATGAAGTTCTTGTAAACAGAGCCATCCCAAACTTTGGGGTGGCTGTGTCTTTTTGATTTTAATTTCCCTAAGCTATAGGACCATAAGTGGAAGTGCCCTAGGCTCTGTTGCTTTGTTTTTTAGATGTTTCAGGAAACACCATACACTTCTCCAGAGTGGCTGTTGGCAATTTACATCCCGCCCATCAGCATAACAAGGCTCCCAGTTCTCCATGGCCTGTCCTGCCTTTCTGGATTTTACACATTTTTCAGATGGCCCTTTTGACGGGGGAGCAGTGAGACTTCATTGTAGTGCAGATTTCCTTTGCAAGCTTGCTTGGTTGGCTAAAAAGTGCATATGCGTTTTTTCCTGAATATATTCAGGAAAAAACGCATACGCCCTTTTTGGCCAAGTGCATCACTGTGGACGTTCTGCCTATTTTCCTATGCTTTACAAGCAATTCCAGTCTACCTCCTGAAATTGGTTTCCTGCAATTCTGCCCCGCTTTCAAGTCCTCTTGGCAGCCTTACTTCAATATATTTTTGGACGATAGCTGTCATTTATAACTCTGCAGGTTTGTGAATTACAGTGCCCCTGAGCTCCTTTCTTCAACTCGCTTTCTTGTGAGCTGGCCGCAACACCGCAGGATTGCTCCAGGCCCCAGTGTGGTTCCGGCATGGCACGCTGAGCCTTTGGTTAATTCCTCTTCCTGGTGGGAAATGAGAGTTAAATTTGCCCGTCCAGACACCTCCAGCTAATCTCTCATTGGTTCTCCCTATTCCTGTTCATTTTCCGCAGAAATTGCAAACTGGGCCAAACAGGAGGTTAAAGGCACTGACTCTCCAAGTGGGGAGAGTGTTAGTAAAGCGTCTGGAATGTTGCACCCGAGTACCAGGGGACGAAAACTGAGACACATTTGAACACGTTTCCCGATCACACGGTGGATCATACTCTGGGTTCCACATGCATGTTTTAGCTGAAGGAAGAATCCCTTAAACCTGGAGAGTTGAGACCCATGGAATGGGTACCATGCAATATGACTTCAAAGGGTCTGCATTTGCTCACCGAACCTCACCAATCCTATCACCGCTGCGTTTATGCCGCTGTACCCACGCTTGATTCTCTTTCGGAGACATATAAATCCATAGGTTTTAAGATTCTTACTAGTCAGGTATATTCTTAGGCGTTTAATATGGCGTCTTGAGTCCACTTCGTTGAGCAAGGAGTAGCTCTTGTCTATTACATATTTGGCTTATGGAAAGGTATCTGTGCCAATTTCAATCTCTGGTTTCATGCAGCACCCCAACTCACCTTTCCCCTTAAGCAAGCATAAGTTGGTTTTCTACATTTGAGTCCCTGTTCTGTTTTGTAATTCAGTTCCTGTGTAGCCAAGTTTACATTACGTGTATTAATGATATCTTATGATGTTTAATTTTCTGTGTGACTTATTTCACTTAGAATCATCGTACCTGCATCCACTCATTATGCTGCTACGGGACTGATGACACAGATTTCATTGCTGAGTGATACCGCATTGTACGTATGTACCCCAAATTCTTTATCCATTTTTCGCTTTCTGTGATATTGAACTTGAACCGTAAATGAGGTTCTTGTAAACAGAGCCGTCCCAAACTTTGGGGTGGCTGTGTCTTTTTGATTTTAATTTCCCTAAGCTATAGGACCATAAGTGGAAGTGCCCTAGGCTCTGTTGCTTTGTTTTTTAG
Source organism: Grampus griseus (assembly GCF_964374135.1). Taxonomy (NCBI): domain Eukaryota; kingdom Metazoa; phylum Chordata; class Mammalia; order Artiodactyla; family Delphinidae; genus Grampus; species Grampus griseus. Next base: position 152,162 of record NW_028133379.1, read on the forward strand.
GTGTTTCAGGAAACACCATACACTTCTCCAGAGTGGCTGTTGGCAATTTACATCCCGCCCATCAGCATAACAAGGCTCCCAGTTCTCCATGGCCTGTCCTGCCTTTCTGGATTTTACACTTTTTTCAGATGGCCTTTTTGAGCGTTGGTCAGTGAGACTTCATTGTAGTGCAGATTTCCTTGCAAGCTTGCTTGGTTGGCCAAAAAGGGCGTATGAGTTTTTTCCTGAATATATTCAGGAAAAAACGCATACGCCCTTTTTGGCCAAGTGCATCATTGTGGACGTTCTGCCTCTTTTCCTATGCTTTACATGCAATTCCAGTCTACCTCCTGAAATCGGTTTCCTGCAATTCTGCCCTGCATTCAAGTCTTCTTGGCAGCCTTACTTCAATACATTTTTGGATGATAGCTGTCATTTATAACTCTGCAGGTTTGTGAATTACAGGGCCCCTGAGCTCCTTTCTTCAACTCGCTTTCTTGTGAGCTGGCCGCAACACCGCAGGATTGCTCCAGGCCCCAGTGTGGTTCCAGCATGGCACGCTGAGCCTTTGGTTAATTCCTCTTCCTGGTGGGAAATGAGAGTTAAATTTGCCCGTCCAGATACCTCCAGCTAATCTCTCATTGGTTCTCCCTATTCCTGTTCATTTTCCGCAGAAATTGCAAACTGGGCCAAACAGGAGGTTAAAGGCACTGACTCTCCAAGTGGGGAGAGTGTTAGTAAAGCGTCTGGAATGTTGCACCCGAGTACCAGGGGACGAAAACTGAGACACATTTGAACACGTTTCCCGATCACACGGTGGATCATACTCTGGGTTCCACATGCATGTTTTAGCTGAAGGAAGAATCCCTTAAACCTGGAGAGTTGAGACCCATGGAATGGGTACCATGCAATATGACTTCAAAGGGTCTGCATTTGCTCACCGAACCTCACCAATCCTATCACTGCTGCGTTTATGCCACTCTACACACACTTGATTCTCTTTCGGAGACATATAAATCCATAGGTTTTAAGATTCTTACTAGTGAGGTATATTCTTAGGCGTTTAATATGGCGTCTTGAGTCCACTTCGTTGAGCAAGGAGTAGCTCTTGTCTATTACATATTTGGCTTATGGAACGGTATCTGTGCCAATTTCAATCTCTGGTTTCATGCAGCACCCCAACTCACCTTTCCCCTTAAGCAAGCATAAGTTGGTTTTCTACATTTGAGTCCCATTTCTGTTTTGTAATTCAGTTCCTGTGTAGCCAAGTTTACAGTCCATGTATTAATGATATCTTATGATGTTTAATTTTCTGTGTGACTTATTTCACTTAGAATCATCGTACCTGCATCCACTCATTATGCTGCTACGGGCCTGATGACACAGATTTCATTGCTGAGTGATACTGCATTGTACGTATGTACCCCAAATTCTTTATCCATTTTTCGCTTTCTGTGATATTGAACTTGAACCGTAAATGAGGTTCTTGTAAACAGAGCCGTCCCAAACTTTGGGGTGGCTGTGTCTTTTTGATTTTAATTTCCCTAAGCTATAGGACCATAAGTGGAAGTGCCCTAGGCTCTGTTGCTTTGTTTTTTAGGTGTTTCAGGAAACACCATACACTTCTCCAGAGTGGCTGTTGGCAATTTACATCCCGCCCATCAGCATAACAAGGCTCCCAGTTCTCCATGGCCTGTCCTGCCTTTCTGGATTTTACACATTTTTCAGATGGCCCTTTTGACCGGGGAGCAGTGAGACTTCATTGTAGTGCAGATTTCCTTTGCAAGCTTGCTTGGTTGGCCAAAAAGTGCGTATGCGTTTTTTCCTGAATATATTCAGGCAAAAACGCATATGCACTTTTTGGCCAAGTGCATCACTGTGGACGTTCTGCCTCTTTTCCTATGCTTTACATGCAATTCCAGTCTACCTCCTGAAATCGGTTTCCTGCAATTCTGCCCCTCTTTCAAGTCCTCTTGGCAGCCTTACTTCAATATATTTTTGGATGATAGCTGTCATTTATAACTCTGCAGGTTTGTGAATTACAATGCCCCTGAGCTCCTTTCTTCAACTCGCTTTCTTGTGAGCTGGCCGCAACACCGCAGGATTGCTCCAGGCCCTAGTGTGGTTCCGGCATGGCACGCTGAGCCTTTGGTTAATTCCTCTTCCTGGTGGGAAATGAGAGTTAAATTTCCCGTCCAAACACCTCCAGCTTATCTCTCATTGGTTCTCCCTATTCCTGTTCATTTTCCGCAGAAATTGCAAACTGGGCCAAACAGGAGGTTAAAGGCACTGACTCTCCAAGTGGGGAGAGTGTTAGTAAAGCATCTGGAATGTTGCACCCGAGTACCAGGGGACGAAAACTGAGACACATTTGAACACGTATCCCGATCACACGCTGGATCATACTCTGGGTTCCACATGCATGTTTTAGCTGAAGGAAGAATCCCTTAAACCTGGAGAGTTGAGAACCATGCAATGGGTACCATGCAATATGACTTCAAAGGGTCTGCATTTGCTCACCGAACCTCACCAATCCTATCACTGCTCCGTTTATGCCGCTGTACACACGCTTGATTCTCTTTCGGAGACATATAAATCCATAGGTTTTAAGATTCTTACTAGTCAGGTATATTCTTAGACGTTTAATATGGGGTGTTGAGTCCACTTCGTTGAGCAAGCAGTAGCTCTTGTCTATTACATATTTGGCTTATGGAAAGATATCTGTGCTAATTTCAATCTCTGGTTTTATGCAGCACCCCAACTCACCTTTCCCCTTAAGGAAGCATAAGTTGGTTTTCTACATTTGAGACCCTATTCTGTTTTGTAATTCAGTTCCTGTCTAGCCATGTTTACATTCCGTGTGTTAATGATACCTTATGATGTTTCTTTTTCTGTGTGACTTATTTCACTTAGAATCATCGTACCTGAATCCACTCAATATGCTGCTACTGGCCTGATGACATAGATTTCATTGCTGAGTGATATTGCATTGTACGTAAGTACCACAACTTCTTTATCCATTTTTCGCTTTCTGTGATATTGAACTTGTACCGTAAACGAGGTTCTTGTAAACAGAGCCATCCCAAATTTTGGGGTGGCTGTGTCTTTTTGATTTTAATTTCCCTAAGCTATAGGACCATAAGTGGAAGTGCCCTAGGCTCTGTTGCTTTGTTTTTTAGGTGTTTCAGGAAACACCATACACTTCTCCAGAGTGGCTGTTGGCAATTTACATCCCGCCCATCAGCATAACAAGGCTCCCAGTTCTCCATGGCCTGTCCTGCCTTTCTGGATTTTACACTTTTTTCAGATGGCCTTTTTGAGCGTTGGTCAGTGAGACTTCATTGTAGTGCAGATTTCCTTGCAAGCTTGCTTGGTTGGCCAAAAAGGGCGTATGCGTTTTTTCCTGAATATATTCAGGAAAAAACGCATACGCCCTTTTTGGCCAAGTGCATCATTGTGGACGTTCTGCCTCTTTTCCTATGCTTTACATGCAATTCCAGTCTACCTCCTGAAATCGGTTTCCTGCAATTCTGCCCTGCATTCAAGTCTTCTTGGCAGCCTTACTTCAATACATTTTTGGATGATAGCTGTCATTTATAACTCTGCAGGTTTGTGAATTACAGGGCCCCTGAGCTCCTTTCTTCAACTCGCTTTCTTGTGAGCTGGCCGCAACACCGCAGGATTGCTCCAGGCCCCAGTGTGGTTCCGGCATGGCACGCTGAGCCTTTGGTTAATTCCTCTTCCTGGTGGGAAATGAGAGTTAAATTTGCCCGTCCAGATACCTCCAGCTAATCTCTCATTGGTTCTCCCTATTCCTGTTCATTTTCCGCAGAAATTGCAAACTGGGCCAAACAGGAGGTTAAAGGCACTGACTCTCCAAGTGGGGAGAGTGTTAGTAAAGCGTCTGGAATGTTGCACCCGAGTACCAAGGGACTAAATCTGAGACACATTTGAACACGTTTCCCGATCACACGGTGGATCATACTCTGGGTTCCACATGCATGTTTTAGCTGAAGGAAGAATCCCTTAAACCTGGAGAGTTGAGACCCATGGAATGGGTACCATGCAATGTGACTTCAAAGGGTCTGCATTTGCTCACCGAACCTCACCAATCCTATCACTGCTGGGTTTATGCCGCTGTACACACGCTTGATTCTCTTTCGGAGACATATAAATCCATAGGTTTTAAGATTCTTACTAGTCAGGTATATTCTTAGGCGTTTAATATGGCGTCTTGAGTCCACTTCGTTGAGCAAGGAGTAGCTCTTGTCTATTACATATTTGGCTTATGGAACGGTATCTGTGCCAATTTCTATCTCTGGTTTCATGCAGCACCCCAACTCACCTTTCCCCTTAAGCAAGCATAAGTTGGTTTTCTACATTTGAGTCCCTGTTCTGTTTTGTAATTCAGTTCCTGTGTAGCCAAGTTTACATTCCGTGTATTAGTGATATCTTATGATGTTTAATTTTCTGTGTGACTTATTTCACTTAGAATCATCGTACCTGCATCCACTCATTATGCTGCTACGGGCCTGATGACACAGATTTCATTGCTGAGTGATGCTGCATTGTACGTATGTACCCCAAATTCTTTATCCATTTTTCGCTTTCTGTGATATTGAACTTGAACCGTAAATGAGGTTCTTGTAAACAGAGCCGTCCCAAACTTTGGGGTGGCTGTGTCTTTTTGATTTTAATTTCCCTAAGCTATAGGACCATAAGTGGAAGTGCCCTAGGCTCTGTTGCTTTGTTTTTTAGATGTTTCAGGAAACACCATACACTTCTCCAGAGTGGCTGTTGGCAATTTACATCCCGCCCATCAGCATAACAAGGCTCCCAGTTCTCCATGGCCTGTCCTGCCTTTCTGGATTTTACACTTTTTTCAGATGGCCTTTTTGAGCGTTGGTCAGTGAGACTTCATTGTAGTGCAGATTTCCTTGCAAGCTTGCTTGGTTGGCCAAAAAGGGCGTATGCGTTTTTTCCTGAATATATTCAGGAAAAAACGCATACGCCCTTTTTGGCCAAGTGCATCATTGTGGACGTTCTGCCTCTTTTCCTATGCTTTACATGCAATTCCAGTCTACCTCCTGAAATCGGTTTCCTGCAATTCTGCCCTGCATTCAAGTCTTCTTGGCAGCCTTACTTCAATACATTTTCGGATGATAGCTGTCATTTATAACTCTGCAGGTTTGTGAATTACAGTGCCCCTGAGCTCCTTTCTTCAACTCGCTTTCTTGTGAGCTGCCCGCAACACCGCAGGATTGCTCCAGGCCCCAGTGTGGTTCCGGCATGGCACGCTGAGCCTTTGGTTAATTCTTCTTCCTGGTGGGAAATGAGAGTTAAATTTGCCCGTCCAGACACCTCCAGCTAATCTCTCATTGGTTCTCCCTATTCCTGTTCATTTTCCTCAGAAATTGCAAACTGGGCCAAACAGGAGGTTAAAGGCACTGACTCTCCAAGTGGGGAGAGTGTTAGTAAAGTGTCTGGAATGTTGCACCCGAGTACCAGGGGACGAAAACTGAGACACATTTGAACACATTTCCCGATCACACGGTGGATCATACTCTGGGTTCCACATGCATGTTTTAGCTGAAGGAAGAATCCCTTAAACCTGGAGAGTTGAGACCCATGGAATGGGTACCATGCAATATGACTTCAAAGGGTCTGCATTTGCTCACCGAACCTCACCAATCCTATCACTGCTGGGTTTATGCCGCTGTACACACACTTGATTCTCTTTCGGAGACATATAAATCCATAGGTTTTAAGATTCTTACTAGTCAGGTATATTCTTAGGCGTTTAATATGGCGTCTTGAGTCCACTTCGTTGAGCAAGGAGTAGCTCTTGTCTATTACATATTTGGCTTATGGAACGGTATCTGTGCCAAATTTCTATCTCTGGTTTCATGCAGCACCCCAACTCACCTTTCCCCTTAAGCAAGCATAAGTTGGTTTTCTACATTTGAGTCCCTGTTCTGTTTTGTAATTCAGTTCCTGTGTAGCCAAGTTTACATTCCGTGTATTAGTGATATCTTATGATGTTTAATTTTCTGTGTGACTTATTTCACTTAGAATCATCGTACCTGCATCCACTCATTATGCTGCTACGGGCCTGATGACACAGATTTCATTGCTGAGTGATACTGCATTGTACGTATGTACCCCAAATTCTTTATCCATTTTTCGCTTTCTGTGATATTGAACTTGAACCGTAAATGAGGTTCTTGTAAACAGAGCCGTCCCAAACTTTGGGGTGGCTGTGTCTTTTTGATTTTAATTTCCCTAAGCTATAGGACCATAAGTGGAAGTGCCCTAGGCTCTGTTGCTTTGTTTTTTAGATGTTTCAGGAAACACCATACACTTCTCCAGAGTGGCTGTTGGCAATTTACATCCCGCCCATCAGCATAACAAGGCTCCCAGTTCTCCATGGCCTGTCCTGCCTTTCTGGATTTTACACTTTTTTCAGATGGCCTTTTTGAGCGTTGGTCAGTGAGACTTCATTGTAGTGCAGATTTCCTTGCAAGCTTGCTTGGTTGGCCAAAAAGGGCGTATGCGTTTTTTCCTGAATATATTCAGGAAAAAACGCATACGCCCTTTTTGGCCAAGTGCATCATTGTGGACGTTCTGCCTCTTTTCCTATGCTTTACATGCAATTCCAGTCTACCTCCTGAAATCGGTTTCCTGCAATTCTGCCCTGCATTCAAGTCTTCTTGGCAGCCTTACTTCAATACATTTTTGGATGATAGCTGTCATTTATAACTCTGCAGGTTTGTGAATTACAGGGCCTCTGAGCTCCTTTCTTCAACTCGCTTTCTTGTGAGCTGGCCACAACACCGCAGGATTGCTTCAGGCCCTAGTGTGGTTCTGGCATGGCACGCTGAGCCTTTGGTTAATTCCTCTTCCTGGTGGGAAATGAGAGTTAAATTTGCCCGTCCAGACACCTCCAGCTAGTCTCTCATTGGTTCTCCCTATTCCTGTTCATTTTCCGCAGAAATTGCAAACTGGGCCAAACAGGAGGTTAAAGGCACTGACTCTCCAAGTGGAGAGAGTGTTAGTAAAGCGTCTGGAATGTTGCACCCGAGTACCAGGGGACGAAAACTGAGACACATTTGAACACGTTTCCCGATCACACGGTTGATCATACTCTGGGTTCCACATGCATGTTTTAGCTGAAGGAAGAATCCCTTAAACCTGGAGATTTGAGACCCATGGAATGGGTACCATGCAATATGAATTCAAAGGGTCTGCATTTGCTCACCGAACCTCACCAATCCTATCACTGCTGCTTTTATGTCGCTGTACACACGCTGGATTAACTTTCGGAGACATATAAATCCATAGGTTTTAAGATTCTTACTAGTCAGGTATATTCTTAGGCGTTTAATATGGGGTGTTGAGTCCACTTCGTTGAGCAAGGAGTAGCTCTTGTCTATTACATATTTGGCTTATGGAAAGGTATCTGTGCTCATTTCAATCTCTGGTTTTATGCAGCACCCCAACTCACCTTTCCCCTTAAGCAAGCATAAGTTGGTTTTCTACATTTGAGACCATATTCTGTTTTGTAATTCAGTTCCTGTGTAGCCAAGTTTACATTCCGTGTATTAGTGATACCTTATGATGTTTCTTTTTCTCTGTGACTTATTTCACTTAGAATCATCGTACCTGAATCCACTCATTATGCTGCTAAGGGCCTGATGACATAGATTTCATTGCTGAGTGATATTGCATTGTACGTAAGTACCTGAAATTCGTTATCCATTTCTCGCTTTCTGCGATATTGAACTTGTACCCTAAATGGGGTTCTTGTAAACAGAGCCGTCCCAAACTTTGGGGTTGCTGTGTCTTTTTTATTTTAATTTCCCTAAGCTATAGGACCATAAGTGGAAGTGCCCTAGGCTCTGTTGCTTTGTTTTTTAGATGTTTAAGGAAACACCATACACTTCTCCAGAGTGGCTTTTGGCAATTTACATCCCACCCATCAGCAACGAGGCTCCCAGTTCTCCATTGCCTGTCTTGCCTTTCCGGATTATACACTTTTTTCAGATGGCCCTTTTGACCGGGGGGCCAGTGAGACTTCATTGTAGTGCAGATTTCCTTTGCAAGCTTGTTTGGTTGGCCAAAAAGGGCGTATGCGTTGTTTCCTGAATATATTCAGGAAACAACGCATACGCCCTTTTTGGCCAAGTGCATCATTGTGGACGTTCTGCCTCTTTTCCTATGCGTTACATGCAATTCCAGTCTACCTCCTGAAATCGGTTTCCTGCAATTCTGCCCCTCTTTCAAGTCCTCTTGGCAGCCTTACTTCAATATATTTTTGAATGATAGCTGTCATTTATAACTCTGCAGGTTTGTGAATTACAGGGCCCCTGAGCTCCTTTCTTCAACTCGCTTTCTTGTGAGCTGGCCGCGACACCGCAGGATTGCTTCAGGCCCTAGTGTGGTTCCGGCATGGCACGCTCAGCCTTTGGTTAATTCCTCTTCCTGGTGGGAAATGAGAGTTAAATTTGCCCGTCCAGACACCTCCAGCTAGTCTCTCATTGGTTCTCCCTATTCCTGTTCATTTTCCGCAGAAATTGCAAACTGGGCCAAACAGGAGGTTAAAGGCACTGACTCTCCAAGTGGGGAGAGTGTTAGTAAAGCGTCTGGAATGTTGCACCCGAGTACCAGGGGACGAAAACTGAGACACATTTGAACACGTTTCCCGATCACATGGTGGATCATACTCTGGGTTCCACATGCATGTTTTAGCTGAAGGAAGAATCCCTTAAACCTGGAGAGTTGAGACCCATGGAATGGGTACCATGCAATATGACTTCAAAGGGTCTGCATTTGCTCACCGATCCTCACCAATCCGAACACTGTTGCGTTTCTGCCGCTGTACACACGCTTGATACTCTTTCGGCGACATGTAAATCCATAGGTTTTAAGATTCTTACTAGGCAGGTACATTCTTAGGCGTTTAATATGGGGTGTTGAGTCCACTTCGTTGAGCAAGGAGTAGCTCTTGTCTGTTACATATTTGGCTTATGGAACGGTATCTGTGCTAATTTCAATCTCTGGTTTTATGCAGCACCCCAACTCACCTTTCCCCTTAAGCAAGCATAAGTTGGTTTTCTACGTTTGAGACCATATTCTGTTTTGTAATTCAGTTCCTGTGTAGCCAAGTTTACATTCCGTGTATTAGTGATAACTTATGATGTTTCTTTTTCTGTTTGACTTATTTCACTTAGAATCATCGTACCTGAATCCACTCATTATGCTGCTAAGGGCCTGATGACATAGATTTCATTGCTGAGTGATATTGCATTGTACGTAAGTACCTCAACTTCTTTATCCATTTCTCGCTTTCTGCGATATTGAACTTGTACCGTAAATGAGGTTCTTGTAAACAGAGCCGTCCCAAATTTTGGGGTGGCTGTGTCTTTTTGATTTTAATTTCCCTAAGCTATAGGACCATAAGTGGAAGTGCCCTAGGCTCTGTTGCTTTGTTTTTTAGATGTTTCAAGAAACACCATACACTTCTCCAGAGTGGCTGTTGGCAATTTACATCCCGCCCATCAGCATAAGAAGGCTCCCAGTTCTCCATCGCCTGTCCTGCCTTTCTGGATTTTACACTTTTTTCAGATGGGCCTTTTGACCGGGGGGCTGTGCGACTTCATTGTAGTGCAGATTTCCTTTGCAAGCTTGCTTGGTTGGCCAAAAAGGGCGTATGCGTTTTTTCCTGAATATATTCAGGAAAAAACGCATACGCCCTTTTTGGCCAAGTGCATCATTGTGGACGTTCTGCCTGTTTTCCTATGCTTTACATGCAATTCCAGTCTACCTCCTGAAATCGGTTTCCTGCAATTCTGCCCCGCTTTCAAGTCCTCTTGGCAGCCTTACTTCAATATATTTTTGGACGATAGCTGTCATTTATAACTCTGCAGGTTTGTGAATTACAGTGCCCCTGAGCTCCTTTCTTCAACTCGCTTTCTTGTGAGCTGGCCGCAACACCGCAGGATTGCTTCAGACCCTAGTGTGGTTTCGGCATGTCATGATGAGCCTTTGGTTAATTCCTCTTCCTTGTGGGAAATGAGAGTTAAATTTGCCCGTCCAGACACCTCCAGCTAGTCTCTCATTGGTTCTCCCTATTCCTGTTCATCTTCCGCAGAAATTGCAAATTGGGCCAAACAGGAGGTTAAAGGCACTGACTCTCCAAGTGGGGAGAGCGTTAGTACTGCGTCTGGAACGTTGCACCCGAGTACCAGGTGACAGAAACTGAGACACATTTGAACATGTTTCCCGATCACATGGTGGATCATACCCTGGGTTCCACATGCATGTTTTAGCTGAAGGAAGAATCCCTTAAACCTGGAGAGTAGAGACCCATGGAATGGGTACCATGCAATATGACTTCAAGGGGTCTGCATTTGTTCACCGAACCACACCAATCCTATCACTGCTGCGTTTATGCCGCTGTACACATGCTTGATTCTCTTTCGGAGACATATCAATCCATAGGTTTTAAGATTCTTACTAGTCAGGTATATTCTTAGTCGTTTAATATGGGATGTTGAGTCCATTTCTTTGAGCAAGGAGTAGCTCTTGTCTATTACATATTTGGTTTATAGAACGGTATCTGTGCTCATTTCAATCTCTAGTTTTATGTAGCACCCCAACTCACCTTTCCCCTTAAGCAAGCATAAGTTGGTTTTCTAAATTAGAGACCCTGTTCTGTTTTGTAATTCAGTTCCTGTGTAGCCAAGTTTACATTCCGTGTATTAGTGATATCTTATGATGTTTCTTTTTTTGTGTGACTTATTTCACTTAGAATCATCGTACCTGAATCCACTCGTTATGCTGCTACGGGCCTGATGACATCGATTTCATGGCTGAGTGATACTGCATTTTACGTTAGTACCACATCTTCTTTATCCGTTTTTCGCTCTCTGCGATATTGACCTTGTACTGTAAACGAGGTTCTTGTAAACAGAGCCGTCCCAAACTTTGGGGTGGCTGTGTCTTTTTGATTTTCCTTTCCCTAAGCTATAGGACCATAAGTGGAAGTGCCCTAAGCTCTGTTGCTTTGTTTTTTAGATGTTTCAGTAAACACCATACACTTCTCCAGAGTGGCTGTTGGCAATTTACATCCCGCCCATCAGCATAACAAGGCTCCCAGTTTTCCATGGCCTGTCCTGCCTTTCTGGATTTTACACTTTTTTCAGATGGCCCTTTTGACCGGGGGGCAGTGAGACTTCATTGTAGTGCAGATTTCCTTTGCAAGCTTGCCTGGTTGGCCAAAAAGGGCGTATGCGCTTTTTCCTGAATATATTCAGGAAAAAACGCATACGCCCTTTTTGGCCAAGTGCATCATTGTCAACGTTCTTAGTCTTTTCATATGTTTTCAATGCAATTCCAGTCTACCTCCTGAAATCGGTTTCCTGCAATTTGCCTTGCTGTCAGTGCCTCTTCATAGCCTTACCTCCTTATACTTTTGGAAAATAGTTGGCCTTTATAAGTCTGCAGGTTTTTGAATTGCACTGGTCCTTAGCTCCGTGTTTCAGCTCTTATTTTTGTGATCTTGCCTCATATCCACAGGATTTCTTCAGGCCCTATTCTTCTTCTTCGGCGCCTTGCTCTGCCTTTGGTTAATTCTTCTTCCTGATGTGAAATTAGAGTGACATGTGCCCATTGAAACCGCTACAGCTATTTTCTCACTGGTTCCCCCTATTCCCATTCATCCTCCGCACTATCTGCAGACTGTGCGATACCGGAACTTAAAGGCATTGACTCTCCATGTGGAGATGTTGTTAGTAAAGTGGCTGGAATGTTGATCCGGAGCCCCAGGAGAGGAAAATGAGGTGCGTTTTAGAAACCTTTCCCGATCATATGGTATACCATCCGCTGGATTTCCCATGCATGGTTTAGCTGTAGGAAGATTCCCTTCAACCTGGAGTGTTGGGACCCTTGGAATGAGTAGCATGAAGTATTGCATTAAACTTTCGGCAGTTGCTCACCAAAGCTCACCAATGCTCTCAGCCCCAAGTGTCCAGCCTTATGTCTTATCCAGCTGTGGGTTTATATGTGGTCATTCCAGGTTGCATCACAGCCCCTGAGCGAATTTTGTAAGAATTTTTCTCTCTTTCATTGTTTCTGCGTTTTGGTTTTAAAATTTATTTCTATAATGGGGTTTAGCTCATTTTCACTGCTGTGTTTGCACCGCTCTGCGCACACTTGATTCCCTTATGGAGATATATCAATACATGGGTTTTAAGATTCTTATTACTCAGATATATTTCTCTGCGGTGTATAGGGTGTGTTGAGGCCAGTTCATTGAGCAAGGTGTAGATCTTGTCTAATACCTATTTGGTTTATTGAACGGTATCTGTGCTAATTTCAAACTCTGGTTTTATGCATCACCCCACCTCTCCTTTCCCCTTAAGCTGACATAAGTGTGTTTTCTAAATGTGAGACACTGTTCTGTTTTGTAATTCATTTTTTGTGCAGCCATATTTATCCTCCCTCTATAAGTGATATCTTATGATATGTTTGTTTTTCTGTTTGACTTATTTCAAGTAGTATTATCGGACCTAAATCCACTCTTTATCCTTCTACTAGCCTTATTACATTGATTTCATGGTGAAGAGTTATTCCATTGTACATAAGTACCACATTTTCTTTATCCATTGTTCTCTTTCCTGGGATATTTAAGGTGTACTGAAGTTGAGGTTCTTGTAAACAGAGTAGCCCTAAACTGTGGTGTGCTTGTGTCTTGTTGATTTTTAGACTTCCCTAGATATACTTCCATGATTGGAAGTGCCCTATGCTCTGTAGCTCTGTTTTTTAGATGATTTAGGAACCACCATACACTTCTCCAGAGTGGCTCTCGGCAGTTCACACACTGTCCATCAGCGTATAAAGGCTCCCTATTCTCCATGGCCTGTCCTGCATTTCTGGTTTTTACAATTTTTTCGGATGGCCCTTTTGACCGGTGGGAAATGAGACTTCTTTGTTGTGCACATTTGCATTACTTGCTTGCTTGGTTGCCCATAAAGTGCGTATGCGTTTTTTCCTGGATATATTCAGGAAAAAACGCATACTCCCTTTGGGGCCAACTGCATCATTGTCGAAATTCTGCCGCTTTTCATGTGCTTTAAAGACGAGTCCAATCTATCTCTTGAAATCTGTTTCTTGCAATTCTGTCTTGCATTCAGATCCTCTTCTTTGCCTTACCTCAACATATTTTTGGACGTTAGTTTTCATTTATAACTCTGCAGGTTTGTGAATTGCAGTGACCCTGAGCTCCATTTTTTAAGTTGCTCTTTTGTGAGCTGGCCTCAAAGCCGCAGAATTGCTTCAGGCCCTATTTTGGCTCCGGCGAGGCAGGCTGAGCCTTTTTTTAATTCTTATTCTTAATGGGAAATTAGAGTGACATGTGCCCGTCCAGACCCCTACAACTATTCTCTCATTGGTTCCCCGTCTTCCCGTTCATCCTCCTCACAATTTGCAAAATGTGTGAAACAGAAATTTAAATGTGCCGATTCTCTAAGTGGGGAGATTCTAAGTAACGTGGCTGGAATGATGAACAGGAGCACCAGGAGAGGATAAATGAGGTGCATTTTAGACACATCTCCCGATCACATGGTGTACAGTCCTCTGGGTTTTCCATGCATGTTTTAGCTGTAGGAAGATTCCTTGAACGTGCAGATTTGGGACCCATTGAATGGGTACCAGGTAGTATTACTTTAAAGGGTGTGCATTTCCTCACCCAACCTCACATTTCTCTTAGCGCGAACAGTTTCCAGCCTTATGTCTCATCCTGCTGTGGGTCTAGATGTGTTCAATCCATGTTGCATCACCATCCCTGAGGAAAAGTTGTAAGAGGTTTTCTCTGTCTCTCTGTCGTTTATTTTTTTCAATTTATTACTATATTGGTTACAGCTGATTTTCAAAGCTCTGTTTCTTGCTGCTGTACATCCACTTGATTCACGTACAGAGAGACATCAATAAATTCTTTTTCAGATTCTTACCAGTCATAGATATTCTTTTCCGGTGACTTGAGTGTGCTGAGTGCAGTTCTTTTAGCTACCGTGTAGGCCTTGTTGATTATCAATTTGGTATTTGGAATGGTATCTTTGCTAATTTCAACCTCCTGGATGATGCCTCACCCCTCCCCACCTTTCCCATTTAGCAGCCTTACGCGTGTTTTCTACATATTTGACTATGTTTTTGTTTTGTAATTTATTTCATGTGTAGCCATTTTGGGTTCCACCTTTAAGTGATATCTTATGAAATGTGTCTTTTTCTTTTTGAATTATGTCACTTAGAATGATCATACGTAACTCCTCCGGAGTTGTTACAACTGGCCATATTTCATTGATTTCCAGGCTGAGTAATATTCCACTCTACATAAGTACCACATCTCTATCCATTTTTTCCCTCCAGAGATATTTAAGTTATATCCTAGTCGAGGATGTTTTAAACAGAGAGGCAGTAAACATTGGGGTGCCTGTGTCCTCTCGATTTTTGTTTTTCCCAAGATATACGCCCATGAGTGCAAGTGCCCTATGCTCTGTAGCTCATTTTTTAGATGCTTTAGTAAACACAATACACTTCTCCAGAATGGCCGTTGGCAATATACATTTCCACTATAAGCCTCACAGGGCTCCCTCTTCTCCTTGCCCTGTCCTGCATTTCTGGTGTTTACACTTTATGAGGATGGCTCTTCTGACTGATGCGAAGTGATATCTTTTGTAGTATTGATTTCCAGTGCCCACCTGTTTGGTTGGCTAAGAAAGTGTATGCCCTTTTCTTGAATATATACAGAAAAAACCGCATACAGCCTTTTTGGCCAACTGCAATGTTGGCAATGTTCAGCCCCTTTTCTTGTGCTTAATGGCGAGTCCTTTCTACCTCCTCAAATCCCTTTCCTGCCATTCTCCCTTGCTTACCAATCCTTTTCTCTGACTTTCCTCAAGACATTTTTCAGTGATAGATATTTTCAACTCTGCAGTTTCATGAATTTTACTGCCCCTGAGTTCCATTGTTCAACTTGTGTTTATGGGAACTGGTCACAAAGCAGTGGGATTTCCTCAAGCCCTATACTGTTTCCATGGGCAACCCTAGCCTTTGGTCAATTCGTCTTCCTGATTGGAAATTAGAGTGACATGTGCCTGTCTGAACACCTAGGACTTGTCTCTCATTGTTCCTCATCCTTCCGCTTCATCCTCTGGGCAAATTCCAAACTGTACGCAACAGGATGTTGACAGTGCTGACATCTCCAAGTGGGGAGACTGTTAGTAAAGACTCTGGAGGGGTGAACCCGAGCACCAGGAGATGAGGAGATGAGATGCCTTTTCCAAACTCTTCCCGATCAGACGGTATACCATCCTCTGGGTGTGACAGACATGTTTTAGCAGTAGAAAGAGTCCCATTCATGTAAGGAGAACACCAGGGCTTTTTCAAAATCAGTGTCTCCCCGAAACCCAAACTGGGGAATTTTTTAAGCTACGGCTACACATATGTTCATTAAGGGCCTTGGGAAGTAGGCAGAGTCCAAACTTTAGATGATTGAAGTCTTCAGGTTCAGAAGCACTCACCACCGGCTTCCCTTAGGTTACACTTTAACTGTCATTGATAGATGATGTCAATAAAAATATCTATTCTTTTTCCGATTATTTCCCCTTATAGCTTATTGCAAAATATTGAGTGTAGTTCCCTGTGCTATACAGTAGTTCCTTGTTGATGATCTATTTTATACATAGCAGTGTGTATGTGTTAATTCCAAACTGTTAATTTATCCCTCCTCCCACCTTTCCCCTTTGGTAATAATAAATTATAAGATTTTATACTTCTCAGAAATGGGGGAGCTGAAAGAGAGGTATCATTTTCAATGGAAAAGCATTTAAAACAAGATTGAAGCTTTAACCAAGATTATTAGATGTACATCCTTGGAAAGAAATCACTTCATTTCTCTAATATTGACCTGACAAATAAGACAACCCTTTTCACTGAACTTGCTTATAATAAAGTGATGGAAATATCAAATGGAAGTGTTAGAAACATCTTATTTTACCCGAGCCTTATAAACTGTTCTATGTTAACTAGAGTTTGGCTCACACATCTGTTCATTGAAGTTACAATAGTCTCAATTTCTGTTACTGATCCTCCAGAGTGGACCCCAACAAGTGTCCCCCTGCCCAGTGTCATTGGGGCCAACAGATCGAGACTGAGTTTGGTTCACAAGCAAAGGAAACTTTATATTTTGATCAGAGAATGGAGAGGTGAGAGCATGCACTACCCCGTGGGCTGTGGGCTGGGCTGCTGTGTAGAGATCCTGTCAGAGTCAGTGGGAGGGAGGGGGCGGAGCTCTCGAGGGCCGGGTTGGCTGCAGCTCAGGCTCTATATCTCGGAGTCTGCACTGGGCCCCAGGAGCTGAGGTGTCGACCCAGCCATTCTGCACTAGGAAATCTGGTCTGAAGTGCCGGGTGTGGAACCTCTGCATGCGGGACCCTAGGAGCACGTGACATTAGACAAAGCACAAAGGATAAAAAAGGTCAGACTTGACTTTATTGCCCAGATTCTATTTTTATCTCCCAGGGATTTTTCATGGGCTTTGCTGGGGACAAACCCCTCCTCTGCCTTTTGTCCCGTTCCTCATTCTTGGAGTGCTGAGGGTGCAGACCCTTCTTCTGTAACTGCTGAGTGCTGAGTTGGGAGCCCTCATACCAGGGGACGAGGGTCAGAACTTCTCCCCAGCAGCCTCCAGGTGACGTTGATTGGCCCCAGGACCCCTGCCTCCCTGCTCGTCCGCCTGAGCACCAGCATTGGAAGTGTTATAGATTCTAATGACCTTTAAGGGTCCAGGAAAGAGATGTGCAGAGACGCTGTGGGGGCCGGTTTCACCCCGCCCCACATTTGTTCGACCACCTTAGGCTGACCGTTTCTGCCAGCCTAGATGCTCTGACCAGTAGTCTGCTCTTTCTTCAGTTAGGCCCCTGAATTAACGTAAAAACAGCACCAGGTGTCAGAGCCCTGCCCGCTCAACTCCCAGACAGTCCAGGGTCAGTGGTGATCAAGGACCATGATGGCCACTGAGTCAACAGCCTTTTGAAGTAAACAGGAGTCCAGCCGGTCTTATTGGCCACCATCATCACGGTGTCTGTAGGCTTTTCTATGGTGACAGTGTGATATACGGTTCCCCCGCCAAGATTATTAGCTCCCCTCCGGGTGCAGTAAGTCCTGCAAGCAGTAGTCTACTCCTTCGGGACACACTATTGTTGTTTTATGAGAGAAACTCCAGGTCAAGTGATGTTCACACGAGTCGTCATGGTGCCCTGCTGCCCCCGGTTATCTCTCTGGATGTTGGAGTTGGAGGGCCTCCTCACTCGAGGTCGGTGTGCCCACGGAGCGAACCCTGCAACTTCAGGGCATGGTTGGTGATTAGGATCACCACGTGGGGTCCTTTTCCCTTAGGAGGGAGGTGGCCTTTTGGGCTGCTGATTTCCAGGGTTTTAGATACCGCCAGTATCTTGGCCAGATGTGGCAGTGGGCCAAGCCCCTTGGTGACTGTAGTTTATCCTACGTGGATGGCATTCTTGCGTTGTTCCATTTCAAGTGGTCCCAGTTTTTGCACTAATTCTCCAATGGCGATTCACCTTTCACCGGGAATGGAAAGGTCAAAGGGTTTAGCTCAATTAGGGAGTTCCAGGGCAAGGGTCTGAATTGACTGCTCTTTCCATTCTTGAAAGGCCACTTCTGGATTCTGTTCAAAAGGATCATCATCTTTTCCTTTCAGTGTTTCATATAGAGGCCCAGCTAGTAGACTGTAGTTAGGGATCCAGAAGCAGCAAACCCTGGCCTCCCCAGGAACCCCTAAGCTGTCTTCTCATTTTAGAAAGGGGTAAGGCTGCAAATGGTTTCTTCCCTTTCCTGGGATGGGCTTCTCCGACCTTGTGTGAGAATGAAGCCCAGGCAGGTCACTGCAGTCTGTGATATTTGAGCTTTTTCTTGGACAACTTCTATCCTTTATTGGCTTGGTAGTTCAGAGGCCTCCTTAGTAGGGCTGGCGATCAGAATGTCGTCTGCATATTGAAGGAGGGTTTCCTTTTCCAGAGGTAGAACTTTTCGGTCTTTAGCTAAGCTTTCCCCAAAGATGGTGTGGGAATTTTTGAACCCTTGGGGCAAGACGGCCCGGAAGTATTGTTTTAGTTGTATGTTGAGTCCTGCCACTCACAAGCCAAAATTTCTTGTGACTCTGGGACTAATGGAATACAAAAGAAGGCATCGTTGAAGACTAATACAGAATACCATGTCCTGGTGGTTGGTAGAATGACCAGCAGGGTGTAGGAATTAGGAGCAACTGGAGGTATATCCTCGGTGGCTTCACTGACTGTCCTGACATCCTTTACCAGGTCCCCAGCAGCCCATGGGGCTCTCGTTGTCAGGCCAATCCCAGGATATGGAGCTCTCCTGGGCAGGTACCCCACCCCCAACCCAGCCCACGGGGCTCTCGTGGTCAGACCCCTCCCAGGATACAGAGCTACCCTTGCAGGTACCGTGGCAGGGCTGGGCACACAGGAACCGTGCACATAGCCCTCATTGAAGAACACCCCCAGCTCACCTGTCGCTCAGAGCTGACACAGAGCACCTCAGAGCAGGACTTGAACTAACAAACAGCAGCTCCGACAGGTCTGTGGCCCTGGGCATCACTCTGTGTGGCCTCCCTCCACCTGGTCTTCCAGAGACTTCCACTGCACCCGGGGCACCAGGCCTCTGTCTCCAACCACCACCCACCCCTCCTCTCCCTGACTCCTGGGTTCCTCTCATTAGGAGAGGGTTTTCTTGAAGTTGTCTCCCACTCATGGGCCAGATAAAATGATTAGAAAACAAGCCAAAGCTGCAGCCCCTTGTCTATCCTGACTCTCAGGAGCCCACACCTGTTCCTTGGACCTGGCCGGTTCAGCAAGTTCCATTTTCTGCAACTGTGAGCCCCTGAGGGGTGATGATTGGCTGACCTGGGCAGCCTTACCGTGCCGGCCAGCCCTCCCCAGGTGTGCCTGGGTTGAGATCAATATAAATACCACTCCAGGCAGCAAGAGCCCCTGCAGCTGTGTCTGACGCCATTTTCTCTGCCCTGTCAGCAGTCTCGGGGCTGGGCTGGTGGGAGGGAGTGAGAGGCCACGGCTTTGTGGGTGGCCCAGTGTGAGTGGGGCTCTGCTGGACTTTCTGCAGCAGTTGCCAGGCTGCCACCTGCTAAAGAAGAGGATGTGTCACCCATACCTGCTGCTGGAGTTTCTCCCTGGGCAGAGGTGAGGAAGGAAAAAAGCAGTGGGGGCAGGGACAGGACGGGTATCTCAGGCAGGGAAATGGAAATCTTCCAGAAGAGCACCCAGGGCCAGGACCATCCTGGCTGGCCTGCAGGCACCAAGTCAGCTGGCATGCTGTCACTCGTGTGGCTCCATGGCCCTTCCTCTAGGCTTTCAAGTCCTTGTATATATTCAGGTGTTTTACCTGGGAAGGGTGGGAACAGTTCAGCAGCAACTGGCCTGGGGCTCAGCTCACGTTTACTCACAGATGCCTCGGCACGGTGCCCCAGCTTTGCAATGAGGACGCTTGTTGTGTGGGGGCTGCTGGCTGAATGGGAGACGATTCCCCACCACTGACCAACTTCAGAATTGTTTACAACTGGAGCAAGTGCCCTGATACGGTTTTCCTCTGAGTAACTGGTGGGTTCTGTTTTTTTTTTCTCTTTTTCGTTTTTGGTTCAAGGTAGATTTTATTCCTCTTTTTTGTATTTACAGATATAAGCATGGAAATAATTTATTCATATAAATACATGTATGTGAAGGGAATAATTGTTTTTTCTGTTTTATTTTTTAAATTTTATTTCTTTTTAATTTTGAATTGTATTTTATATTTTTATACAGCAGGTTCTTATTGGTTATCTATTTTATACATATAAATGTTTACATGCCAATCCCAATCTCTCAACTCCTCCCACCACCACCCCCCCAAGAGCTTTCCCCCCTTGTTGTCCATACGATTGTTGTCTACATCTGTTGCTCTAGTTATGCCTTGCAAAACGGTTAATCTGTACAGTTTTTCTAGGTTCCACATATATGCATGAATATACAAGATTTGTTTTTCTCTTTCTGACTTACTTCACTGTATGATAGTCTCTAGATCCATCGACGTCTCTACAAATGACCCAATTTCATTCCTTTCATGGCTTAGTAATATTCCATTTTATATATGTACCACATCTTTATGCATTCGTCTGTCTGTGGGCATTTAGGTTGCTTCCATTACCTCGATATTGTAAATAGTGATGCAATGAACATTGGGGTGAATGTCTCTTTTTGATTTATGGTTTTGTCTGGGTATATGTCCAGTACTGGGATTGCTGTATCATATGGTAATTCTATTATTAGTTTCTTAAGAAACTCCATATTGTTCTCCATAGTGACTGTAACAATTTATATTCCCAACAATAGTGGAAGAGGCTTCCTTTTCTCCACACCCTTTCCAGCATTTGTTGTTTGTAGATTTTCAGATGATGCCCATTCTAACAGGTGTGAGGTGATACCTCATTGTTGAGTCCATTTCGATGAACAAGGGGTAGGTCTTGTCTATTACATATTTGGCTTATGGAACGGTATCTGTGCTAATTTCAAACTCTGGTTTTATGCAGCACCCCAACTCACCTTTCCCCTTCAGCAAGCATAAGTTGGTTTTCTAAACTTGAGACCCTGTTCTGTTTTGTAATTCAGTTCATGTGTAGCCAAGTTTACATTCCGTGCATTAGTGATACCTTATGATGTTTCTTTTCCTGTGTGACTTATTTCACTTAGAATCATCGTGCCTCAATCCACTCATTATGCTGGTACCGGCCTGGTGACACAGATTTCATTGCTGAGTGATATTGCATTGTACATAAGTACCACAACTTCTTTATCCAGTTTTTGCTCTCTGTGATATTGAACTTGTACCGTAAACGAGGTTCTTGTAAACAGAGCCGTCCCAAATTTTGGGGTGGCTGTGTCTTTTTGATTTTAATTTCCCTAAGCTATAGGACCATAAGCGGAAATGCCCTAGACTCTGTTGCTTTGTTTTTCAGATGTATCAGGAAACACCATACACTTCTCCAGAGTGGCTGTTGGCAATTTACATCCCGCCCATCAGCATAACAAGGCTCCTTTTTCCCCATGGCCTGTCTTGCCTTTCTGGATTTTACACTTTTTTCAGATGGCCCTTTAGACCGGGGGGAAGTGACACTTCATAGTAGTTCGGATTTCCATTGCAAGCTTGCTTGGTTTGCCAAAAAGGGCGTATGTGTTTTTTCCTGAATATATTCAGGAACAAACTCATACGCCCTTTTTTGCCAAGTGCATCATTGTCGATGTTCTGCCTCTTTTCCTATGCTTTAAATGCATATCCTGTGTACCTCCTGAAATCGGTTTCCTGAAATTCTGCCCCGCTTTCAAGTCCTCTTCGCAGCCTTACTTCAATATATTTTTGGACGTTATCTGTCATTTATAACTCTGCAGGTTTGTGAATTACAGGGCCCCTGAGCTCCTTTCTTCAACTCGCTTTCTTGTGAGCTGGCCGCAAACCCACAAGACTGCTTCAGGCCCTAATCTGCTTCTGGCAGGGCACGCTGAGCCTTTGGTTAATTCCTCTTCCTGGTGGGAAATGAGTGTTAAATATGCCCGTCCAGACACCTACCTCACTCTCAACCCCTTGGTGACCTGGGTCCTCTGGTTTGTGGCCACCTTTGCTGGGTTCCTCACCTTTCGATGATGTGGCCCCACTAGTGTGAGGACACTCCTGCCTGGTTCTCAACCCCGTGGTTATGTGGACCCCGTGGTGAGAGTCTGTTCCTGGCTGTGTTCCTCACCCTTCTGTGAGGGAGACCCTCTGCTGATAGGTCACTCCTGCATGGCTGGCACACATTGCCTTCGTGAAGTCAGCCATGTGGTGGCTGTAGGAGTGTGCTGGGAATCTCCTCCCCCCGGTGATGAGGGCCCTTTGCATTAGGCCCAAACTGCTGGGCTCACCAACTTTTCTTAGTGAGCCCAATGATGCTTGGGCACTCCTCTTAGGATCCCATCTCCATGGGGATGTGGGCCTTCTGCTCTGAGGTCCCAACGGCTGGGTTGTTCACATTTTCATGATGTGGGCTCTCTGGTGTTAGTTCACAGAGGCCTGGATCCCATAGCCTCTGTGCTCTTGGCCGCCTGTTGGGAGGTTCCAACTGCTGGATTCCTCACCTTCCTTATTCTTTGGGCCCTCTGTTGTGAGGATCATCCTGAATGCCTCACTCCCATTCCCTTTGTGATGTGTGTCCTCTGATTTGAGGCCACATGTGCTGGGTTCCGCACCTTTCGATGATGTGGCCCCACTGGAGGGAAGACAGTCCTGACTGGTTCCCATCTCCTTGCTGATGTGGGCCCTCAGGTGAGAGTCTGATCCTGGCTGGGTTCCTCACCCTTCTGTGAGGTGGGCCCTCTGCTGTGAGGTCAGTCATGCCTGTCTGACACATGTCACCTTGGCGACGTGGGCCCTCTGGTGGCAATTGGAGTGTGCTGGGATCCTCCTCCCCTCGGTGATGAGGGCCCTCTTGCCTTAGGCCACAACTGCTGGGCTCCCCACATTTTCTGATGTGTGCCAAGTGAGTGAGGACACTCTTGCCACGTTCCCATCCCCATGGGGATATGGGCCTTCTGCTCTGAGGTCAAAACGGCTGGCTTGCTCACAGTACCATGATGTGGGCCCTCTGC
The DNA here is from genome assembly GCF_964374135.1 of Grampus griseus. Taxonomy (NCBI): domain Eukaryota; kingdom Metazoa; phylum Chordata; class Mammalia; order Artiodactyla; family Delphinidae; genus Grampus; species Grampus griseus. Next base: position 174,901 of record NW_028133379.1, read on the forward strand.
TGTGAGTTCACTCCGGCAAGGATCCCTTATCATCGGTGCTCTGAGGCGCCTGCTGGGAGGTTCCAAATGCTGGATTCCTCAACTTTTTTATTCTATGTGCCCTCTGTTGTGAGGTTCCTCCTGCCTGCCTCACTGCCAGCCCCTTGGTGATGACTTTCCTATGGCTTGAGGCCACATGTGCTGCGTTCCTCAACTTTCGATGATGTGGCCCCACTCGTGTGAGGACACTCCTGCCTGGTTCCCATCCCCTTGGTGAGGTGGGCCCTCTGGCGAGAGTCTAATCCTGGCTGGGTTCCTCAACGTTCTGTGAGGTAGGCCCTCTGCTGTGAGGTCACTCCTGCCTGGCTGGCACACGTCACCTTGGAGACGTGAGCCCTCTGGTGGCAGTTGGAGCATGCAGGGTGCCTCCTCCTCTCGGTGATGACGGCCCTCTGGCATCAGGCCCTAAATGGTGGGCTCCCCACATTTTCTGATGTGCGCCCAGTGGTGCGAGGACACTCCAGCCAGGTTCCCATTCCCATGGGGATGTGGACCTTCTGCGCTGAGGTCCCAACGCCTGGGTTGCTCACAGTTTTATGATGTGGGCCCTCTGCTGTGAGTTCACTGCGGCCTGGATCCCATAGCCTCGGTGTTCTGAGCCGCCTGCTGGAAGTTCTAAATGCTGGAATCCTCACGTTTTTTATATTATGTGCCCTGTGTTGTGAGGCTACTCCTGCCTGTCTCACTCCAAGGCCCTTGGTGATGTGGGTCCTCTGGTTTGAGGACACATGTGCTGGGTTCCTCACCTTTCGATGATGAGGCCCCACTGGTGTGAGGATAATCCTGGCTGGTTCCCATCCCCTTTGTGATGTGGGCCCTCTGGTGAGAGTCTGATCCTGGCTGGGTTCCTCACCCTTCTGTGAGGTGGGCCGTCTGCTGTGAGGTCACTCCTGCCTGGCTTGCTCTCAGCTCGCCTTGTGGACATGAGCCCTCTGGTGGCACTTGGAGCCTGCTGGGAGCCTCCTCCCCTCGGTGATGAGGGCCCTCTGGTGTCAGGCCCTAACGGCTGGGCTCCCCACATTTTGTGATGTGCGCCCAGTGGTTCGAAGACACTCCAACCAGGTTCACATCCCCATTTAGATGTGGGTCTTCTGCTCTGAAGTCCCAACGGCTGGGTTGTTCACAGTTTCATGATGTGGGCTCTCTGCTGTTAGTTCACTCTGGCCTGGATGCCATAGACTCTGTGCTCTGGGCCGCCTGCTGGGAGGTTCCAACTGCTCGATTCCTCAACTTTTGTATTCTATGGGTCCTGTGTTGCGATGCTCCTCCTGCCTGCCTCACTCACAACCCCTTCGAGATGTGGGTCCTCTGGTTTGAGGCCACATGTGCTGGGTTCCGCAACTTTCAATGATGTGGCTCCACTGGTGTGAGGACACTCCTGCCTGGTTCCCATCCCCTTGGTGATGTGGGCCTTCTGGTGACAGTCTTATCCTGGCTGGGTTCCTCACTCTTCTGTGAGGTAGGCCCTCTGCTGTGAGGTCAATCCTGCCTGACTTGCACACATCACCTTGGCGATGTGGGCCCTCTGTTGGCACATGGAACCTGCTGGGAGCCTCCTCCCCTCAGTGATGACGGTCCTCTAGCATCAGGCCCTAACTGCTGGGCTCCCCACGTTTTCTGATGTGAGCCCAGTGATGCCAGGACACTCCTGTCAGGTTCCAATCCCCATGGGGATGTGGGCCTTCTGCTCTGAGGTCCCAACGCCTGGGTTGCTCACAGTTTCATGATGTGGGCTCTCTGCTGTTAGTTCACTCCTGCCTGCATCCCATAGCTTCTGTGCTCTCGGCCGCCTGCTGGGAGGTTCAAAATGCTGGATTCCTCACTTTTTTTATTCTTTGGGTCCTCTGTTTTTAGGCTACTCCTACCTGCCTCACTCCCATCCCCTTTGTGATGTATGTCCTCTGATATGAGGCCGCATGTGCTGGGTTCCTCACCTTTCGATGATGTGGCCCCACTGGTGGGAGGACAGTCCTGACTGGTTCCCATCCCCTTGGTGTTGTGGGTCCTCTGGCGAGAGTCTCATCCTGCCTCGGTTCCTCACCCTTCTGTGAAATAGGCCCTCTGCTGTGAGGTCACTACTGCCTGGCTGGCGCATGCCACCTTGTAGACGTGGGCCCTCTGTTGGCAGTTGGAACCTGTTGGGAGTCTCCTCCCCTCAGTTATGAGGGCCCCCTGGCGTCAGGCCCTAACTGCTGGGCTCCTAACATTTTCTGATATGTGCTAAGTGGTGCGAGGCCACTCCTGCCAGGTTCCCATCCCAATGGGGATGTGGGCCTTCTGTTCTGTGGTCCCAACGGCTGGGCTGCTCACAGGTTCATGACGTGGGCCCTCTGCTGTGAGTTCACTGCGGCCTGGATCTCATAGCCTCGGTGCTCTGGGCCGCTTGCTGGGAGGTTCCAACTGCTGGATTCCTCAACTTTTATATTCTATGGACCCTGTGTTGTGAGGCTGGTCCTGCCAGCCTCATTCCGAACCCCTTGGTGATGTGGTTCCTCTGGTTTGAGGCTACATGTGCTGGGATCCTCACCTTTCGATGATGTTGTCCCACTGGTGTGGGGACACTCCTGCCTGGTTCCCATCCCCTTGGTGATGTGGGCCCTCTGGTGAGAGTCTGATCCTGGCTGTGTTCCTCATCCTTCTGTGAGGTGGGCCCTCTGCTGTGAGGTCACTCCTGCCGGGCTGGCACACATCGCCTTGGTGACGTTGGCCCTCTGGTGGCAGCTGGAGCCTGCTGGGAGCCTCGTCCCCTCGGTGATGAGTGCAGTCTAGCGTCAGGCCCTAACTTCTGAGCACCCCACGTTTTCTGATGTGAGCCCAGTGATGCCAGGACACTCCTGTCATGTTCCCATCACCATGGGGATGTGGGCCTTCTGCTCTGAGGTCCCAATGTCTGGGTTGCTCACAGTTTCATGATGTGGGCTGTCTGGTGTTAGTTCACTCTGGCCTGGATCCCCTAGCCTCTGTGCTCTGGGCCGCCTGCTGGGAGGTTCCAACTGCTGGATTCCTCACCTTTCTTATTTTTGGACCCTCTGTTGTGAGGCTCCTCCTGCCTGCCTCACTCCCAGCCCCTTGGTGATGGGTGTCCTATGGTTTGAAGCCACATGTTCTGGGTTCCTCACCTTTAGATGATGTGGCCCTACTCATGTGAGGACACTCCTGCCTGGTTCCAATCCATTTGGTGATGTGGGCCCTCTGGTGCGAGTCTGATCCTGACTGGGTTCGTCACACTTCTCTGAGGTGGGCCCTCTGCTGTGAGGTCATTCGTGCCTGGTTGGCACACATCGCCTTGGCGACGTCAGCTCTCTGGTGGCAGTTGGAGCCTGCTGGGAGCCTCCTTCCCTTGGTGATGAGGGTCCTCTGGCGTCAGACCCTAACTGCTGGTCTCCCAAAATTTTCTGATACGTTCTCAGTGGTGCGAGGACACTCCTACCAGATTTATATCCCCATGGGGATGTGAGCCTCGTGCTCTGAGGTCCCAATGGCTGGGTTGCTCAGTTTCATGACATGGACCCTCTTCTGTGAGTTTACTGTGACCTGGATCCCATAGCCTCGGTGTTCTGGGCCGCCTGCTGGGAGGTTCCAACTGCTGGATTCCTCACTTTTTTATTCTATGGGCCCAGTGTTGTGAGGCTACTCCTGCCTGCCTCACTCCGAGGCACTTGGTGATGTGGGTCCTCTGGTTTGAGGACACATGTGCTGAGTACCTCACCTTTCAATGATGTGGCCCCACTGGTGTGAAGACACTCCTGCCTGGTTCCCATCCCCTTGGTGATGTGGGCCCTCTGGTGAGAGTCTGATGTTGGCTGGGATTCTCACCCTTATGTGAGGTGGGACCTCTGCTGTGAGGTAACTCCTGCCTGGCTTGCTCACGTTGCCTTGGCAACGTGAGCACTCAGGTGGCAGTTGGAGCCTGCTGGGAATCTCCTCCCCTCGGTTATGAGAGCTCTGGATAAAACAAATATGCCCTTTTTTGCCAAGTGCATTATTTTCCAAGTTCTGTCTCTTTTCCTATGCTTCAAGAGTGACTCCCGTGTACCTTCTGAAATCAGTTTCCAGCAATTCTGCCCCGCATTCAAGTCTTCTTCGCAGCCTTACTTCAGTATAATTTTGGATGATACCTGTCATTTATAACTCTGCAGGTTTGTGAATTACAGTGCCCCTGAGCTCCTTTCTTCAACTTGCTTTCTTGTGAGCTGGCCGCAAAACCGCAGGATTGCTTCAGGCCCTAGTGTGGTTCCGGCATGGCACGCTGAGCCTTTGGTTATTTCCTCTTCCTGGTGGGAAATGAGAGTTAAATTTGCCCGTCCAGACACCTCCAGCTAGTCTCTCATTGGTTCTTCCTATTCCTGTTCATTTTCCCCAGAAATTGCAAACTGGGCCAAACAGGAGGTTAAAGGCACTGACTCTCCAAGTGGGGAGAGTGTTAGTAAAGCATCAGGAATGTTGCACCCGAGTACCAGGGGACGAAAACTGAGACACATTTGAACACGTTTCCCGATCACACGGTGGATCATACTGTGGGTTCCACATGCATGTTTTAGCTGAAGGAAGAATCCCTTAAACCTGGAGAGTTGAGACCCATGGAATGGGTACCATGCAATATGACTTCAAAGGGTCTGCATTTGCTCACCGAACCTCACCAATCCTATCAGTGCTGTGTTTATGCTGCTGTACACACGCTTGATTCTCTTTCGAAGACATATAAATCCATAGTTTTTAAGATTCTTTCTAGTCAGGTATATTCTTAGGCGTTTAATAAGGGGTGTTGGGTGCACTTCGTTGAGCAAGGAGTAGCTCTTGTCTATTACATATTTGGCTTATGGAACGGTATCTGTGCCAATTTCAATCTCTGGTTTCATGCAGCACCCCAACTCACCTTTCCCCTTAAGCAAGCATAAGTTGGTTTTCTACATTTGAGTTCCTGTTCTGTTTTGTAATTCAGTTCCTGTGTAGCCAAGTTTACATTCCATGTATTAGTGATATCTTATGATGTTTAATTTTCTGTGTGACTTATTTCACTTAGAATCATCGTACCTGCATCCACTCATTATGCTGCTACGGGCCTGATGACACAGATTTCATTGCTGAGTGATATTGCATTGTACGTAAGTACCACAACTTCTTTATCCATTTTTTGCTTTCTGTGATATTGAACTTGTACCGTAAATGAGGTTCTTGTAAACAGAGCCGTCCCAAACTTTGGGGTGGCTGTGTCTTTTTGATTTTAATTTCCCTAAGCTATAGGACCCTAAGTGGAAGTGCCCTAGGCTCTGTTGCTTTGTTTTTTAGATGTTTCAGGAAACACCATACACTTCTGCAGAGTGGCTGTTGGCAATTTACATCCCGCCCATCAGCATAACAATGCTCCCAGTTCTCCATGGCCTGTCCTGCCTTTCTGGATTTTACACTTTTTTCAAATGGCCCTTTTGACCAGGGGGCAGTGAGACTTCATTGTAGTGCAGATTTCCTTTGCAAGCTTGCTGGGTTGGCCAAAAAGGGCGTATGCGTTTTTTCCTGAATATATTCAGGAAAAAACGCATACGCCCTTTTTGGCCAAGTGCATCATTGTTTACGTTCTGCCTCTTTTCTTATGCTTTACATGCAATTCCTGTCTACCTCCTGAAATCGGTTTCCTGCAATTCTGCCCAGCTTTCTAGTCCTCTTGGCAGCCTTACTTCAATATATTTTTGGACGATAGCTGTCATTTATACCTCTGCAGGTTTGTGAATGACAGTGCCCCTTAGCTCCTTTCTTCAACTTGCTTTCTTGTGAGCTGGCTGCAACACTGCAGGATTGCTTCAGGCCCTAGTGTGGTTCCGGCATGGCACACTGAGCCTTTGGTTAATTCCTCTTCCTGGTGGGAAATGAGAGTTAAATTTGTCCGTCCAGACACCTCCAGCTAGTCTCTCATTGGTTTTCCCTATTCCTGTTCGTTTTCAGCAGAAATTGCAAACTGGGCCAAACAGGAGGTTAAAAGCCCTGACTCTCCAAGTAGGGAGAATGTTAGTAAAGCATGTGGAATGTTGCACCCGAGTACCAGGGGACGAAAACTGAGACACATTTGAACACGTTTCCCGATCACTCGGTGGATTATACTCTGGGTTCCACATGCATGTTTTAGCTGAAGGAAGAATCCCTTAAACCTGGAGAGTTGAGACCCATGGAAAGGATACCATGCAATATGACTTCAAAGGGTCTGCATTTGCTCACCAAACCTCACCAATCCTATCACTGCTGCGTTTATGCCGCTGTACACACGCTTGATTCTCTTTCGGAGACATATAAATCCATAGGTTTTAAGATTCTTACTAGTCAGGTATATTCTTAGGCGTTTAATATGGCGTCTTGAGTCCACTTCGTTGAGCAAGGAGTAGCTCTTGTCTATTACATATTTGGCTTATGGAACGGTATCTGTGCCAATTTCAATCTCTGGTTTCATGCAGCACCCCAACTCACCTTTCCCCTTCAGCAAGCATAAGTTTGTTTTCTACATTTGAGTTCCAGTTCTGTTTTGTAATTCAGTTTCTGTATAGCCAAGTTTACATTCCGTGTATTAATGATATCTTATGATGCTTCTTTTTCTGTGTGACTTATTTCACTTAGAATCATCGTACCTGAATCCACTCATTATGCTGCTACTGGCCTGATGACATAGATTTCATTGCTGAGTGATATTGCATTGTACGTAAGTACCACAACTTCTTTATCCATTGTTCACTTTCTGCGATATTGAACTTGTACTGTAAACGAGGTTCTTGTAAACAGAGCTGTCCCAAACTTTGGGGTGGCTGTGTCTTTTTGATTTTAATTTCCCTAAGCTATAGGACCATAAGTGGAAGTGTCCTAGGCTCTGTTGCTTTGTTTTTTAGATGTTTCAGGAAACACCATACACTTCTCCAGAGTGGCTGCTGGCAATTTACATCCCGCCCATCAGCATAACAAGGCTCCCAGTTCTCCATGGCCTGTCTTGCCTTTCTGGATTTTACACATTTTTCAGTTGGCCCTTTTGACCGGGGGGCAGTGAGACTTCATTTTAGTGCAGATTTGCTTTGCAAGCTTGCTTGGTTGGCCAAAAAGGGCGTATGCGTTTTTTCCTGAATATATTCAGGAAAAAACGCATACGCCCTTTTTGGCCAAGTGCATCATTGTGGACGTTCTGCCTCTTTTCCTATGCTTTACATGCAATTCCAGTCTACCTCCTGAAATTGGTTTCCTGCAATTCTGCCCCGCTTTCAAGTCCTCTTGGCAGCCTTGCTTCAATATATTTTTGGACGATAGCTGTCATTTATAACTCTGCAGTTTTGTGAATTACAGTGCCCCTGAGCTCCTTTCTTCAACTCCCTTTCTTGTGAGCTGGCCGCAACACTGCAGGATTGCTTCAGACCCTAGTGTGTTTTCGGTATGGCTCGCTGACCCTTTGGTTAATTCCTCTTCTTGGTGGGAAATGAGAGTTAAATTTGCCCGTCCAGACACCTCCAGCTAGTCTCTCATTGGTTCTCCCTATTCCTGTTCATTTTCCGCAGAAATTGCAAACTGGGCCAAACAGGAGGTTAAAGGCACTGACTCTCCAAGTGGGGAGAGTGTTAGTAAAGCGTCTGGAATGTTGCACCCGAGTACCATTGGAAGAAAACTGAGACACATTTGAACACGTTTCCCAATCACACGGTGGATCATACTCTGGGTTCCACATGCATGTTTTAGCTGAAGAAAGAATCCCTTAAACCTGGAGAGTTGAGACCCATGGAATGGGTACCATGCAATATGACTTCAAAAGGTCTGCATTTGCTCACCGAACCTCACCAATCCTATCACTGCTGCGCTTATGCAGCTGTACAGACGCTTGATTCTCTTTCGGAGACATATAAATCCATAGGTTTTAAGATTCTTACTAGTCAGTTATATTCTTAGGCGTTTAATATGGGGTGTTGAGTCCACTTCGTTGAGCAAGCAGTAGCTCTTGTCTATTACATATTTGGCTTATGGAACGGTATCTGTGCTAATTTCAATCTCTGGTTTTATGCAGCACCCCAACACGCCTTTCCCCCTAAGCAAGCATAAGTTTGTTTTCTACATTTGAGACCCTGTTCTGTTTTGTAACTCAGTTCCTGTGTAGCCAAGTTTACATTCCATGTAGTAGTGATACCTTATGATGCTTCTTTTTCTGTGTGACTTATTTCACTTAGAATCATCATACCTGAATCCACTCATTATGCTGCGACTGGCCTGATGACATAGATTTCATTGCTGAGTGATACTGCATTGTACGTAAGTACCACTACTTCTTTATCCATTTTTCGCTTTCTGTGATATTGAACTTGAACCGTAAATGAGGTTCTTGTAAACAGAGCCGTCCCAAACTTTGGGGTGGCTGTGTCTTTTTGATTTTAATTTCCCTAAGCTATAGGACCATAAGTGGAAGTGCCCTAGGCTCTGTTGCTTTGTTTTTTAGATGTTTCAGGAAACACCATACACTTCTCCAGAGTGGCTGTTGGCAATTTACATCCCGCCCATCAGCATAACAAGGCTCCCAGTTCTCCATGGCCTGTCCTGCCTTTCTGGATTTTACACATTTTTCAGATGGCCCTTTTGACGGGGGAGCAGTGAGACTTCATTGTAGTGCAGATTTCCTTTGCAAGCTTGCTTGGTTGGCTAAAAAGTGCATATGCGTTTTTTCCTGAATATATTCAGGAAAAAACGCATACGCCGTTTTTGGCCAAGTGCATCACTGTGGACGTTCTGCCTATTTTCCTATGCTTTACAAGCAATTCCAGTCTACCTCCTGAAATTGGTTTCCTGCAATTCTGCCCCGCTTTCAAGTCCTCTTGGCAGCCTTACTTCAATATATTTTTGGACGATAGCTGTCATTTATAACTCTGCAGGTTTGTGAATTACAGTGCCCCTGAGCTCCTTTCTTCAACTCGCTTTCTTGTGAGCTGGCCGCAACACCGCAGGATTGCTCCAGGCCCCAGTGTGGTTCCGGCATGGCACGCTGAGCCTTTGGTTAATTCCTCTTCCTGGTGGGAAATGAGAGTTAAATTTGCCCGTCCAGACACCTCCAGCTAATCTCTCATTGGTTCTCCCTATTCCTGTTCATTTTCCGCAGAAATTGCAAACTGGGCCAAACAGGAGGTTAAAGGCACTGACTCTCCAAGTGGGGAGAGTGTTAGTAAAGCGTCTGGAATGTTGCACCCGAGTACCAGGGGACGAAAACTGAGACACATTTGAACACGTTTCCCGATCACACGCTGGATCATACTCTGGGTTCCACATGCATGTTTTAGCTGAAGGAAGAATCCCTTAAACCTGGAGAGTTGAGACCCATGGAATGGGTACCATGCAATATGACTTCAAAGGGTCTGCATTTGCTCACCGAACCTCACCAATCCTATCACTGCTGCGTTTATGCCGCTGTACCCACGCTTGATTCTCTTTCGGAGACATATAAATCCATAGGTTTTAAGATTCTTACTAGTGAGGTATATTCTTAGGCGTTTAATATGGCGTCTTGAGTCCACTTCGTTGAGCAAGGAGTAGCTCTTGTCTATTACATATTTGGCTTATGGAACGGTATCTGTGCCAATTTCAATCTCTGGTTTCATGCAGCACCCCAACTCACCTTTCCCCTTAAGCAAGCATAAGTTGGTTTTCTACATTTGAGTCCCTGTTCTGTTTTGTAATTCAGTTCCTGTGTAGCCAAGTTTACATTACGTGTATTAATGATATCTTATGATGTTTAATTTTCTGTGTGACTTATTTCACTTACAATCATCGTACCTGCATCCACTCATTATGCTGCTACGGGACTGATGACACAGATTTCATTGCTGAGTGATACCGCATTGTACGTATGTACCCCAAATTCTTTATCCATTTTTCGCTTTCTGTGATATTGAACTTGAACCGTAAATGAGGTTCTTGTAAACAGAGCCGTCCCAAACTTTGGGGTGGCTGTGTCTTTTTGATTTTAATTTCCCTAAGCTATAGGACCATAAGTGGAAGTGCCGTAGGCTCCGTTGCTTTGTTTTTTAGGTGTTTCAGGAAACACCATACACTTCTCCAGAGTGGCTGTTGGCAATTTACATCCCGCCCATCAGCATAACAAGGCTCCCAGTTCTCCATGGCCTGTCCTGCCTTTCTGGATTTTACACTTTTTTCAGATGGCCTTTTTGAGCGTTGGTCAGTGAGACTTCATTGTAGTGCAGATTTCCTTGCAAGCTTGCTTGGTTGGCCAAAAAGGGCGTATGCGTTTTTTCCTGAATATATTCAGGAAAAAACGCATACGCCCTTTTTGGCCAAGTGCATCACTGTGGACGTTCTGCCTCTTTTCCTATGCTTTACATGCAATTCCAGTCTACCTCCTGAAATCAGTTTCCTGCAATTCTGCCCCTCTTTCAAGTCCTCTTGGCAGCCTTACTTCAATATATTTTTGGATGATAGCTGTCATTTATAACTCTGCAGGTTTGTGAATTACAATGCCCCTGAGCTCCTTTCTTCAACTCGCTTTCTTGTGAGCTGGCCGCAACACCGCAGGATTGCTCCAGGCCCTAGTGTGGTTCCGGCATGGCACGCTGAGCCTTTGGTTAATTCCTCTTCCTGGTGGGAAATGAGAGTTAAATTTCCCGTCCAAACACCTCCAGCTTATCTCTCATTGGTTATCCCTATTCCTGTTCATTTTCCGCAGAAATTGCAAACTGGGCCAAACAGGAGGTTAAAGGCACTGACTCTCCAAGTGGGGAGAGTGTTAGTAAAGCGTCTGGAATGTTGCACCCGAGTACCAGGGGACGAAAACTGAGACACATTTGAACACGTATCCCGATCACACGCTGGATCATACTCTGGGTTCCACATGCATGTTTTAGCTGAAGGAAGAATCCCTTAAACCTGGAGAGTTGAGAACCATGCAATGGGTACCATGCAATATGACTTCAAAGGGTCTGCATTTGCTCACCGAACCTCACCAATCCTATCACTGCTCCGTTTATGCCGCTGTACACACGCTTGATTCTCTTTCGGAGACATATAAATCCATAGGTTTTAAGATTCTTACTAGTGAGGTATATTCTTAGACGTTTAATATGGGGTGTTGAGTCCACTTCGTTGAGCAAGCAGTAGCTCTTGTCTATTACATATTTGGCTTATGGAAAGATATCTGTGCTAATTTCAATCTCTGGTTTTATGCAGCACCCCAACTCACCTTTCCCCTTAAGGAAGCATAAGTTGGTTTTCTACATTTGAGACCCTATTCTGTTTTGTAATTCAGTTCCTGTCTAGCCAAGTTTACATTCCGTGTGTTAATGATACCTTATGATGTTTCTTTTTCTGTGTGACTTATTTCACTTAGAATCATCGTACCTGAATCCACTCAATATGCTGCTACTGGCCTGATGACATAGATTTCATTGCTGAGTGATATTGCATTGTACGTAAGTACCACAACTTCTTTATCCATTTTTTGCTTTCTGCGATATTGAACTTGTACCGTAAACGAGGTTATTGTAAACAGAGCCATCCCAAATTTTGGGGTGGCTGTGTCTTTTTGATTTTAATTTCCCTAAGCTATAGGACCATAAGTGGAAGTGCCCTAGGCTCTGTTGCTTTGTTTTTTAGATGTTTCAGGAAACACCATACACTTCTCCAGAGTGGCTGTTGGCAATTTACATCCCGCCCATCAGCATAACAAGGCTCCCAGTTCTCCATGGCCTGTCCTGCCTTTCTGGATTTTACACTTTTTTCAGATGGCCTTTTTGAGCGTTGGTCAGTGAGACTTCATTGTAGTGCAGATTTCCTTGCAAGCTTGCTTGGTTGGCCAAAAAGGGCGTATGCGTTTTTTCCTGAATATATTCAGGAAAAAACGCATACGCCCTTTTTGGCCAAGTGCATCATTGTGGACGTTCTGCCTCTTTTCCTATGCTTTACATGCAATTCCAGTCTACCTCCTGAAATCGGTTTCCTGCAATTCTGCCCTGCATTCAAGTCTTCTTGGCAGCCTTACTTCAATACATTTTTGGATGATAGCTGTCATTTATAACTCTGCAGGTTTGTGAATTACAGGGCCCCTGAGCTCCTTTCTTCAACTCGCTTTCTTGTGAGCTGGCCGCAACACCGCAGGATTGCTCCAGGCCCCAGTGTGGTTCCGGCATGGCACGCTGAGCCTTTGGTTAATTCCTCTTCCTGGTGGGAAATGAGAGTTAAATTTGCCCGTCCAGATACCTCCAGCTAATCTCTCATTGGTTCTCCCTATTCCTGTTCATTTTCCGCAGAAATTGCAAACTGGGCCAAACAGGAGGTTAAAGGCACTGACTCTCCAAGTGGGGAGAGTGTTAGTAAAGCGTCTGGAATGTTGCACCCGAGTACCAAGGGACTAAAACTGAGACACATTTGAACACGTTTCCCGATCACACGGTGGATCATACTCTGGGTTCCACATGCATGTTTTAGCTGAAGGAAGAATCCCTTAAACCTGGAGAGTTGAGACCCATGGAATGGGTACCATGCAATATGACTTCAAAGGGTCTGCATTTGCTCACCGAACCTCACCAATCCTATCACTGCTGCGTTTATGCCACTGTACACACACTTGATTCTCTTTTGGAGACATATAAATCCATAGGTTTTAAGATTCTTACTAGTGAGGTATATTCTTAGGCGTTTAATATGGCGTCTTGAGTCCACTTCGTTGAGCAAGGAGTAGCTCTTGTCTATTACATATTTGGCTTATGGAACGGTATCTGTGCCAATTTCAATCTCTGGTTTCATGCAGCACCCCAACTCACCTTTCCCCTTAAGCAAGCATAAGTTGGTTTTCTACATTTGAGTCCCTGTTCTGTTTTGTAATTCAGTTCCTGTGTAGCCAAGTTTACATTCCGTGTATTAATGATATCTTATGATGTTTAATTTTCTGTGTGACTTATTTCACTTAGAATCATCGTACCTGCATCCACTAATTATGCTGCTACGGGCCTGATGACACAGATTTCATTGCTGAGTGATACTGCATTGTTCGTATGTACCCCAAATTCTTTATCCATTTTTCGCTTTCTGTGATATTGAACTTGAACCGTAAATGAGGTTCTTGTAAACAGAGCCGTCCCAAACTTTGGGGTGGCTGTGTCTTTTTGATTTTAATTTCCCTAAGCTATAGGACCATAAGTAGAAGTGCCCTAGGCTCTCTTGCTTTGTTTTTTAGATGTTTCAGGAAACACCATACACTTTTCCAGAGTGGCTGTTGGCAATTTACATCCCGCCCATCAGCATAACAAGGCTCCCAGTTCTCCATGGCCTGTCCTGCCTTTCTGGATTTTACACATTTTTCAGATGGCCCTTTTGACCAGGGAGCAGTGAGACTTCATTGTAGTGCAGATTTCCTTTGCAAGCTTGCTTGGTTGGCCAAAAAGTGCGTATGCGTTTTTTCCTGAATATATTCAGGCAAAAACGCATATGCCGTTTTTGGCCAAGTGCATCACTGTGGACGTTCTGCCTCTTTTCCTATGCTTTACATGCAATTCCAGTCTACCTCCTGAAATCGGTTTCCTGCAATTCTGCCCTGCATTCAAGTCTTCTTGGCAGCCTTACTTCAATACATTTTTGGATGATAGCTGTCATTTATAACTCTGCAGGTTTGTGAATTACAGTGCCCCTGAGCTCCTTTCTTCAACTCGCTTTCTTGTGAGCTGGCCGCAACACCGCAGGATTGCTCCAGGCCCCAGTGTGGTTCCGGCATGGCACGCTGAGCCTTTGGTTAATTCTTCTTCCTGGTGGGAAATGAGAGTTAAATTTGCCCGTCCAGACACCTCCAGCTAATCTCTCATTGGTTCTCCCTATTCCTGTTCATTTTCCGCAGAAATTGCAAACTGGGCCAAACAGGAGGTTAAAGGCACTGACTCTCCAAGTGGGGTGAGTGTTAGTAAAGTGTCTGGAATGTTGCACCCGAGTACCAGGGGACGAAAACGGAGACACATTTGAACACATTTCCCGATCACACGGTGGATCATACTCTGGGTTCCACATGCATGTTTTAGCTGAAGGAAGAATCCCTTAAACCTGGAGAGTTGAGACCCATGCAATGGGTACCATGCAATATGACTTCAAAGGGTCTGCATTTGCTCACCGAACCTCACCAATCCTATCACTGCTGGGTTTATGCCACTGTACACACACTTGATTCTCTTTCGGAGACATATAAATCCATAGGTTTTAAGATTCTTACTAGTCAGGTATATTCTTAGACGTTTAATATGGGGTGTTGAGTCCACTTCGTTGAGCAAGCAGTAGCTCTTGTCTATTACATATTTGGCTTATGGAAAGATATCTGTGCTAATTTCAATCTCTGGTTTTATGCAACACCCCAACTCACCTTTCCCCTTAAGGAAGCATAAGTTGGTTTTCTACATTTGAGACCCTATTCTGTTTTGTAATTCAGTTCCTGTCTAGCCAAGTTTACATTCCGTGTGTTAATGATACCTTATGATGTTTCTTTTTCTGTGTGACTTATTTCACTTAGAATCATCGTACCTGAATCCACTCAATATGCTGCTACTGGCCTGATGACATAGATTTCATTGCTGAGTGATATTGCATTGTACGTAAGTACCACAATTTCTTTATCCATTTTTCGCTTTCTGCGATATTGAACTTGTACCGTAAACGAGGTTCTTGTAAACAGAGCCATCCCAAATTTTGGGGTGGCTGTGTCTTTTTGATTTTAATTTCCCTAAGCTATAGGACCATAAGTGGAAGTGCCCTAGGCTCTGTTGCTTTGTTTTTTAGATGTTTCAGGAAACACCATACACTTCTCCAGAGTGGCTGTTGGCAATTTACATCCCGCCCATCAGCATAACAAGGCTCCCAGTTCTCCATGGCCTGTCCTGCCTTTCTGGATTTTACACTTTTTTCAGATGGCCTTTTTGAGCGTTGGTCAGTGAGACTTCATTGTAGTGCAGATTTCCTTGCAAGCTTGCTTGGTTGGCCAAAAAGGGCGTATGCGTTTTTTCCTGAATATATTCAGGAAAAAACGCATACGCCCTTTTTGGCCAAGTGCATCATTGTGGACGTTCTGCCTCTTTTCCTATGCTTTACATGCAATTCCAGTCTACCTCCTGAAATCGGTTTCCTGCAATTCTGCCCTGCATTCAAGTCTTCTTGGCAGCCTTACTTCAATACATTTTTGGATGATAGCTGTCATTTATAACTCTGCAGGTTTGTGAATTACAGGGCCCCTGAGCTCCTTTCTTCAACTCGCTTTCTTGTGAGCTGGCCGCAACACCGCAGGATTGCTCCAGGCCCCAGTGTGGTTCCGGCATGGCACGCTGAGCCTTTGGTTAATTCCTCTTCCTGGTGGGAAATGAGAGTTAAATTTGCCCGTCCAGATACCTCCAGCTAATCTCTCATTGGTTCTCCCTATTCCTGTTCATTTTCCGCAGAAATTGCAAACTGGGCCAAACAGGAGGTTAAAGGCACTGACTCTCCAAGTGGGGAGAGTGTTAGTAAAGCGTCTGGAATGTTGCACCCGAGTACCAAGGGACTAAAACTGAGACACATTTGAACACGTTTCCCGATCACACAGTGGATCATACTCTGGGTTCCACATGCATGTTTTAGCTGAAGGAAGAATCCCTTAAACCTGGAGAGTTGAGACCCATGGAATGGGTACCATGCAATATGACTTCAAAGGGTCTGCATTTGCTCACCGAACCTCACCAATCCTATCACTGCTGCGTTTATGCCACTGTACACACACTTGATTCTCTTTTGGAGACATATAAATCCATAGGTTTTAAGATTCTTACTAGTGAGGTATATTCTTAGGCGTTTAATATGGCGTCTTGAGTCCACTTCGTTGAGCAAGGAGTAGCTCTTGTCTATTACATATTTGGCTTATGGAACGGTATCTGTGCCAATTTCAATCTCTGGTTTCATGCAGCACCCCAACTCACCTTTCCCCTTAAGCAAGCATAAGTTGGTTTTCTACATTTGAGTCCCTGTTCTGTTTTGTAATTCAGTTCCTGTGTAGCCAAGTTTACATTCCGTGTATTAATGATATCTTATGATGTTTAATTTTCTGTGTGACTTATTTCACTTAGAATCATCGTACCTGCATCCACTCATTATGCTGCTACGGGCCTGATGACACAGATTTCATTGCTGAGTGATACTGCATTGTTCGTATGTACCCCAAATTCTTTATCCATTTTTCGCTTTCTGTGATATTGAACTTGAACCGTAAATGAGGTTCTTGTAAACAGAGCCGTCCCAAACTTTGGGGTGGCTGTGTCTTTTTGATTTTAATTTCCCTAAGCTATAGGACCATAAGTAGAAGTGCCCTAGGCTCTCTTGCTTTGTTTTTTAGATGTTTCAGGAAACACCATACACTTTTCCAGAGTGGCTGTTGGCAATTTACATCCCGCCCATCAGCATAACAAGGCTCCCAGTTCTCCATGGCCTGTCCTGCCTTTCTGGATTTTACACATTTTTCAGATGGCCCTTTTGACCAGGGAGCAGTGAGACTTCATTGTAGTGCAGATTTCCTTTGCAAGCTTGCTTGGTTGGCCAAAAAGGGCGTATGCGTTTTTTCCTGAATATATTCAGGAAAAAACGCATATGCCCTTTTTGGCCAAGTGCATCACTGTGGACGTTCTGCCTCTTTTCCTATGCTTTACATGCAATTCCAGTCTACCTCCTGAAATCGGTTTCCTGCAATTCTGCCCTGCATTCAAGTCTTCTTGGCAGCCTTACTTCAATACATTTTTGGATGATAGCTGTCATTTATAACTCTGCAGGTTTGTGAAGTACAGTGCCCCTGAGCTCCTTTCTTCAACTCGCTTTCTTGTGAGCTGGCCGCAACACCGCAGGATTGCTCCAGGCCCCAGTGTGGTTCCGGCATGGCACGCTGAGCCTTTGGTTAATTCTTCTTCCTGGTGGGAAATGAGAGTTAAATTTGCCCGTCCAGACACCTCCAGCTAGTCTCTCATTGGTTCTCCCTATTCCTGTTCATTTTCCGCAGAAATTGCAAACTGGGCCAAACAGGAGGTTAAAGGCACTGACTCTCCAAGTGGGGTGAGTGTTAGTAAAGTGTCTGGAATGTTGCACCCGAGTACCAGGGGACGAAAACTGAGACACATTTGAACACATTTCCCGATCACACGGTGGATCATACTCTGGGTTCCACATGCATGTTTTAGCTGAAGGAAGAATCCCTTAAACCTGGAGAGTTGAGACCCATGGAATGGGTACCATGCAATATGACTTCAAAGGGTCTGCATTTGCTCACCGAACCTCACCAATCCTATCACTGCTGGGTTTATGCCGCTGTACACACACTTGATTCTCTTTCGGAGACATATAAATCCATAGGTTTTAAGATTCTTACTAGTCAGGTATATTCTTAGACGTTTAATATGGGGTGTTGAGTCCACTTCGTTGAGCAAGCAGTAGCTCTTGTCTATTATATATTTGGCTTATGGAAAGATATCTGTGCTAATTTCAATCTCTGGTTTTATGCAACACCCCAACTCACCTTTCCCCTTAAGGAAGCATAAGTTGGTTTTCTACATTTGAGACCCTATTCTGTTTTGTAATTCAGTTCCTGTCTAGCCAAGTTTACATTCCGTGTGTTAATGATACCTTATGATGTTTCTTTTTCTGTGTGACTTATTTCACTTAGAATCATCGTACCTGAATCCACTCAATATGCTGCTACTGGCCTGATGACATAGATTTCATTGCTGAGTGATATTGCATTGTACGTAAGTACCACAACTTCTTTATCCATTTTTCGCTTTCTGCGATATTGAACTTGTACCGTAAACGAGGTTCTTGTAAACAGAGCCATCCCAAATTTTGGGGTGGCTGTGTCTTTTTGATTTTAATTTCCCTAAGCTATAGGACCATAAGTGGAAGTGCCCTAGGCTCTGTTGCTTTGTTTTTTAGATGTTTCAGGAAACACCATACACTTCTCCAGAGTGGCTGTTGGCAATTTACATCCCGCCCATCAGCATAACAAGGCTCCCAGTTCTCCATGGCCTGTCCTGCCTTTCTGGATTTTACACTTTTTTCAGATGGCCTTTTTGAGCGTTGGTCAGTGAGACTTCATTGTAGTGCAGATTTCCTTGCAAGCTTGCTTGGTTGGCCAAAAAGGGCGTATGCGTTTTTTCCTGAATATATTCAGGAAAAAACGCATACGCCCTTTTTGGCCAAGTGCATCATTGTGGACGTTCTGCCTCTTTTCCTATGCTTTACATGCAATTCCAGTCTACCTCCTGAAATCGGTTTCCTGCAATTCTGCCCTGCATTCAAGTCTTCTTGGCAGCCTTACTTCAATACATTTTTGGATGATAGCTGTCATTTATAACTCTGCAGGTTTGTGAATTACAGGGCCCCTGAGCTCCTTTCTTCAACTCGCTTTCTTGTGAGCTGGCCGCAACACCGCAGGATTGCTCCAGGCCCCAGTGTGGTTCCGGCATGGCACGCTGAGCCTTTGGTTAATTCCTCTTCCTGGTGGGAAATGAGAGTTAAATTTGCCCGTCCAGATACCTCCAGCTAATCTCTCATTGGTTCTCCCTATTCCTGTTCATTTTCCGCAGAAATTGCAAACTGGGCCAAACAGGAGGTTAAAGGCACTGACTCTCCAAGTGGGGAGAGTGTTAGTAAAGCATCTGGAATGTTGCACCCGAGTACCAAGGGACTAAAACTGAGACACATTTGAACACGTTTCCCGATCACACGGTGGATCATACTCTGGGTTCCACATGCATGTTTTAGCTGAAGGAAGAATCCCTTAAACCTGGAGAGTTGAGACCCATGGAATGGGTACCATGCAATATGACTTCAAAGGGTCTGCATTTGCTCACCGAACCTCACCAATCCTATCACTGCTGCGTTTATGCCACTGTACACACACTTGATTCTCTTTTGGAGACATATAAATCCATAGGTTTTAAGATTCTTACTAGTGAGGTATATTCTTAGGCGTTTAATATGGCGTCTTGAGTCCACTTCGTTGAGCAAGGAGTAGCTCTTGTCTATTACATATTTGGCTTATGGAACGGTATCTGTGCCAATTTCAATCTCTGGTTTCATGCAGCACCCCAACTCACCTTTCCCCTTAAGCAAGCATAAGTTGGTTTTCTACATTTGAGTCCCTGTTCTGTTTTGTAATTCAGTTCCTGTGTAGCCAAGTTTACATTCCGTGTATTAATGATATCTTATGATGTTTAATTTTCTGTGTGACTTATTTCACTTAGAATCATCGTACCTGCATCCACTCATTATGCTGCTACGGGCCTGATGACACAGATTTCATTGCTGAGTGATACTGCATTGTTCGTATGTACCCCAAATTCTTTATCCATTTTTCGCTTTCTGTGATATTGAACTTGAACCGTAAATGAGGTTCTTGTAAACAGAGCCGTCCCAAACTTTGGGGTGGCTGTGTCTTTTTGATTTTAATTTCCCTAAGCTATAGGACCATAAGTAGAAGTGCCCTAGGCTCTCTTGCTTTGTTTTTTAGATGTTTCAGGAAACACCATACACTTTTCCAGAGTGGCTGTTGGCAATTTACATCCCGCCCATCAGCATAACAAGGCTCCCAGTTCTCCATGGCCTGTCCTGCCTTTCTGGATTTTACACATTTTTCAGATGGCCCTTTTGACCAGGGAGCAGTGAGACTTCATTGTAGTGCAGATTTCCTTTGCAAGCTTGCTTGGTTGGCCAAAAAGTGCGTATGCGTTTTTTCCTGAATATATTCAGGCAAAAACGCATATGCCCTTTTTGGCCAAGTGCATCACTGTGGACGTTCTGCCTCTTTTCCTATGCTTTACATGCAATTCCAGTCTACCTCCTGAAATCGGTTTCCTGCAATTCTGCCCTGCATTCAAGTCTTCTTGGCAGCCTTACTTCAATACATTTTTGGATGATAGCTGTCATTTATAACTCTGCAGGTTTGTGAAGTACAGTGCCCCTGAGCTCCTTTCTTCAACTCGCTTTCTTGTGAGCTGGCCGCAACACCGCAGGATTGCTCCAGGCCCCAGTGTGGTTCCGGCATGGCACGCTGAGCCTTTGGTTAATTCTTCTTCCTGGTGGGAAATGAGAGTTAAATTTGCCCGTCCAGACACCTCCAGCTAATCTCTCATTGGTTCTCCCTATTCCTGTTCATTTTCCGCAGAAATTGCAAACTGGGCCAAACAGGAGGTTAAAGGCACTGACTCTCCAAGTGGGGTGAGTGTTAGTAAAGTGTCTGGAATGTTGCACCCGAGTACCAGGGGACGAAAACTGAGACACATTTGAACACATTTCCCGATCACACGGTGGATCATACTCTGGGTTCCACATGCATGTTTTAGCTGAAGGAAGAATCCCTTAAACCTGGAGAGTTGAGACCCATGGAATGGGTACCATGCAATATGACTTCAAAGGGTCTGCATTTGCTCACCGAACCTCACCAATCCTATCACTGCTGGGTTTATGCCGCTGTACACACACTTGATTCTCTTTCGGAGACATATAAATCCATAGGTTTTAAGATTCTTACTAGTCAGGTATATTCTTAGACGTTTAATATGGGGTGTTGAGTCCACTTCGTTGAGCAAGCAGTAGCTCTTGTCTATTATATATTTGGCTTATGGAAAGATATCTGTGCTAATTTCAATCTCTGGTTTTATGCAACACCCCAACTCACCTTTCCCCTTAAGGAAGCATAAGTTGGTTTTCTACATTTGAGACCCTATTCTGTTTTGTAATTCAGTTCCTGTCTAGCCAAGTTTACATTCCGTGTGTTAATGATACCTTATGATGTTTCTTTTTCTGTGTGACTTATTTCACTTAGAATCATCGTACCTGAATCCACTCAATATGCTGCTACTGGCCTGATGACATAGATTTCATTGCTGAGTGATATTGCATTGTACGTAAGTACCACAACTTCTTTATCCATTTTTCGCTTTCTGCGATATTGAACTTGTACCGTAAACGAGGTTCTTGTAAACAGAGCCATCCCAAATTTTGGGGTGGCTGTGTCTTTTTGATTTTAATTTCCCTAAGCTATAGGACCATAAGTGGAAGTGCCCTAGGCTCTGTTGCTTTGTTTTTTAGATGTTTCAGGAAACACCATACACTTCTCCAGAGTGGCTGTTGGCAATTTACATCCCGCCCATCAGCATAACAAGGCTCCCAGTTCTCCATGGCCTGTCCTGCCTTTCTGGATTTTACACTTTTTTCAGATGGCCTTTTTGAGCGTTGGTCAGTGAGACTTCATTGTAGTGCAGATTTCCTTGCAAGCTTGCTTGGTTGGCCAAAAAGGGCGTATGCGTTTTTTCCTGAATATATTCAGGAAAAAACGCATACGCCCTTTTTGGCCAAGTGCATCATTGTGGACGTTCTGCCTCTTTTCCTATGCTTTACATGCAATTCCAGTCTACCTCCTGAAATCGGTTTCCTGCAATTCTGCCCTGCATTCAAGTCTTCTTGGCAGCCTTACTTCAATACATTTTTGGATGATAGCTGTCATTTATAACTCTGCAGGTTTGTGAAGTACAGTGCCCCTGAGCTCCTTTCTTCAACTCGCTTTCTTGTGAGCTGGCCGCAACACCGCAGGATTGCTCCAGGCCCCAGTGTGGTTCCGGCATGGCACGCTGAGCCTTTGGTTAATTCTTCTTCCTGGTGGGAAATGAGAGTTAAATTTGCCCGTCCAGACACCTCCAGCTAATCTCTCATTGGTTCTCCCTATTCCTGTTCATTTTCCGCAGAAATTGCAAACTGGGCCAAACAGGAGGTTAAAGGCACTGACTCTCCAAGTGGGGTGAGTGTTAGTAAAGTGTCTGGAATGTTGCACCCGAGTACCAGGGGACGAAAACTGAGACACATTTGAACACATTTCCCGATCACACGGTGGATCATACTCTGGGTTCCACATGCATGTTTTAGCTGAAGGAAGAATCCCTTAAACCTGGAGAGTTGAGACCCATGGAATGGGTACCATGCAATATGACTTCAAAGGGTCTGCATTTGCTCACCGAACCTCACCAATCCTATCACTGCTGGGTTTATGCCGCTGTACACACACTTGATTCTCTTTCGGAGACATATAAATCCATAGGTTTTAAGATTCTTACTAGTCAGGTATATTCTTAGACGTTTAATATGGGGTGTTGAGTCCACTTCGTTGAGCAAGCAGTAGCTCTTGTCTATTATATATTTGGCTTATGGAAAGATATCTGTGCTAATTTCAATCTCTGGTTTTATGCAACACCCCAACTCACCTTTCCCCTTAAGGAAGCATAAGTTGGTTTTCTACATTTGAGACCCTATTCTGTTTTGTAATTCAGTTCCTGTCTAGCCAAGTTTACATTCCGTGTGTTAATGATACCTTATGATGTTTCTTTTTCTGTGTGACTTATTTCACTTAGAATCATCGTACCTGAATCCACTCAATATGCTGCTACTGGCCTGATGACATAGATTTCATTGCTGAGTGATATTGCATTGTACGTAAGTACCACAACTTCTTTATCCATTTTTCGCTTTCTGCGATATTGAACTTGTACCGTAAACGAGGTTCTTGTAAACAGAGCCATCCCAAATTTTGGGGTGGCTGTGTCTTTTTGATTTTAATTTCCCTAAGCTATAGGACCATAAGTGGAAGTGCCCTAGGCTCTGTTGCTTTGTTTTTTAGATGTTTCAGGAAACACCATACACTTCTCCAGAGTGGCTGTTGGCAATTTACATCCCGCCCATCAGCATAACAAGGCTCCCAGTTCTCCATGGCCTGTCCTGCCTTTCTGGATTTTACACTTTTTTCAGATGGCCTTTTTGAGCGTTGGTCAGTGAGACTTCATTGTAGTGCAGATTTCCTTGCAAGCTTGCTTGGTTGGCCAAAAAGGGCGTATGCGTTTTTTCCTGAATATATTCAGGAAAAAACGCATACGCCCTTTTTGGCCAAGTGCATCATTGTGGACGTTCTGCCTCTTTTCCTATGCTTTACATGCAATTCCAGTCTACCTCCTGAAATCGGTTTCCTGCAATTCTGCCCTGCATTCAAGTCTTCTTGGCAGCCTTACTTCAATACATTTTTGGATGATAGCTGTCATTTATAACTCTGCAGGTTTGTGAATTACAGGGCCCCTGAGCTCCTTTCTTCAACTCGCTTTCTTGTGAGCTGGCCGCAACACCGCAGGATTGCTCCAGGCCCCAGTGTGGTTCCGGCATGGCACGCTGAGCCTTTGGTTAATTCCTCTTCCTGGTGGGAAATGAGAGTTAAATTTGCCCGTCCAGATACCTCCAGCTAATCTCTCATTGGTTCTCCCTATTCCTGTTCATTTTCCGCAGAAATTGCAAACTGGGCCAAACAGGAGGTTAAAGGCACTGACTCTCCAAGTGGGGAGAGTGTTAGTAAAGCGTCTGGAATGTTGCACCCGAGTACCAAGGGACTAAAACTGAGACACATTTGAACACGTTTCCCGATCACACGGTGGATCATACTCTGGGTTCCACATGCATGTTTTAGCTGAAGGAAGAATCCCTTAAACCTGGAGAGTTGAGACCCATGGAATGGGTACCATGCAATATGACTTCAAAGGGTCTGCATTTGCTCACCGAACCTCACCAATCCTATCACTGCTGCGTTTATGCCACTGTACACACACTTGATTCTCTTTTGGAGACATATAAATCCATAGGTTTTAAGATTCTTACTAGTGAGGTATATTCTTAGGCGTTTAATATGGCGTCTTGAGTCCACTTCGTTGAGCAAGGAGTAGCTCTTGTCTATTACATATTTGGCTTATGGAACGGTATCTGTGCCAATTTCAATCTCTGGTTTCATGCAGCACCCCAACTCACCTTTACCCTTAAGCAAGCATAAGTTGGTTTTCTACATTTGAGTCCCTGTTCTGTTTTGTAATTCAGTTCCTGTGTAGCCAAGTTTACATTCCGTGTATTAATGATATCTTATGATGTTTAATTTTCTGTGTGACTTATTTCACTTAGAATCATCGTACCTGCATCCACTCATTATGCTGCTACGGGCCTGATGACACAGATTTCATTGCTGAGTGATACTGCATTGTTCGTATGTACCCCAAATTCTTTATCCATTTTTCGCTTTCTGTGATATTGAACTTGAACCGTAAATGAGGTTCTTGTAAACAGAGCCGTCCCAAACTTTGGGGTGGCTGTGTCTTTTTGATTTTAATTTCCCTAAGCTATAGGACCATAAGTAGAAGTGCCCTAGGCTCTCTTGCTTTGTTTTTTAGATGTTTCAGGAAACACCATACACTTTTCCAGAGTGGCTGTTGGCAATTTACATCCCGCCCATCAGCATAACAAGGCTCCCAGTTCTCCATGGCCTGTCCTGCCTTTCTGGATTTTACACATTTTTCAGATGGCCCTTTTGACCAGGGAGCAGTGAGACTTCATTGTAGTGCAGATTTCCTTTGCAAGCTTGCTTGGTTGGCCAAAAAGTGCGTATGCGTTTTTTCCTGAATATATTCAGGCAAAAACGCATATGCCCTTTTTGGCCAAGTGCATCACTGTGGACGTTCTGCCTCTTTTCCTATGCTTTACATGCAATTCCAGTCTACCTCCTGAAATCGGTTTCCTGCAATTCTGCCCTGCATTCAAGTCTTCTTGGCAGCCTTACTTCAATACATTTTTGGATGATAGCTGTCATTTATAACTCTGCAGGTTTGTGAATTACAGTGCCCCTGAGCTCCTTTCTTCAACTCGCTTTCTTGTGAGCTGGCCGCAACACCGCAGGATTGCTCCAGGCCCCAGTGTGGTTCCGGCATGGCACGCTGAGCCTTTGGTTAATTCTTCTTCCTGGTGGGAAATGAGAGTTAAATTTGCCCGTCCAGACACCTCCAGCTAATCTCTCATTGGTTCTCCCTATTCCTGTTCATTTTCCGCAGAAATTGCAAACTGGGCCAAACAGGAGGTTAAAGGCACTGACTCTCCAAGTGGGGTGAGTGTTAGTAAAGTGTCTGGAATGTTGCACCCGAGTACCAGGGGACGAAAACTGAGACACATTTGAACACATTTCCCGATCACACGGTGGATCATACTCTGGGTTCCACATGCATGTTTTAGCTGAAGGAAGAATCCCTTAAACCTGGAGAGTTGAGACCCATGGAATGGGTACCATGCAATATGACTTCAAAGGGTCTGCATTTGCTCACCGAACCTCACCAATCCTATCACTGCTGGGTTTATGCCGCTGTACACACACTTGATTCTCTTTCGGAGACATATAAATCCATAGGTTTTAAGATTCTTACTAGTCAGGTATATTCTTAGACGTTTAATATGGGGTGTTGAGTCCACTTCGTTGAGCAAGCAGTAGCTCTTGTCTATTACATATTTGGCTTATGGAAAGATATCTGTGCTAATTTCAATCTCTGGTTTTATGCCACACCCCAACTCACCTTTCCCCTTAAGGAAGCATAAGTTGGTTTTCTACATTTGAGACCCTATTCTGTTTTGTAATTCAGTTCCTGTCTAGCCAAGTTTACATTCCGTGTGTTAATGATACCTTATGATGTTTCTTTTTCTGTGTGACTTATTTCACTTAGAATCATCGTACCTGAATCCACTCAATATGCTGCTACTGGCCTGATGACATAGATTTCATTGCTGAGTGATATTGCATTGTACGTAAGTACCACAACTTCTTTATCCATTTTTCGCTTTCTGCGATATTGAACTTGTACCGTAAACGAGGTTCTTGTAAACAGAGCCATCCCAAATTTTGGGGTGGCTGTGTCTTTTTGATTTTAATTTCCCTAAGCTATAGGACCATAAGTGGAAGTGCCCTAGGCTCTGTTGCTTTGTTTTTTAGATGTTTCAGGAAACACCATACACTTCTCCAGAGTGGCTGTTGGCAATTTACATCCCGCCCATCAGCATAACAAGGCTCCCAGTTCTCCATGGCCTGTCCTGCCTTTCTGGATTTTACACTTTTTTCAGATGGCCTTTTTGAGCGTTGGTCAGTGAGACTTCATTGTAGTGCAGATTTCCTTGCAAGCTTGCTTGGTTGGCCAAAAAGGGCGTATGCGTTTTTTCCTGAATATATTCAGGAAAAAACGCATACGCCCTTTTTGGCCAAGTGCATCATTGTGGACGTTCTGCCTCTTTTCCTATGCTTTACATGCAATTCCAGTCTACCTCCTGAAATCGGTTTCCTGCAATTCTGCCCTGCATTCAAGTCTTCTTGGCAGCCTTACTTCAATACATTTTTGGATGATAGCTGTCATTTATAACTCTGCAGGTTTGTGAATTACAGGGCCCCTGAGCTCCTTTCTTCAACTCGCTTTCTTGTGAGCTGGCCGCAACACCGCAGGATTGCTCCAGGCCCCAGTGTGGTTCCGGCATGGCACGCTGAGCCTTTGGTTAATTCCTCTTCCTGGTGTTAAATGAGAGTTAAATTTGCCCGTCCAGATACCTCCAGCTAATCTCTCATTGGTTCTCCCTATTCCTGTTCATTTTCCGCAGAAATTGCAAACTGGGCCAAACAGGAGGTTAAAGGCACTGACTCTCCAAGTGGGGAGAGTGTTAGTAAAGCGTCTGGAATGTTGCACCCGAGTACCAAGGGACTAAATCTGAGACACATTTGAACACGTTTCCCGATCACACAGTGGATCATACTCTGGGTTCCACATGCATGTTTTAGCTGAAGGAAGAATCCCTTAAACCTGGAGAGTTGAGACCCATGGAATGGGTACCATGCAATATGACTTCAAAGGGTCTGCATTTGCTCACCGAACCTCACCAATCCTATCACTGCTGCGTTTATGCCACTGTACACACACTTGATTCTCTTTTGGAGACATATAAATCCATAGGTTTTAAGATTCTTACTAGTGAGGTATATTCTTAGGCGTTTAATATGGCGTCTTGAGTCCACTTCGTTGAGCAAGGAGTAGCTCTTGTCTATTACATATTTGGCTTATGGAACGGTATCTGTGCCAATTTCAATCTCTGGTTTCATGCAGCACCCCAACTCACCTTTCTCCTTAAGCAAGCATAAGTTGGTTTTCTACATTTGAGTCCCTGTTCTGTTTTGTAATTCAGTTCCTGTGTAGCCAAGTTTACATTCCGTGTATTAATGATATCTTATGATGTTTTATTTTCTGTGTGACTTATTTCACTTAGAATCATCGTACCTGCATCCACTCATTATGCTGCTACGGGCCTGATGACACAGATTTCATTGCTGAGTGATACTGCATTGTACGTATGTATCCCAAATTCTTTATCCATTTTTCGCTTTCTGTGATATTGAACTTGAACCGTAAATGAGGTTCTTGTAAACAGAGCCGTCCCAAACTTTGGGGTGGCTGTGTCTTTTTGATTTTAATTTCCCTAAGCTATAGGACCATAAGTAGAAGTGCCCTAGGCTCTCTTGCTTTGTTTTTTAGATGTTTCAGGAAACACCATACACTTTTCCAGAGTGGCTGTTGGCAATTTACATCCCGCCCATCAGCATAACAAGGCTCCCAGTTCTCCATGGCCTGTCCTGCCTTTCTGGATTTTACACATTTTTCAGATGGCCCTTTTGACCAGGGAGCAGTGAGACTTCATTGTAGTGCAGATTTCCTTTGCAAGCTTGCTTGGTTGGCCAAAAAGTGCGTATGCGTTTTTTCCTGAATATATTCAGGCAAAAACGCATATGCCCTTTTTGGCCAAGTGCATCACTGTGGACGTTCTGCCTCTTTTCCTATGCTTTACATGCAATTCCAGTCTACCTCCTGAAATCGGTTTCCTGCAATTCTGCCCTGTATTCAAGTCTTCTTGGCAGCCTTACTTCAATACATTTTTGGATGATAGCTGTCATTTATAACTCTGCAGGTTTGTGAATTACAGTGCCCCTGAGCTCCTTTCTTCAACTCGCTTTCTTGTGAGCTGGCCGCAACACCGCAGGATTGCTCCAGGCCCCAGTGTGGTTCCGGCATGGCACGCTGAGCCTTTGGTTAATTCTTCTTCCTGGTGGGAAATGAGAGTTAAATTTGCCCGTCCAGACACCTCCAGCTAATCTCTCATTGGTTCTCCCTATTCCTGTTCATTTTCCGCAGAAATTGCAAACTGGGCCAAACAGGAGGTTAAAGGCACTGACTCTCCAAGTGGGGTGAGTGTTAGTAAAGTGTCTGGAATGTTGCACCCGAGTACCAGGGGACGAAAACTGAGACACATTTGAACACATTTCCCGATCACACGGTGGATCATACTCTGGGTTCCACATGCATGTTTTAGCTGAAGGAAGAATCCCTTAAACCTGGAGAGTTGAGACCCATGGAATGGGTACCATGCAATATGACTTCAAAGGGTCTGCATTTGCTCACCGAACCTCACCAATCCTATCACTGCTGGGTTTATGCCGCTGTACACACACTTGATTCTCTTTCGGAGACATATAAATCCATAGGTTTTAAGATTCTTACTAGTCAGGTATATTCTTAGACGTTTAATATGGGGTGTTGAGTCCACTTCGTTGAGCAAGCAGTAGCTCTTGTCTATTATATATTTGGCTTATGGAAAGATATCTGTGCTAATTTCAATCTCTGGTTTTATGCAACACCCCAACTCACCTTTCCCCTTAAGGAAGCATAAGTTGGTTTTCTACATTTGAGACCCTATTCTGTTTTGTAATTCAGTTCCTGTCTAGCCAAGTTTACATTCCGTGTGTTAATGATACCTTATGATGTTTCTTTTTCTGTGTGACTTATTTCACTTAGAATCATCGTACCTGAATCCACTCAATATGCTGCTACTGGCCTGATGACATAGATTTCATTGCTGAGTGATATTGCATTGTACGTAAGTACCACAACTTCTTTATCCATTTTTCGCTTTCTGCGATATTGAACTTGTACCATAAACGAGGTTCTTGTAAACAGAGCCATCCCAAATTTTGGGGTGGCTGTGTCTTTTTGATTTTAATTTCCCTAAGCTATAGGACCATAAGTGGAAGTGCCCTAGGCTCTGTTGCTTTGTTTTTTAGATGTTTCAGGAAACACCATACACTTCTCCAGAGTGGCTGTTGGCAATTTACATCCCGCCCATCAGCATAACAAGGCTCCCAGTTCTCCATGGCCTGTCCTGCCTTTCTGGATTTTACACTTTTTTCAGATGGCCTTTTTGAGCGTTGGTCAGTGAGACTTCATTGTAGTGCAGATTTCCTTGCAAGCTTGCTTGGTTGGCCAAAAAGGGCGTATGCGTTTTTTCCTGAATATATTCAGGAAAAAACGCATACGCCCTTTTTGGCCAAGTGCATCATTGTGGACGTTCTGCCTCTTTTCCTATGCTTTACATGCAATTCCAGTCTACCTCCTGAAATCGGTTTCCTGCAATTCTGCCCTGCATTCAAGTCTTCTTGGCAGCCTTACTTCAATACATTTTTGGATGATAGCTGTCATTTATAACTCTGCAGGTTTGTGAATTACAGGGCCCCTGAGCTCCTTTCTTCAACTCGCTTTCTTGTGAGCTGGCCGCAACACCGCAGGATTGCTCCAGGCCCCAGTGTGGTTCCGGCATGGCACGCTGAGCCTTTGGTTAATTCCTCTTCCTGGTGGGAAATGAGAGTTAAATTTGCCCGTCCAGATACCTCCAGCTAATCTCTCATTGGTTCTCCCTATTCCTGTTCATTTTCCGCAGAAATTGCAAACTGGGCCAAACAGGAGGTTAAAGGCACTGACTCTCCAAGTGGGGAGAGTGTTAGTAAAGCGTCTGGAATGTTGCACCCGAGTACCAAGGGACTAAAACTGAGACACATTTGAACACGTTTCCCGATCACACGGTGGATCATACTCTGGGTTCCACATGCATGTTTTAGCTGAAGGAAGAATCCCTTAAACCTGGAGAGTTGAGACCCATGGAATGGGTACCATGCAATATGACTTCAAAGGGTCTGCATTTGCTCACCGAACCTCACCAATCCTATCACTGCTGCGTTTATGCCACTGTACACACACTTGATTCTCTTTTGGAGACATATAAATCCATAGGTTTTAAGATTCTTACTAGTGAGGTATATTCTTAGGCGTTTAATATGGCGTCTTGAGTCCACTTCGTTGAGCAAGGAGTAGCTCTTGTCTATTACATATTTGGCTTATGGAACGGTATCTGTGCCAATTTCAATCTCTGGTTTCATGCAGCACCCCAACTCACCTTTCCCCTTAAGCAAGCATAAGTTGGTTTTCTACATTTGAGTCCCTGTTCTGTTTTGTAATTCAGTTCCTGTGTAGCCAAGTTTACATTCCGTGTATTAATGATATCTTATGATGTTTAATTTTCTGTGTGACTTATTTCACTTAGAATCATCGTACCTGCATCCACTCATTATGCTGCTACGGGCCTGATGACACAGATTTCATTGCTGAGTGATACTGCATTGTTCGTATGTACCCCAAATTCTTTATCCATTTTTCGCTTTCTGTGATATTGAACTTGAACCGTAAATGAGGTTCTTGTAAACAGAGCCGTCCCAAACTTTGGGGTGGCTGTGTCTTTTTGATTTTAATTTCCCTAAGCTATAGGACCATAAGTAGAAGTGCCCTAGGCTCTCTTGCTTTGTTTTTTAGATGTTTCAGGAAACACCATACACTTTTCCAGAGTGGCTGTTGGCAATTTACATCCCGCCCATCAGCATAACAAGGCTCCCAGTTCTCCATGGCCTGTCCTGCCTTTCTGGATTTTACACATTTTTCAGATGGCCCTTTTGACCAGGGAGCAGTGAGACTTCATTGTAGTGCAGATTTCCTTTGCAAGCTTGCTTGGTTGGCCAAAAAGTGCGTATGCGTTTTTTCCTGAATATATTCAGGCAAAAACGCATATGCCCTTTTTGGCCAAGTGCATCACTGTGGACGTTCTGCCTCTTTTCCTATGCTTTACATGCAATTCCAGTCTACCTCCTGAAATCGGTTTCCTGCAATTCTGCCCTGCATTCAAGTCTTCTTGGCAGCCTTACTTCAATAAATTTTTGGATGATAGCTGTCATTTATAACTCTGCAGGTTTGTGAATTACAGTGCCCCTGAGCTCCTTTCTTCAACTCGCTTTCTTGTGAGCTGGCCGCAACACCGCAGGATTGCTCCAGGCCCCAGTGTGGTTCCGGCATGGCACGCTGAGCCTTTGGTTAATTCTTCTTCCTGGTGGGAAATGAGAGTTAAATTTGCCCGTCCAGACACCTCCAGCTAATCTCTCATTGGTTCTCCCTATTCCTGTTCATTTTCCGCAGAAATTGCAAACTGGGCCAAACAGGAGTTTAAAGGCACTGACTCTCCAAGTGGGGTGAGTGTTAGTAAAGTGTCTGGAATGTTGCACCCGAGTACCAGGGGACGAAAACTGAGACACATTTGAACACATTTCCCGATCACACGGTGGATCATACTCTGGGTTCCACATGCATGTTTTAGCTGAAGGAAGAATCCCTTAAACCTGGAGAGTTGAGACCCATGGAATGGGTACCATGCAATATGACTTCAAAGGGTCTGCATTTGCTCACCGAACCTCACCAATCCTATCACTGCTGGGTTTATGCCGCTGTACACACACTTGATTCTCTTTCGGAGACATATAAATCCATAGGTTTTAAGATTCTTACTAGTCAGGTATATTCTTAGACGTTTAATATGGGGTGTTGAGTCCACTTCGTTGAGCAAGCAGTAGCTCTTGTCTATTACATATTTGGCTTATGGAAAGATATCTGTGCTAATTTCAATCTCTGGTTTTATGCAACACCCCAACTCACCTTTCCCCTTAAGGAAGCATAAGTTGGTTTTCTACATTTGAGACCCTATTCTGTTTTGTAATTCAGTTCCTGTCTAGCCAAGTTTACATTCCGTGTGTTAATGATACCTTATGATGTTTCTTTTTCTGTGTGACTTATTTCACTTAGAATCATCGTACCTGAATCCACTCAATATGCTGCTACTGGCCTGATGACATAGATTTCATTGCTGAGTGATATTGCATTGTACGTAAGTACCACAACTTCTTTATCCATTTTTCGCTTTCTGCGATATTGAACTTGTACCGTAAACGAGGTTCTTGTAAACAGAGCCATCCCAAATTTTGGGGTGGCTGTGTCTTTTTGATTTTAATTTCCCTAAGCTATAGGACCATAAGTGGAAGTGCCCTAGGCTCTGTTGCTTTGTTTTTTAGATGTTTCAGGAAACACCATACACTTCTCCAGAGTGGCTGTTGGCAATTTACATCCCGCCCATCAGCATAACAAGGCTCCCAGTTCTCCATGGCCTGTCCTGCCTTTCTGGATTTTACACTTTTTTCAGATGGCCTTTTTGAGCGTTGGTCAGTGAGACTTCATTGTAGTGCAGATTTCCTTGCAAGCTTGCTTGGTTGGCCAAAAAGGGCGTATGCGTTTTTTCCTGAATATATTCAGGAAAAAACGCATACGCCCTTTTTGGCCAAGTGCATCATTGTGGACGTTCTGCCTCTTTTCCTATGCTTTACATGCAATTCCAGTCTACCTCCTGAAATCGGTTTCCTGCAATTCTGCCCTGCATTCAAGTCTTCTTGGCAGCCTTACTTCAATACATTTTTGGATGATAGCTGTCATTTATAACTCTGCAGGTTTGTGAATTACAGGGCCCCTGAGCTCCTTTCTTCAACTCGCTTTCTTGTGAGCTGGCCGCAACACCGCAGGATTGCTCCAGGCCCCAGTGTGGTTCCGGCATGGCACGCTGAGCCTTTGGTTAATTCCTCTTCCTGGTGTTAAATGAGAGTTAAATTTGCCCGTCCAGATACCTCCAGCTAATCTCTCATTGGTTCTCCCTATTCCTGTTCATTTTCCGCAGAAATTGCAAACTGGGCCAAACAGGAGGTTAAAGGCACTGACTCTCCAAGTGGGGAGAGTGTTAGTAAAGCGTCTGGAATGTTGCACCCGAGTACCAAGGGACTAAATCTGAGACACATTTGAACACGTTTCCCGATCACACAGTGGATCATACTCTGGGTTCCACATGCATGTTTTAGCTGAAGGAAGAATCCCTTAAACCTGGAGAGTTGAGACCCATGGAATGGGTACCATGCAATATGACTTCAAAGGGTCTGCATTTGCTCACCGAACCTCACCAATCCTATCACTGCTGCGTTTATGCCACTGTACACACACTTGATTCTCTTTTGGAGACATATAAATCCATAGGTTTTAAGATTCTTACTAGTGAGGTATATTCTTAGGCGTTTAATATGGCGTCTTGAGTCCACTTCGTTGAGCAAGGAGTAGCTCTTGTCTATTACATATTTGGCTTATGGAACGGTATCTGTGCCAATTTCAATCTCTGGTTTCATGCAGCACCCCAACTCACCTTTCTCCTTAAGCAAGCATAAGTTGGTTTTCTACATTTGAGTCCCTGTTCTGTTTTGTAATTCAGTTCCTGTGTAGCCAAGTTTACATTCCGTGTATTAATGATATCTTATGATGTTTTATTTTCTGTGTGACTTATTTCACTTAGAATCATCGTACCTGCATCCACTCATTATGCTGCTACGGGCCTGATGACACAGATTTCATTGCTGAGTGATACTGCATTGTACGTATGTATCCCAAATTCTTTATCCATTTTTCGCTTTCTGTGATATTGAACTTGAACCGTAAATGAGGTTCTTGTAAACAGAGCCGTCCCAAACTTTGGGGTGGCTGTGTCTTTTTGATTTTAATTTCCCTAAGCTATAGGACCATAAGTAGAAGTGCCCTAGGCTCTCTTGCTTTGTTTTTTAGATGTTTCAGGAAACACCATACACTTTTCCAGAGTGGCTGTTGGCAATTTACATCCCGCCCATCAGCATAACAAGGCTCCCAGTTCTCCATGGCCTGTCCTGCCTTTCTGGATTTTACACATTTTTCAGATGGCCCTTTTGACCAGGGAGCAGTGAGACTTCATTGTAGTGCAGATTTCCTTTGCAAGCTTGCTTGGTTGGCCAAAAAGTGCGTATGCGTTTTTTCCTGAATATATTCAGGCAAAAACGCATATGCCCTTTTTGGCCAAGTGCATCACTGTGGACGTTCTGCCTCTTTTCCTATGCTTTACATGCAATTCCAGTCTACCTCCTGAAATCGGTTTCCTGCAATTCTGCCCTGTATTCAAGTCTTCTTGGCAGCCTTACTTCAATACATTTTTGGATGATAGCTGTCATTTATAACTCTGCAGGTTTGTGAATTACAGTGCCCCTGAGCTCCTTTCTTCAACTCGCTTTCTTGTGAGCTGGCCGCAACACCGCAGGATTGCTCCAGGCCCCAGTGTGGTTCCGGCATGGCACGCTGAGCCTTTGGTTAATTCTTCTTCCTGGTGGGAAATGAGAGTTAAATTTGCCCGTCCAGACACCTCCAGCTAATCTCTCATTGGTTCTCCCTATTCCTGTTCATTTTCCGCAGAAATTGCAAACTGGGCCAAACAGGAGGTTAAAGGCACTGACTCTCCAAGTGGGGTGAGTGTTAGTAAAGTGTCTGGAATGTTGCACCCGAGTACCAGGGGACGAAAACTGAGACACATTTGAACACATTTCCCGATCACACGGTGGATCATACTCTGGGTTCCACATGCATGTTTTAGCTGAAGGAAGAATCCCTTAAACCTGGAGAGTTGAGACCCATGGAATGGGTACCATGCAATATGACTTCAAAGGGTCTGCATTTGCTCACCGAACCTCACCAATCCTATCACTGCTGGGTTTATGCCGCTGTACACACACTTGATTCTCTTTCGGAGACATATAAATCCATAGGTTTTAAGATTCTTACTAGTGAGGTATATTCTTAGGCGTTTAATATGGCGTCTTGAGTCCACTTCGTTGAGCAAGGAGTAGCTCTTGTCTATTACATATTTGGCTTATGGAACGGTATCTGTGCCAATTTCTATCTCTGGTTTCATGCAGCACCCCAACTCACCTTTCCCCTTAAGCAAGCATACGTTGGTTTTCTACATTTCAGACCCTGTTCTGTTTTGTAATTCAGTTCCTGTGTAGCCAAGTTTACATTCCGTGTAGTAGTGATATCTTATGATGTTTCTTTTTCTTTGTGACTTATTTCACTTAGAATCATCGTACCTGAATCCACTCATTATGCTGCTACTGGCCTGATGACATAGATTTCATTGTTGAGTGATATTGCGTTGTACGTAAGTTCCTCAACTTGTTTATCCATTTCTCGCTTTCTGCGATATTGAACTTGTAACCTAAATGAGGTTCTTGTAAACAGAGCCGTCCCAAACTTTGGGGTTGCTGTGTCTTTTTGATTTTAATTTCCCTAAGCTATAGGACCATAAGTGGAAGTGCCCTAGGCTCTGTTGCTTTGTTTTTTAGATGTTTCAGGAAACAGCATACACTTCTCCTGAGTGGCTTTTGGCAATTTACATCGCACCCATCAGCATAACAAGGCTCCCAGTTCTCCATGGCCTGTCCTGCCTTTCTGGATTATACACTTTTTTCAGATGGCCCTTTTGACCGTGGGGCAGTGAGACTTCATTGTAGTGCAGATTTCCTTTGCAAGCTTGCTTGGTTGGCCAAAAAGTGCGTATGCGTTTTTTCCTGAATATATTCAGGAAAAAATGCATACGCCATTTTTGGCCAAGTGCATCATTGTGGACGTTCTGCCTCTTTTCCTATGCTTTACATGCAATTCCAGTCTACCTCCTGAAATCGGTTTCCTGCAATTCTGCCCTACTTTCAAGTCCTCTTGGCTGCCTTACTTCAATATATTTTTGGACGATAGGTGTCTTTTATAACTCTGCAGGTTTGTGAATTACAGTGCCATTGAGTTCTTTTCTTCAACTCGTTTTCTTGTGAGCTGGCCGCAACACTGAAGGATTGCTTCAGGCCCTAGTGTGGTTCCGGCATGGCACTCCGAGCCTTTAGTTAATTCCACTTCCTGCTGGGAATTGAGAGTTAAATTTGCCCCTCCACACACCTCCAGCTACTCTCTCATTGGTTCTCCCTATTCCTGTTCCTTTTCCGCAGAAATTGCAAACTGGGCCAAACAGGAGGTTAAAGGCACTGAATCTCCAAGTCGGGAGAGTGTTAGTAAAGCATCTGGAATGTTGCACCCGAGTACCAGGGGACGAAAACTGAGACACATTTGAACACGTTTCCCGATCACACGTTGGATCATACTCTGGGTTCCACATGCATGTTTTAGCTGAAGGAAGAATCCCTTAAACCTGGAGTGTTGAGACCCATGGAATGGGTACCATGCAATATGACTTCAAAGGGTCTGCATTTGCTCACCGATCCTCACCAATCCGATCACTGCTGCGTTTATGTCGCTGTACACACGCTTGATTTTCTTTTGGAGACATATAAATCCATAGGTTTTAAGATTCTTACTAGTCAGGTATATTCTTAGGCGTTTAATACGGGGTGTTGAGTCCACTTCGTTGAGCAAGGAGTAGCTCTTGTCTATTACATATTTGGCTTATGGAACGGTATCTGTGCTAATTTCAATCTCTGGTTTTATGTAGCAGCCCAACTCACCGTTCCCCTTAAGCAAGCATAAGTTGGTTTTCTACATTTGAGACCCTGTTCTGTTTTGTAATTCAGTTCCTGTGTAGCCAAGTTTACATTCCATGTATTAGTGATAACTTATGATGTTTCTTTTTCTCTGAGACTTATTTCACTTAGAATCATCGTACCTGAATCCACTCATTATGCTGCTAAGGGACTGATGACATAGATTTCATTGCTGAGTGATATTGCATTGTACGTAAGTACCTCAACTTCTTTATCCATTTCTCGCTTTCTGCGATATTGAACTTGTACCGTAAATGAGGTTCTTGTAAACAGAGACGTCCCAAACATTGGGGTTGCTGTGTCTTTTTCATTTTAATTTGCCTAAGCTATAGGACCATAAGTGGAAGTGCCCTAGGCTCTGTTGCTTTGTTTTTTAGATGTTTCAGGAAAAACCATACACTTCTCCAGAGTAGCTTTTGGCAATTTACATCGCACCCATCAGCATAACAAGGCTCCCAGTTCTCCATGGCCTGTCCTGCCTTTCTGGATTTTACACTTTTTTCAGATGGCCCTTTTGACCGGGGGGCAGTGAGACTTCATTGTAGTGCAGATTTCCTTTGCAAGCTTGCTTGGTTGACCAAAAAGTGCGTATGAGTTTTTCCCTGAATATATTCAGGAAAAAACGCATACGCCCTTTTTGGCCAAGTGCATCATTGTGGACGTTCTGCCTCTTTTCCTATGCTTTACATGCAATTCCAGTCTACCTCCTGAAATCGGTTTCCTGCAATTCTGCCCCACATTCAAGTCCTCTTGGCAGCCTTACTTCAATATATTTTTGGACGATAGCTGTCATTTATAACTCTGCAGGTTTGTGAATTACAGTGCCCCTGAGCTCCTTTCTTCAACTCGCTTCCTTGTGAGCTGGCCGCAACACCGCAGGATTGCTTCAGGCCCTAGTGTGGTTCCGGCATGGCTCGCTGAGCCTTTGGTTAATTCCTCTTCTTGGTGGGAAATGAGAGTTAAATTTGCCCGTCCAGACACCTCCAGCTAGTCTCTCATTGGTTCTCCCTATTCCTGTTCATTTTCCGCAGAAATTGCAAACTGGGCCAAACAGGATGTTAAAGGCACTGACTCTTCAAGTGGGGAGAGTGTTAGTAAAGCATCTGGAATGTTGCACCCGAGTACCAGGGGACGAAAACTGAGACACATTTGAACACGTTTCCGAATCACACGGTGGATCATACTCTGGGTTCCACATGCATGTTTTAGCTGAAGGAAGAATCCCTTAAACCTGGAGAGTTGAGAACCATGGAATGGGTATCATGCAATATGACTTCAAAGGGTCTGCATTTGCTCACCGAACCTCACCAATCCTATCACTGCTGCTTTTATGTCGCTGTACACACGCTGGATTCTCTTTTGGAGACATATAAATCCATAGGTTTTAAGATTCGTACTACTCAGGTATATTCTTAGGCGTTTAATATGGGGTGTTGAGTCCACTTCGTTTAGCAAGGAGTACCTCTTGTCTATCACATACTTGGCTTATGGAATGGTATCTGTGCTAATTTCAATCTCGAGTTTTATGCAGCACCCCAACTCACCTTCCCCGTTAAGCAAGCATAAGCTGGTTTTCTACATATGAGACCCTGTTCTGTTTTGTATTTCAGTTCCTGTGTAGCCGAGTTTACATTCCGTGTATTAGTGATATCGTATGATGTTTCTTTTTCTGTGTGACTTATTTCGCTTAGAATCATCGTACCTGAATCCACTCATTATGCTGCTACGGGCCTGATGACACAGATTTCATTGCTGAGTGATATTGCATTGTACGTAAATACCACAATTTCTTTATCCATTTTTCGCTTTCTGCGATATTGAACTTGTACCATAAACGAGGTTCTTGTAAACAGAGCCGTCCCAAACTTTGTGGTGGCTGTGTCTTTTTGATTTTAATTTCCCTAAGCTATAGGACCATAAGTGGAAGTGCCCTAGGCTCTGTTGCTTTGTTTTTTAGATGTTTCAGGAAACACCATACACTTCTCCAGAGTGGCTGTTGGCAATTTACATCCCGCCCATCAGCATAAGAAGGCTCCCAGTTCTCCATGGCCTGTCCTGCCTTTCTGGATTTTACACTTTTTTCAGATGGCCCTTTTGACCGGGGGCAGTGAGACTTCATTGTAGTGTAGATTTCCTTTGAAAGCTTGCTTGGTTGGCCAAAAAGGGCGTATGCGTTTTTTTCCTGTATATATTCAGGAAAAAAGCCATACGTCCTTTTTGGCCAAGTGCATCATTGTGGACGTTCTGCCTCTTTTCCTATGCTTTACATGCAATTCCTGTCTACCTCCTGAAATTGGTTTCCTGCAATTCTGCCCCGCTTTCAAGTCCCCTTGGCAGCCTTACTTCAATTTATTTTCGGACGATAGCTGTCATTTATAACTCTGCAGGTTTGTGAATTACAGTGCCCCTGAGCTCCTTTTTTCAACTCGCTTTCTTGTGAGCTGGCCGCAACACCACAGGATTGCTTCAGGCCCTAGTGTGGTTCCGGCATGGCACGCTGAGCCTTTGGTTAATTCCTCTTCCTGCTGGGAAGTGAGAGATAAATTTGCCCGTCCAGACACCTCCAGCTAGTCTCTCATTGGTTCTCCCGATTCCTGTTCATTTTCCGCAGAAATTGCAAACTGGGCCAAACAGGAGGTTAAAGACACTGACTCTCCAAGTGGGGAGAGTTTTAGTAAAGCATCTGGAATGTTGCACCCGAGTACCAGGGGACAAAAACTGAGACACATTGAACACGTTTCCCGATCACACGGTGGATCATACTCTGGGTTCTACATGCATGTTTTAGCTGAAGGAAGAATTCCTTAAACCTGGAGAGTTGAGACCCATGGAATGGGTACCATGCAATATGACTTCAAAGGGTCTGCATTTGCTCACCGAACCTCAACAATCCTATCACTGCTGCGTTTATGCCACTGTACAGACGCTTGATTCTCTTTCGGAGACATATAAATCCATAGGTTTTAAGATTCTTACTAGTCAGGTATATTCTTAGGCGTTTAATATGGGGTGTTGAGTCCACTTCGTTGAGCAAGGAGTAGCTCTTGTCTATTACATATTTCTCTTATGGAACGGTATCTGTGCTAATTTCAATCTCTGGTTTTATGCACCACCCGAACTCACCTTTCCTCTTAAGCAAGCATAAGTTGGTTCTACATTAGAGACCCTGTTGTGATTTGTAATTCAGTTCCTGTGTAGCCAAGTTTACATTCCATATATTAGTGATATCTTATGATGTTTCTTTTTCTGTGTGACTTATTTCACTTAGAATCATCGTACCTGAATCCACTCATTATGCTGCTACGGGCCTGATGACATAGATTTCATTGCTGAGTGATATTACATTGTATGTAAGTACCACAACTTCTTTATACATTTTTCGCTTTCTGTGATATTGAACTTGTACTGTAAACGAGGTTCTTGTAAACAGAGCTGTCCCAAACTTTGGGGTGGCTGTGTCTTTTTGATTTTAATTTCCCTAAGCTATAGGACCATAAGTGGAAGTGCCCTATGCTCTGTTGCTTTGTTTTTTAGATGTTTCAGGAAACACCATACACTTCTCCAGAGTGGCTGTTGGCAATTTACATCCCGCCCATCAGCATAACAAGGCTGCCAGTTCTCCATGGCCTGTCCTGCCTTTCTGGATTTTACACTTTTTTCAGATGGCCTTTTTGAGCGTTGGGCAGTGAGACTTCATTGTAGTGCAGATTTCCTTGCAAGCTTGCTTGGTTGGCCAAAAAGGGCGTATGCGTTTTTTCCTGAATATATTCAGGAAAAAACGCATACGTCCTTTTTGGCCAAGTGCATCATTGTGGACGTTCTGCCTCTTTTCCTATGCTTTACATGCAATTCCAGTCTACCTCCTGAAATCGGTTTCCTGCAATTCTGCCCCGCTTTCAAGTCCTCTTGGCTGCCTTACTTCAATATATTTTTGGATGATAGCTGTCATTTATAACTCTGCAGGTTTGTGAATTACAGGGCCCCTGAGCTCCTTTCTTCAACTTGCTTCCTTGTGAGCTGGCCGCAACACCGCAGGATTGCTTCAGGCCCTAGTGTGGTTTCGGCCTCGCACGATGAGCCTTTGGTTAATTTCTCTTCCTGGTGGGAAATGAGAGTTAAATTTGCCCGTCCAGACACCTCCAGCTAGTCTCCCATTGGTTCTCCCTATTCCTGTTCATTTTCCGCAGAAATTGCAAACTGGGCCAAACAGGAGGTTAAAGGCACTGACTCTCCAAGTGGGGAGAGTGTTAGTAAAGCGTCTGGAATGTTGCACCCGAGTACCAGGGGACGAAAACTGAGACACATTTGAACACATTTCCCGATCACACGTTGGATCATACTCTGGGTTCCACATGCATGTTTTTCCTGAAGGAAGAATCCCTTAAACCTGGAGAGTTGAGAACCATGGAATGGGTACCATACTATATGACTTCAAAGGGTCTGCATTTGCTCACCGAACCTCACCAATCCGATCACTGCTGCATTTATGCCGCTGTACACACGCTTGATTCTCTTTCGGAGACATATAAATCCATAGGTTTTAAGATTCTTACTAGTCAGTTATATTCTTAGGCGTTTAATAAGGGGTGTTGAGTCCACTTCGTTGAGCAAGGAGTAGCTCTTGTCTATTACATATTTGTCTTATGGAAAGGTATCTGTGTTAATTTCAATCTCTGGTTTTATGCAGCACCCCAACTCACCTTTCCCCTTAAGCAAGCATAAGTTGGTTTTCTACATTTGAGACACTATTCTGTTTTGTAATTCAGTTCCTGTGTAGCCAAGTTTACATTCCGTGTAGTAGTGATATCTTATGATGTTTCTTTTTCTGTGTGACTTATTTCACTTAGAATCATCGTACCTGAATCCACTCATTATGCTGCTACTGGCCTGATGACATAGATTTCATTGCTGAGTGATATTGCATTGTACATAAGTACCACAACTTCTTTATCCATTTTTCGCTTTCTGCGATATAGAACTTGTACTGTAAACGAGGTTCTTGTAAACAGAGCCGTCCCAAACTTTGGGGTGGCTGTGTCTTTTTGATTTTAATTTCCCTAATCTATAGGACCATAAGTGGAAGTGCCCTAGGCTCTGTTGCTTTGTTTTTTAGATGTTTCAGGAAACACCATACACTTCTCCAGAGTGGCTGTTGGCAATTTACATCCCGCCCATCAGCATAACAAGGCTCCCAGTTCTCCATGGCCTGTCCTGCCTTTCTGGATTTTACACTTTTTTCAGATGGCCCTTTTGACCGGGGGGCAGTGAGACTTCATTGTAGTGCAGATTTCCTTTGCAAGCTTGCTTGGTTGGCCAAAAAGGGCGTATGCGTTTTTTCCTGAATATATTCAGGAAAAAACGCATACGCCCTTTTGGGCCAAGTGCATCATTGTGGACGTTCTGCCTCTTTTCCTATGCTTTACATGCAATTCCAGTCTACCTCCTGAAATCGGTTTCCTGCAATTCTGCCCCGCTTTCAAGTCCTCTTGGCAGCCTTACTTCAATATATTTTTTGGACGATAGCTGTCATTTATAACTCGGCAGGTTTGTGAATTACAGTGCCCCTGAGCTCCTTTCTACAACTCGCTTTCTTGTGAGCTGGCCGCAACACTGCAGGATTGCTTCAGGCCCTAGTGTGGTTCCGGCATGGCTCGCTGAGCCTTTGGTTAATTCCGCTTCCTGGTGGGAAATGAGAGTTAAATTTGCCCGTCCAGACACCTCCAGCTAGTCTCTCATTGGTTCTCCCTATTCCTGTTCATTTTCCGCAGAAATTGCAAACTGGGCCAAACAGGAGGTTAAAGGCACTGACTCTCCAAGTGGGGAGAGTGTTAGTAAAGCGTCTGGAATGTTGCACCCGAGTACCAGGGGACGAAAACTAAGACACATTTGAACACGTTTCCCGATCACACGGTGGATCATACTCTGGGTTCCGCATGCATGTTTTAGCTGAAGGAAGAATCCCTTAATCCTGGAGAGTTGAGAACCATGGAATGGGTACCATGCAATATGAATTCAAAGGGTCTGCATTTGCTCACCGAATCTCACCAATCCGATCACTGCTGCATTTATGCCGCAGTACACACCCTTGATTCTCTTTTGGAGCCATATAAATCCATAGGTTTTAAGATTCTTACTAGTCAGGTATATTCTTAGGCGTTTAATATGGGGTGTTGAGTCCACTTCGTTGAGCAAGCAGTAGCTCTTGTCTATTACATATTTGGCTTATGGAAAGGTATCTGCGCTAATTTCAATCTCTGGTTTTATGCAGCACCCCAACTCACCTTTCCCCTTAAGCAAGCATAAGTTGGTGTTCTACATTTGAGACACTGTTCTGTTTTGTAATTCAGTTCCTGTGTACCCAAGTTTACATTCCGTGTAGTAGTGATATCTTATGATGTTTCTTTTTCTGTGTGACTTATTTCACTTAGAATCATCGTACCTGAATCCACTCATTATGCTGCTACTGGCCTGATGACATAGATTTCATTGCTGAGTGATATTGCATTGTACGTAAGTACCACAACTTCTTTATGCATTTTTCGCTTTCTGCGATATAGAACTTGTACTGTAAACGAGGTTCTTGTAAACAGAGCCGTCCCAAACTTTGGGGTGGCTGTGTCTTTTTGATTTTAATTTCCCTAATCTATAGGACCATAAGTGGAAGTGCCCTAGGCTCTGTTGCTTTGTTTTTTAGATGTTTCAGGAAACACCATACACTTCTCCAGAGTGGCTGTTGGCAATTTAC
The DNA here is from genome assembly GCF_964374135.1 of Grampus griseus. Classification (NCBI taxonomy): domain Eukaryota; kingdom Metazoa; phylum Chordata; class Mammalia; order Artiodactyla; family Delphinidae; genus Grampus; species Grampus griseus. The sequence continues at coordinate 218,187 of NW_028133379.1, forward strand.
ATCCCGCCCATCAGCATAACAAGGCTCCCAGTTCTCCATGGCCTGTCCTGCCTTTCTGGATTTTACACTTTTTTCAGATGGCCCTTTTGACCGGGGGGCAGTGAGACTTCATTGTAGTGCAGATTTCCTTTGCAAGCTTGCTTGGTTGGCCAAAAAGGGCGTATGCGTTTTTTCCTGAATATATTCAGGAAAAAACGCATACGCCCTTTTGGGCCAAGTGCATCATTGTGGACGTTCTGCCTCTTTTCCTATGCTTTACATGCAATTCCAGTCTACCTCCTGAAATCGGTTTCCTGCAATTCTGCCCCGCTTTCAAGTCCTCTTGGCAGCCTTACTTCAATATATTTTTTGGACGATAGCTGTCATTTATAACTCTGCAGGTTTGTGAATTACAGTGCCCCTGAGCTCCTTTCTTCAACTCGCTTTCTTGTGAGCTGGCCGCAACACCGCAGGATTGCTTCAGGCCCTAGTGTGGTTCCGGCATGGCTCGCTGAGCCTTTGGTTAATTCCGCTTCCTGGTGGGAAATGAGAGTTAAATTTGCCCGTCCAGACACCTCCAGCTAGTCTCTCATTGGTTCTCCCTATTCCTGTTCATTTTCCGCAGAAATTGCAAACTGGGTCAAACAGGAGTTTAAAGGCACTGACTCTCCAAGTGGGGAGAGTGTTAGTAAAGCGTCTGGAATGTTGCACCCGAGTACCAGGGGACGCAAACTAAGACACATTTGAACACGTTTCCCGATCACACGGTGGATCATACTCTGGGTTCCGCATGCATGTTTTAGCTGAAGGAAGAATCCCTTAAACCTGGAGAGTTGAGACCCATGGAATGGTTACCATGCAATATGAATTCAAACGGTCTGCATTTGCTCACCGAACCTCACCAGTTCTATCACTGCTGCTTTTATGTTGCTGTACACACGCTGGATTCTCTTTCTGAGACATATAAATCCACAGGTTTTAACATTCTTACAAGTCAGGTATATTCTTAGGCGTTTAATATGGGGTGTTGAGTCCACTTCGTTGAGCAAGTAGTAGCTCTTGTCTATTACATATTTGGCTTATGGAAAGGTATCTGTGCTAATTTCAACCTCTGGTTTTATGCAGCACCCCAACTCACCTTTCCCCTTAAGCAAGCATAAGTTGGTTTTCTACATTTGAGACCCTATTCTGTTTTGTAATTCAGTTCCTGTGTAGACAAGTTTACATTCCGTGTAGTAGTGATATCTTATGATGTTTCTTTTTCTGTGTGACTTATTTCACTTAGAATCATCGTACCTGAATCCACTCATTATGCTACTACTGGCCTGATGACATAGATTTCATTGCTGAGTGGTATTGCATTGTACGTAAGTACCACATCTTTTTTATCCATTTTTCGCTTTCTGCGATATTGAACTTGTACCGTAAACGAGGTTCTTGTAAACAGGGCCGTCCCAAACTTTAGGGTGGCTGTGTCTTTTTGATTTTAATTTCCCTAAGCTATAGGACCATAAGTGGAAGTGCCCTAGGCTCTGTTGCTTTGTTTTTTAGATGTTTCAGGAAACACCATACACTTCTCCAGAGTGGCTGTTGGCAATTTACATCCCGCCCATCAGCATAAGAAGGCTCCCAGTTCTCCATGGCCTGTCCTGCCTTTCTGGATTTTACACTTTTTTCAGATGGCCCTTTTGACCGGGGGGCAGTGAGACTTCTTTGTAGTGCAGATTTCCTTTGCAAGCTTGCTTGGTTGGTCAAAAAGGGCGTATGCGTTTTTTCCTGAATATATTCAGGAAAAAACGCATACGCCCTTTTGGGCCAAGTGCATCATTGTGGACGTTCTGCCTCTTTTCCTATGCTTTACATGCAATTCCAGTCTACCTCCTGAAATCGGTTTCCTGCAATTCTGCCCCGCTTTCAAGTCCCCTTGGCAGCCTTACTTCAATATATTTTTGGAAGATAGCTGTCATTTATAACTCTGCAGGTTTGTGAATTACAGGGCCCCTGAGCTCCTTTCTTCAACTCGCTTACTTGTGAGCTGGCCGCAACACCACAGGATTGCTTCAGGCCCTAGTGTGGTTCCGGCATGTCACGCTGAGCCTTTGGTTAATTCCTCTTCCTGGTGGGAAATGAGAGTTAAATTTGCCCGACCAGACACCTCCAGCTAGTCTCTCATTGGTTCTCCCTATTCCTGTTCATTTTCCGCAGAAATTGCAAACTGGGCCAAACAGGAGGTTAAAGGCACTGACTCTCCAAGTGGGGAGAGTGTTAGTAAAGCGTCTGGAATGTTGCACCCGAGTACCAGGGGACCAAAACTGAGACACATTTGAACACATTTCCCGATCACACGTTGGATCATACTCTGGGTTCCACATGCATGTTTTAGCTGAAGGAAGATTCCCTTAAACCTGGAGAGTTGAGACCCATGGAATGGGTACCATGCAATATGACTTCAAAGGGTCTGCATTTGCTCACCGAACCTCACCAATCCTATCACTGCTGCATTTATGCCGCTGTACACATGCTTGATTCTCTTTCGGAGACATATAAATCCATAGGTTTTAAGATTCTTACTAGTAAGGTATATTTTTAGGCGTTTAATATGGGGTGTTGAGTCCACTTCGTTGAGCAAGGAGTAGCTCTTCTCTATTACATATTTGGCTTATGGAACGGTATCTGTGCTAATTTCAATCTCTGGTTTTATGCAGCACCCAAACTCACCATTCCCCTTAAGCAAGCATCAGATGGTTTTCTACATTTGAGACCCTGTTCTGTTTTGTAATTCAGTTCCTGTGTAGCCAAGTTTACATTCCATGTATTAGTGATAACTTATGATGTTTCTTTTTCTCTGTGACTTATTTCACTTAGAATCATCGTACCTGAATCCACTCATTATGCTGCTACTGGCCTGATGACATAGATTTCATTGCTGAGCGATATTGCATTGTACGTAAGTACCTCAACTTCTTTATCCATTTTTCACTTTCTGTGATATTGAACTTGTAACGTAAACGAGGTTCTTGTAAACAGACCTGTCCCAAACTTTGGGGTGGCTGTGTCTTTTGTTTTTAATTTCCCTAATCTACAGGACCATAAGTGGAAGTGCCCTAAGCTCTGTTGCTTTGTTTTTTAGATGTTTCAGGAAACACCATACACTTCTCCAGAGTGGCTGTTGGCAATTTACATTCCGCCCATCAGCATAAGAAGGCTCCCAGTTCTCCATGGCCTGTCCTGCCTTTCTGGATTTTACACTTTTTTCAGATGGCCCTTTTGACCGGGGGGCAGTGAGACTTCATTGTAGTGCAGATTTCCTTTGCAAGCTTGCTTGGTTGGCCAAAAAGGGCATATGCGTTTTTTCCTGAATATATTAAGGAAAAAACGCATACGCCCTTTTTGGCCACGTGCATGATTGTGGACGTTCTGCCTCTTTTCCTATGCTTTACATGCAATTCCAGTCTACCTCCTGAAATTGGTTTCGTGCAATTCTGCCCCGCTTTCAAGTCCTCTTGGCAGCCTTACTTCAATATATTTTTGGACGATAGCTGTCATTTATAACTCTGCAGGATTGTGAATTACAGTGTCCCTGAGCTCCTTTCTTCAACTCGCTTTCTTGTGAGCTGGCGGCAACACCGCAGTATTTCTTCAGGACCTAGTGTGGTTCCGGTATGGCACGCTGAGCCTTTGGTTAATTCCTCTTCCTGGTGGGAAATGAGAGTTAAATTTGCCCGTCCAGACACCTCCAGCTAGTCTCTCATTGGTTCTCCCTATTCCTGTTCATTTTCCGCAGAAATTGCAAACTGGGCCAAACAAGAGTTTAAAGGCACTGACTCTCCAAGTGGGGAGAGTGTTAGTAAAGCGTCTGGAATGTTGCACCCGAGTACTAGGGGACGAAAACTGAGACACATTTGAACATGTTTCCCGATCACACGGTGGATCGTACTCTGGGTTCCACATGGATGTTTTAGCTGAAGGAAGAATCCCTTAAACCTGGAGAGTTGAGAACCATGGAATGGGTACCATGCAATATGAATTCAAAGGGTCTGCATTTGCTCACCGATCCTCACCAATCCGCTCAATGGTGCGTTTATGTCGCTATACACACGCTGGATTCCCTTTTGGAGACATATAAATCCATAGGTTTTAAGATTCTTACTAGTCAGGTATATTCTTAGGCGTTTAATATGGGGTGTTGAGTTCACTTCTTTGAGCAAGGAGTAGCTCTTGTCTATTACATATTTGGCTTATGGAAAGGTATCTGTGCTAATTTCAATCTCTTGTTTTATGCAGCACCCCAACTCACCATTCCCCTTAAGCAAGCATAAGTTGGTTTTCTACATTTGAGACCCTATTCTGTTTTGTAATTCAGTTCCTGTGTAGCCAAGTTTACATTCCGTGTATTAGTGATATCTTATGATGTTTCTTTTTCTGTGTGACTTATTTCACTTAGAATCATCGTACCTGAATCCACTCATTATGCTGCTATGGGCCTGATGACATAGATTTCATTGCTGAGTGATATTGCATTGTACGTAAGTACCACAACTTCTTTATCCATTTTTCGCTTTCTGCGATATTGAACTTGTACCATAAACGAGGTTCTTGTAAACAGAGCCGTCCCAAACTTTGGGGTGGCTGTGTCTTTTTGATTTTAATTTCCCTAATCTATAGTGCCATAAGTGGAAGTGCCCTAGCTCTGTTGCTTTGTTTTCTAGATGTTTCAGGAAACACCATACACTTCTCCAGAGTGGCTGTTGGCAATTTACATCCCGCCCATCAGCATAACAAGGCTCCCAGTTCTCCATGGCCTGTCCTGACTTTCTGATTTTACACTTTTTTCATATGGCCCTTTTGACCGGGAGTTAGTGAGACTTCATTGTAGTGCAGATTTCATTTGCAGGGTTGCTTTGTTGGCGAAAAAGGACGTATGCGTTTTTTCCTGAATATATTCAGGAAAAAACTCATACGCCCTTTTAGGCCAAGTGCATAATTGTGGACGTTCTGCCTATTTTCCTATGCTTTACATGCAATTGCAGTCTACCTCCTGGAATCGGTTTCCTGCAATTCTGCTCTGCTTTCAAGTCCTCTTGGCAGCCTTACTTCAATATATTTTTGGACGATAGCTGTCATTTATAACTCTGCAGGTTTGTGAATTACAGTGCCCCTGAGCTCCTTTCTTCAACTCGCTTTCTTGTGAGCTGGCCACAACACCGCAGGATTGTTTCAGGCCCTAGTGTGTTTCCGGCATGGCATGCTGAGCCTTTGGTTAATTCCTCTTCCTGGTGGGAAATGAGAGTTAAATTTGCCCGTCCAGACACCTCCAGCTAGTCTCTCATTGGTTCTCCCTATTCCTGTTCATCTTCCGCAGAAATTGCAAACTTGGCCAAACAGGAGGTTAAAGGCCCTGACTCTCCAAGTGGGGAGAGTGTTAGTAAAGCATCTGGAATGTTGCACCCGAGTACCAGGGTTTGAAAACTGAGACACATTTCAACACGTTTCCCGATCACATGGTGGATCATACTATGGGTTCCACATGCATGTTTTAACTGAAGGAAGAATCCCTTAAACCTGGAGAGTTGAGACCCATGGAATGGGTACCATGCAATATAACTTTATAGGGTCTGCATTTGCTCACCGAACCTCACCAATCCTATCACTGCTGCGTTTATGCCGCTGTACACACGCTTGATTCTCTTTTGGAAACATATAAATCCATAGGTTTTAAGATTCTTACTAGTCAGGTATATTCTTAGGCGTTTAATATGTGGAGTTGAGTCCACTTCTTTGAGCAAGTAGTAGCTCTTGTCTATTACATATTTCGCTTATGGAACGGTATCTGTGCTAATTTCAGTCTCTGGTTTTATGAAGCACCCCAACTCACCTTTCCTCTTAAGCAAGCATAAGATCGTTTTCTACATTTGAGACCCTATTCTGTTTTGTAATTCAGTTCCTGTGTAGCTAAGTTTTCATTCCGTGTATTAGTGATATCTTATGATGTTTCTTTTTCTTTGTGACTTATTTCACTTAGAATCATCATACCTGAATCCACTCATTATGCTGCTATGGCCCTGGTGACATAGATTTCATTGCTGAGTGATATTGCATTGTACGTAAGTACCACAACTTCTTTATCCATTTTTCGCTTTCTGCGATATTGAACTTGTACCGTAAACGAGGTTCTTGTAAAGAGAGCCGTCCCAAACTTTGGGGTGGCTGTGTCTTTTTGATTTTAATTTCCCTAATCTATAGGACCATAAGTGGAAGTGCCCTAGGCTCTGTTGCTTAGTTTTTTAGATGTTTCATGAAACACCATTCACTTCTCCAGAGTGGCTGTTGGCAATTTTCATCCCGCCCATCAGCATAACAAGGCTCCCAGTTCTCCATGGCCTGTCCTGCCTTTCTGGATTTTACACTTTTTTCAGATGGCCCTTTTGACCGGGGGGCAGTGAGACTTCATTGTCGTGCAGATTTCCTTTGCAAGCTTGCTGGGTTTGCCAAAAAGGGCGTATGCGTTTTTTCCTCCAGGAAAAAACGCATATGCCCTTTTTGGCCAATTGCATCGTTGTGGACGTTCTGCCTATTTTCCTATGCTTTAAATGCAATTCCAGTCTATCTCCTGAAATCGGTTTCCTGCAATTCTGCCTTGCTGTCAGTGCCTCTTCATAGCCTTACCTCAATATACTTTTGGAAAATAGTTGGCCTTTATAACTCTGCAGGTTTGTGAATTGCAGTGGCCCTTACCTCCATTTTTCAGCTCTTATTTTTGTGATCTTCCTCATATCCACAGGATTTCTTCAGGCCCTATTCTTCTTCTTCGGCGCCTTGCTCTGCCTTTGGTTAATTCTTCTTCCTGATGTGAAATTAGAGTGACATGTGCCCATTGAAACCGCTACAGCTATTTTCTCACTGGTTCACCCTATTCCCATTCATCCTCCGCACTAACTGCAGACTGTGCGATACCGGAACTTAAAGGCATTGACTCTCCATGTGGAGATGTTGTTAGTAAAGTGGCTGGAATGTTGATCCGGAGCCCCAAGAGGAAAATGAGGTGCGTTTTAGAAAACTTTCCCGATCATATGGTATACCATCCGCTGGATTTCCCATGCATGGTTTAGCTGTAGGAAGATTCCCTTCAACCTGGAGTGTTGGGACCCTTGGAATGAGTAGCATGAAGTATTGCATTAAACTTTCGGCAGTTGCTCACCAAAGCTCACCAATGCTCTCAGCCCCAAGTGTCCAGCCTTATGTCTTATCCAGCTGTGGGTTTATATGTGGTCATTCCAGGTTGCATTACAGCCCCTGAGCGAATTTTGTAAGAATTTTTCTCTCTTTCATTGTTTCTGCGTTTTGATTTTAAAATTTATTTCTATAATGGGGTTTAGCTCATTTTCACTGCTGTGTTTGTGCCGCTCTGCGCACACTTGATTCCCTTATGGAGATATATCAATACATGGGTTTTAAGATTCTTATTACTCAGATATATTTCTCTGCGGTGTATAGGTTGTGTTGAGGCCAGTTCATTGAGCAAGGTGTAGATCTTGTCTAATACCTATTTGGTTTATTGAACGGTATCTGTGCTAATTTCAAACTCTGGTTTTATGCATCACCCCACCTCTCCTTTCCCCTTAAGCTGACATAAGTGTGTTTTCTAAATGTGAGACACTGTTCTGTTTTGTAATTCATTTTTTGTGCAGCCATATTTATCCTCCCTCTATAAGTGATATCTTATGATATGTTTGTTTTTCTGTTTGACTTATTTCAAGTAGTATTATTGGACCTAAATCCACTCTTTATCCTTCTACTAGCCTTATTACATTGATTTCATGGTGAAGAGATATTCCATTGTACATAAGTACCACATCTTCTTTATCCATTGTTCTCTTTCCTGGGATATTTAAGGTGTACTGAAGTTGAGGTTCTTGTAAACAGAGTAGCCCTAAACTGTGGTGTGCTTGTGTCTTGTTGATTTTTAGACTTCCCTAGATATACTTCCATGATTGGAAGTGCCCTATGCTCTGTAGCTCTGTTTTTTAGATGATTTAGGAACCACCATACACTTCTCCAGAGTGGCTCTCGGCAGTTCACACACTGTCCATCAGCGTATAAAGGCTCCCTGTTCTCCATGGCCTGTCCTGCATTTCTGGTTTTTACAATTTTTTCGGATGGCCCTTTTGACCGGTGGGAAATGAGACTTCTTTGTTGTGCACATTTGCATTGCTTGCTTGCTTGGTTGCCCATAAAGTGCGTATGCGTTTTTTCCTGGATATATTCAGGAAAAAACGCATACTCCTTTTGGGGCCAACTGCATCATTGTCGAAATTCTGCCACTTTTCATGTGCTTTAAAGACGAGTTCAATCTATCTCTTGAAATCTGTTTCTTGCAATTCTGTCTTGCATTCAGATCCTCTTCTTTGCCTTACCTCGACATATTTTTGGACGTTAGTTTTCATTTATAACTCTGCAGGTTTGTGAATTGCAGTGACCCTGAGCTCCATTTTTTAAGTTGCTCTTTTGTGACCTGGCCTCAAAGCTGCAGGATTGCTTCAGGCCCTATTTTGGCTCCGGCGAGGCGGGCTGAGCCTTTTTTTAATTCTTATTCTTAATGGGAAATTAGAGTGACATGTGCCCGTCCAAACCCCTACAACTATTCTCTCATTGGTTCCCCCTCTTCCCGTTCATCCTCCTCACAATTTGAAAAATGTGTGAAACAGAAGTTTAAATGTGCTGATTCTCTAAGTGGGGAGATTCTAAGTAACGTGGCTGGAATGATGAACAGGAGCACCAGGAGAGGATAAATGAGGTGCATTTTAGACACATCTCCCGATCACATGGTGTACAGTCCTCTGGGTTTTCCATGCATGTTTTAGCTGTAGGAAGATTCCTTGAACGTGCAGATTTGGGACCCATTGAATGGGTACCAGGTAGTATTACTTTAAAGGGTGTGCATTTCCTCACCCAACCTCACATTTCTCTTAGCGCGAACAGTTTCCAGCCTTATGTCTCATCCTGCTGTGGGTCTAGATGTGTTCAATCCATGTTGCATCACTGTCCCTGAGGAAAAGTTGTAAGAGGTTTTCTCTGTCTCTCTGTCGTTTATTTTTTTCAATTTATTACTATATTGGTTACAGCTGATTTTCAAAGCTCTGTTTCTTGCTGCTGTACATCCACTTGATTCACGTACAGAGAGACATCAATAAATTCTTTTTCAGATTCTTACCAGTCATAGATATTCTTTTCCGGTGACTTGAGTGTGCTGAGTGCAGTTCTTTTAGCTACCGTGTAGGCCTTGTTGATTATCAGTTTGGTATTTGGAATGGTATCTTTGCTAATTTCAACCTCCTGGATGATGCCTCACCCCTCCCCACCTTTCCCGTTTAGCAGCCTTACGCGCGTTTTCTACATATTTGACTATGTTTTTGTTTTGTAATTTATTTCATGTGTAGCCATTTTGGGTTCCAACTTTAAGTGATATCTTATGATATGTGTCTTTTTCTTTTTGAATTATGTCACTTAGAATGATCATACGTAACTCCTCCGGAGTTGTTACAACTGGCCATATTTCATTGATTTCCAGGCTGAGTAATAGTCCACTCTACATAAGTACCACATCTCTATCCATTTTTTCCCTCCAGAGACATTTAAGTTATATCCTAGTCGAGGATGTTTTAAACAGAGAGGCAGTAAACATTGGGGTGCCTGTGTCCTCTCGATTTTTGTTTTTCCCAAGATATACGCCCATGAGTGCAAGTGCCCTATGCTCTGTAGCTCATTTTTTAGATGCTTTAGTAAACACAATACACTTCTCCAGAATGGCCGTTGGCAATATACATTTCCACTATAAGCCTCACAGGGCTCCCTCTTCTCCTTGCCCTGTCCTGCATTTCTGGTGTTTACACTTTATGAGGATGGCTCTTCTGACTGATGCGAAGTGATATCTTTTGTAGTATTGATTTCCAGTGCCCACCTGTTTGGTTGGCTAAAAAAGTGTATGCCCTTTTCTTGAATATATACAGAAAAAAATGCATACAGCCTTTTTGGCCAACTGCAATGTTGGCAATGTTCAGCCCCTTTTCTTGTGCTTAATGGCGAGTCCTTTCTACCTCCTCAAATCCCTTTCCTGCCATTCTCCCTTGCTTACCAATCCTTTTCTCTGACTTTCCTCAAGACATTTTTCAGTGATAGATATTTTCAACTCTGCAGTTTCGTGAATTTTACTGCCCCTGAGTTCCATTGTTCAACTTGTGTTTATGGGAACTGGCCACAAAGCAGTGGGATTTCCTCAAGCCCTATACTGTTTCCATGGGCAACCCTAGCCTTTGGTCAATTCGTCTTCCTGATTGGAAATTAGAGTGACATGTGCCTGTCTGAACACCTAGGACTTGTCTCTCATTGTTCCTCATCCTTCCGCTTCATCCTCTGGACAAATTCCAAACTGTACGCAACAGGATGTTGACAGTGCTGACATCTCCAAGTGGGGAGACTGTTAGTAAAGACGCTGGAGGGGTGAACCCGAGCACCAGGAGATGAGGAGATGAGATGCCTTTTCCAAACTCTTCCCGATCAGACGGTATACCATCCTCTGGGTGTGACAGACATGTTTTAGCAGTAGGAAGAGTCCCATTCATGTAAGGAGAACACCAGGGCTTTTTCAAAATCAGTGTCTCCCCGAAACCCAAACTGGGGAATTTTTTAAGCTACGGCTACACATATGTTCATTAAGGGCCTTGGGAAGTAGGCAGAGTCCAAACTTTAGATGATTGAAGTCTTCAGGGTCAGAAGCACTCACCACCGGCTTCCCTTAGGTTACACTTTAACTGTCATTGATAGATGATGTCAATAAAAATATCTATTCTTTTTCCGATTATTTCCCCTTATAGCTTATTGCAAAATATTGAGTGTAGTTCCCTGTGCTATACAGTAGTTCCTTGTTGATGATCTATTTTATACATAGCAGTGTGTATGTGTTAATTCCAAACTGTTAATTTATCCCTCCTCCCACCTTTCCCCTTTGGTAATAATAAATTATAAGATTTTATACTTCTCAGAAATGGGGGAGCTGAAAGAGAGGTATCATTTTCAATGGAAAAGCATTTAAAACAAGATTGAAGCTTTAACCAAGATTATTAGGTGTACATCCTTGGAAAGAAATCACTTCATTTCTCTAATATTGACCTGACAAATAAGACAACCCTTTTCACTGAACTTGCTTATAATAAAGTGATGGAAATATCAAATGGAAGTGTTAGAAACATCTTATTTTACCCGAGCCTTATAAACTGTTCTATGTTAACTAGAGTTTGGCTCACACATCTGTTCATTGAAGTTACAATAGTCTCAATTTCTGTTACTGATCCTCCAGAGTGGACCCCAACAAGTGTCCCCCTGCCCAGTGTCATTGGGGCCAACAGATCGAGACTGAGTTTGGTTCACAAGCAAAGGAAACTTTATATTTTGATCAGAGAATGGAGAGGTGAGAGCATGCACTACCCCGTGGGCTGTGGGCTGGGCTGCTGTGTAGAGATCCTGTCAGAGTCAGTGGGAGGGAGGGGGCGGAGCTCTCGAGGGCCGGGTTGGCTGCAGCTCAGGCTCTATATCTCGGAGTCTGCACTGGGCCCCAGGAGCTGAGGTGTCGACCCAGCCATTCTGCACTAGGAAATCTGGTCTGAAGTGCCGGGTGTGGAACCTCTGCATGCGGGACCCTAGGAGCACGTGACATTAGACAAAGCACAAAGGATAAATAAGGTCAGACTTGACTTTATTGCCCAGATTCTATTTTTATCTCCCAGGGATTTTTCATGGGCTTTGCTGGGGACAAACCCCTCCTCTGCCTTTTGTCCCGTTCCTCATTCTTGGAGTGCTGAGGGTGCAGACCCTTCTTCTGTAACTGCTGAGTGCTGAGTTGGGAGCCCTCATACCAGGGGACGAGGGTCAGAACTTCTCCCCAGCAGCCTCCAGGTGACGTTGATTGGCCCCAGGACCCCTGCCTCCCTGCTCGTCCGCCTGAGCACCAGCATTGGAAGTGTTATAGATTCTAATGACCTTTAAGGGTCCAGGAAAGAGATGTGCAGAGACGCTGTGGGGGCCGGTTTCACCCCGCCCCACATTTGTTCGGCCACCTTAGGCTGACCGTTTCTGCCAGCCTAGATGTTCTGACCAGTAGTCTGCTCTTTCTTCAGTTAGGCCCCTGAATTAACGTAAAAACAGCACCAGGTGTCAGAGCCCTGCCCGCTCAACTCCCAGACAGTCCAGGGTCAGTGGTGATCAAGGACCATGATGGCCACTGAGTCAACAGCCTTTTGAAGTAAACAGGAGTCCAGCTGGTCTTATTGACCACCATCATCACGGTGTCTGTAGGCTTTTCTATGGTGACAGTGTGATATACGGTTCCCCCGCCAAGATTATTAGCTCCCCTGCGGGTGCAGTAAGTCCTGCAAGCAGTAGTCTACTCCTTCGGGACACACTATTGTTGTTTTATGAGAGAAACTCCAGGTCAAGTGATGTTCACACGAGTCGTCATGGTGCCCTGTTGCCCCTGGTTATCTCTCTGGATGTTGGAGTTGGAGGGCCTCCTCACTCGAGGTCGGTGTGCCCACGGAGCGAACCCTGCAACTTCAGGGCATGGTTGGTGATTAGGATCACCACGTGGGGTCCTTTTCCCTTAGGAGGGAGGTGGCCTTTTGGGCTGCTGATTTCCAGGTTTTTAGATACCGCCAGTATCTTGGCCAGATGTGGCAGTGGGCCAAGCCCCTTGGTGACTGTAGTTTATCCTACCTGGATGGCATTCTTGCGTTGTTCCATTTCAAGTGGTCCCAGTTTTTGCACTAATTCTCCAATGGCGATTCACCTTTCACCGGGAATGGAAAGGTCAAAGGGTTTAGCTCAATTAGGGAGTTCCAGGGCAAGGGTCTGAATTGACTGCTCTTTCCATTCTTGAAAGGCCACTTCTGGATTCTGTTCAAAAGGATCATCATCTTTTCCTTTCAGTGTTTCATATAGAGGCCCAGCTAGTAGACTGTAGTTAGGGATCCAGAAGCAGCAAACCCTGGCCTCCCCAGGAACCCCTAAGCTGTCTTCTCGTTTTAGAAAGGGGTAAGGCTGCAAATGGTTTCTTCCCTTTCCTGGGATGGGCTTCTCCGACCTTGTGTGAGAATGAAGCCCAGGCAGGTCACCGCAGTCTGTGATATTTGAGCTTTTTCTTGGACAACTTCTATCCTTTATTGGCTTGGTAGTTCAGAGGCCTCCTTAGTAGGGCTGGCGATCAGAATGTCGTCTGCATATTGAAGGAGGGTTTCCTTTTCCAGAGGTAGAACTTTTCGGTCTTTAGCTAAGCTTTCCCCAAAGATGGTGTGGGAATTTTTGAACCCTTGGGGCAAGACGGCCCAGAAGTATTGTTTTAGTTGTATGTTGAATCCTGCCACTCACAAGCCAAAATTTCTTGTGACTCTGGGACTAATGGAATACAAAAGAAGGCATCATTGAAGACTAATACAGAATACCATGTCCTGGTGGTTGGTAGAATGACCAGCAGGGTGTAGGAATTAGGAGCAACTGGAGGTATATCTTCGGTGGCTTCACTGACTGTCCTGACATCCTTTACCAGGTCCCCAGCAGCCCATGGGGCTCTCGTGGTCAGGCCAATCCCAGGATATGGAGCTCTCCTGGGCAGGTACCCCACCCCCAACCCAGCCCACGGGGCTCTCGTGGTCAGGCCCCTCCCAGGATACAGAGCTACCCTTGCAGGTACCGTGGCAGGGCTGGGCACACAGGAACTGTGCACATAGCCCTCATTGAAGAGCACCCCCAGCTCACCTGTCGCTCAGAGCTGACACAGAGCACCTCAGAGCAGGACTTGAACTAACAAACAGCAGCTCCGACAGGTCTGTGACCCTGGGCATCACTCTGTGTGGCCTCCCTCCACCTGGTCTTCCAGAGACTTCCACTGCACCCGGGTCACCAGGCCTCTGTCTCCAACCACCACCCACCCCTCCTCTCCCTGACTCCTGGGTTCCTCTCATTAGGAGAGGGTTTTCTTGAAGTTGTCTCCCACTCATGGGCCAGATAAAATGATTAGAAAACAAGCCAAAGCTGCAGCCCCTTGTCTATCCTGACTCTCAGGAGCCCACACCTGTTCCTTGGACCTGGCCGGTTCAGCAAGTTCCATTTTCTGCAACTGTGAGCCCCTGAGGGGTGATGATTGGCTGACCTGGGCAGCCTTACCGTGCTGGGCAGCCTTACCGTGCCGGCCAGCCCTCCCCAGGTGTGCCTGGGTTGAGATCAATATAAATACCACTCCAGGCAGCAAGAGCCCCTGCAGCTGTGTCTGACGCCATTTTCTCTGCCCTGTCAGCAGTCTCGGGGCTGGGCTGGTGGGAGGGAGTGAGAGGCCACGGCTTTGTGGGTGGCCCAGTGTGAGTGGGGCTCTGCTGGACTTTCTGCAGCAGTTGCCAGGCTGCCACCTGCTAAAGAAGAGGATGTGTCACCCATACCTGCTGCTGGAATTGCTCCCTGGGCAGAGGTGAGGAAGGAAAAAAGCAGTGGGGGCAGGGACAGGACGGGTATCTCAGGCAGGGAAATGGAAATCTTCCAGAAGAGCACCCAGGGCCAGGACCATCCTGGCTGGCCTGCAGGCACCAAGTCAGCTGGCATGCTGTCACTCGTGTGGCTCCATGGCCCTTCCTCTAGGCTTTCAAGTCCTTGTATATATTCAGGTGTTTTACCTGGGAAGGGTGGGAACAGTTCAGCAGCAACTGGCCTGGGACTCAGCTCACGTTTACTCACAGATGCCTCGGCACGGTGCCCCAGCTTTGCAATGAGGACGCTTGTTGTGTGGGGGCTGCTGGCTGAATGGGAGACGATTCCCCACCACTGACCAACTTCAGAATTGTTTACAACTGGAGCAAGTGCCCTGATACGGTTTTCCTCTGAGTAACTGGTGGGTTCTGTTTTTTTTTCTCTTTTTCGTTTTTGGTTCAAGGTAGATTTTATTCCTCTTTTTTGTATTTACAGATATAAGCATGGAAATAATTTATTCATATAAATACATGTATGTGAAGGGAATAATTGTTTATTCTGTTTTATTTTTTAAATTTTATTTCTTTTTAATTTTGAATTTTATTTTATATTTTTATACAGTAGGTTCTTATTGGTTATCTATTTTATACATATAAATGTTTACATGCCAATCCCAATCTCTCAACTCCTCCCACCACCACCCCCCCAAGAGCTTTCCCCCCTTGTTGTCCATACGATTGTTGTCTACATCTGTTGCTCTAGTTATGCCTTGCAAAATGGTTAATCTGTACAGTTTTTCTAGGTTCCACATATATGCATGAATATACAAGATTTGTTTTTCTCTTTCTGACTTACTTCACTCTGTATGACAGTCTCTAGATCCATCGACGTCTCTACAAATGACCCAATTTCATTCCTTTCATGGCTTAGTAATATTCCATTTTATATATGTACTACATCTTTATGCATTCGTCTGTCTGTGGGCATTTAGGTTGCTTCCATTACCTCGATATTGTAAATAGTGATGCAATGAACATTGCGGTGAATGTCTCTTTTTGATTTATGGTTTTGTCTGGGTATATGTCCAGTACTGGGATTGCTGTATCATATGGTAATTCTATTATTAGTTTCTTAAGAAACTCCATATTGTTCTCCATAGTGACTGTATCAATTTATATTCCCAACAATAGTGGAAGAGGCTTCCTTTTCTCCACACCCTTTCCAGCATTTGTTGTTTGTAGATTTTCAGATGATGCCCATTCTAACAGGTGTGAGGTAATACCTCATTGTTGAGTCCATTTCGTTGAGCAAGGGGTAGGTCTTGTCTATTACATATTTGGCTTATGGAACGGTATCTGTGCTAATTTCAAACTCTGGTTTTATGCAGCACCCCAACTCACCTTTCCCCTTAAGCAAGCATAAGTTGGTTTTCTAAACTTGAGACCCTGTTCTGTTTTGTAATTCAGTTCATGTGTAGCCAAGTTTACATTCCGTGCATTAGTGATACCTTATGATGTTTCTTTTTCTGTGTGACTTATTTCACTTAGAATCATCGTGCCTCAATCCACTCATTATGCTGGTACAGGCCTGGTGACACAGATTTCATTGCTGAGTGGTATTCTGTTGTACGTAAGTACCGCAACTTCTTTATCAATTATTTGTTCTCTGAGATATTTAACTTGTACCGTAGAAGAGGTTCCTGTAAACAGAGCCGTCCCAAATTTTGGGGTGGCTGTGTCTTTTTGATTTTAATTTCCCTAAGCTATAGGACCATAAGTGGAAATGCCCTAGACTCTGTTGCTTTGTTTTTCAGATGTATCAGGAAACACCATGCACTTCTCCAGAGTGGCTGTTGGCAATTTACATCCCGCCCATCAGCATAACAAGGCTCCTTTTTCCCCATGGCCTGTCTTGCCTTTCTGGATTTTACACTTTTTTCAGATGGCCCTTTAGACCGGGGGGAAGTGACACTTCATAGTAGTTCGGATTTCCATTGCAAGCTTGCTTGGTTTGCCAAAAAGGGCGTATGTGTTTTTTCCTGAATATATTCAGGAACAAACTCATACGCCCTTTTTTGCCAAGTGCATCATTGTCGATGTTCTGCCTCTTTTCCTATGCTTTAAATGCACATCCAGTCTACCTCCTGAAATCGGTTTCTTGCAATTCTGCCCCGCTTTCAAGTCCTCTTCGCAGCCTTACTTTAATATATTTTTGGACGTTATCTGTCATTTATAACTCTGCAGGTTTGTGAATTACAGGGCCCCTGAGCTCCTTTCTTCAACTCGCTTTCTTGTGAGCTGGCCACAAACCCACAAGACTGCTTCAGGCCCTAATCTGCTTCTGGCAGGGCACGCTGAGCCTTTGGTTAATTCCTCTTCCTGGTGGGAAATGAGTGTTAAATATGCCCGTCCAGACACCTACCTCACTCTCAACCCCTTGGTGATCTGGGTCCTCTGGTTTGTGGCCACCTTTGCTGGGTTCCTCACCTTTCGATGATGTGGCCCCACTAGTGTGAGGACACTCCTGCCTGGTTCTCAACCACGTGGTTATGTGGACCCCCTGGTGAGAGTCTGTTCCTGGCTGTGTTCCTCACCCTTCTGTGAGGGAGACCCTCTGCTGATAGGTCACTCCTGCATGGCTGGCACACATTGCCTTGGTGAAGTCAGCCATGTGATGGCTGTAGGAGTGTGCTGGGAATCTCCTCCCCCTGGTGATGAGGGCCCTCTTGCATCAGGCCCTAACTGCTGGGCTCACCAACTTTTCTTAGTGAGCCCAATGATGCTTGGGCACTCCTCTTAGGATCCCATCTCCATGGGGATGTGGGCCTTCTGCTCTGAGGTCCCAACGGCTGGGTTGTTCACATTTTCATGATGTGGGCTCTCTGGTGTTAGTTCACAGAGGCCTGGATCCCATAGCCTCTGTGCTCTTGGCCGCCTGTTGGGAGGTTCCAACTGCTGGATTCCTCACTTTTTTAATTTTTTGGGCCCTCTGTTGTGAGGATCCTCCTGCCTGCCTCACTCCCAGCCCCTTCGTGATGTGTGTCGTCTGGTCTGAGGCCACATGTGCTGGGTTCCTCACCTTTCGATGATGTGGGACCAATGGTCTTAGGAGACTCCTGCCTGGTTCACATCCCCTTGGTGATTTGGGCCCTCTGTTGAGAGTCTGATCCTGGCTGGGTTCCTCACCCATCTGTGAGGTGGGCCGTCTGCTGTGAGGTCACTCCTGCCTGGCTTGCTCACATCGCCTTGTGGACATGAGCCCTCTGGTGGCACTTGGAGCCTGCTGGGAGCCTCCTCCCCTCAGTGATGAGGGCCCTCTGGCGTCAGGCCTTAACTGCTGGGCTCCCCACATTTTGTGATGTGCACCCAGTGGTGTGAGGACACTCCAGCCAGGTTCACATCCCCATTGGTATGTGGGCCTTCTGCTCTGAGGTCCCAACGCCTGGGTTGCTCACAGTTTCATGATGTGGGCTCTCTGCTGTTAGTTCACTCCTGCCTGCATCCCATAGCTTCTGTGCTCTCGGCCGCCTTCTGGGAGGTTCCAACTGCTGGATTCCTCACCTTTCTTATTCTTTGGGCCCTCTGTTTTTAGGCTACTCCTGCCTGCCTCACTCCCATTCCCTTTGTGATATGTGTCCTCTGATTTGAGGCCACATGTGCTGGGTTCCGCACTTTTCGATGATGTGGCCCCACTGGAGGGAAGACAGTCCTGACTGGTTCCCATCCCCTTGGTGTTGTGGGCCCTCTGGCGAGAGTCTCATCCTGCCTCGGTTCCTCACCCTTCTGTGAGGTGGGCCCTCTGCTGTGAGGTCAATCATGCCTGTCTGACACACGTCACCTTGGCGACGTGGGCCTTCTGGTGGCAGTTGCAGTGTGCTGGGATCCTCCTCCCCTCGGTGATGAGGGCCCTCTTGCCTTAGGCCACAACTGCTGGGCTCCCCACATTTTCTGATGTGTGCCAAGTGAGTGAGGACACTCTTGCCAGGTTCCCATCCCCATGGGGATATGGGCCTTCTGCTCTGAGGTCAAAACGCCTGGCTTGCTCACAGTACCATGATGTGGGCCCTCTGCTGTGAGTTCACTCTGGCAAGGATCCCTTATCATCGGTGCTCTGAGCCGCCTGCTGAGAGGTTCCAACTGCTGGATTCCTCAACGTTTTTATTCTATGTGCCCTCTGTTGTGAGGTTCCTCCTGCCTGCCTCACTGCCAGCCCCTTGATGATGACTGTCCTATGGCTTGAGGCCACATGTGCTGCGTTCCTCACCTTTCGATGATGTGGCCCCACTCGTGTGAGGACACTCCTGCCTGGTTCCCATCCCCTTGGTGAGGTGGGCCCTCTGGCGAGAGTCTAATCCTGGCTGGGTTCCTCAACGTTCTGTGAGGTAGGCCCTCTGCTGTGAGGTCACTCCTGCCTGGCTGGCACACGTCACCTTGGAGACGTGAGCCCTCTGGTGGCAGTTGGAGCGTGCAGGGTGCCTCTTCCTCTCGGTGATGACGGCCCTCTGGCATCAGACCCTAAATGGTGGGCTCCCCACATTTTCTGATGTGCGCCCAGTGGTGCGAGGACACTCCAGCCAGGTTCCCATTCCCATGGGGTTGTGGGCCTTCTGCGCTGAGGTCCCAACGCCTGGGTTGCTCACAGTTTTATGATGTGGGCCCTCTGATGTGAGTTCACTGCGGCCTGGATCCCATAGCCTCGGTGTTCTGAGCCGCCTGCTGGAAGGTCTAAATGCTGGAATCCTCACGTTTTTTATATTATGTGCCCTGTGTTGTGAGGCTACTCCTGCCTGCCTCACTCCAAGGCCCTTTGTGATGTGGGTCCTCTGGTTTGAGGACACATGTGCTGGGTTCCTCACCTTCAGATGATGAGGCCCCACTGGTGTGAGGATAATCCTGACTGGTTCCCATCCCCTTTGTGACGTGGGCCCTCTGGTGAGAGTCTGATCCTGGCTGGGTTCCTCACCCATCTGTGAGGTGGGCCCTCTACTATCAGGTAACTCTTGCCTGGCTTGCTCACCTCGCCTTGTTGACATGAGCCCTCTGGTGGCACTTGGACCCTGCTGGGAGCCTCCTCACCTCTGTGATGAGGGCCCTCTGATGTCAGGCCCTAACTGCTGGGCTCCCCAACTTTTCTTAGAGAGCCCAGTGATGCTCGGGCACTCCTCTTAGGTTCCCATCTCCATGGGGATGTGGGCCTTCTGCTCTGAGGTTCCAACGGCTGGGTTGATCACAATTTCATGATGTGGGCTCTCTGGTGTTAGTTCACTGTGGCCTGGATCCCATAGCCTCTGTGCTCCTGGCCGCCTTCTGGGAGGTTCCAACTGCTGGATTCCTCACTTTTTTAATTTTTTAGGCCCTCTGTTGTGAGGATCCTCCTGCCTGCCTCACTCTCAGCCCATTCGTGATGTGTGTCCTCTGGTTTGAGGCCACATGTGCTGGGTTCCTCACCTTTCGATGATGTGGGACCAATGGTCTTAGGAGACTCCTGCCTGGTTCACATCCCCTTGGTGATGTGGGCCCTCTGTTGAGAGTCTGATCCTGGCTGGGTTCCTCACCCTTCTGTGAGGTGGGCCGTCTGCTGTGAGGTCACTCCTGCCTGGCTTGCTCTCAGCTCGCCTTGTTAACATGAGCCCTCTGGTGGCACTTGGAGCCTGCTGGGAGCCTCCTCCCCTTGGTGATGAGGGCCCTCTGGCGTCAGGCCCTAATGGCTGGGCTCCCCACATTTTGTGATGTGCGCCAAGTGGTTCAAAGACACTCCATCCAGGTTCACATCCCCATTGGGATGTGGGTCTTCTGCTCTGAAGTCCCAACGGCTGGGTTGTTCACAGTTTCATGATGTGGGCTCTCTGCTGTTAGTTCACTCTGGCCTGGATACCATAGCCTCTGTGCTCTGGGCCACCTGCTGGGAGGTTCCAACTGCTCGATTCCTCAACTTTTGTATTCTATGGGTCCTGTGTTGCGATGCTCCTCCTGCCTGCCTCACTTGCAACCCCTTCGTGATGTGGGTCCTCTGGTTTGAGGCCACATGTGCTGGGTTCCGCAACTTTCAATGATGTGGCCCCACTGGTGTGAGGACACTCCTGCCTGGTTCCCATCCCCTTGGTGATGTGGGCCTTCTGGTGACAGTCTTATCCTGGCTGGGTTCCTCACTCTTCTGTGAGGTAGGCCCTCTGCTGTGAGGTCAATCCTGCCTGACTTGCACACATCACCTTGGCGACGTGGGCCCTCTGTTGGCACATGGAACCTGCTGGGAGCCTCCTGCCCTCGGTGATGACGGCCCTCTAGCATCAGGCCATAACTGCTGGGCTCCCCACGTTTTCTGATGTGAGTCCAGTGATGCCAGGACACTCCTGTCAGGTTCCCATCTCCATGGGGATGTGGGCTTTCTGCTCTGAAGTCCCAATGCCTGGGTTGCTCACAGTTTCATGATGTGGGCTCTCTGCTGTTAGTTCACTCCTGCCTGCATCCCATAGCTTCTGTGCTCTCGGCCGCCTGCTGGGAGGTTCCAAATGCTGGATTCCTCACCTTTTTTATTCTTTGGGTCCTCTGTTTTTAGGCTACTCCTACCTGCCTCACTCCCATCCCCTTTGTGATGTATGTCCTCTGATATGAGGCCGCATGTGCTGGGTTCCTCACCTTTCGATGATGTGGCCCCACTGGTGGGAGGACAGTCCTGACTGGTTCCCATCCCCTTGGTGTTGTGGGCCCTCTGGCGAGAGTCTCATCCTGCCTCGGTTCCTCACCCTTCTGTGAGATAGGCCCTCTGCTGTGAGGTCACTACTGCCTGCCTGGCGCATACCACCTTGTAGACGTGGGCCCTCTGTTGGCAGTTGGAACCTGCTGGGAGTCTCCTCCCCTCAGTTATGAGGGCCCCCTGGCGTCAGGCCCTAACTGCTGGGCTCCTAACATTTTCTGATATGTGCTAAGTGGTGCGAGGCCACTCCTGCCAGGTTCCCATCCCAATGGGGATGTGGGCCTTCTGTTCTGAGGTCCCAACGGCTGGGCTTCTCACAGGTTCATGATGTGGGCCCTCTGCTGTGAGTTCACTGCGGCCTGGATCTCATAGCCTCGGTGCTCTGGGCCGCTTGCTGGGAGGTTCCAACTGCTGGATTCCTCAACTTTTATATTCTATGGACCCTGTGTTGTGAGGCCGGTCCTGCCAGCCTCATTCCGAACCCCTTGGTGATGTGGTTCCTCTGGTTTGAGGCTACATGTGCTGGGATCCTCACCTTTCGATGATGTTGTCCCACTGGTGTGGGGACACTCCTGCCTTGTTCCCATCCCCTTGGTGATGTGGGCCCTCTGGTGAGAGTCTGATCCTGGCTGTGTTCCTCACCCTTCTGTGAGGTGGGCCCTCTGCTGTGAGGTCACTCCTGCCGGGCTGGCACACATCGCCTTGGTGATGTTGGCCCTCTGGTGGCAGCTGGAGCCTGTTGAGAGCCTCCTCCCCTCGGTGATGAGTGCCCTCTAGCGTCAGGCCCTAACTTCTGAGCACCCCACGTTTTCTGATGTGAGCCCAGTGATGCCAGGACACTCCTGTCATGTTCCCATCACCATGGGGATGAGGGCCTTCTGCTCTGAGGTCCCAATGTCTGGGTTGCTCACAGTTTCATGATGTGGGCTGTCTGGTGTTAGTTCACTCTGGCCTGGATCCTCTAGCCTCTGTGCTCTGGGCCGCCTGCTGGGAGGTTCCAACTGCTGGATTCCTCACCTTTCTTATTTTTGGACCCTCTGTTGTGAGGCTCCTCCTGCCTACCTCACTCCCAGCCCCTTGGTGATGGGTGTCCTATGGTTTGAAGCCACATGTTCTGGGTTCCTCACCTTTAGATGATGTGACCCTACTCATGTGAGGACACTCCTGCCTGGTTCCAATCCATTTGGTGATGTGGGCCCTCTGGTGCGAGTCTGATCCTGACTGGGTTCGTCACACTTCTCTGAGGTGGGCCCTCTGCTGTGAGGTCATTCGTGTCTGGTTGGCACACATCGCCTTGGCGACGTCAGTCCTCTGGTGGCAGTTGGAGCCTGCTGGGAGCCTCCTTCCCTTGGTGATGAGGGTCCTCTGGCGTCAGGCCCTAACTGCTGGTCTCCCAAAATTTTCTGATATGTTCTCAGTGGTACGAGGACACTCCTACCAGATTTATATCCCCATGGTGATGTGGGCCTCGTGCTCTGAGGTCCCAATGGCTGGGTTGCTCAGTTTCATGACATGGGCCCTCTTCTGTGAGTTCACTGTGGCCTGGATCCCATAGCCTCAGTGCTCTGGGCCGCCAGCTGGGAGGTTCCAACTGCTGGATTCCTCACTTTTTTATTCTATGGGCCCAGTGTTGTGAGGCTACTCCTGCCTGCCTCACTCCGAGGCCCTTGGTGATGTGGGTCCTCTGGTTTGAGGACACATGTGCTGAGTACCTCACCTTTCGATGATGTGGCCCCACTGGTGTGAAGACACTCCTGCCTGGTACCTATCCCCATGGTGATGTGGGCCCTCTGGTGAGAGTCTGATGTAGGCTGGGTTTCTCACCCTTCTGTGAGGTGGGATCTCTGCTGTGAGGTAACTCCTGCCTGGCTTGCTCACGTTGCGCTGGCAACGTGAGCCCTCAGGTGGCAGTTGGAGCCTGCTGGGAATCTCCTCCCCTCGGTTATGAGAGCTCTGGATAAAACACATATGCCCTTTTTTGCCAAGTGCATTATTTTCCAAGTTCTGTCTCTTTTCCTATGCTTTAAGAGCGACTCCCGTGTACCTTCTGAAATCGTACCACAACTTCTTTATCCATTTTTCGCATTCTGCGATATTGAACTTGTACTGTAAACGAGTTTCTTGTAAACAGAGCCGTCCCAAACTTTGGGGTGGCTGTGTCTTTTTTATTTTAATTTCCCTAAGCTATAGGACCATAAGTGGAAGTGCCCTAGGCTCTCCTGCTTTGTTTTTTAGATGTTTCAGGAAACACCATACACTTCTCCAGAGTGGCTGTTTGCAATTAACATCCCGCCCATCAGCATAAGAAGGCTCCCAGTTCTCCATGGCCTGTCCTGCCTTTCTGGATTTTACACTTTTTTCAGATGGCCCTTTTGACCGGGGGGCAGTGAGACTTCATTGTAGTGCAGATTTCCTTTGCAAGCTTGCTTGGTTGGTCAAAAAGGGCGTATGCGTTTTTTCCTGAATATATTCAGGAAAAAACGCATACGCCCTTTTTGGCCAAGTGCATCATTGTGGACGTTCTGCCTCTTTTCCTATGCTTTACATGCAATTCCAGTCTACCTCCTGAAATCGGTTTCCTGCAATTCTGCCCCGCTTTCAAGTCCTCTTGGCAGCCTTACTTCAATATATTTTTGGACGATAGCTGTCATTTATAACTCTGCAGGTTTGTGAATTACAGGGCCCCTGAGCTCCTTTCTTCAACTCGCTTTCTTGTGAGCTGGCCGCAACACCGCAGGATTGCTTCAGGCCCTAGTGTGGTTCCGGCATGGCACGCTGAGCCTTTGGTTAATTCCTCTTCCTGGTGGGAAATGAGAGTTAAATTTGCCCGTCCAGACACCTCCAGCTAGTCTCTCTTTGGTTCTCCCTATTCCTGTTCATTTTCCGCAGAAATTGCAAACTGGGCCAAACAGGAGGTTAAAGGCACTGACTCTCCAAGTGGGGAGAGTGTTAGTAAAGCGTCTGGAATGTTGCACCCGAGTACCAGGGGACGAAAACTGAGACACATTTGAACACATTTCCCGATCACATGGTGGATCATACTCTGGGTTCCACATGCATGTTTTAACTGAAGGAAGAATCCCTTAAACCTGGAGAGTTGAGACCCATGGAATGCGTACCATGTAATATGACTTCAAAGGGTCTGCATTTGCTCACCGAACCTCACCAATCCTATCACTGCTGCTTTTATGTCGCTGTACACACGCTTGATTCTCTTTCGTAGACATATAAATCAATAGGTTTTAAGATTCTTACTAGTCAGGTATATTCTTAGGCGTTTAATATGGGGTGTTGAGTCCACTTCATTGAGCAAGGAGTAGCTCTTGTCTATTACATATTTGGCTTATGGAAAGGTATCTGTGCTAATTTCAATCTCTGGTTTTATGTAGCACCCCAACTCATCATTCCCCTTAAGCAAGCATAAGTTGATTTTCCACATTTAAGACCCTGTTCTGTTTTGTAATTCAGTTCCTGTGTAGCCAAGTTTAGATTCCGTGTATTAGTGATACCTTATGATGTTTCTTTTTCTGTGTGACTTATTTCACTTAGAATCATCGTACCTGAATCCACTCATTATGCTGCTACTGGCCTGATGACAGATTTCATTGCTCAGTGATATTGCATTCTACGTAAGTACCACAACTTCTTTATCCATTTTTCGTTTTCTGCGATATTGAACTTGTACCGTAAACGAGGTTCTTGTAAACAGAGCCATCCCAAACTTTGGGGTGGCTGTGTCTTTTTGATTTTAATTTCCCTAATCTATAGGACCATAAGTGGAAGTGCCCTAGGCTCTGTTGCTTTGTTTTTTAGATGTTCCAGGAAACACCATACACTTCTCCAGAGTGGCTGTTGGCAATTTACATCCCGCCCATCAGCATAACAAGGCTCCCAGTTCTCCATGGCCTGTCCTGCCTTTCTGGATTTTACACTTTTTTCAGATGGCCCTTTTGACCGGGGGGCAGTGAGACTTCATTGTAGTGCAGATTTCCTTTGCAAGCTTGCTTGGTTGGCCAAAAAGGGCGTATGCGTTTTTTCCTGAATATATTCAGGAAAAAACGCATACGCCCTTTTGGGCCAAGTGCATCATTGTGGACGTTCTGCCTCTTTTCCTATGCTTTACATGCAATTCCAGTCTGCCTCCTGAAATCGGTTTCCTGCAATTCTGCCCCGCTTTCAAGTCCTCTTGGCAGCCTTACTTCAATATATTTTTTGGACAATAGCTGTCATTTATAACTCTGCAGGTTTGTGAATTACAGTGCCCCTGAGCTCCTTTCTACAACTCGCTTTCTTGTGAGCTGGCCGCAACACTGCAGGATTGCTTCAGGCCCTAGTGTGGTTCCGGCATGGCTCGCTGAGCCTTTGGTTAATTCTGCTTCCTGGTGGGAAATGAGAGTTAAATTTGCCCGTCCAGACACCTCCAGCTAGTCTCTCATTGTTTCTCCCTATTCCTGTTCATTTTCCGCAGAAATTGCAAACTGGGCCAAACAGGAGGTTAAAGGCACTGACTCTCCAAGTGGGGAGAGTGTTAGTAAAGCGTCTGGAATGTTGCACCCGAGTACCAGGGGACGAAAACTAAGACACATTTGAACACGTTTCCCGATCACACGGTGGATCATACTCTGGGTTCCGCATGCATGTTTTAGCTGAAGGAAGAATCCCTTAAACCTGGAGAGTTGAGAACCATGGAATGGGTACCATGCAATATGAATTCAAAGGGTCTGCATTTGCTCACCGAATCTCACCAATCCGATCACTGCTGCATTTATGCCGCAGTACACACGCTTGATTCTCTTTTGGAGACATATAAATCCATAGGTTTTAAGATTCTTACTAGTCAGGTATATTCTTAGGCGTTTAATATGGGGTGTTGAGTCCACTTCGTTGAGCAAGCAGTAGCTCTTGTCTATTACATATTTGGCTTATGGAAAGGTATCTGTGCTAATTTCAATCTCTGGTTTTATGCAGCACCCCAACTCACCTTTCCCCTTAAGCAAGCATAAGTTGGTGTTCTACATTTGAGACACTGTTCTGTTTTGTAATTCAGTTCCTGTGTAGCCAAGTTTACATTCCGTGTAGTAGTGATATCTTATGATGTTTCTTTTTCTGTGTGACTTATTTCACTTAGAATCATCGTACCTGAATCTACTCATTATGCTGCTACTGGCCTGATAACATAGATTTCATTGCTGAGTGATATTGCATTGTATGTAAGTACCACAACTTCTTTATCCATTTTTCGCTTTCTGCGATATTGAACTTGTACTGTAAACGAGGTTCTTGTAAACAGAGCCATGCCAAATATTGGAGTGGCTGTGTCTTTTCGATTTTAATTTCCCTAAGCTATAGGACCATAAGTGGAAGTGCCCTAGGCTCTGTTGCTTTGTTTTTTAGATGTTTCAGGAAAAACCATACACTTCTCCAGAGTGGCTGTTGGCAATTTACATCCCGCGCATCAGCATAACAAGGCTCCCAGTTCTCCAAGGCCTGTCCTGCCTTTCTGGATTTTACACTTTTTTCAGATGGCCCTTTTGACCGGGGGGCAATGAGACTTCTTTGCAGTGCAGATTTCCTTTGCAAGCTTGCTTGGTTGGCCAAAAAGGACGTATGCGTTTTTTCCTGAATATATTCAGGAAAAAACGCATACGCCCTTTTTGGCCAAGTGCATCATTGTGGACGTTCTGCCTCTTTTCCTATGCTTTACATGCAATTCCAGTCTACCTCCTGAAATTGGTTTCCTGCAATTCTGCCCCGCTTTCAAGTCCTCTTGGCAGCCTTACTTCAATATATTTTTGGACGATAGCTGTCATTTATAACTCTGCAGGTTTGTGAATTACAGGGCCCCTGAGCTCCTTTCTTCAACTCGCTTTCTTGTGAGCTGGCCACAACACCGCAGGATTGCTTCAGGCCCTAGTGTGGTTCCGGCATGGCACGCTGAGCCTTTGGTTAATTCCTCTTCCTGGTGGGAAATGAGAGTTAAATTTGTCCGTCCAGACACCTCCAGCTAGTCTCTCATTGGTTCTCCCTATTCCTGTTCATTTTCCGCAGAAATTGCAAACTGGGCCAAACAGGAGGTTAAAGGCACTGACTCTCCAAGTGGGGAGAGTGTTAGTAAAGCGTCTGGAATGATGCACCCGAGTACCAGGGGACAAAAACTGAGACACATTTGAACACGTTTCCCGATCACACAGTGGATCATACTCTGGGTTCCACATGCATGTTTTAGCTGAAGGAAGATTCCGTTAAACATGGAGAGTTGTGACCCATGGAATGGACACCATGCAGTTTGAATTCAAAGGGTCTGCATTTGCTCACCAAAGCTCACCAATCGTATCACTGCTGCGTTTATGTTGCTGTAAACACCCTGGATTCTCTTTTGGAGACATATAAATCCATAGGTTTTAAGATTCTTACTAGTCAGGTATATTCTTAGGCGTTTAATATGGGGTGTTGAGTCCACTTCGCTGAGCAAGGAGTAGCTCTTGTCTATTACATATTTGGCTTATGGAACGGTATCTGTGCTAATTTCAATCTCTGGTTTTATGCAGCACCCAAACTCACCATTCCCCTTAAGCAAGCATCAGATGGTTTTCTACATTTGAGACCCTGTTCTGTTTTGTAATTCAGTTCCTGTGTAGCCAAGTTTACATTCCATGTATTAGTGATAACTTATGATGTTTCTTTTTCTCTGTGACTTATTTCACTTAGAATCATCGTACCTGAATCCACTCATTATGCTGCTACTGGCCTGATGACATAGATTTCATTGCTGAGCGATATTGCATTGTACGTAAGTACCTCAACTTCTTTATCCATTTTTCACTTTCTGTGATATTGAACTTGTAACGTAAACGAGGTTCTTGTAAACAGAGCTGTCCCAAACTTTGGGGTGGCTGTGTCTTTTGTTTTTAATTTCCCTAATCTATAGGACCATAAGTGGAAGTGCCCTAAGCTCTGTTGCTTTGTTTTTTAGATGTTTCAGGAAACACCATACACTTCTCCAGAGTGGCTGTTGGCAATTTACATTCCGCCCATCAGCATAAGAAGGCTCCCAGTTCTCCATGGCCTGTCCTGCCTTTCTGGATTTTACACTTTTTTCAGATGGCCCTTTTGACCGGGGGGCAGTGAGACTTCATTGTAGTGCAGATTTCCTTTGCAAGCTTGCTTGGTTGGCCAAAAAGGGCATATGCGTTTTTTCCTGAATATATTAAGGAAAAAACACATACGCCCTTTTTGGCCACGTGCATGATTGTGGACGTTCTGCCTCTTTTCCTATGCTTTACATGCAATTCCAGTCTACCTCCTGAAATTGGTTTCGTGCAATTCTGCCCCGCTTTCAAGTCCTCTTGGCAGCCTTACTTCAATATATTTTTGGACGATAGCTGTCATTTATAACTCTGCAGGATTGTGAATTACAGTGTCCCTGAGCTCCTTTCTTCAACTCGCTTTCTTGTGAGCTGGCGGCAACACCGCAGGATTTCTTCAGGACCTAGTGTGGTTCCGGTATGGCACGCTGAGCCTTTGGTTAATTCCTCTTCCTGGTGGGAAATGAGAGTTAAATTTGCCCGTCCAGACACCTCCAGCTAGTCTCTCATTGGTTCTCCCTATTCCTGTTCATTTTCCGCAGAAATTGCAAACTGGGCCAAACAGGAGTTTAAAGGCACTGACTCTCCAAGTGGGGAGAGTGTTAGTAAAGCGTCTGGAATGTTGCACCCGAGTACTAGGGGACGAAAACTGAGACACATTTGAACATGTTTCCCGATCACACGGTGGATCGTACTCTGGGTTCCACATGGATGTTTTAGCTGAAGGAAGAATCCCTTAAACCTGGAGAATTGAGAACCATGGAATGGGTACCATGCAATATGACTTCAAAGGGTCTGCATTTGCTCACCGATCCTCACCAATCCGCTCAATGGTGCGTTTATGTCGCTGTACACACGCTGGATTCCCTTTTGGAGACATATAAATCCATAGGTTTTAAGATTCTTACTAGTCAGGTATATTCTTAGGCGTTTAATATGGGGTGTTGAGTTCACTTCGTTGAGCAAGGAGTAGCTCTTGTCTATTACATATTTGGCTTATGGAAAGGTATCTGTGCTAATTTCAATCTCTTGTTTTATGCAGCACCCCAACTCACCATTCCCCTTAAGCAAGCATAAGTTGGTTTTCTACCTTTGAGACCCTATTCTGTTTTGTAATTCAGTTCCTGTGTAGCCAAGTTTACATTCCGTGTATTAGTGATATCTTATGATGTTTCTTTTTCTGTGTGACTTATTTCACTTAGAATCATCGTACCTGAATCCACTCATTATGCTGCTATGGGCCTGATGACATAGATTTCATTGCTGAGTTGTATTGCATTGTACGTAAGTACCACAACTTCTTTATCCATTTTTCGCTTTCTGCGATATTGAACTTGTACCATAAACGAGGTTCTTGTAAACAGAGCCGTCCCAAACTTTGGGGTGGCTGTGTCTTTTTGATTTTAATTTCCCTAATCTATAGTGCCATAAGTGGAAGTGCCCTAGCTCTGTTGCTTTGTTTTCTAGATGTTTCAGGAAACACCATACACTTCTCCAGAGTGGCTGTTGGCAATTTACATCCCGCCCATCAGCATAACAAGGCTCCCAGTTCTCCATGGCCTGTCCTGACTTTCTGATTTTACACTTTTTTCATATGGCCCTTTTGACAGGGAGTCAGTGAGACTTCATTGTAGTGCAGATTTCATTTGCAGGGTTGCTTTGTTGGCGAAAAAGGGTGTATGCGTTTTTTCCTGAATATATTCAGGAAAAAACTCATACGCCCTTTTAGGCCAAGTGCATCATTGTGGACGTTCTGCCTATTTTCCTATGCTTTACATGCAAATGCAGTCTACCTCCTGGAATCGGTTTCCTGCAATTCTGCTCTGCTTTCAAGTCCTCTTGGCAGCCTTACTTCAATATATTTTTGGACGATAGCTGTCATTTATAATTCTGCAGGTTTGTGTATTACAGTGCCCCTGAGCTCCTTTCTTCAACTCGCTTTCTTGTGAGCTGGCCACAACACCGCAGGATTGTTTCAGGCCCTAGTGTGTTTCCAGCATGGCATGCTGAGCCTTTGGTTAATTCCTCTTCCTGGTGGGAAATGAGAGTTAAATTTGCCCGTCCAGACACCTCCAGCTAGTCTCTCATTGGTTCTCCCTATTCCTGTTCATCTTCCGCAGAAATTGCAAACTTGGCCAAACAGGAGGTTAAAGGCCCTGACTCTCCAAGTTGGGAGAGTGTTAGTAAAGCATCTGGAATGTTGCACCCGAGTACCAGGGTTTGAAAACTGAGACACATTTCAACACGTTTCCCGATCACATGGTGGATCATACTATGGGTTCCACATGCATGTTTTAACTGAAGGAAGAATCCCTTAAACCTGGAGAGTTGAGACCCATGGAATGGGTACCATGCAATATAACTTTAAAGGGTCTGCATTTGCTCACCGAACCTCACCAATCCTATCACTGCTGCGTTTATGCCGCTGTACACACGCTTGATTCTCTTTTGGAAACATATAAATCCATAGGTTTTAAGATTCTTACTAGTCAGGTATATTCTTAGGCGTTTAATATGTGGAGTTGAGTCCACTTCTTTGAGCAAGTAGTAGCTCTTGTCTATTACATATTTCGCTTATGGAACGGTATCTGTGCTAATTTCAGTCTCTGGTTTTATGAAGCACCCCAACTCACCTTTCCTCTTAAGCAAGCATAAGATCGTTTTCTACATTTGAGACCCTATTCTGTTTTGTAATTCAGTTCCTGTGTAGCTAAGTTTTCATTCCGTGTATTAGTGATATCTTATGATGTTTCTTTTTCTTTGTGACTTATTTCACTTAGAATCATCATACCTGAATCCACTCATTATGCTGCTATGGCCCTGGTGACATAGATTTCATTGCTGAGTGATATTGCATTGTACGTAAGTACCACAACTTCTTTATCCATTTTTCGCTTTCTGCGATATTGAACTTGTACCGTAAACGAGGTTCTTGTAAAGAGAGCCGTCCCAAACTTTGGGGTGGCTGTGTCTTTTTGATTTTAATTTCCCTAATCTATAGGACCATAAGTGGAAGTGCCCTAGGCTCTGTTGCTTAGTTTTTTAGATGTTTCATGAAACACCATTCTCTTCTCCAGAGTGGCTGTTGGCAATTTTCATCCCGCCCATCAGCATAACAAGGCTCCCAGTTCTCCATGGCCTGTCCTGCCTTTCTGGATTTTACACTTTTTTCAGATGGCCCTTTTGACCGGGGGGCAGTGAGACTTCATTGTCGTGCAGATTTCCTTTGCAAGCTTGCTGGGTTTGCCAAAAAGGGCGTATGCGTTTTTTCCTCCAGGAAAAAACGCATATGCCCTTTTTGGCCAATTGCATCGTTGTGGACGTTCTGCCTATTTTCCTATGCTTTAAATGCAATTCCAGTCTATCTCCTGAAATCGGTTTCCTGCAATTCTGCCTTGCTGTCAGTGCCTCTTCATAGCCTTACCTCAATATACTTTTGGAAAATAGTTGGCCTTTATAACTCTGCAGGTTTGTGAATTGCAGTGGCCCTTACCTCCATTTTTCAGCTCTTATTTTTGTGATCTTCCTCATATCCACAGGATTTCTTCAGGCCCTATTCTTCTTCTTCGGCGCCTTGCTCTGCCTTTGGTTAATTCTTCTTCCTGATGTGAAATTAGAGTGACATGTGCCCATTGAAACCGCTACAGCTATTTTCTCACTGGTTCACCCTATTCCCATTCATCCTCCGCACTAACTGCAGACTGTGCGATACCGGAACTTAAAGGCATTGACTCTCCATGTGGAGATGTTGTTAGTAAAGTGGCTGGAATGTTGATCCGGAGCCCCAAGAGGAAAATGAGGTGCGTTTTAGAAAACTTTCCCGATCATATGGTATACCATCCGCTGGATTTCCCATGCATGGTTTAGCTGTAGGAAGATTCCCTTCAACCTGGAGTGTTGGGACCCTTGGAATGAGTAGCATGAAGTATTGCATTAAACTTTCGGCAGTTGCTCACCAAAGCTCACCAATGCTCTCAGCCCCAAGTGTCCAGCCTTATGTCTTATCCAGCTGTGGGTTTATATGTGGTCATTCCAGGTTGCATTACAGCCCCTGAGCGAATTTTGTAAGAATTTTTCTCTCTTTCATTGTTTCTGCGTTTTGATTTTAAAATTTATTTCTATAATGGGGTTTAGCTCATTTTCACTGCTGTGTTTGTGCCGCTCTGCACACACTTGATTCCCTTATGGAGATATATCAATACATGGGTTTTAAGATTCTTATTACTCAGATATATTTCTCTGCGGTGTATAGGGTGTGTTGAGGCCAGTTCATTGAGCAAGGTGTAGATCTTGTCTAATACCTATTTGGTTTATTGAACGGTATCTGTGCTAATTTCAAACTCTGGTTTTATGCATCACCCCACCTCTCCTTTCCCCTTAAGCTGACATAAGTGTGTTTTCTAAATGTGAGACACTGTTCTGTTTTGTAATTCATTTTTTGTGCAGCCATATTTATCCTCCCTCTATAAGTGATATCTTATGATATGTTTGTTTTTCTGTTTGACTTATTTCAAGTAGTATTATTGGACCTAAATCCACTCTTTATCCTTCTACTAGCCTTATTACATTGATTTCATGGTGAAGAGATATTCCATTGTACATAAGTACCACATCTTCTTTATCCATTGTTCTCTTTCCTGGGATATTTAAGGTGTACTGAAGTTGAGGTTCTTGTAAACAGAGTAGCCCTAAACTGTGGTGTGCTTGTGTCTTGTTGATTTTTAGACTTCCCTAGATATACTTCCATGATTGGAAGTGCCCTATGCTCTGTAGCTCTGTTTTTTAGATGATTTAGGAACCACCATACACTTCTCCAGAGTGGCTCTCGGCAGTTCACACACTGTCCATCAGCGTATAAAGGCTCCCTGTTCTCCATGGCCTGTCCTGCATTTCTGGTTTTTACAATTTTTTCGGATGGCCCTTTTGACCGGTGGGAAATGAGACTTCTTTGTTGTGCACATTTGCATTGCTTGCTTGCTTGGTTGCCCATAAAGTGCGTATGCGTTTTTTCCTGGATATATTCAGGAAAAAACGCATACTCCTTTTGGGGCCAACTGCATCATTGTCGAAATTCTGCCACTTTTCATGTGCTTTAAAGACGAGTTCAATCTATCTCTTGAAATCTGTTTCTTGCAATTCTGTCTTGCATTCAGATCCTCTTCTTTGCCTTACCTCGACATATTTTTGGACGTTAGTTTTCATTTATAACTCTGCAGGTTTGTGAATTGCAGTGACCCTGAGCTCCATTTTTTAAGTTGCTCTTTTGTGACCTGGCCTCAAAGCTGCAGGATTGCTTCAGACCCTATTTTGGCTCTGGCGAGGCGGGCTGAGCCTTTTTTTAATTCTTATTCTTAATGGGAAATTAGAGTGACATGTGCCCGTCCAAACCCCTACAACTATTCTCTCATTGGTTCCCCCTCTTCCCGTTCATCCTCCTCACAATTTGAAAAATGTGTGAAACAGAAGTTTAAATGTGCTGATTCTCTAAGTGGGGAGATTCTAAGTAACGTGGCTGGAATGATGAACAGGAGCACCAGGAGAGGATAAATGAGGTGCATTTTAGACACATCTCCCGATCACATGGTGTACAGTCCTCTGGGTTTTCCATGCATGTTTTAGCTGTAGGAAGATTCCTTGAACGTGCAGATTTGGGACCCATTGAATGGGTACCAGGTAGTATTACTTTAAAGGGTGTGCATTTCCTCACCCAACCTCACATTTCTCTTAGCGCGAACAGTTTCCAGCCTTATGTCTCATCCTGCTGTGGGTCTAGATGTGTTCAATCCATGTTGCATCACCGTCCCTGAGGAAAAGTTGTAAGAGGTTTTCTCTGTCTCTCTGTCGTTTATTTTTTTCAATTTATTACTATATTGGTTACAGCTGATTTTCAAAGCTCTGTTTCTTGCTGCTGTACATCCACTTGATTCACGTACAGAGAGACATCAATAAATTCTTTTTCAGATTCTTACCAGTCATAGATATTCTTTTCCGGTGACTTGAGTGTGCTGAGTGCAGTTCTTTTAGCTACCATGTAGGCCTTGTTGATTATCAGTTTGGTATTTGGAATGGTATCTTTGCTAATTTCAACCTCCTGGATGATGCCTCACCCCTCCCCACCTTTCCCGTTTAGCAGCCTTACGCGCGTTTTCTACATATTTGACTATGTTTTTGTTTTGTAATTTATTTCATGTGTAGCCATTTTGGGTTCCAACTTTAAGTGATATCTTATGATATGTGTCTTTTTCTTTTTGAATTATGTCACTTAGAATGATCATACGTAACTCCTCCGGAGTTGTTACAACTGGCCATATTTCATTGATTTCCAGGCTGAGTAATAGTCCACTCTACATAAGTACCACATCTCTATCCATTTTTTCCCTCCAGAGACATTTAAGTTATATCCTAGTCGAGGATGTTTTAAACAGAGAGGCAGTAAACATTGGGGTGCCTGTGTCCTCTCGATTTTTGTTTTTCCCAAGATATACGCCCATGAGTGCAAGTGCCCTATGCTCTGTAGCTCATTTTTTAGATGCTTTAGTAAACACAATACACTTCTCCAGAATGGCCGTTGGCAATATACATTTCCACTATAAGCCTCACAGGGCTCCCTCTTCTCCTTGCCCTGTCCTGCATTTCTGGTGTTTACACTTTATGAGGATGGCTCTTCTGACTGATGCGAAGTGATATCTTTTGTAGTATTGATTTCCAGTGCCCACCTGTTTGGTTGGCTAAAAAAGTGTATGCCCTTTTCTTGAATATATACAGAAAAAAACGCATACAGCCTTTTTGGCCAACTGCAATGTTGGCAATGTTCAGCCCCTTTTCTTGTGCTTAATGGCGAGTCCTTTCTACCTCCTCAAATCCCTTTCCTGCCATTCTCCCTTGCTTACCAATCCTTTTCTCTGACTTTCCTCAAGACATTTTTCAGTGATAGATATTTTCAACTCTGCAGTTTCGTGAATTTTACTGCCCCTGAGTTCCATTGTTCAACTTGTGTTTATGGGAACTGGCCACAAAGCAGTGGGATTTCCTCAAGCCCTATACTGTTTCCATGGGCAACCCTAGCCTTTGGTCAATTCGTCTTCCTGATTGGAAATTAGAGTGACATGTGCCTGTCTGAACACCTAGGACTTGTCTCTCATTGTTCCTCATCCTTCCGCTTCATCCTCTGGACAAATTCCAAACTGTACGCAACAGGATGTTGACAGTGCTGACATCTCCAAGTGGGGAGACTGTTAGTAAAGACGCTGGAGGGGTGAACCCGAGCACCAGGAGATGAGGAGATGAGATGCCTTTTCCAAACTCTTCCCGATCAGACGGTATACCATCCTCTGGGTGTGACAGACATGTTTTAGCAGTAGGAAGAGTCCCATTCATGTAAGGAGAACACCAGGGCTTTTTCAAAATCAGTGTCTCCCCGAAACCCAAACTGGGGAATTTTTTAAGCTACGGCTACACATATGTTCATTAAGGGCCTTGGGAAGTAGGCAGAGTCCAAACTTTAGATGATTGAAGTCTTCAGGGTCAGAAGCACTCACCACCGGCTTCCCTTAGGTTACACTTTAACTGTCATTGATAGATGATGTCAATAAAAATATCTATTCTTTTTCCGATTATTTCCCCTTATAGCTTATTGCAAAATATTGAGTGTAGTTCCCTGTGCTATACAGTAGTTCCTTGTTGATGATCTATTTTATACATAGCAGTGTGTATGTGTTAATTCCAAACTGTTAATTTATCCCTCCTCCCACCTTTCCCCTTTGGTAATAATAAATTATAAGATTTTATACTTCTCAGAAATGGGGGAGCTGAAAGAGAGGTATCATTTTCAATGGAAAAGCATTTAAAACAAGATTGAAGCTTTAACCAAGATTATTAGGTGTACATCCTTGGAAAGAAATCACTTCATTTCTCTAATATTGACCTGACAAATAAGACAACCCTTTTCACTGAACTTGCTTATAATAAAGTGATGGAAATATCAAATGGAAGTGTTAGAAACATCTTATTTTACCCGAGCCTTATAAACTGTTCTATGTTAACTAGAGTTTGGCTCACACATCTGTTCATTGAAGTTACAATAGTCTCAATTTCTGTTACTGATCCTCCAGAGTGGACCCCAACAAGTGTCCCCCTGCCCAGTGTCATTGGGGCCAACAGATCGAGACTGAGTTTGGTTCACAAGCAAAGGAAACTTTATATTTTGATCAGAGAATGGAGAGGTGAGAGCATGCACTACCCCGTGGGCTGTGGGCTGGGCTGCTGTGTAGAGATCCTGTCAGAGTCAGTGGGAGGGAGGGGGCGGAGCTCTCGAGGGCCGGGTTGGCTGCAGCTCAGGCTCTATATCTCGGAGTCTGCACTGGGCCCCAGGAGCTGAGGTGTCGACCCAGCCATTCTGCACTAGGAAATCTGGTCTGAAGTGCCGGGTGTGGAACCTCTGCATGCGGGACCCTAGGAGCACGTGACATTAGACAAAGCACAAAGGATAAATAAGGTCAGACTTGACTTTATTGCCCAGATTCTATTTTTATCTCCCAGGGATTTTTCATGGGCTTTGCTGGGGACAAACCCCTCCTCTGCCTTTTGTCCCGTTCCTCATTCTTGGAGTGCTGAGGGTGCAGACCCTTCTTCTGTAACTGCTGAGTGCTGAGTTGGGAGCCCTCATACCAGGGGACGAGGGTCAGAACTTCTCCCCAGCAGCCTCCAGGTGACGTTGATTGGCCCCAGGACCCCTGCCTCCCTGCTCGTCCGCCTGAGCACCAGCATTGGAAGTGTTATAGATTCTAATGACCTTTAAGGGTCCAGGAAAGAGATGTGCAGAGACGCTGTGGGGGCCGGTTTCACCCCGCCCCACATTTGTTCGGCCACCTTAGGCTGACCGTTTCTGCCAGCCTAGATGTTCTGACCAGTAGTCTGCTCTTTCTTCAGTTAGGCCCCTGAATTAACGTAAAAACAGCACCAGGTGTCAGAGCCCTGCCCGCTCAACTCCCAGACAGTCCAGGGTCAGTGGTGATCAAGGACCATGATGGCCACTGAGTCAACAGCCTTTTGAAGTAAACAGGAGTCCAGCTGGTCTTATTGACCACCATCATCACGGTGTCTGTAGGCTTTTCTATGGTGACAGTGTGATATACGGTTCCCCCGCCAAGATTATTAGCTCCCCTGCGGGTGCAGTAAGTCCTGCAAGCAGTAGTCTACTCCTTCGGGACACACTATTGTTGTTTTATGAGAGAAACTCCAGGTCAAGTGATGTTCACACGAGTCGTCATGGTGCCCTGTTGCCCCTGGTTATCTCTCTGGATGTTGGAGTTGGAGGGCCTCCTCACTCGAGGTCGGTGTGCCCACGGAGCGAACCCTGCAACTTCAGGGCATGGTTGGTGATTAGGATCACCACGTGGGGTCCTTTTCCCTTAGGAGGGAGGTGGCCTTTTGGGCTGCTGATTTCCAGGGTTTTAGATACCGCCAGTATCTTGGCCAGATGTGGCAGTGGGCCAAGCCCCTTGGTGACTGTAGTTTATCCTACCTGGATGGCATTCTTGCGTTGTTCCATTTCAAGTGGTCCCAGTTTTTGCACTAATTCTCCAATGGCGATTCACCTTTCACCGGGAATGGAAAGGTCAAAGGGTTTAGCTCAATTAGGGAGTTCCAGGGCAAGGGTCTGAATTGACTGCTCTTTCCATTCTTGAAAGGCCACTTCTGGATTCTGTTCAAAAGGATCATCATCTTTTCCTTTCAGTGTTTCATATAGAGGCCCAGCTAGTAGACTGTAGTTAGGGATCCAGAAGCAGCAAACCCTGGCCTCCCCAGGAACCCCTAAGCTGTCTTCTCGTTTTAGAAAGGGGTAAGGCTGCAAATGGTTTCTTCCCTTTCCTGGGATGGGCTTCTCCGACCTTGTGTGAGAATGAAGCCCAGGCAGGTCACCGCAGTCTGTGATATTTGAGCTTTTTCTTGGACAACTTCTATCCTTTATTGGCTTGGTAGTTCAGAGGCCTCCTTAGTAGGGCTGGCGATCAGAATGTCGTCTGCATATTGAAGGAGGGTTTCCTTTTCCAGAGGTAGAACTTTTCGGTCTTTAGCTAAGCTTTCCCCAAAGATGGTGTGGGAATTTTTGAACCCTTGGGGCAAGACGGCCCAGAAGTATTGTTTTAGTTGTATGTTGAATCCTGCCACTCACAAGCCAAAATTTCTTGTGACTCTGGGACTAATGGAATACAAAAGAAGGCATCATTGAAGACTAATACAGAATACCATGTCCTGGTGGTTGGTAGAATGACCAGCAGGGTGTAGGAATTAGGAGCAACTGGAGGTATATCTTCGGTGGCTTCACTGACTGTCCTGACATCCTTTACCAGGTCCCCAGCAGCCCATGGGGCTCTCGTGGTCAGGCCAATCCCAGGATATGGAGCTCTCCTGGGCAGGTACCCCACCCCCAACCCAGCCCACGGGGCTCTCGTGGTCAGGCCCCTCCCAGGATACAGAGCTACCCTTGCAGGTACCGTGGCAGGGCTGGGCACACAGGAACTGTGCACATAGCCCTCATTGAAGAGCACCCCCAGCTCACCTGTCGCTCAGAGCTGACACAGAGCACCTCAGAGCAGGACTTGAACTAACAAACAGCAGCTCCGACAGGTCTGTGACCCTGGGCATCACTCTGTGTGGCCTCCCTCCACCTGGTCTTCCAGAGACTTCCACTGCACCCGGGTCACCAGGCCTCTGTCTCCAACCACCACCCACCCCTCCTCTCCCTGACTCCTGGGTTCCTCTCATTAGGAGAGGGTTTTCTTGAAGTTGTCTCCCACTCATGGGCCAGATAAAATGATTAGAAAACAAGCCAAAGCTGCAGCCCCTTGTCTATCCTGACTCTCAGGAGCCCACACCTGTTCCTTGGACCTGGCCGGTTCAGCAAGTTCCATTTTCTGCAACTGTGAGCCCCTGAGGGGTGATGATTGGCTGACCTGGGCAGCCTTACCGTGCTGGGCAGCCTTACCGTGCCGGCCAGCCCTCCCCAGGTGTGCCTGGGTTGAGATCAATATAAATACCACTCCAGGCAGCAAGAGCCCCTGCAGCTGTGTCTGACGCCATTTTCTCTGCCCTGTCAGCAGTCTCGGGGCTGGGCTGGTGGGAGGGAGTGAGAGGCCACGGCTTTGTGGGTGGCCCAGTGTGAGTGGGGCTCTGCTGGACTTTCTGCAGCAGTTGCCAGGCTGCCACCTGCTAAAGAAGAGGATGTGTCACCCATACCTGCTGCTGGAATTGCTCCCTGGGCAGAGGTGAGGAAGGAAAAAAGCAGTGGGGGCAGGGACAGGACGGGTATCTCAGGCAGGGAAATGGAAATCTTCCAGAAGAGCACCCAGGGCCAGGACCATCCTGGCTGGCCTGCAGGCACCAAGTCAGCTGGCATGCTGTCACTCGTGTGGCTCCATGGCCCTTCCTCTAGGCTTTCAAGTCCTTGTATATATTCAGGTGTTTTACCTGGGAAGGGTGGGAACAGTTCAGCAGCAACTGGCCTGGGACTCAGCTCACGTTTACTCACAGATGCCTCGGCACGGTGCCCCAGCTTTGCAATGAGGACGCTTGTTGTGTGGGGGCTGCTGGCTGAATGGGAGACGATTCCCCACCACTGACCAACTTCAGAATTGTTTACAACTGGAGCAAGTGCCCTGATACGGTTTTCCTCTGAGTAACTGGTGGGTTCTGTTTTTTTTTCTCTTTTTCGTTTTTGGTTCAAGGTAGATTTTATTCCTCTTTTTTGTATTTACAGATATAAGCATGGAAATAATTTATTCATATAAATACATGTATGTGAAGGGAATAATTGTTTATTCTGTTTTATTTTTTAAATTTTATTTCTTTTTAATTTTGAATTTTATTTTATATTTTTATACAGTAGGTTCTTATT
Organism: Grampus griseus; assembly: GCF_964374135.1. Lineage (NCBI taxonomy): Eukaryota > Metazoa > Chordata > Mammalia > Artiodactyla > Delphinidae > Grampus > Grampus griseus. The sequence goes on from NW_028133379.1 coordinate 258,345, forward strand.
GGTTATCTATTTTATACATATAAATGTTTACATGCCAATCCCAATCTCTCAACTCCTCCCACCACCACCCCCCCAAGAGCTTTCCCCCCTTGTTGTCCATACGATTGTTGTCTACATCTGTTGCTCTAGTTATGCCTTGCAAAATGGTTAATCTGTACAGTTTTTCTAGGTTCCACATATATGCATGAATATACAAGATTTGTTTTTCTCTTTCTGACTTACTTCACTCTGTATGACAGTCTCTAGATCCATCGACGTCTCTACAAATGACCCAATTTCATTCCTTTCATGGCTTAGTAATATTCCATTTTATATATGTACTACATCTTTATGCATTCGTCTGTCTGTGGGCATTTAGGTTGCTTCCATTACCTCGATATTGTAAATAGTGATGCAATGAACATTGCGGTGAATGTCTCTTTTTGATTTATGGTTTTGTCTGGGTATATGTCCAGTACTGGGATTGCTGTATCATATGGTAATTCTATTATTAGTTTCTTAAGAAACTCCATATTGTTCTCCATAGTGACTGTATCAATTTATATTCCCAACAATAGTGGAAGAGGCTTCCTTTTCTCCACACCCTTTCCAGCATTTGTTGTTTGTAGATTTTCAGATGATGCCCATTCTAACAGGTGTGAGGTAATACCTCATTGTTGAGTCCATTTCGTTGAGCAAGGGGTAGGTCTTGTCTATTACATATTTGGCTTATGGAACGGTATCTGTGCTAATTTCAAACTCTGGTTTTATGCAGCACCCCAACTCACCTTTCCCCTTAAGCAAGCATAAGTTGGTTTTCTAAACTTGAGACCCTGTTCTGTTTTGTAATTCAGTTCATGTGTAGCCAAGTTTACATTCCGTGCATTAGTGATACCTTATGATGTTTCTTTTTCTGTGTGACTTATTTCACTTAGAATCATCGTGCCTCAATCCACTCATTATGCTGGTACAGGCCTGGTGACACAGATTTCATTGCTGAGTGGTATTCTGTTGTACGTAAGTACCGCAACTTCTTTATCAATTATTTGTTCTCTGAGATATTTAACTTGTACCGTAGAAGAGGTTCCTGTAAACAGAGCCGTCCCAAATTTTGGGGTGGCTGTGTCTTTTTGATTTTAATTTCCCTAAGCTATAGGACCATAAGTGGAAATGCCCTAGACTCTGTTGCTTTGTTTTTCAGATGTATCAGGAAACACCATGCACTTCTCCAGAGTGGCTGTTGGCAATTTACATCCCGCCCATCAGCATAACAAGGCTCCTTTTTCCCCATGGCCTGTCTTGCCTTTCTGGATTTTACACTTTTTTCAGATGGCCCTTTAGACCGGGGGGAAGTGACACTTCATAGTAGTTCGGATTTCCATTGCAAGCTTGCTTGGTTTGCCAAAAAGGGCGTATGTGTTTTTTCCTGAATATATTCAGGAACAAACTCATACGCCCTTTTTTGCCAAGTGCATCATTGTCGATGTTCTGCCTCTTTTCCTATGCTTTAAATGCACATCCAGTCTACCTCCTGAAATCGGTTTCTTGCAATTCTGCCCCGCTTTCAAGTCCTCTTCGCAGCCTTACTTTAATATATTTTTGGACGTTATCTGTCATTTATAACTCTGCAGGTTTGTGAATTACAGGGCCCCTGAGCTCCTTTCTTCAACTCGCTTTCTTGTGAGCTGGCCACAAACCCACAAGACTGCTTCAGGCCCTAATCTGCTTCTGGCAGGGCACGCTGAGCCTTTGGTTAATTCCTCTTCCTGGTGGGAAATGAGTGTTAAATATGCCCGTCCAGACACCTACCTCACTCTCAACCCCTTGGTGATCTGGGTCCTCTGGTTTGTGGCCACCTTTGCTGGGTTCCTCACCTTTCGATGATGTGGCCCCACTAGTGTGAGGACACTCCTGCCTGGTTCTCAACCACGTGGTTATGTGGACCCCCTGGTGAGAGTCTGTTCCTGGCTGTGTTCCTCACCCTTCTGTGAGGGAGACCCTCTGCTGATAGGTCACTCCTGCATGGCTGGCACACATTGCCTTGGTGAAGTCAGCCATGTGATGGCTGTAGGAGTGTGCTGGGAATCTCCTCCCCCTGGTGATGAGGGCCCTCTTGCATCAGGCCCTAACTGCTGGGCTCACCAACTTTTCTTAGTGAGCCCAATGATGCTTGGGCACTCCTCTTAGGATCCCATCTCCATGGGGATGTGGGCCTTCTGCTCTGAGGTCCCAACGGCTGGGTTGTTCACATTTTCATGATGTGGGCTCTCTGGTGTTAGTTCACAGAGGCCTGGATCCCATAGCCTCTGTGCTCTTGGCCGCCTGTTGGGAGGTTCCAACTGCTGGATTCCTCACTTTTTTAATTTTTTGGGCCCTCTGTTGTGAGGATCCTCCTGCCTGCCTCACTCCCAGCCCCTTCGTGATGTGTGTCGTCTGGTCTGAGGCCACATGTGCTGGGTTCCTCACCTTTCGATGATGTGGGACCAATGGTCTTAGGAGACTCCTGCCTGGTTCACATCCCCTTGGTGATTTGGGCCCTCTGTTGAGAGTCTGATCCTGGCTGGGTTCCTCACCCATCTGTGAGGTGGGCCGTCTGCTGTGAGGTCACTCCTGCCTGGCTTGCTCACATCGCCTTGTGGACATGAGCCCTCTGGTGGCACTTGGAGCCTGCTGGGAGCCTCCTCCCCTCAGTGATGAGGGCCCTCTGGCGTCAGGCCTTAACTGCTGGGCTCCCCACATTTTGTGATGTGCACCCAGTGGTGTGAGGACACTCCAGCCAGGTTCACATCCCCATTGGTATGTGGGCCTTCTGCTCTGAGGTCCCAACGCCTGGGTTGCTCACAGTTTCATGATGTGGGCTCTCTGCTGTTAGTTCACTCCTGCCTGCATCCCATAGCTTCTGTGCTCTCGGCCGCCTTCTGGGAGGTTCCAACTGCTGGATTCCTCACCTTTCTTATTCTTTGGGCCCTCTGTTTTTAGGCTACTCCTGCCTGCCTCACTCCCATTCCCTTTGTGATATGTGTCCTCTGATTTGAGGCCACATGTGCTGGGTTCCGCACTTTTCGATGATGTGGCCCCACTGGAGGGAAGACAGTCCTGACTGGTTCCCATCCCCTTGGTGTTGTGGGCCCTCTGGCGAGAGTCTCATCCTGCCTCGGTTCCTCACCCTTCTGTGAGGTGGGCCCTCTGCTGTGAGGTCAATCATGCCTGTCTGACACACGTCACCTTGGCGACGTGGGCCTTCTGGTGGCAGTTGCAGTGTGCTGGGATCCTCCTCCCCTCGGTGATGAGGGCCCTCTTGCCTTAGGCCACAACTGCTGGGCTCCCCACATTTTCTGATGTGTGCCAAGTGAGTGAGGACACTCTTGCCAGGTTCCCATCCCCATGGGGATATGGGCCTTCTGCTCTGAGGTCAAAACGGCTGGCTTGCTCACAGTACCATGATGTGGGCCCTCTGCTGTGAGTTCACTCTGGCAAGGATCCCTTATCATCGGTGCTCTGAGCCGCCTGCTGAGAGGTTCCAACTGCTGGATTCCTCAACGTTTTTATTCTATGTGCCCTCTGTTGTGAGGTTCCTCCTGCCTGCCTCACTGCCAGCCCCTTGATGATGACTGTCCTATGGCTTGAGGCCACATGTGCTGCGTTCCTCACCTTTCGATGATGTGGCCCCACTCGTGTGAGGACACTCCTGCCTGGTTCCCATCCCCTTGGTGAGGTGGGCCCTCTGGCGAGAGTCTAATCCTGGCTGGGTTCCTCAACGTTCTGTGAGGTAGGCCCTCTGCTGTGAGGTCACTCCTGCCTGGCTGGCACACGTCACCTTGGAGACGTGAGCCCTCTGGTGGCAGTTGGAGCGTGCAGGGTGCCTCTTCCTCTCGGTGATGACGGCCCTCTGGCATCAGACCCTAAATGGTGGGCTCCCCACATTTTCTGATGTGCGCCCAGTGGTGCGAGGACACTCCAGCCAGGTTCCCATTCCCATGGGGTTGTGGGCCTTCTGCGCTGAGGTCCCAACGCCTGGGTTGCTCACAGTTTTATGATGTGGGCCCTCTGATGTGAGTTCACTGCGGCCTGGATCCCATAGCCTCGGTGTTCTGAGCCGCCTGCTGGAAGGTCTAAATGCTGGAATCCTCACGTTTTTTATATTATGTGCCCTGTGTTGTGAGGCTACTCCTGCCTGCCTCACTCCAAGGCCCTTTGTGATGTGGGTCCTCTGGTTTGAGGACACATGTGCTGGGTTCCTCACCTTCAGATGATGAGGCCCCACTGGTGTGAGGATAATCCTGACTGGTTCCCATCCCCTTTGTGACGTGGGCCCTCTGGTGAGAGTCTGATCCTGGCTGGGTTCCTCACCCATCTGTGAGGTGGGCCCTCTACTATCAGGTAACTCTTGCCTGGCTTGCTCACCTCGCCTTGTTGACATGAGCCCTCTGGTGGCACTTGGACCCTGCTGGGAGCCTCCTCACCTCTGTGATGAGGGCCCTCTGATGTCAGGCCCTAACTGCTGGGCTCCCCAACTTTTCTTAGAGAGCCCAGTGATGCTCGGGCACTCCTCTTAGGTTCCCATCTCCATGGGGATGTGGGCCTTCTGCTCTGAGGTTCCAACGGCTGGGTTGATCACAATTTCATGATGTGGGCTCTCTGGTGTTAGTTCACTGTGGCCTGGATCCCATAGCCTCTGTGCTCCTGGCCGCCTTCTGGGAGGTTCCAACTGCTGGATTCCTCACTTTTTTAATTTTTTAGGCCCTCTGTTGTGAGGATCCTCCTGCCTGCCTCACTCTCAGCCCATTCGTGATGTGTGTCCTCTGGTTTGAGGCCACATGTGCTGGGTTCCTCACCTTTCGATGATGTGGGACCAATGGTCTTAGGAGACTCCTGCCTGGTTCACATCCCCTTGGTGATGTGGGCCCTCTGTTGAGAGTCTGATCCTGGCTGGGTTCCTCACCCTTCTGTGAGGTGGGCCGTCTGCTGTGAGGTCACTCCTGCCTGGCTTGCTCTCAGCTCGCCTTGTTAACATGAGCCCTCTGGTGGCACTTGGAGCCTGCTGGGAGCCTCCTCCCCTTGGTGATGAGGGCCCTCTGGCGTCAGGCCCTAATGGCTGGGCTCCCCACATTTTGTGATGTGCGCCAAGTGGTTCAAAGACACTCCATCCAGGTTCACATCCCCATTGGGATGTGGGTCTTCTGCTCTGAAGTCCCAACGGCTGGGTTGTTCACAGTTTCATGATGTGGGCTCTCTGCTGTTAGTTCACTCTGGCCTGGATACCATAGCCTCTGTGCTCTGGGCCACCTGCTGGGAGGTTCCAACTGCTCGATTCCTCAACTTTTGTATTCTATGGGTCCTGTGTTGCGATGCTCCTCCTGCCTGCCTCACTTGCAACCCCTTCGTGATGTGGGTCCTCTGGTTTGAGGCCACATGTGCTGGGTTCCGCAACTTTCAATGATGTGGCCCCACTGGTGTGAGGACACTCCTGCCTGGTTCCCATCCCCTTGGTGATGTGGGCCTTCTGGTGACAGTCTTATCCTGGCTGGGTTCCTCACTCTTCTGTGAGGTAGGCCCTCTGCTGTGAGGTCAATCCTGCCTGACTTGCACACATCACCTTGGCGACGTGGGCCCTCTGTTGGCACATGGAACCTGCTGGGAGCCTCCTGCCCTCGGTGATGACGGCCCTCTAGCATCAGGCCATAACTGCTGGGCTCCCCACGTTTTCTGATGTGAGTCCAGTGATGCCAGGACACTCCTGTCAGGTTCCCATCTCCATGGGGATGTGGGCTTTCTGCTCTGAAGTCCCAATGCCTGGGTTGCTCACAGTTTCATGATGTGGGCTCTCTGCTGTTAGTTCACTCCTGCCTGCATCCCATAGCTTCTGTGCTCTCGGCCGCCTGCTGGGAGGTTCCAAATGCTGGATTCCTCACCTTTTTTATTCTTTGGGCCCTCTGTTTTTAGGCTACTCCTACCTGCCTCACTCCCATCCCCTTTGTGATGTATGTCCTCTGATATGAGGCCGCATGTGCTGGGTTCCTCACCTTTCGATGATGTGGCCCCACTGGTGGGAGGACAGTCCTGACTGGTTCCCATCCCCTTGGTGTTGTGGGCCCTCTGGCGAGAGTCTCATCCTGCCTCGGTTCCTCACCCTTCTGTGAGATAGGCCCTCTGCTGTGAGGTCACTACTGCCTGCCTGGCGCATACCACCTTGTAGACGTGGGCCCTCTGTTGGCAGTTGGAACCTGCTGGGAGTCTCCTCCCCTCAGTTATGAGGGCCCCCTGGCGTCAGGCCCTAACTGCTGGGCTCCTAACATTTTCTGATATGTGCTAAGTGGTGCGAGGCCACTCCTGCCAGGTTCCCATCCCAATGGGGATGTGGGCCTTCTGTTCTGAGGTCCCAACGGCTGGGCTTCTCACAGGTTCATGATGTGGGCCCTCTGCTGTGAGTTCACTGCGGCCTGGATCTCATAGCCTCGGTGCTCTGGGCCGCTTGCTGGGAGGTTCCAACTGCTGGATTCCTCAACTTTTATATTCTATGGACCCTGTGTTGTGAGGCCGGTCCTGCCAGCCTCATTCCGAACCCCTTAGTGATGTGGTTCCTCTGGTTTGAGGCTACATGTGCTGGGATCCTCACCTTTCGATGATGTTGTCCCACTGGTGTGGGGACACTCCTGCCTTGTTCCCATCCCCTTGGTGATGTGGGCCCTCTGGTGAGAGTCTGATCCTGGCTGTGTTCCTCACCCTTCTGTGAGGTGGGCCCTCTGCTGTGAGGTCACTCCTGCCGGGCTGGCACACATCGCCTTGGTGATGTTGGCCCTCTGGTGGCAGCTGGAGCCTGTTGAGAGCCTCCTCCCCTCGGTGATGAGTGCCCTCTAGCGTCAGGCCCTAACTTCTGAGCACCCCACGTTTTCTGATGTGAGCCCAGTGATGCCAGGACACTCCTGTCATGTTCCCATCACCATGGGGATGAGGGCCTTCTGCTCTGAGGTCCCAATGTCTGGGTTGCTCACAGTTTCATGATGTGGGCTGTCTGGTGTTAGTTCACTCTGGCCTGGATCCCCTAGCCTCTGTGCTCTGGGCCGCCTGCTGGGAGGTTCCAACTGCTGGATTCCTCACCTTTCTTATTTTTGGACCCTCTGTTGTGAGGCTCCTCCTGCCTACCTCACTCCCAGCCCCTTGGTGATGGGTGTCCTATGGTTTGAAGCCACATGTTCTGGGTTCCTCACCTTTAGATGATGTGACCCTACTCATGTGAGGACACTCCTGCCTGGTTCCAATCCATTTGGTGATGTGGGCCCTCTGGTGCGAGTCTGATCCTGACTGGGTTCGTCACACTTCTCTGAGGTGGGCCCTCTGCTGTGAGGTCATTCGTGCCTGGTTGGCACACATCGCCTTGGCGACATCATTCCTCTGGTGGCAGTTGGAGCCTGCTGGGAGCCTCCTTCCCTTGGTGATGAGGGTCCTCTGGCGTCAGGCCCTAACTGCTGGTCTCCCAAAATTTTCTGATATGTTCTCAGTGGTACGAGGACACTCCTACCAGGTTTATATCCCCATGGCGATGTGGGCCTCGTGCTCTGAGGTCCCAATGGCTGGGTTGCTCAGTTTCATGACATGGGCCCTCTTCTGTGAGTTCACTGTGGCCTGGATCCCATAGCCTCAGTGCTCTGGGCCGCCAGCTGGGAGGTTCCAACTGCTGGATTCCTCACTTTTTTATTCTATGGGCCCAGTGTTGTGAGGCTACTCCTGCCTGCCTCACTCCGAGGCCCTTGGTGATGTGGGTCCTCTGGTTTGAGGACACATGTGCTGAGTACCTCACCTTTCGATGATGTGGCCCCACTGGTGTGAAGACACTCCTGCCTGGTACCTATCCCCATGGTGATGTGGGCCCTCTGGTGAGAGTCTGATGTAGGCTGGGTTTCTCACCCTTCTGTGAGGTGGGATCTCTGCTGTGAGGTAACTCCTGCCTGGCTTGCTCACGTTGCGCTGGCAACGTGAGCCCTCAGGTGGCAGTTGGAGCCTGCTGGGAATCTCCTCCCCTCGGTTATGAGAGCTCTGGATAAAACACATATGCCCTTTTTTGCCAAGTGCATTATTTTCCAAGTTCTGTCTCTTTTCCTATGCTTTAAGAGCGACTCCCGTGTACCTTCTGAAATCGTACCACAACTTCTTTATCCATTTTTCGCATTCTGCGATATTGAACTTGTACTGTAAACGAGTTTCTTGTAAACAGAGCCGTCCCAAACTTTGGGGTGGCTGTGTCTTTTTTATTTTAATTTCCCTAAGCTATAGGACCATAAGTGGAAGTGCCCTAGGCTCTCCTGCTTTGTTTTTTAGATGTTTCAGGAAACACCATACACTTCTCCAGAGTGGCTGTTTGCAATTAACATCCCGCCCATCAGCATAAGAAGGCTCCCAGTTCTCCATGGCCTGTCCTGCCTTTCTGGATTTTACACTTTTTTCAGATGGCCCTTTTGACCGGGGGGCAGTGAGACTTCATTGTAGTGTAGATTTCCTTTGCAAGCTTGCTTGGTTGGTCAAAAAGGGCGTATGCGTTTTTTCCTGAATATATTCAGGAAAAAACGCATACGCCCTTTTTGGCCAAGTGCATCATTGTGGACGTTCTGCCTCTTTTCCTATGCTTTACATGCAATTCCAGTCTACCTCCTGAAATCGGTTTCCTGCAATTCTGCCCCGCTTTCAAGTCCTCTTGGCAGCCTTACTTCAATATATTTTTGGACGATAGCTGTCATTTATAACTCTGCAGGTTTGTGAATTACAGGGCCCCTGAGCTCCTTTCTTCAACTCGCTTTCTTGTGAGCTGGCCGCAACACTGCAGGATTGCTTCAGGCCCTAGTGTGGTTCCGGCATGGCACGCTGAGCCTTTGGTTAATTCCTCTTCCTGGTGGGAAATGAGAGTTAAATTTGCCCGTCCAGACACCTCCAGCTAGTCTCTCTTGGGTTCTCCCTATTCCTGTTCATTTTCCGCAGAAATTGCAAACTGGGCCAAACAGGAGGTTAAAGGCACTGACTCTCCAAGTGGGGAGAGTGTTAGTAAAGCGTCTGGAATGTTGCACCCGAGTACCAGGGGACAAAAACTGAGATACATTTGAACACATTTCCCGATCACATGGTGGATCATACTCTGGGTTCCACATGCATGTTTTAACTGAAGGAAGAATCCCTTAAACCTGGAGAGTTGAGACCCATGGAATGCGTACCATGTAATATGACTTCAAAGGGTCTGCATTTGCTCACCGAACCTCACCAATCCTATCACTGCTGCTTTTATGTCGCTGTACACACGCTTGATTCTCTTTCGTAGACATATAAATCAATAGGTTTTAAGATTCTTACTAGTCAGGTATATTCTTAGGCGTTTAATATGGGGTGTTGAGTCCACTTCATTGAGCAAGGAGTAGCTCTTGTCTATTACATATTTGGCTTATGGAACGGTATCTGTGCTAATTTCAATCTCTGGTTTTATGTAGCACCCCAACTCACCATTCCCCTTAAGCAAGCATAAGTTGATTTTCTACATTTGAGACCCTGTTCTGTTTTGTAATTCAGTTCCTGTGTAGCCAAGTTTACATTCCGTGTATTAGTGATACCTTATGATGTTTCTTTTTCTGTGTGACTTATTTCACTTAGAATCATCGTACCTGAATCCACTCATTATGCTGCTACTGGCCTGATGACAGATTTCATTGCTCAGTGATATTGCATTCTACGTAAGTACCACAACTTCTTTATCCATTTTTCGTTTTCTGCGATATTGAACTTGTACCGTAAACGAGGTTCTTGTAAACAGAGCCATCCCAAACTTTGGGGTGGCTGTGTCTTTTTGATTTTAATTTCCCTAATCTATAGGACCATAAGTGGAAGTGCCCTAGGCTCTGTTGCTTTGTTTTTTAGATGTTCCAGGAAACACCATACACTTCTCCAGAGTGGATGTTTGCAATTTACATCCCGCCCATCAGCATAACAAGGCTCCCAGTTCTCCATGGCCTGTCCTGCCTTTCTGGATTTTACACTTTTTTCAGATGGCCCTTTTGACCGGGGGGCAGTGAGACTTCATTGTAGTGCAGATTTCCTTTGCAATCTTGCTTGGTTGGCCAAAAAGTGCATATGCGTTTTTTCCTGAATATATTCAAGAAAAAACACATACGCCCTTTTTGGCCAAGTGCATCAGTGTGGATCTTCTGCCTCTTTTCCTATGCTTTACATGCAATTCCAGTCTACCTCCTGAAATCGGTTTCCTGCAATTCTGCCCTGCTTTCATGTCCTCTTGGCAGCCTTCCTTCAATATATTTTTGGACGATAGCTGTCATTTATAACTCTGCAGTTTTGTGAATTACAGGGCCCCTGAGCTCCTTTCTTCAACTTGCTTTCTTGTGAGCTGGCCGCAACACCGCAGGATTGCTTCAGGCCCTAGTGTGGTTTCGGCATGGCTCGCTGAGCCTTTGGTTAATTCCTCTTCCTGGTGGGAAATGAGAGTTAAATTTGTCCGTCCAGACACCTCCAGCTAGTCTCTCATTGGTTTTCCCTATTCCTGTTCATTTTCCGCAGAAATTGCAAACGGGACCAAACAGGAGGTTAAAAGCCCTGACTCTCCAAGTAGGGAGAGTGTTAGTAAAGCATCTGGAATGTTGCACCCGAGTACCAGGGGACAAAAACTGAGACACATTTGAATACGTTTCCCGATCAGATGGTGGATCATACTCTGGGTTCCACATGCATGTTTTAGCTGAAGGAAGAATCCCTTAAACCTGGAGAGTTGAGACCCATGGAATGGGTACCATGCAATATGACTTCAAAGGGTCTGCATTTGCTCACCGAACCTCACCAATCCTATCACTGCTGCGTTTATGCCGCTGTACACATGCTTGATTCTCTTTCGGAGACATATAAATCCATAGGTTTTAAGATTCTTACTAGTCAGGTATATTCTTAGGCGTTTAATATGGGCTGTTGAGTCCACTTCGTTGAGCAAGCAGTAGTTCTTGTCTATTACATATTTGGCTTATGGAAAGGTATCTGTGTTAATTTCAATCTCTGGTTTTATGCAGCACCCCAACTCACCTTTCCCCTTAAGCAAGCATGTGTTGGTTTTCTACATTTGGGACCCTATTCTCTTTTGTAATTCAGTTCCTGTGTAGCCAAGTTTACATTCCGTGTATTAGTGATATCTTATGATTTTTAATTTTCTCTGTGACTTATTTCACTTAGAATCATCGTACCTGCATCCACTCATTATGCTGCTACGGGCCTGATGACACAGATTTCATTGCTGAGTGATATTGCGTTGTACGTAAGTACCACAAATTCTTCATCCATTTTTCGCTTTCTGCGATATTGAACTTGTACCGTAAATGAGGTTCTTATAAACAGAGCCGTCCCAATCTTTGGGGTGGCTGTGTCTTTTTTATTTTAATTTCCCTAAGTTATAGGACCATAAGTGGAAGTGCCATTGGCTCTGTTGCTTTCTTTTTTAGATGTTTCAGGAAACACCATACACTTCTCCAGAGTGGCTGTTCGCAATTTACATCCCGCCCATCAGCATAACAAAGCTCCAAGTTCTCCATGGCCTGTCCTGCCTTTCTGGATTTTACACTTTTTTCAAATGGCCCTTTTGACCGGGGGGCAGTGAGACTTCATTGTAGTGCAGATTTCTTTTGCGAGCTTGCTTGGTTGGCCAAAAAGGGCGTATGCGTTTTTTCCTGAATATATTCAGGAAAAAACGCATACGCCCTTTTTGGCCAAGTGCATCATTGTGGACGTTCTGCCTCTGTTCCTATGCTTTACATGCAATTCCAGTCTACCTCCTGAAATCGGTTTCCTGCAATTCTGCCCCACTTTCAAGTCCTCTTGGCAGCCTTACTTCAATATATTTTTGGACGATAGCTGTCATTTATAACTCTGCAGGTTTGTGAATGACAGTGCCCCTGAGCTCCTATCTTCAACTTGCTTTCTTGTGAGCTGGCCGCAACACTGCAGGATTGCTTCTGGCCCTAGTGTGGTTCCGGCATGGCACGCTGAGCCTTTGGTTAATTCCTCTTCCTGGTGGGAAATGAGAGTTAAATTTGCCCGTCCAGACACCTCCAGCTAGTCTCTCATTGGTTTTCCCTATTCCTGTTCATTTTCCGCAGAAATTGCAAACTGGGCCAAACTGGAGGTTAAAGGCACTGACTCTCCAAGTGGGGAGAGTTTTAGAAAAGCGTCTGGAATGTTGCACCCGAGTACCAGGGGACGAAAACTGAGACACATTTGAACACGTTTCCCGATCACACGGTGGATCATACTCTGGGTTCCACATGCATGTTTTAGCTGAAGGAAGAATCCCTTAAACCTGGAGAGTTGAGACCCATGGAATGGGTACCATGCAATATGACTTCAAAGGGTCTGCATTTGCTCACCGAGCCTCAGGAATCCGATAACTGCTGCGTTTATGCCGCTGTACACACGCTTGATTCTCTTTTGGAGACATATAAATCCATAGGTTTTAAGATTCTTACTAGTCAGGTATATTCTTAGGCGTTTAATATGGCGTCTTGAGTCCACTTCGTTGAGCAAGGAGTAGCTCTTCTCTATTACATATTTGGCTTATGGAACGGTATCTGTGCCAATTTCAATCTCTGGTTTTATGCAGCACCCAAACTCACCTTTCCCCTTAAGCAAGCATAAGTTGGTTTTCTACATTTGAGTCCCTGTTCTGTTTTGTAATTCAGTTCCTGTGTAGCCAAGTTTACATTCCGTGTATTAGTGATATCTTATGATGTTTAATTCTCTGTGTGACTTATTTCACTTAGAATCATCGTACCTGCATCCACTCATTATGCTGCTACTGGCCTGATGACATAGATTTCATTGCTGAGTGATATTGCATTCTACGTAATTACCACAACTTCTTTATCCATTTTTCGCTTTCTGCGATATTGAACTTGTACCGTAAACGAGGTTCTTGTAAACAGAGCCGTCCCAAACTTTGGGGTGGCTGTGTCTTTTTGATTTTCATTTCCCTAAGCTATAGGACCATAAGTGGAAGTGCCCTAGGCTCTGTTGCTTTGTTTTTTAGATGTTTCAGGAAACACCATACACTTCTCCAGAGTGGCTGTTGGCAATTTACATCCCACCCATCAGAATAACAAGGCTCCCAGTTCTCCATGGCCTGTTCTAACTTTCTGGATTATACACTTTTTTCAGATGGCCCTTTTGACTGGGGGGCAGTGAGACTTCATTGTAGTGCAGTTTTCCTTTGCAAACTTGGTTGGTTGGCCAAAAAGGGCGTATGCGTTTTTTCCTGAATATATTCAGGAAAAAACGCATACGCCCTTTTTGGCCAAGTGCATCATTGTGGACGTTCTGCCTCTGTTCCTATGCTTTACATGCAATTCCAGTCTACCTCCTGAAATCGGTTTCCTGCAATTCTGCCCCGCTTTCAAGTCCTCTTGGCAGCCTTACTTCAATATATTTTTGGAAGATAGCTGTCATTTATAACTCTGCAGGTTTGTGAATTACAGGGCCCCTGAGCTCCTTTCTTCAACTCGCTTTCTTGTGAGCTGGCCGCAACACCGCAGGATTGCTTCAGGCCCTAGTGTGGTTCCGGCATGGCTCGCTGAGCCTTTGGTTAATTCCTCTTCATGGTGGAAAATGAGAGTTAAATTTGCCCGTCCAGACACCTCCAGCTAGTCTCTCATTGGTTCTCCCTATTCCTGTTCATTTTCCGCAGAAATTGCAAACTGGGCCAAACAGGAGGTTAAAGGCACTGACTCTCCAAGTGGGGAGAGTGTTAGTAAAGCGTCTGGAATGTTGCACCCGAGTACCAGGGGACGAAAACTGAGACACATTTGAACACGTTTCCCGATCACACGGTGGATCATACTCTGGGTTCCACATGCATGTTTTAGCTGAAGGAAGAATCCCTTAAACCTGGAGAGTTGAGACCCATGGAATGGGTACCATGCAATATGACTTCAAAGGGTCTGCATTTGCTCACCGAACTTCATCAATCCTATCACTGCTGCGTTTATGCCGCTGTACACACGCTTGATTCTCTTTCGGAGACATATAAATCCATAGGTTTTTAGATTCTTACTAGTCAGTTATATTCTTAGGCGTTTAAGATGGGGTGTTGAGTTCACTTCGTTGAGCAAGGAGTAGCTCTTGTGTATTACATATTTGGCTTATGGAAAGGTATCTGTGCTAATTTCAACCTCTGGTTTTATGCAGCACCCCAACTCACCTTTCCCCTTAAGCAAGCATAAGTTGGTTTTCTACATTTGAGACCCTGTTCTGTTTTGTAATTCCGTTCCTGTGTAGCCAAGTTTACATTCCGTGTATTAGTGATACCTTATGATGTTTCTTTTTCTGTGTTACTTCTTTCACTTAGAATCATCGTACCTGACTCCACTCATTATGCTGCTACTGGCCTGATAACATAGATTTCATTGCTGAGTGATATTGCGTTGTACGTAAGTACCACAACTTCTTTATCCATTTTTCGCTTTCTGCGATATTGAACTTGTACCGTAAACGAGGTACTTGTAAACAGAGCCATCCCAAACTTTGGGGTGGCTGTGTCTTTTTGATTTTAATTTCCCTAAGCTATAGGACCATAAGTGGAAGTGCCCTAGGCTCTGTTGCTTTGTTTTTTAGATGTTTCAGGAAACACCATACACTTCTCCAGAGTGGCTTTTGGCAATTTACATCGCACCCATCAGCATAACAAGGCTCCCAGTTCTCATTGGCCTGTCGTGCCTCTCTGGATTATATACTTCTTTCAGATGGCCCTTTTGACCGGGGGGCAGTGAGACTTCATTGCAGTGCAGATTTCTTTGCAAGCTTGCTTGGTTGGCCAAAAAGGGCGTATGCGTTTTTTCCTGAATATATTCAGGAAAAAACGCATACGCCCTTTTTGGCCAAGTGCATCATTGTGGAAGTTCTGCCGCTTTTCCTATGCTTTACATGCAATTCCAGTCTACCTCCTGAAATCGGTTTCCTGCAATTCTGCCTCGCTTTCAATTCCTCTTGGCAGGCTTACTTCAATATGTTTTCGGATGATAGCTGTCATTTATAACTCTGCAGGTTTGTGAATTACAGGGTCCCGGAGCTCCTTTCTTCAACTCGTTTTCTTGTGAGCTGGCCGCAACACCGCAAGATTGCTTCAGGCCCTAGTGTCGTTCCGGCATGGCACGCTGAGCCTTTGGTTAATTCCTCTTCCTGGTGGGAAATGAGAGTTAAATTTGCCCGTCCAGACACCTCCAGCTAGTCTCTCATTGGTTCTCCCTATTCCTGTTCATTTTCCGCAGAAATTGCAAACTGGGCCAAACAGGAGTTTAAAGGCACTGACTCTCCAAGTGGGGAGAGTGTTAGTAAAGCGTCTGGAATGTTGCACCCGAGTACCAGGGGACGAAAACTGAGACACATTTGAACACGTTTCCCGATCACACGGTGGATCATACTCTGGGTTCCACATGCATGTTTTAGCTGAAGGAAGAATCCCTTAAACCTGGAGAGTTGAGACCCTTGGAATGGGTACCATGCAATATGACTTCAAAGGGTCTGCATTTGCTCACCGAACCTCACCAATCCAATCACTGCTGCATTTATGCCGCTGTACACACGCTTGATTCTCTTTCAGAGACATATAAATCCATAGGTTTTAAGATTCTTACTAGTCAGGTATATTCTTAAGGCGTTTAATATGGGGTGTTGAGTCCACTTCGTTGAGCAAGGAGTAGCTCTTGTCTATTACATATTTGGCTTATGGAACGGTATCTGTACTAATTTCAATCTCTGGTTTTATGCAGCACCCCAACTCACCATTTCCCTTAAGCAAGCATAAGTTGGTTTTCTACATTTGAGACCCTGTTCTGTTTTGTAATTCAGTTCCTGTGTAGCCAAGTTTACATTCCGTGTATTAGTGATACCTTATGATGTTTCTTTTTCTGTGTGACTTATTTCACTTAGAATCATCGTACCTGAATCCACTCATTATGCTGCTACTGGCCTGATGACATAGATTTCATTGCTGAGCGATATTGCATTGTACGTAAGTACCACAACTTCTTTATCCATTTTTCGCTTTCTGCGATATTGAACTTGTACCGTATACGAGGTTCTTGTAAACAGAGCCGTCCCAAACTTTGGGGTGGCTGTGTCTTTTTTATTTTAATTTCCCTCAGCTATAGGACCATAAGTGGAAGTGCCCTAGGCTCTGTTGCTTTGTTTTTTAGATGTTTCAGGAAACACCATACACTTCTCCAGAGTGGCTGTTGGCAATTTACATCCCGCCCATCAGCATAAGAAGGCTCCCAGTTCTCCATGGCCTGTCCTCCCTTTCTGGATTTTACACTTTTTTCAGATGACCCTTTTGACCGGGGGGCAGTGAGACTTCATTGTAGTGCAGATTTCCTTTGCAAGCTTGCTTGGTTGACCAAAAAGGACGTATGCGTTTTTTCCTGAATATATTCAGGAAAAAACGCATACGCACTTTTTGGCCAAGTGCATCATTGTGGACGTTCTGCCTCTTTTCCTATGCTTTACATGCAATTCCAGTCTACCTCCTGAAATCGGTTTCCTGCAATTCTGCCTCGCTTTCAAGTCCTCTTGGCAGGCTTACTTCAATATATTTTTGGACGATAGCTGTCATTTATAACTCTGCAGGTTTTTGAATTACAGGGTCCCGGAGCTCCTTTCTTCAACTCGCTTTCTTGTGAGCTGGCCGCAACACCGCAGGATTGCTTCAGGCCCTAGTGTGGTTCCGGCATGGCACGCTGAGCCTTTGGTTAATTCCTCTTCCTGGTGGGAAATGAGAGTTAAATTTGCCCGTCCAGACACCTCCAGCTAGTCTCTCATTGGTTCTCCCTATTCCTGTTCATTTTCCGCAGAAATTGCAAACTGGGCCAAACAGGAGTTTAAAGGCACTGACTCTCCAAGTGGGGAGAGTGTTAGTAAAGCGTCTGGAATGTTGCACCCGAGTACCAGGGGACGAAAACTGAGACACATTTGAACACGTTTCCCGATCACACGGTGGATCATACTCTGGGTTCCACATGCATGTTTTAGCTGAAGGAAGAATCCCTTAAACCTGGAGAGTTGAGACCCATGGAATGGGTACCATGCAATATGACTTCAAAGGGTCTGCATTTGCTCACCGAACTTCATCAATCCTATCACTGCTGCGTTTATGCCGCTGTACACACGCTTGATTCTCTTTCGGAGACATATAAATCCATAGGTTTTTAGATTCTTACTAGTCAGTTATATTCTTAGGCGTTTAAGATGGGGTGTTGAGTTCACTTCGTTGAGCAAGGAGTAGCTCTTGTGTATTACATATTTGGCTTATGGAAAGGTATCTGTGCTAATTTCAACCTCTGGTTTTATGCAGCACCCCAACTCACCTTTCCCCTTAAGCAAGCATAAGTTGGTTTTCTACATTTGAGACCCTGTTCTGTTTTGTAATTCAGTTCCTGTGTAGCCAAGTTTACATTCCGTGTATTAGTGATACCTTATGATGTTTCTTTTTCTGTGTTACTTCTTTCACTTAGAATCATCGTACCTGACTCCACTCATTATGCTGCTACTGGCCTGATAACATAGATTTCATTGCTGAGTGATATTGCGTTGTACGTAAGTACCACAACTTCTTTATCCATTTTTCGCTTTCTGCGATATTGAACTTGTACCGTAAACGAGGTACTTGTAAACAGAGCCATCCCAAACTTTGGGGTGGCTGTGTCTTTTTGATTTTAATTTCCCTAAGCTATAGGACCATAAGTGGAAGTGCCCTAGGCTCTGTTGCTTTGTTTTTTAGATGTTTCAGGAAACACCATACACTTCTCCAGAGTGGCTTTTGGCAATTTACATCGCACCCATCAGCATAACAAGGCTCCCAGTTCTCATTGGCCTGTCGTGCCTCTCTGGATTATATACTTCTTTCAGATGGCCCTTTTGACCGGGGGGCAGTGAGACTTCATTGCAGTGCAGATTTCTTTGCAAGCTTGCTTGGTTGGCCAAAAAGGGCGTATGCGTTTTTTCCTGAATATATTCAGGAAAAAACGCATACGCCCTTTTTGGCCAAGTGCATCATTGTGGAAGTTCTGCCTCTTTTCCTATGCTTTACATGCAATTCCAGTCTACCTCCTGAAATCGGTTTCCTGCAATTCTGCCTCGCTTTCAATTCCTCTTGGCAGGCTTACTTCAATATGTTTTCGGATGATAGCTGTCATTTATAACTCTGCAGGTTTGTGAATTACAGGGTCCCGGAGCTCCTTTCTTCAACTCGTTTTCTTGTGAGCTGGCCGCAACACCGCAAGATTGCTTCAGGCCCTAGTGTCGTTCCGGCATGGCACGCTGAGCCTTTGGTTAATTCCTCTTCCTGGTGGGAAATGAGAGTTAAATTTGCCCGTCCAGACACCTCCAGCTAGTCTCTCATTGGTTCTCCCTATTCCTGTTCATTTTCCGCAGAAATTGCAAACTGGGCCAAACAGGAGTTTAAAGGCACTGACTCTCCAAGTGGGGAGAGTGTTAGTAAAGCGTCTGGAATGTTGCACCCGAGTACCAGGGGACGAAAACTGAGACACATTTGAACACGTTTCCCGATCACACGGTGGATCATACTCTGGGTTCCACATGCATGTTTTAGCTGAAGGAAGAATCCCTTAAACCTGGAGAGTTGAGACCCTTGGAATGGGTACCATGCAATATGACTTCAAAGGGTCTGCATTTGCTCACCGAACCTCACCAATCCAATCACTGCTGCATTTATGCCGCTGTACACACGCTTGATTCTCTTTCAGAGACATATAAATCCATAGGTTTTAAGATTCTTACTAGTCAGGTATATTCTTAAGGCGTTTAATATGGGGTGTTGAGTCCACTTCGTTGAGCAAGGAGTAGCTCTTGTCTATTACATATTTGGCTTATGGAACGGTATCTGTACTAATTTCAATCTCTGGTTTTATGCAGCACCCCAACTCACCATTTCCCTTAAGCAAGCATAAGTTGGTTTTCTACATTTGAGACCCTGTTCTGTTTTGTAATTCAGTTCCTGTGTAGCCAAGTTTACATTCCGTGTATTAGTGATACCTTATGATGTTTCTTTTTCTGTGTGACTTATTTCACTTAGAATCATCGTACCTGAATCCACTCATTATGCTGCTACTGGCCTGATGACATAGATTTCATTGCTGAGCGATATTGCATTGTACGTAAGTACCACAACTTCTTTATCCATTTTTCGCTTTCTGCGATATTGAACTTGTACCGTATACGAGGTTCTTGTAAACAGAGCCGTCCCAAACTTTGGGGTGGCTGTGTCTTTTTGATTTTAATTTCCCTCAGCTATAGGACCATAAGTGGAAGTGCCCTAGGCTCTGTTGCTTTGTTTTTTAGATGTTTCAGGAAACACCATACACTTCTCCAGAGTGGCTGTTGGCAATTTACATCCCGCCCATCAGCATAAGAAGGCTCCCAGTTCTCCATGGCCTGTCCTCCCTTTCTGGATTTTACACTTTTTTCAGATGACCCTTTTGACCGGGGGGCAGTGAGACTTCATTGTAGTGCAGATTTCCTTTGCAAGCTTGCTTGGTTGACCAAAAAGGACGTATGCGTTTTTTCCTGAATATATTCAGGAAAAAACGCATACGCACTTTTTGGCCAAGTGCATCATTGTGGACGTTCTGCCTCTTTTCCTATGCTTTACATGCAATTCCAGTCTACCTCCTGAAATCGGTTTCCTGCAATTCTGCCTCGCTTTCAAGTCCTCTTGGCAGGCTTACTTCAATATATTTTTGGACGATAGCTGTCATTTATAACTCTGCAGGTTTTTGAATTACAGGGTCCCGGAGCTCCTTTCTTCAACTCGCTTTCTTGTGAGCTGGCCGCAACACCGCAGGATTGCTTCAGGCCCTAGTGTGGTTCCGGCATGGCACGCTGAGCCTTTGGTTAATTCCTCTTCCTGGTGGGAAATGAGAGTTAAATTTGCCCGTCCAGACACCTCCAGCTAGTCTCTCATTGGTTCTCCCTATTCCTGTTCATTTTCCGCAGAAATTGCAAACTGGGCCAAACAGGAGTTTAAAGGCACTGACTCTCCAAGTGGGGAGAGTGTTAGTAAAGCGTCTGGAATGTTGCACCCGAGTACCAGGGGACGAAAACTGAGACACATTTGAACACGTTTCCCGATCACACGGTGGATCATACTCTGGGTTCCACATGCATGTTTTAGCTGAAGGAAGAATCCCCTAAACCTGGAGAGTTGAGACCCTTGGAATGGGTACCATGCAATATGACTTCAAAGGGTCTGCATTTGCTCACCGAACCTCACCAATCCTATCACTGCTGCATTTATGCCGCTGTACACATGCTTGATTCTCTTTCGGAGACATATAAATCCATAGGTTTTAAGATTCTTACTAGTCAGGTATATTCTTAGGCGTTTAATATGGGGTGTTGAGTCCACTTCGTTGAGCAAGGAGTAGTTCTTGTCTATTACATATTTGGCTTATGGAACTGTATCTGTGCTAATTTCAATCTCTGGTTTTATGCAGCACCCCAACTCACCATTCCCCTAAAGCAAGCATAAGTTGGTTTTCTACATTTGAGACCCTGTTCTGTTTTGTAATTCAGTTCCTGTGTAGCCAAGTTTACATTCCGTGTATTAGTGATACCTTATGATGTTTCTTTTTCTGTGTGACTTATTTCACTTAGAATCATCATACCTGAATCCACTCATTATGCTGCTACTGGCCTGATGACATAGATTTCATTGCAGAGTGATATTGCATTGTACGTAAGTACCACAACTTCTTTATCCATTTTTCGCTTTCTGCAATATTGAACTTGTACCGTATATGAGGTTCTTGTAAACAGAGCCGTCCCAAACTTTGGGGTGGCTGTGTCTTTTTGATTTTAATTTCCCTCAGCTATAGGACCATAAGTGGCAGTGCCCTAGGCTCTCTTGCTTTCTTTTTTAGATGTTTCAGGAAACACCATACACTTCTCCAGAGTGGCTGTTGGCAATATACATCCCGCCCATCAGCATAAGAAGGCTCCCAATTCTCCATGGCCTGTCCTCCCTTTCTGGATTTTACACTTTTTTCAGATGGCCCTTTTGACCGGGGGGCAGTGAGACTTCATTGTAGTGCAGATTTCCATTGCAAGCTTGCTTGGTTGGCCAAAAAGTGCGTATGCGTTTTTTCCTGAATATATTCAGGAAAAAACGCATACGCACTTTTGGGCCAAGTGCATCATTGTGGACGTTCTGCCTCTTTTCCTATGCTTTACATGCAATTCCAGTCTACCTCCTGAAATCGGTTTCCTGCAATTCTGCCCCGCTTTCAAGTCCTCTTGGCAGCCTTACTTCAATATATTTTTGGACGATAGCTGTCATTTATAACTCTGCAGGTTTGTGAATTACAGGGCCCCTGAGCTCCATTCTTCAACTCGCTTTCTTGTGAGCTGGCCGCAACACCGCAGGATTGCTTCAGGCCCTAGTGTGGTTCCGGCATGGCTCGCTGAGCCTTTGGTTAATTCCTCTTCTTGGTGGGAAATGAGAGTTTAATTTGACCGTCCAGACACCTCCAGCTAGTCTCTCATTGGTTCTCCCTATTCCTGTTCATTTTCCGCAGAAATTGCAAACTGGGCCAAACAGGAGTTTAAAGGCACTGACTCTCCAAGTGGGGAGAGTGTTAGTAAAGCGTCTGGAATGTTGCACCCGAGTATCAGGGGACGAAAACTCAGACACATTTGAACATGTTTCCCGATCACACAGTGGATCATACTCTGGGTTCCACATGCATGTTCTACCTGAAGGAAGAATCCCTTAAACCTGGAGAGTTGAGACCCATGGAATGGGTACCATGCAATATGAATTCAAAGGGTCTGCATTTGCTCACCGAACCTCACCAATTCTATCACTGCTGCTTTTATGTCGCTGTACACACGCTGGATTCTCTTTCAGAGACATATAAATCCATAGGTTTTAAGATTCTTACTAGTCAGGTATATTCTTAGGCGTTTAATATGGGGTGTTGAGTCCACTTCGTTGAGCAAGCAGTAGGTCTTGTCTATTACATATTTGGCTTATGGAAAGGTATCTGTGCTAATTTCAACCTCTGGTTTTATGCAGCACCCCAACTCACCTTTCCCCTTAAGCAAGCATAAGTTGGTTTTCTACATTTGAGACCCTATTCTGTTTTGTAATTAAGTTCCTGTGTAGCCAAGTTTACATTCCGTGTATTAGTGATACCTTATGATGTTAATTTTTCTGCGTTACTTCTTTCACTTAGAATCATCGTACCTGAATCCACTCATTATGCTGCTACTGGCCTGATGACATAGATTTCATTGCTGAGTGATATTGCGTTGTACGTAAGTACCACAACTTCTTTATCCATTTTTCGCTTTCTACGATATTGAACGTGTACCGTAAACGAGGTTCTTGTAAACAGAGCCGTCCCAAACTTTGGGGTGGCTGTGTCTTTTTGATTTTAATTTCCCTAAGCTATAGGACCATAAGTGGAAGTGCCCTAGGCTCTGTTGCTTTGTTTTTTAGATGTTTCAGGAAACACCATACACTTCTCCAGAGTGGCTGTTTGCAATTTACATCCGGCCCAGCAGCATAACAAGGCTCCCAGTTCTCCATGGCCTGTCCTGCCTTTCTGGATTTTACACTTTTTTCAGATGGCCCTTTTGACCGGGGGGCAGTGAGACGTCATTGTAGTGCAGATTTCCTTTGCAAGCTTGCTTGGTTGGCCAAAAAGGGCGTATGCGTTTTTTCCTGAATATATTCAGGAAAAAACGCATACGCCCTTTTTGGCCAAGTGCATCATTGTGGACGTTCTGCCTCTTTTCCTATGCTTTACATGCAATTCCAGTCTACCTCCTGAAATCGGTTTCCTGCAATTCTGCCCCGCTTTCAAGTCCTCTTGCCAGCCTTACTTCAATATATTTTTGGACGATAGCTGTCATTTATAACTCTGCAGGTTTGTGAATTACAGGGCCCCTGAGCTCCTTTCTTCAACTCGCTTTCTTCTGAGCTGGCCGCAACACCGCAGGATTGCTTCAGGCCCTAGTGTGGTTCCGGCATGGCACGCTGAGCCTTTGGTTAATTCCTCTTCTTGTTGGGAAATGAGAGTTAAATTTGCCCGTCCAGACACCTCCAGCTAGTCTCTCATTGGTTCTCCCTATTCCTTTTCATTTTCCGCAGAAATTGCAAACTGGGCCAAACAGGAGTTTAAAGGCACTGACTCTCCAAGTGGGGAGAGTGTTAGTAAAGCGTCTGGAATGTTGCACCCGAGTATCAGGGGACGAAAATTCAGACACATTTGAACATGTTTCCCGATCACACGGTGGATCATACTCTGGGTTCCACATGCATGTTTTAGCTGAAGGAAGAATCCCTTAAACCTGGAGACTTGAGACCCTTGGAATGGGTACCATGCAATATGAATTCAAAGGGTCTGCATTTGCTCACCGAACCTCACCAATCCTATCACTGCTGCATTTATGCCGCTGTACACACGCTTGATTCTCTTTCGGAGACATATAAATCCATAGGTTTTAAGATTCTTACTAGTCAGGTATATTCTTAGGCTTTTAATACGGGCTGTTGAGTCCACTTTGTTGAGCAAGCAGTAGCTCTTGTCTATTACATATTTGGCTTATGGAACGGTATCTGTACTAATTTCAATCTCTGGTTTTATGCAGCACCCCAACTCACCATTTCCCTTAAGCAAGCATAAGTTGGTTTTCTACATTTGAGACCCTGTTCTGTTTTGTAATTCAGTTCCTGTATAGCCAAGTTTACATTCCGTGTATTAGTGATATCTTATGATGTTTCTTTTTCTGTGTGAATTATTTCACTTAGAATCATCGTACCTGAATCCACTCATTATGCTGCTACTGGCCTGATGACATAGATTTCATTGCTGAGCGATATTGCATTGTACGTAAGTACCACAACTTCTTTATCCATTTTTCGCTTTCTGCGATATTGAACTTGTACCATAAACGAGGTTCTTGTAAACAGAGCCGTCCTAAACTTTGGGGTGGCTGTGTGTTTTTGATTTTAATTTCCCTAAGCTATAGGACCATAAGTGGAAGTGCCCTAGGTTCTGTTGCTTTGTTTTTTAGATGTTTCAGGAAACACCATACACTTCTCCAGAGTGGCTGTTGGCAATTTACATCCCGCCCAGCAGCATAAGAAGGCTCCCAGTTCTCCATGGCCTGTCCTCCCTTTCTGGATTTTACACTTTTTTCAGATGGCCATTTTGACCGGGGGGCAGTGAGACTTCATTGTAGTGCAGATTTCCTTTGCAAGCTTGCTTGGTTGGCCAAAAAGGGCGTATGCGTTTTTTCCTGAATATATTCAGGAAAAAACTCATATGCCCTTTTTGGCCAAGTGCATCATTGTGGACGTTCTGCCTCTTTTCCTATGCTTTACATGCAATTCCAGTCTACCTCCTGAAATCGGTTTCCTGCAATTTTGCCTCGCTTTCAAGTCCTCTTGGCAGGCTTACTTCAATATATTTTTGGACGATAGCTGTCATTTATAACTCTGCAGGTTTGTGAATTACAGGGCCCCGGAGCCCCTTTCTTCAACTCGCTTTCTTGTGAGCTGGCCGCAACACCGCAGGATTGCTTCAGGCCCTAGTGTGGTTCCGGCATGGCACGATGAGCCTTTGGTTAATTCCTCTTCCTAGTGGGAAATGAGAGTTAAATTTGCCCGTCCAGACACCTCCAGCTAGTCTCTCATTGGTTCTCTCTATTCCTGTTCATTTTCCGCAGAAATTGCAAACTGGGCCAAACAGGAGTTTAAAGGCACTGACTCTCCAAGTGGGGAGAGTGTTAGTAAAGCATCTGGAATGTTGCACCCAAGTACCAGGGGACGAAAACTGAGACACATTTGAACACGTTTCCCGATCACACGGTGGAGCATACTCTGGGTTCCACATGCATGTTTTAGCTGAAGGAAGAATCCCTTAAACCTGGAGAGTTGAGACCCATGGAATGGGTACCATGCAATATGACTTCAAAGGGTCTGCATTTGCTCACCGAACCTCACCAATCCTATCACTGCTGCATTTATGTCGCTGTACACACGCTTGATTCTCTTTCGGAGACATATAAATCCATAGGTTTTAAGATTCTTACTAGTCAGGTATATTCTTAGGCGTTTAATATGGGGTGTTGAGTCCACTTCGTTGAGCAAGGAGTAGCTCTTGTCTATTACATATTTGGCTTATGGAACAGTATCTGTGCTAATTTCAATCTCTGGTTTTATGCAGCACCCCAACTCACCATTCCCCTTAAGCAAGCATAAGTTGGTTTTCTACATTTGAGACCCTGTTCTGTTTTGTAATTCCGTTCCTGTGTAGCCAAGTTTAAATTCCGTGTATTAGTGATACCTTATGATGTTTCTTTTTCTGTGTGACTTATTTCACTTAGAATCATCGTACCTGAATCCACTCATTATGCTGCTACTGGCCTGATGACATAGATTTCATTGCTGAGTGATATTGCATTGTACGTAAGTACCACAACTTCTTTATCCATTTTTCGCTTTCTGCGATATTGAACTTGTACCGTAAACGAGGTTCTTGTAAACAGAGCCATCCCAAACTTTGGGCTGGCTGTGTCTTTTTGATTTTAATTTCCCTAAGCTATAGGACCATAAGTGGAAGTGCCCTAGGCTCTGTTGCTTTGTTTTTTAGATGTTTCAGGAAACACCATACACTTCTCCAGAGTGGCTTTTGGCAATTTACATCGCACCCATCAGCATAACAAGGCTCCCAGTTCTCATTGGCCTATCCTGACTCTCTGGATTAAACACTTATTTCAGATGGCCCTTTTGACCGGGGGGCAGTGAGACTTCATTGTAGTGCAGATTTCCTTTGCAAGCTTGCTTGGTTGGCCAAAAAGGGCGTATGCGTTTTTTCCTGAATATATTCAGGAAAAAACGCATACGCCCTTTTTGGCCAAGTGCATCATTGTGGACGTTCTGCCTCTTTTCCTATGCTTTACATGCCATTCCAGTCTACCTCCTGAAATCGGTTTCCTGCAATTCTGCCCCGATTTCAAGTCCTCTTGGCAGCCTTACTTCAATATATTTTTGGATGATAGCTGTCATTTATAACTCTGCAGGTTTGTCAATTACAGTGCCACTGAGTTCCATTCTTCAACTCGCTTTCTTGTGAGCTGGCCGCAACACCGCAGGATTGCTTCAGGCCCTAGTGTGGTTCCAGCATGGCTCGCTGAGCCTTTGGTTAATTCCTCTTCTTGGTGGGAAATGAGAGTTAAATTCGTCCGTCCAGACACCTCCAGCTAGTCTCTCATTGGTTCTCCCTATTCCTGTTCATTTTCCGCAGAAATTGCAAACTGGGCCAAACAGGAGTTTAAAGGCACTGACTCTCCAAGTGGGGAGAGTGTTAGTAAAGCGTCTGGAATGTTGCACCCGAGTACCAGGGGACGAAAACTGAGTCACATTTGAACACGTTTCCCGATCACACGGTGGATCATACTCTGGGTTCCACATGCATGTTTTAGCTGAAGGAAGAATCCCTTAAACCTGGAGACTTGAGACCCTTGGAATGGGTACCATGCAATATGAATTCAAAGGGTCTGCATTTGCTCACCGAACCTCACCAATCCTATCACTGCTGCATTTATGCCGCTGTACACACGCTTGATTCTCTTTCGGAGACATATAAATCCATAGGTTTTAAGATTCTTACTAGTCAGGTATATTCTTAGGCTTTTAATACGGGGTGTTGAGTCCACTTTGTTGAGCAAGCAGTAGCTCTTGTCTATTACATATTTGGCTTATGGAACGGTATCTGTACTAATTTCAATCTCTGGTTTTATGCAGCACCCCAACTCACCATTTCCCTTAAGCAAGCATAAGTTGGTTTTCTACATTTGAGACCCTGTTCTGTTTTGTAATTCAGTTCCTGTATAGCCAAGTTTACATTCCGTGTATTAGTGATATCTTATGATGTTTCTTTTTCTGTGTGAATTATTTCACTTAGAATCATCGTACCTGAATCCACTCATTATGCTGCTACTGGCCTGATGACATAGATTTCATTGCTGAGCGATATTGCATTGTACGTAAGTACCACAACTTCTTTATCCATTTTTCGCTTTCTGCGATATTGAACTTGTATCATAAACGAGGTTCTTGTAAACAGAGCCGTCCCAAACTTTGGGGTGGCTGTGTGTTTTTGATTTTAATTTCCCTAAGCTATAGGACCATAAGTGGAAGTGCCCTAGGCTCTGTTGCTTTGTTTTTTAGATGTTTCAGGAAACACCATACACTTCTCCAGAGTGGCTGTTGGCAATTTACATCCCGCCCAGCAGCATAAGAAGGCTCCCAGTTCTCCATGGCCTGTCCTCCCTTTCTGGATTTTACACTTTTTTCAGATGGCCATTTTGACCGGGGGGCAGTGAGACTTCATTGTAGTGCAGATTTCCTTTGCAAGCTTGCTTGGTTGGCCAAAAAGGGCGTATGCGTTTTTTCCTGAATATATTCAGGAAAAAACTCATATGCCCTTTTTGGCCAAGTGCATCATTGTGGACGTTCTGCCTCTTTTCCTATGCTTTACATGCAATTCCAGTCTACCTCCTGAAATCGGTTTCCTGCAATTTTGCCTCGCTTTCAAGTCCTCTTGGCAGGCTTACTTCAATATATTTTTGGACGATAGCTGTCATTTATAACTCTGCAGGTTTGTGAATTACAGGGCCCCGGAGCCCCTTTCTTCAACTCGCTTTCTTGTGAGTTGGCCGCAACACCGCAGGATTGCTTCAGGCCCTAGTGTGGTTCCGGCATGGCACGCTGAGCCTTTGGTTAATTCCTCTTCCTGGTGGGAAATGAGAGTTAAATTTGCCCGTCCAGACACCTCCAGCTAGTCTCTCATTGGTTCTCCCTATTCCTGTTCATTTTCCGCAGAAATTGCAAACTGGGCCAAACAGGAGGTTAAAGGCACTGACTCTCCAAGTGGGGAGAGTGTTAGTAAAGCGTCTGGAATGTTGCACCCGAGTACCAGGGGACGAAAACTGAGACAAATTTGAACACGTTTCCCGATCACACGGTGGAGCATACTCTAGGTTCCACATGCATGTTTTAGCTGAAGGAAGAATCCCTTAAACCTGGAGAGTTGAGACCCATGGAATGGGTACCATGCAATATGACTTCAAAGGGTCTGCATTTCCTCACCGAACCTCACTAATCCTATCACTGCTGCATTTATGCCGCTGTACACACGCTTGATTCTCTTTCGGAGACATATAAATCCATAGGTTTTAAGATTCTTACTAGTCAGGTATATTCTTAGGCGTTTAATATGGGGTGTTGAGTCCACTTCGTTGAGCAAGGAGTAGCTCTTGTCTATTACATATTTGGCTTATGGAATGTTATCTGTGCTAATTTCAATCTCTGGTTTTATGCAGCACCCCAACTCACCATTCCCCTTAAGCAAGCATAAGTTGGTTTTCTACATTTGAGACCCTGTTCTGTTTTGTAATTCAGTTCCTGTGTAGCCAAGTTTACATTCCGTGTATTAGTGATACCTTATGATGTTTCTTTTTCTGTGTGACTTATTTCACTTAGAATCATCGTACCTGAATTCACTCATTATGCTGCTACTGGCCTGATGACATAGATTTCATTGCTGAGTGATATTGCGTTGTACGTAAGTACCACAACTTCTTTATCCATTTTTCGCTTTCTGCGATATTGAACTTGTACCATAAACAAGGTTCTTGTAAACAGAGCCGTCCCCAACTTTGGGGTGGCTGTGTCTTTTTGATTTTAATTTCCCTAAGCTATAGGACCATAAGTGGAAGTGCCCTAGGCTCTGTTGCTTTGTTTTTTAGATGTTTCAGGAAACACCATACACTTCTCCTGAGTGGCTTTTGGCAATTTACATCACACTCATCAGCATAACAAGGCTCCCAGTTCTCCATGGCCTGTCCTGCGTTTCTGGATTATACACTTTTTTCAGATGGCCCTTTTGACCGGGGGGCAGTGAGACTTCATTGTAGTGCAGATTTCCTTTGCAAGCTTGCTTGGTTGGCCAAAAAGGGCGTATGCGTTTTTTCCTGAATATATTCAGGAAAAAACGCATACGCCCTTTTTGGACAAGTGCATCATTGTGGACGTTCTGCCTCTTTTCCTATGCTTTACATGCAATTCCAGTCTACCTCCTGAAATCGGTTTCCTGCAATTCTGCCCAACTTTCAAGTCCTCTTGGCTGCCTTACTTCAATATATTTTTGGACGATAACTCTCATTTATAACTCTGCAGGTTTGTGAATTACAGTGCCCCTTAGCTCCTTTCTACAACTCGTTTTCTTGTGACATGGCTGCAACACCGAAGGATTGCTTGAGGCCCTAGTGTGGTTCTGGCATGGCACGCTGAACCTTTGGTTAATTCCACTTCCTGCTGGGAAATGAGAGTTAAATTAGACCCTCCAGACACCTCCAGCTACTCTCTCATTGGTTCTCCCTATTCCTGTTCCTTTTCCGCAGAAATTGCAAACTGGGCCAAACAGGAGGTTAAAGGCACTGACTCTCCAAGTGGGGAGAGTGTTAGTAAAGCGTCTGGAATGTTGCACCCGAATACCAGGGGACGAAAACTGAGACAAATTTGAACACATTTCCCGATTACACGTTGGATCATACTCTGGGTTTCACATGCATGTTTTAGCTGAAGGAAGAATCCCTTAAACCTGGAGAGTTGAGAACCATGGAATGGGTACCATGCAATATGACTTCAAAGGGTCTGCATTTGCTCACTGAACCTCACCAATCCTATCACTGCTGCTTTTATGCCGCTGTACACATGCTTGATTCTCTTTCGGAGACATATAAATCCATAGGTTTTAAGATTCTTACTAGTCAGGTATATTCTTAGGCGTTTAATATGGGGTGTTGAGTCCACTTCGTTGAGCAAGCAGTAGCTCTTGTCTATTACATACTTGGCTTATGGAAAGGTATCTGTGCTAATTTCAATCTCTGGTTTTATGCATCATCCCAACTCACCATTCCCCTTAAGCAAGCATAAGTTGGTTTTCTACATTTGAGACCCTGTTCTGTTTTGTAATTCAGTTCCTGTGTAGCCAAGTTTACATTCCGTGTAGTAGTGATATCTTATGATGTTTCTTTTTCTGTGTGACATATTTCACTTAGAATCATCGTACCTGAATCCACTCATTATGCTGCTATGGGCCTGATGACATAGATTTCATTGCTGAGTGATATTGCATTGTACGAAAGTACCACAACTTCTTTATCCATTTTTCGCTTTCTGCGATATTGAACTTGTACCGTAAACGAGGTTCTTGTAAACAGAGCCGTCCCAAACTTTGGGGTGGCTGTGTCTTTTTGATTTTAATTTCCCTAAGCTATAGGACCATAAGTGGTAGTGCCCTAGGCTCTGTTGCTCTGTTTTTTAGATGTTTCAGGAAACACCATACACTTCTCCAGAGTGGCTGTTTGCAATTTACATCCCGCCCAGCAGCATAACAAGGCTCCCAGTTCTCCATGGCCTGTCCAGCCTTTCTGGATTTTACACTTTTTTCAGATGGCCCTTTAGACCGGGGGGCAGTGAGACTTCATTGTAGTGCAGATTTCCTTTGCAAGCTTGCTTGGTTGGCCAAAAAGGGCGTATGCATTTTTTCCTTAATATATTCAGGAAAAAACGCATACACACTTTTTGGCCAAGTGCATCATTGTGGACGTTCTGCCTCTTTTCCTATGCTTCACATGCAATTCCAGTCTACCTCCTGAAATCGGTTTCCTGCAATTCTGCCCCGCTTTCAAGTCCTGTTGGCAGCCTTAATTCAATATATTTTTGGATGATAGCTGTCATTTATAACTCTGCAATTTTGTGAATTACAGGGCCCCTGAGCTCCTTTCTTCAACTCGCTTTCTTGTGAGCTGGCTGCAACACCGCAGGATTGCTTCAGGCCCTAGTGTGATTTCGGCATGGCACGCTGAGCCTTTGGTTAATTCCTCTTCCTGTTGGGAAATGAGAGTTAAATTGTCCGTCCAGACACCTCCAGCTAGTCTCTCATTGGTTCTCCCTATTCCTGTTCATTTTCCGCAGAAATAGCAAACTGGGCCAAACAGGAGGTTAAAGGCACTGACTCTCCAAGTGGGGAGAGTGTTAGTAAAGCGTCTGGAATGTTGCACCCGAGTACCAGGGGACGAAAACTGAGACACATTTGAACACGTTTCCCGATCACACGGTGGATCATACTCTGGGTTCCACATGCATGTTTTAGCTGAAGGAAGAATCCCTTAAACCTGGAAAGTTGAGACCCATGGAATGGGTACCATGCAATATGACTTCAAAGGTTCTGCATTTGCTCACCGATCCTCACCAATCCGATCACTGCTGCGTTTATGCCGCTGTACACACGCTTGATTCTCTTTTGGAGACATATAAATCCATAGGTTTTAAGATTCTTACTAGTCAGGTATATTCTTAGGCGTTTAATATGGGGTGTTGAGTCCACTTCGTTGAGCAAGGAGTAGCTCTTGTCTATTACATATTTGGCTTATGGAATGGTATCTGTGCTAATTTCAATCTCTGGTTTTATTCAGCACCCCAACTCACCATTCCCCTTAAGCAAGCATAAGTTGGTTTTCTACATTTGAGACCCTGTTCTGTTTTGTAATTCAGTTCCTGTGTAGCCAAGTTTACATTCCGTGTATTAGTGATACCTTATGATGTTTCTTTTTGTGTGTGACTTATTTCACTTAGAATCATCGTACATGAATCCACTCATTATGCTGCTACTGGCCTGATGACATAGATTTCATAGCTGAGTGATATTGCATTGTACGTAAGTACCTCAACTTCTTTATCCATTTTTTTGCTTTCTGCGATATTGAACTTGTACCGTAAACGAGGTTCTTGTAAACAGAGCCGTCCCAAACATTGGTGTGGCTGTGTCTTTTTGATTTTAATTTCCCTAAGCTATAGGACGATAACTGGACGTGCCCTAGGCTCTGTTGCTCTGTTTTTTAGATGTTTCAGGAAACACCATACAGTTCTCCAGAGTGGCTGTTTGCAATTTACATCCCACCCATCAGCATAAGAAGGCTCCCAGTTCTCCATGGCCTGTCCTGCCTTTCTGGATTTTACACTTTTTTCAGATGGCCCTTTTGACCGGGGGGCAGTGAGACTTCATTGTAGTGCAGATTTCCTTTGCAAGCTTGCTTGGTTGGCCAAAAAGCGCGTATGTGTCTTTTCCTGAATATATTCAGGAAAAAACGCATACGCCCTTTTTGGCCAAGTGCATCATTGTGGACGTTCTGCCTCTTTTCCTATGCTTTACATGCAATTCCAGTCTACCTCCTGAAATCGGTTTCCTGCAATTCTGCCCCCATTCAAGTCCTCTTGGCAGCCTTACTTCAATATACTTTTGGACGATAGCTGTCATTTATAACTCTGCAGGTTTGTGAATTACAGGGCCCCTGAGCTCCTTTCTTCAACTCGCTTTCTTGTGAGCTGCCCGCAACACCGCATGATTGCTTCAGGCCCTAATGTGGTTCTGGCATGGCACTCCGAGCCTTTGGTTAATTCCTCTTCCTGGTGGGAAATGAGAGTTAAATTTGCCCGTCCAGACACCTCCAGCTAGTCTCTCATTGGTTCTCCCTATTCCTGTTCATTTTCCGCAGAAATTGCAAACTGGGCCAAACAGGAGGTTAAAGGCACTGACTCTCCAAGTGGGGAGAGTGTTAGTAAAGCGTCTGGAATGTTGCACCCGAGTACCAGGGGACGAAAACTGAGACACATTTGAACACGTTTCCCGATCACTTGGTGGATCATACTCTGGGTTCCACATGCATGATTTAGCTGAAGGAAGAATCCCTTAAACCTGGGGAGTTGAGACCCATAGAATGGGTACTATGCAATATGACTTCAAAGGGTCTGCATTTGCTCACCGATCCTCACCAATCCTATCACTGCTGCGTTTATGCCGCTGTCCACACGCTTGATTCTCTTTTGGAGACATATAAATCCATAGGTTTTAAGATTCTTACTAGTCAGGTATATTCTTAGGCGTTTAATATGGGGTGTTGAGTCCACTTCGTTGAGCAAGGAGTAGCTCTTGTCTATTACCTATTTGGCTTATGGAACGGTATCTGTGCTCATTTCAATCTCTGGTTTTATGCAGCACCCCAACTCACCACTCCCCTTAAGCAAGCATAAGTTGGTTTTCTACATTTGAGACCCTGTTCTGTTTTGTAATTCAGTTCCTGTGTAGCCAAGTTTACATTCCGTGTATTAGTGATACCTTATGATGTTTCTTTTTGTGTGTGACTTATTTCACTTAGAATCATCGTACCTGAATCCACTCATTATGCTTCTACTGGTCTGATGACATAGATTTCATAGCTGAGTGATATTGCATTGTACGTAAGTACCTCAACTTCTTTATCCATTTTTTGCTTTCTGCGATATTGAACTTGTACCATAAACGAGGTTCTTGTAAACAGAGCCGTCCCAAACATTGGTGTGGCTGTGTCTTTTTGATTTTAATTTCCCTAAGCTATAGGACCATAACTGGAAGTGCCCTAGGCTCTGTTGCTCTGTTTTTTAGATGTTTCAGGAAACACCATACAGTTCTCCAGAGTGGCTGTTTGCAATTTACATCCCACCCATCAGCATAAGAAGGCTCCCAGTTCTCCATGGCCTGTCCTGCCTTTCTGGATTTTACACTTTTTTCAGATGGCCCTTTTGACCGGGGGGCAGTGAGACTTCATTGTAGTGCAGATTTCCTTTGCAAGCTTGCTTGGTTGGCCAAAAAGGGCGTATGTGTCTTTTCCTGAATATATTCAGGAAAAAACGCATACGCCCTTTTTGGCCAAGGGCATCATTGTGGACGTTCTGCCTCTTTTCCTATGCTTTACATGCAATTCCAGTCTACCTCCTGAAATCGGTTTCCTGCAATTCTGCCCCCATTGAAGTCCTCTTGGCAGCCTTACTTCAATATACTTTTGGACGATAGCTGTCATTTATAACTCTGCAGGTTTGTGAATTACAGGGCCCCTGAGCTCCTTTCTTCAACTCGCTTTCTTGTGAGCTGCCCGCAACACCGCATGATTGCTTCAGGCCCTAATGTGGTTCTGGCATGGCACTCCGAGCCTTTGGTTAATTCCTCTTCCTGGTGGGAAATGAGAGTTAAATTTGCCCGTCCAGACACCTCCAGCTAGTCTCTCATTGGTTCTCCCTATTCCTGTTCATTTTCCGCAGAAATTGCAAACTGGGCCAAACAGGAGGTTAAAGGCACTGACTCTCCAAGTGGGGAGAGTGTTAGTAAAGCGTCTGGAATGTTGCACCCGAGTTCCAGGGGACGAAAACTGAGACACATTTGAACACGTTTCCCGATCACACGGTGGATCATACTCTGGGTTCCACATGCATGATTTAGCTGAAGGAAGAATCCCTTAAACCTGGGGAGTTGAGACCCATAGAATGGGTACTATGCAATATGACTTCAAAGGGTCTGCATTTGCTCACCGATCCTCACCAATCCTATCACTGCTGCGTTTATGCCGCTGTCCACACGCTTGATTCTCTTTTGGAGACATATAAATCCATAGGTTTTAAGATTCTTACTAGTCAGGTATATTCTTAGGCGTTTAATATGGGGTGTTGAGTCCACTTCGTTGAGCAAGGAGTAGCTCTTGTCTATTACCTATTTGGCTTATGGAACGGTATCTGTGCTCATTTCAATCTCTGGTTTTATGCAGCACCCCAACTCACCATTCCCCTTAAGCAAGCATAAGTTGGTTTTCTACATTTGAGACCCTGTTCTGTTTTGTAATTCAGTTCCTGTGTAGCCAAGGTTACATTCCATGTATTAGTGATAACTTATGATGTTTCTTTTTCTCTGTGACTTATTTCACTTAGAATCATCGTACCTGAATCCACTCATTATGCTGCTACTGGCCTGATGACATAGATTTCATTGCTGAGTGATATTGCATTGTACGTAAGTACCTCAACTTCTTTATCCATTTCTCGCTTTCTGCGATATTGAACTTGTACCATAAATGAGGTTTTTGTAAACAGAGCTGTCCCAAACTTTTGGGTTGCTGTGTCTTTTTCATTTTAATTTCCCTAAGCTATAGGACCATAAGTGGAAGTGCCCTAGGCTCTGTTGCTTTGTTTTTTAGATGTTTCAGGAAACACCATACACTTCTCCAGAGTGGCTTTTGGCAATTTACATCACACTCATCAGCATAACAAGGCTCCCAGTTCTCCATGGCCTGTCCTGCGTTTCTGGATTATACACTTTTTTCAGATGGCCCTTTTGACCGGGGGGCAGTGAGACTTCATTGTAGTGCAGATTTCCTTTGCAAGCTTGCTTGGTTGGCCAAAAAGGGCGTATGCGTTTTTTCCTGAATATATTCAGGAAAAAACGCATACGCCCTTTTTGGCCAAGTGCATCATTGTGGACGTTCTGCCTCTTTTCCTATGCTTTACATGCAATTCCAGTCTACCTCCTGAAATCGGTTTCCTGCAATTCTGCCCAACTTTCAAGTCCTCTTGGCTGCCTTACTTCAATATATTTTTGGACGATAACTCTCATTTATAACTCTGCAGGTTTGTGCATTACAGTGCCCCTTAGCTCCTTTCTTCAACTCGTTTTCTTGTGACATGGCTGCAACACCGAAGGATTGCTTGAGGCCCTAGTGTGGTTCTGGCATGGCACGCTTAACCTTTGGTTAATTCCACTTCCTGCTGGGAAATGAGAGTTAAATTAGCCCCTCCAGACACCTCCAGCTACTCTCTCATTGGTTCTCCCTATTCCTGTTCCTTTTCCGCAGAAATTGCAAACTGGGCCAAACAGGAGGTTAAAGGCACTGACTCTCCAAGTGGGGAGAGTGTTAGTAAAGCGTCTGGAATGTTGCACCCGAGTACCAGGGGACGAAAACTGAGACACATTTGAACACGTTTCCCGATCACATGGTGGATTATACTCTGGGTTCCACATGCATGTTTTAGCTGAAGGAAGAAACCCTTAAACCTGGAGAGTTGAGAACCATGGAATGGGTATCATGCAAAATGAATTCAAAGGGTCTGCATTAGCTCACCGAACCTCACCAATCCTATCACTGCTGCTTTTATGTCGCTGTACACACGCTGGATTCTCTTTTGGAGACATATAAATCCATAGGTTTTAAGATTCTTACTAGTCAGGTATATTCTTAGCCGTTTAATATGGGGTGTTGAGTCCACTTCGTTGAGCAAGCAGTAGCTCTTGTCTATTACATATTTGGCTTATGGAAAGGTATCTGTGCTAATTTCAATCTCTGGTTTTATGCAGCACCCCAACTCACCTTTCCCCTTAAGCAAGCATAAGTTGGTTTTCTACATTTGAGACCCTATTCTGTTTTGTAATTCAGTTCCTGTGTAGCCAAGTTTACATTCCGTGTATTAGTGATACCTTATGATGTTTCTTTTTGTGTGTGATTTATTTCACTTAGAATCATCGTACCTGAATCCACTCATTATGCTGCTACTGGCCTGATGACATAGATTTCATTGCTGAGTGATATTGCATTGTACGTAAGTACCACAACTTCTTTATCCATTTTTCGCTTTCTGCGATATTGAACTTGTACGGTAAACGAGGTTCTTGTAAACAGAGCCTTCCCAAACTTTGGGGTTGCTGTGTCTTTTTGATTTTAATTTCCCTAAGCTATAGGACCATAAGTGGAAGTGCCCTAGGCTCTGTTGCTTTGTTTTTTAGATGTTTCAGGAAACACCATACACTTTTCCAGAGTGGCTGTTGGCAATTTACATCCCGCCCATCAGCATAAGAAGGCTCCCAGTTCTCCATGGCCTGTCCTGCCTTTCTGGATTTTACACTTTTTTCAGATGGCCCTTTTGACCGGGGGGCAGTGAGACTTCATTGTAGTGCAGATTTCCTTTGCAAGCTTGCTTGGTTGGCCAAGAAGGGCGTATGCGTTTTTTTCTGAATATATTCAGGAAAAAACGCATACGCCCTTTTTGGCCAAGTGCATCATTGTGGACGTTCTGCCTCTTTTCCTATGCTTTACATGCAATTCCAGTCTACCTCCTGAAATCGGTTTCCTGCAATTCTGCCCCGCTTTCAAGTCCTCTTGGCAGCCTTACTTCAATATATTTTTGGACGATAGCTGTCATTTATAACTCTGCAGGTTTGTGAATTATAGTGCCCCTGAGCTCCTTTCTTCAACTCGCTTTCTTGTGAGCTGGCCGCAACACCGCAGGATTGCTTCAGGCCCTAGTGTGGTTTCGGCATGGCTCGCTGAGCCTTTGGTTAATTCCTCTTCCTGGTGGGAAATGAGAGTTAAATTTGCCCGTCCAGAAACCTCCAGCTAGTCTCTCATTGGTTCTCCCTATTCCTGTTCATTTTCCGCAGAAATTGCAAACTGGGCCAAACAGGAGGTTAAAGGCACTGACTCTCCAAGTGGGGAGAGTGTTAGTAAAGCGTCTGGAATGTTGCACCCGAGTACCAGGGGATGAAAACTGAGACAGATTTGAACACATTTCCCGATTACACGTTGGATCATACTCTGGGTTCCACATGGATGTTTTAGCTGAAGGAAGAATCCCTTAAACCTGGAGAGTTGAGAACCATGGAATGGGTACCATGCAATATGACTTCAAAGGGTCTGCATTTGCTCACCAAACCTCAACAATCCTATCACTGCTGCATTTATGCCGCTGTACACATGCTTGATTCTCTTTCGGAGACATATAAATCCATAGGTTTTAAGATTCTTACTAGTCAGGTATATTCTTAGGCGTTTAATATGGGGTGTTGAGTCCACTTCGTTGAGCAAGCAGTAGCTCTTGTCTATTACATACTTGGCTTATGGAAAGGTATCTGTGCTAATTTCAATCTCTGGTTTTATGCAGCACCCCAACTCACCTTTCCCCTTAAGCAAGCATAAGTTGGTTTTCTACATTTGAGACCCTGTTCTGTTTTGTAATTCAGTTCCTGTGTAGCCAAGTTTACATTCCGTGTAGTAGTGATATCTTATGATGTTTCTTTTTCTGTGTGACATATTTCAGTTAGAATCATCGTACCTGAATCCACTCATTATGCTGCTACTGGCCTGATGACATAGATTTCATTGCTGAGTGATATTGCATTGTACGTAAGTACCTCAACTTCTTTATCCATTTCTCGCTTTCTGCGATATTGAACTTGTACCATAAATGAGGTTTTTGTAAACAGAACCGTCCCAAACTTTGGGGTTGCTGTGTCTTTTTCATTTTAATTTCCCTAAGCTATAGGACCATAAGTGGAAGTGCCCTAGGCTCTGTTGCTTTGTTTTTTAGATGTTTCAGGAAACACCATACACTTCTCCAGAGTGGCTTTTGGCAATTTACATCACACTCATCAGCATAACAAGGCTCCCAGTTCTCCATGGCCTGTCCTGAGTTTCTGGATTATACACTTTTTTCAGATGGCCCTTTTGACCGGGGGGCAGTGAGACTTCATTGTAGTGCAGATTTCCTTTGCAAGCTTGCTTGGTTGGCCAAAAAGGGCGTATGCGTTTTTTCCTGAATATATTCAGTAAAAAACGCATACGCCCTTTTTGGCCAAGTGCATCATTGTGGACTTTCTGCCTCTTTTCCTATGCTTTACATGCAATTCCAGTCTACCTCCTGAAATCGGTTTCCTGCAATTCTCCCCGCTTTCAAGTCCTCTTGGCAGCCTTACTTCAGTATATTTTTGGACGATAGCTGTCATTTATAACTCTGCAGGTTTGTAAATTACAGGGCCCCTGAGCTCCTTTCTTCAACTCGCTTTCTTGTGAGCTGGCCGCGACACCGCAGGATTGCTTCAGGCCCTAGTGTGGTTCCGGCATGGCACGCTGAGCCTTTGGTTAATTCCTCTTCCTGGTGGGAAATGAGAGTTAAATTTGCCCGTCCGGACACCTCCAGCTAGTCTCTCATTGGTTCTCCCTATTCCTGTTCATTTTCCGCAGAAATTGCAAACTGGGCCAAACAGGAGGTTAAAGGCACTGACTCTCCAAGTGGGGAGAGTGTTAGTAAAGCGTCTGGAATGTTGCTCCTGAGTTCCAGGGGACGAAAACTGAGACACATTTGAACACGTTTCCCGATCACACGGTGGATCATACTCTGGGTTCCACATGCATGTTTTAGCTGAAGGAAGAATCCCTTAAACCTGGAGAGTTGAGACCCATGGAATGAGTACCATGCAATATGACTTCAAAGGGTCTGCATTTGCTCACCGAACCTCACCAATCCTATCACTGCTGCATTTATGCCACTGTACACACGCTTGATTCTCTTTCGGAGACATATAAATCCATAGGTTTTAAGATTCTTACTAGTCAGGTATATTCTTAGGCGTTTAATATGGGGTGTTGAGTCCACTTCGTTGAGCAAGGAGTAGCTCTTCTCTATTACATATTTGGCTTATGGAAAGGTATCTGTGTTAATTTCAATCTCTGGTTTTATGCAGCACCCAAACTCACCTTTCCCCTTAAGCAAGCATAAGTTGGTTTTCTACATTTGACACCCTATTCTGTTCTGTAATTCAGTTCCTGTGTAGCCAAGTTTACATTCCGTGTATTAGTGATATCTTATGATGTTTCTTTTTCTGTGTGACGTATTTCACTTAGAATCATCGTACCTGAATCCACTCATTATGCTGCTACTGGCCTGATGACATAGATTTCATGGCTGAGTGTTAATGCATTGTGTGTAAGTACCACAACTTCTTTATCCATTTTTCGCTTTCTGCGATATTGAACTTGTACCATAAACGAGGTTCTTGTAAACAGAGCCGTTCCAAACTTTGGGGTGGCTGTGTCTTTTTGATTTTAATTTCCCTAAGGTATAGGACCATAAGTGGAAGTGCCCTAGGCTCTGTTGCTTTGTTTTTTAGATGATTCAGGAAACACCATACAGTTCTCCAGAGTGGCTGTTTGCAATTTACATCCCGCCCATCAGCATAAGAAGGCTCCCAGTTCTCCATGGCCTGTCCTGCCTTTCTGGATTTTACACTTTTTTCAGATGGCCCTTTTGACCGGGGGGCAGTGAGACTTCATTGTAGTGCAGATTTCCTTTGCAAGCTTGCTTGGTTGGCCAAAAAGGGCGTATGCGTTTTTTCCTGAATATATTCAGGAAAAAACGCATACGCCCTTTTTGGCCAAGTGCATCCTTGTGGACGTTCTGCCTCTTTTCCTATGCTTTACATGCAATTCCAGTCTACCTCCTGAAATCGGTTTCCCGCAATTCTGCCCCGCTTTCAAGTCCTCTTTGCAGCCTTACTTCAATATATTTTTGGACGATAGCTGTCATTTATAACTCTGCAGGATTGTGAATTACAGTGTCCCTGAGCTTCTTTCTTCAACTCTCTTTCTTGTGAGCTGGCCGCAACACCGCAGGATTGCTTCAGGACCTAATGTGGTTCCGGCATGGCTCGCTGAGCCTTTGGTAAATTCCTCTTCTTGGTGGGAAATGAGAGTTAAATATGCCCGTCCAGACACCTCCAGCCCGTCTCTCATTGGTTCTCCCTATTCCTGTTCATTTTCCGCAGAAATTGCAAACTGGGTCAAACAGGAGGTTAAAGGCACTGACTCTCCAAGTGGGGAGAGTGTTAGTAAAGCGTCTGGAATGTTGCACCCGAGTACCAGGGGACGAAAACTGAGACACATTTGAACACGTTTCCCGATCACACGGTGGATCATACTCTGGGTTCCACATGCATGTTTTAGCTGAAGGAAGAATCCCTTAAACCTAGAGAGTTGAGACCCATGGAATGGGTACCATGCAATATGACTTCAAAGGGTCTGCATTTGCTCACTGATCCACACCAATCCGATAACTGCTGAGTTTATGCCGCTGTACACACGCTTGATTCTCTTTCGGAGACATATAAATCCATAGGTTTTAAGATTCTTACTAGTCAGGTATATTCTTGGGCGTTTAATATGGGGTGTTGAGTCCACTTCGTTGAGCAAGCAGTAGCTCTTGTCTATTACATATTTGGCTTATGGAATGGTATCTGTGCTAATTTCAATCTCTGGTTTTATGCAGCACCCCAACTCACCATTCCCCTCAAGCAAGCATAAGTTGGTTTTCTACATTTGAGACCCTATTCTGTTTTGTATTTCAGTTTCTGTATAGCCAAGTTTACATTCCGTGTATTAATGATATCTTATGATGTTTCTTTTTCTCTGTGACTTATTTCACTTAGAATCATCGTACCTGAATCCACTCATTATGCTGCTACTGGCCTGATGACATAGATTTCATTGCTGAGTGATATTGCATTGTACGTAAGTACCACAACTTCTTTATCCATTTTTCGCTTTCTGCGATATTGAACTTGTACCGTAAACGAGGTTCTTGTAAACAGAGCCGTCCCTAACTTTGGGGTTGCTGTGTCTTTTTCATTTTAAGTTCCCTAAGCTATAGGACCATAAGTGGAAGTGCCCTAGGCTCTGTTGCTTTGTTTTTTAGATGTTTCAGGAAACACCATACACTTCTCCAGAGTGGCTGTTGGCAATTTACATCCCGCCCATCAGCATAAGAAGGCTCCCAGTTCTCCATGGCCTGTCCTACCTTTCTGGATTTTACACTTTTTTCAGATGGCCATTTTGACCGGGGGGCAGTGAGACTTCATTGTAGTGCAGATTTCCTTTGCAAGCTTGCTTGGTTGGCCAAAAAGGGCGTATGCGTTTTTTCCTGAATATATTCAGTAAAAAACGCATACGCCCTTTTTGGCCAAGTGCATCATTGTGGACTTTCTGCCTCTTTTCCTATGCTTTACATGCAATTCCAGTCTACCTCCTGAAATCGGTTTCCTGCAATTCTCCCCGCTTTCAAGTCCTCTTGGCAGCCTTACTTCAGTATATTTTTGGACGATAGCTGTCATTTATAACTCTGCAGGTTTGTAAATTACAGGGCCCCTGAGCTCCTTTCTTCAACTCGCTTTCTTGTGAGCTGGCCGCGACACCGCAGGATTGCTTCAGGCCCTAGTGTGGTTCCGGCATGGCACGCTGAGCCTTTGGTTAATTCCTCTTCCTGGTGGGAAATGAGAGTTAAATTTGCCCGTCCGGACACCTCCAGCTAGTCTCTCATTGGTTCTCCCTATTCCTGTTCATTTTCCGCAGAAATTGCAAACTGGGCCAAACAGGAGGTTAAAGGCACTGACTCTCCAAGTGGGGAGAGTGTTAGTAAAGCGTCTGGAATGTTGCTCCTGAGTTCCAGGGGACGAAAACTGAGACACATTTGAACACGTTTCCCGATCACACGGTGGATCATACTCTGGGTTCCACATGCATGTTTTAGCTGAAGGAAGAATCCCTTAAACCTGGAGAGTTGAGACCCATGGAATGAGTACCATGCAATATGACTTCAAAGGGTCTGCATTTGCTCACCGAACCTCACCAATCCTATCACTGCTGCATTTATGCTGCTGTACACACGCTTGATTCTCTTTCGGAGACATATAAATCCATAGGTTTTAAGATTCTTACTAGTCAGGTATATTCTTAGGCGTTTAATATGGGGTGTTGAGTCCACT
Source organism: Grampus griseus (assembly GCF_964374135.1). Taxonomy (NCBI): domain Eukaryota; kingdom Metazoa; phylum Chordata; class Mammalia; order Artiodactyla; family Delphinidae; genus Grampus; species Grampus griseus. The sequence goes on from NW_028133379.1 coordinate 300,881, forward strand.
TCGTTGAGCAAGGAGTAGCTCTTCTCTATTACATATTTGGCTTATGGAAAGGTATCTGTGTTAATTTCAATCTCTGGTTTTATGCAGCACCCAAACTCACCTTTCCCCTTAAGCAAGCATAAGTTGGTTTTCTACATTTGACACCCTATTCTGTTCTGTAATTCAGTTCCTGTGTAGCCAAGTTTACATTCCGTGTATTAGTGATAACTTATGATGTTTCTTTTTCTGTGTGACATATTTCACTTAGAATCATCGTACCTGAATCCACTCATTATGCTGCTACTGGCCTGATGACATAGATTTCATGGCTGAGTGTTAATGCATTGTGTGTAAGTACCACAACTTCTTTATCCATTTTTCGCTTTCTGCGATATTGAACTTGTACCATAAACGAGGTTCTTGTAAACAGAGCCGTCCCAAACTTTGGGGTGGCTGTGTCTTTTTGATTTTAATTTCCCTAAGGTATAGGACCATAAGTGGAAGTGCCCTAGGCTCTGTTGCTTTGTTTTTTAGATGATTCAGGAAACACCATACAGTTCTCCAGAGTGGCTGTTTGCAATTTACATCCCGCCCATCAGCATAAGAAGGCTCCCAGTTCTCCATGGCCTGTCCTGCCTTTCTGGATTTTACACTTTTTTCAGATGGCCCTTTTGACCGGGGCGCAGTGAGACTTCATTGTAGTGCAGATTTCCTTTGCAAGCTTGCTTGGTTTGCCAAAAAGGGCGTATGCGTTTTTTCCTGAATATATTCAGGAAAAAACGCATACGCCCTTTTTGGCCAAGTGCATCCTTGTGGACGTTCTGCCTCTTTTCCTATGCTTTACATGCAATTCCAGTCTACCTCCTGAAATCGGTTTCCCGCAATTCTGCCCCGCTTTCAAGTCCTCTTGGCAGCCTTACTTCAATATATTTTTGGACGATAGCTGTCATTTATAACTCTGCAGGTTTGTGAATTACAGTGTCCCTGAGCTTCTTTCTTCAACTCTCTTTCTTGTGAGCTGGCCGCAACACCGCAGGATTGCTTCAGGACCTAATGTGGTTCCGGCATGGCTCGCTGAGCCTTTGGTAAATTCCTCTTCTTGGTGGGAAATGAGAGTTAAATATGCCCCTCCAGACACCTCCAGCCAGTCTCTCATTGGTTCTCCCTATTCCTGTTCATTTTCCGCAGAAATTGCAAACTGGGTCAAACAGGAGGTTGAAGGCACTGACTCTCCAAGTGGGGAGAGTGTTAGTAAAGCGTCTGGAATGTTGCACCCGAGTACCAGGGGACGAAAACTGAGACACATTTGAACACGTTTCCCGATCACACGGTGGATCATACTCTGGGTTCCACATGCATGTTTTAGCTGAAGGAAGAATCCCTTAAACCTGGAGAGTTGAGACCCATGGAATGGGTACCATGCAATATGACTTCAAAGGGTCTGCATTTGCTCACTGATCCACACCAATCCGATCACTGCTGAGTTTATGCCGCTGTACACACGCTTGATTCTCTTTCGGAGACATATAAATCCATAGGTTTTAAGATTCTTACTAGTCAGGTATATTCTTGGGCGTTTAATATGGGGTGTTGAGTCCACTTCGTTGAGCAAGCAGTAGCTCTTGTCTATTACATATTTGGCTTATGGAATGGTATCTGTGCTAATTTCAATCTCTGGTTTTATGCAGCACCCCAACTCACCATTCCCCTCAAGCAAGCATAAGTTGGTTTTCTACATTTGAGACCCTATTCTGTTTTGTATTTCAGTTTCTGTATAGCCAAGTTTACATTCCGTGTATTAATGTTATCTTATGATGTTTCTTTTTCTGTGTGACTTATTTCACTTAGAATCATCGTACCTGAATCCACTCATTATGCTGCTACTGGCCTGATGACATAGATTTCATTGCTGAGTGATATTGCATTGTACGTAAGTACCACAACTTCTTTATCCATTTTTCGCTTTCTGCGATATTGAACTTGTACCATAAACGAGGTTCTTGTAAACAGAGCCGTCCCAAACTTTGGGGTTGCTGTGTCTTTTTCATTTTAAGTTCCCTAAGCTATAGGACCATAAGTGGAAGTGCCCTAGGCTCTGTTGCTTTGTTTTTTAGATGTTTCAGGAAACACCATACACTTCTCCAGAGTGGCTGTTGGCAATTTACATCCCGCCCATCAGCATAAGAAGGCTCCCAGTTCTCCATGGCCTGTCCTACCTTTCTGGATTTTACACTTTTTTCAGATGGCCATTTTGACCGGGGGGCAGTGAGACTTCATTGTAGTGCAGATTTCCTTTGCAAGCTTGCTTGGTTGGCCAAAAAGGGCGTATGCGTTTTTTCCTGAATATATTCAGTAAAAAACGCATACGCCCTTTTTGGCCAAGTGCATCATTGTGGACTTTCTGCCTCTTTTCCTATGCTTTACATGCAATTCCAGTCTACCTCCTGAAATCGGTTTCCTGCAATTCTCCCCGCTTTCAAGTCCTCTTGGCAGCCTTACTTCAGTATATTTTTGGACGATAGCTGTCATTTATAACTCTGCAGGTTTGTAAATTACAGGGCCCCTGAGCTCCTTTCTTCAACTCGCTTTCTTGTGAGCTGGCCGCGACACCGCAGGATTGCTTCAGGCCCTATTGTGGTTCTGGCATGGCACGCTGAACCTTTGGTTAATTCCACTTCCTGCTGGGAAATGAGAGTTAAATTAGCCCCTCCAGACACCTCCAGCTACTCTCTCATTGGTTCTCCCTATTCCTGTTCCTTTTCCGCAGAAATTGCAAACTGGGCCAAACAGGAGGTTAAAGGCACTGACTCTCCAAGTGGGGAGAGTGTTAGTAAAGCGTCTGGAATGTTGCACCCGAGTACCAGGGGACGAAAACTGAGACACATTTGAACACGTTTCCCGATCACATGGTGGATTATACTCTGGGTTCCACATGCATGTTTTAGCTGAAGGAAGAAACCCTTAAACCTGGAGAGTTGAGAACCATGGAATGGGTATCATGCAATATGAATTCAAAGGGTCTGCATTAGCTCACCGAACCTCACCAATCCTATCACTGCTGCTTTTATGTCGCTGTACACACGCTGGATTCTCTTTTAGAGACATATAAATCCATAGGTTTTAAGATTCTTACTAGTCAGGTATATTCTTAGCCGTTTAATATGGGGTGTTGTGTCCACTTCGTTGAGCAAGCAGTAGCTCTTGTCTATTACATATTTGGCTTATGGAAAGGTATCTGTGCTAATTTCAATCTCTGGTTTTATGCAGCACCCCAACTCACCTTTCCCCTTAAGCAAGCATAAGTTGGTTTTCTACATTTGAGACCCTATTCTGTTTTGTAATTCAGTTCCTGTGTAGCCAAGTTTACATTCCGTGTATTAGTGATACCTTATGATGTTTCTTTTTCTGTGTGACTTATTTCACTTAGAATCATCGTACCTGAATCCACTCATTATGCTGCTACTGGCCTGAAGACATAGATTTCATTGCTGAGTGATATTGCATTGTACGTAAGTACCACAACTTCTTTATCCATTTTTCGCTTTCTGTGATATTGAACTTGTACCGTAAACGAGGTTCTTGTAAACAGAGCCGTCCCAATCTTTGGGGTGGCTGTGTCTTTTTGATTTTAATTTCCCTAAGCTATAGGACCATAAGTGGAAGTGCCCTAGGCTCTGTTGCTTTGTTTTTTAGATGTTTCAGGAAACACCATACACTTCTCCAGAGTGGCTGTTGGCAATTTACATCCCGCCCATCAGCATAAGAAGGCTCCCAGTTCTCCATGGCCTGTTCTACCTTTCTGGATTTTACACTTTTTTCAGATTGCCCTTTTGACCAGGTGGGAGTGAGACTTCATTGTAGTGCAGATTTCCTTTGCAAGCTTGCTTGGTTGGCCAAAAAGGGCGTATGCGTTTTTTCCTGAATATATTCAGGAAAAAACGCATACGCCCTTTTTGGCCAAGTGCATCATTGTGGACCTTCTGCCTCTTTTCCTATGCTTTACATGCAATTCCAGTCTACCTCCTGAAATCGGTTTCCTGCAATTCTGCCCCGCTTTCAAGTCCTCTTGGCAGCCTTACTTCAATATATTTTTGAACGATAGCTGTCATTTATAACTCTGCAGGTTTGTGAATTACAGGGCCCCTGAGCTCCTTTCTTCAAATCGTTTTCTTGTGAGCTGGCCGCAACACCGCAGGATTGCTTCAGGCCCTAGTGTGGTTCCGGCATGGCACGCTGAGCCTTTGGTTAATTCCTCTTCCTGGTGGGAAATGAGAGTTAAATTTGCCCGTCCAGACACCTCCAGCTAGTCTCTCATTTGTTCTCCCTATTCCTGTTCATTTTCCACAGAAATTGCAAACTGGGCCAAACAGGAGGTTAAAGGCACTGACTCTCCAAGTGGGGAGAGTGTTAGTAAAGCGTCTGGAATGTTGCACCCGAGTACCAGGGGACGAAAACTGAGACACATTTGAACACGTTTCCCGATCACACGGTGGATCATACTCTGGGTTCCACATGCATGTTTTAGCTGAAGGAAGAATCCCTTAAACCTGGAGAGATGAGACACATGGAATGGGTACCATGCAATATGAATTCAAAGGGTCTGCATTTGCTCACCGAACCTCACCAATCCTATCACTGCTGCTTTTATGTCGCTGTACACACGCTTGATTCACTTTTGGAGACATATAAATCCATAGGTTTTAAGATTCTTACTAGTCAGGTATATTCTTAGGTGTTTAATATGGGGTGTTGAGTCCACTTCGTTGAGCAAGGAGTAGCTCTTGTCTATTACATATTTGGCCTATGGAACGGTATCTGTACTAATTTCAATCTCTGGTTTCATGCAGCACCCCATCTCACCTTTCCCCTTAAGCAAGCGTAGGTAGGTTTTCTACATTTGAGTCCCTGTTCTGTTTTGTAATTCAGTTCCTGTGTAGCCAAGTTTACATTCCGTGTATTAGTGATATCTTATGATGTTTAATTTTCTGTGTGACTTATTTCACTTAGAATCATCGTACCTGCATCCACTCATTATGCTGCTACTGGCCTGATGACATAGATTTCATTCCTGAGTTATATTGCATTGTACGTAAGTACCTCAACTTCTTTATCCATTTTTCGCTTTCTGCGATATTGAACTTGTACCGTAAACGAGGTTCTTGTAAACAGAGCCATCCCAAAGTTTGGTGTGGCTGTGTCTTTTTTATTTTAATTTCCCTAATCTATAGGACCATAAGTGGAAGTGCCCTATTCTCTGTTGCTTTGTTTTTTAGATGTTTCAGGAAACACCATACACTTCTCCAGAGTGGCTGTTGGCAATTTACATCCTGCCCATCAGCATAAGAAGGCTCCCAGTTCTCCATGGCCTGTCCAGCCTTTCTGGATTATACACTTTTTTCAGATGGCCCTTTTGACCGGGGGGCAGTGAGACTTCATTGTAGTGCAGATTTCCTTTGCAAGCTTGCTTGGTTGGCCAAAAAGGGCGTATGCGTTTTTTTCTGAATATATTCAGGAAAAAACGCATACGCCCTTTTTGGCCAAGTGCATCATTGTGGACGTTCTGCCTCTTTTCCTATGCTTTACATGCAATTCCAGTCTACCTCCTGAAATCGGTTTCCTGCAATTCTGCCCCGCTTTCAAGTCCTCTTGGCAGCCTTACTTCAATATATTTTTGGACGATAGCTGTCATTTATAACTCTGCAGGTTTGTGAATTACAGGGCCCCTGAGCTCCTTTCTTCAAATCGTTTTCTTGTGAGCTGGCCGCAACACCGCAGGATTGCTTCAGGCCCTAGTGTGTTTCCGGCATGGCACGCTGAGCCTTTGGTTAATTCCTCTTCCTGGTGGGAAATGAGAGTTAAATTTGCCCGTCCAGACACCTCCAGCTAGTCTCTCATTTGTTCTCCCTATTCCTGTTCATTTTCCACAGAAATTGCAAACTGGGCCAAACAGGAGGTTAAAGGCACTGACTCTCCAAGTGGGGAGAGTGTTAGTAAAGCGTCTGGAATGTTGCACCCGAGTACCAGGGGACGAAAACTGAGACACATTTGAACACGTTTCCCGATCACACGGTGGATCATACTCTGGGTTCCACATGCATGTTTTAGCTGAAGGAAGAATCCCTTAAACCTGGAGAGATGAGACACATGGAATGGGTACCATGCAATATGAATTCAAAGGGTCTGCATTTGCTCACCGAACCTCACCAATCCTATCACTGCTGCTTTTATGTCGCTGTACACACGCTTGATTCACTTTTGGAGACATATAAATCCATAGGTTTTAAGATTCTTACTAGTCAGGTATATTCTTAGGTGTTTAATATGGGGTGTTGAGTCCACTTCGTTGAGCAAGGAGTAGCTCTTGTCTATTACATATTTGGCCTATGGAACGGTATCTGTACTAATTTCAATCTCTGGTTTCATGCAGCACCCCATCTCACCTTTCCCCTTAAGCAAGCGTAGGTAGGTTTTCTACATTTGAGTCCCTGTTCTGTTTTGTAATTCAGTTTTGTGTAGCCAAGTTTACATTCCGTGTATTAGTGATATCTTATGATGTTTAATTTTCTGTGTGACTTATTTCACTTAGAATCATCGTACCTGCATCCACTCATTATGCTGCTACTGGCCTGATGACATAGATTTCATTCCTGAGTTATATTGCATTGTACGTAAGTACCTCAACTTCTTTATCCATTTTTCGCTTTCTGCGATATTGAACTTGTACCGTAAACGAGGTTCTTGTAAACAGAGCCGTCCCAAAGTTTGGTGTGGCTGTGTCTTTTTTATTTTAATTTCCCTAATCTATAGGACCATAAGTGGAAGTGCCCTAGGCTCTGTTGCTTTGTTTTTTAGATGTTTCAGGAAACACCATACACTTCTCCAGAGTGGCTGTTGGCAATTTACATCCTGCCCATCAGCATAAGAAGGCTCCCAGTTCTCCATGGCCTGTCCAGCCTTTCTGGAATATACACTTTTTTCAGATGGCCCTTTTGACCGGGGGGCAGTGAGACTTCATTGTAGTGCAGATTTCCTTTGCAAGCTTGCTTGGTTGGCCAAAAAGGGCGTATGCGTTTTTTTCTGAATATATTCAGGAAAAAACGCATACGCCCTTTTTGGCCAATTGCATCATTGTGGACGTTCTGCCTCTTTTCCTATGCTTTACATGCAATTCCAGTCTACCTCCTGAAATCGGTTTCCTGCAATTCTGCCCCGCTTTCAAGTCCTCTTGGCAGCCTTACTTCAATATATTTTTGGACGATAGCTGTCATTTATAACTCTGCAGGTTTGTGAATTACAGTGCCCCTGAGCTCCTTTCATCAACTCGCTTTCTTGTGAGCTGGCCGCAACACCGCAGGATTGCTTTAGTCTCTCATTGGTTCTCCCTATTCCTGTTCATTTTCCGCAGAAATTGCAAACTGGGCCAAACAGGAGGTTAAAGGCACTGACTCTCCAAGTGGGGAGAGTGTTAGTAAAGTGTCTGGAATGTTGCACCCGAGTTCCAGGGGACGAAAACTGAGACACATTTGAACACGTTTCCCGATCACACGGTGGATCATACTCTGGGTTCCACATGCATGTTTTAGCTTAAGGAAGAATCCCTTAAACCTGGAGAGTTGAGACCCATGGAATGAGTACCATGCAATATGACTTCAAAGGGTCTGCATTTGCTCACCGAACCTCATCAATCCTATCACTGCTGCGTTTATGCCGCTGTACACTCGCTTGATTCTCTTTCGGAGACATGTAAATCCATAGGTTTTAAGATTCTTACTAGTCAGGTATATTCTTAGGCGTTTAATATGGGGTGTTGAGTCCACTTCGTTGAGCAAGGAGTAGCTCTTGTCTATTACATATTTGGCTTATGGAATGGTATCTGTGCTCATTTCAATCTCTGGTTTTATGCAGCACCCCAACTCACCATTACCCTTAAGCTAGCATAAGTTGGTTTTCTACATTTGAGACCCTATTCTGTTTTGTAATTCAGTTCCTGTGTAGCCAAGTTTACATTCCGTGTATTAGTGATACCTTATGATGTTTCTTTTTGTGTGTGACTTATTTCACTTAGAATCATCGTACCTGAATCCACTCATTATGCTGCTACTGGCCTGAGGACATAGATTTCATTGCTGAGTGATATTGCATTGTACGTAAGTACCTCAACTTCTTTATCCATTTTTCGCTTTCTGCGATATTGAACTTGTACCGTAAATGAGGTTCTTGTAAACAGAGCCGTCCCAAACTTTGGTGTGGCTGTGTCTTTTTGATTTTAATTTCCCTAAGCTATAGGACCATAAGTGGAAGTGCCCTAGGCTCTGTTGCTCTGTTTTTTAGATGTTTCAGGAAACACCATACAGTTCTCCAGAGTGGCTGTTTGCAATTTACATCCTGCCCATCAGCATAAGAAGGCTCCTAGTTCTCCATGGCCTGTCCTGCCTTTCTAGATTTTACACTTTTTTCAGATGGCCCTTTTCACCGGGGTGCAGTGAGACTTCATTGTAGTGCAGATTTCCTTTGCAAGCTTGCTTGGTCGGCCAAAAAGGGCGTATGCGTTTTTTCCTGAATATATTCAGGAAAAAACGCATACACCCTTTTTGGCCAAGTGCATCATTGTGGACGTTCTGCCTCTTTTCCTATGCTTTACATGCAATTCCAGTCTACCTCCTGAAATCGATTTCCTGCAATTCTGCCCCGCTTTCAAGTCCTCTTGGCAGCCTTACTTCAATATATTTTTGAACGATAGCTGTCATTTATAACTCTGCAGGTTTGTGAATTACAGTGTCCCTGAGCTTCTTTCTTCAACTCTCTTTCTTGTGAGCTGGCCGCAACACCGCAGGATTGCTTCAGGACCTAGTGTGGTTCCGGCATGGCTCGCTGAGCCTTTGGTTAATGCCTCTTCCTGGTAGGAAATGAGAGTTAAATTTGCCCGTCCAGACACCTCCAGCTAGTCTCTCATTGGTTCTCCCTATTCCTGTTCATTTTCCGCAGAAATTGCAAACTGGGCCAAACAGGAGGTTAAAGGCACTGACTCTCCAAGTGGGGAGAGTGTTAGTAAAGCGTCTGGAATGTTGCACCCGAGTACCAGGGGACGAAACCTGAGACACATTTGAACACGTTTCCCGATCACATGGTGGCTCATACTCTGGGTTCCACATGCATGTTTTAGCTGAAGGAAGAATCCCTTAAACCTGGGGAGTTGAGACCCATGGAATGGGTACTATGCAATATGACTTCAAAGGGTCTGCATTTGCTCACCGATCCTCACCAATCCTATCACTGCTGCGTTTATGCCGCTGTACACACGCTTGATTCTCTTTTGGAGACATATAAATCCATAGGTTTTAAGATTCTTACTAGTCAGGTATATTCTTAGGCGTTTAATATGGGGTGTTGAGTCCACTTCGTTGAGCAAGGAGTAGCTCTTGTCTATTACATATTTGGCTTATGGAACGGTATCTGTGCTCATTTCAATCTCTGGTTTTATGCAGCACCCCAACTCACCATTCCCCTTAAGCAAGCATAAGTTGGTTTGCTACATTTGAGACCCTGTTCTGTTTTGTAATTCAGTTCCTGTGTAGCCAAGTTTACATTCCATGTATTAGTGATATCTTATGATGTTTCTTTTTCTCTGTGACTTATTTCACTTAGAATCATCGTAGCCGAATCCACTCATTATGCTGCTACTGGCCTGATGATATAGATTTCATTGCTGAGTGATATTGCATTGTACGTAAGTACCTCAACTTCTTTATCCATTTCTCGCTTTCTGCGATATTGAACTTGTACCATAAATGAGGTTTTTGTAAACAGAGCCGTCCCAAACTTTGGGGTTGCTGTGTCTTTTTCATTTTAATTTCCCTAAGCTATAGGACCATAAGTGGAAGTGCCCTAGGCTCTGTTGCTTTGTTTTTTAGATGTTTCAGGAAACACCATACACTTCTCCAGAGTGGCTTTTGGCAATTTACATCACACTCATCAGCATAACAAGGCTCTCAGTTCTCCATGGCCTGTCCTGCGTTTCTGGATTATACACTTTTTTCAGATGGCCCTTTTGACCGGGGGGCAGTGAGACTTCATTGTAGTGCAGATTTCCTTTGCAAGCTTGCTTGGTTGGCCAAAAAGGGCGTATGCGTTTTTTCCTGAATATATTCAGGAAAAAACGCATACGCACTTTTTGGCCAAGTGCATCGTTGTGGACGTTCTGCCTCTTTTCCTATGCTTTACATGCAATTCCAGTCTACCTCCTGAAATCGGTGTGCTGCAATTCTGCCCAACTTTCAAGTCCTCTTGGCTGCCTTACTTCAATATATTTTTGGACGATAACTCTCATTTATAACTCTGCAGGTTTGTGAATTACAGGGCCCCTGAGCTCCTTTCTTCAACTCGCTTTCTTGTGAGGTGGCCGCGACACAGCAGGATTGCTTCAGGCCCTAGTGTGGTTCCGGCATGGCACGCTGAGCCTTTGGTTACTTCCTCTTCCTGGTGGGAAATGAGAGTTAAATTTGCCCGTCCAGACACCTCCAGCTAGTCTCTCATTTGTTCTCCCTATTCCTGTTCTTTTTCCGCAGAAATTGCAAACTGGGCCAAACAGGAGGTTAAAGGCACTGACTCTCCAAGTGGGGAGAGTGTTAGTAAAGCGTCTGGAATGTTGCACCCGAGTACCAGGGGACGAAAACTGAGACACATTTGAACACGTTTCCTGATCACACGGTGGATCATACTCTGGATTCCACATGCATGTTTTAGCTGAAGGAAGAATCCCTTAAACCTGGAGAGTTGAGACCCATGGAATGGGGACCATGCAATATGACTTCAAAGGGTCTGCATTTGCTCACCGATCCTCACCAATCCGATCACTGCTGCGTTTATGCTGCTGTACACACGCTTGATTCTCTTTCGGAGACATATAAATCCATAGGTTTTAAGATTCTTACTAGTCAGGTATATTCTTAGGCGTTTAATATGGGGTGTTGATTCCACATCGTTGAGCAAGCAGTAGCTCTTGTCTATTACATATTTGGCTTATGGAAATGTATCTGTGTTAATTTCAATCTCTGGTTTTATGCAGCGACCCAACTCACCTTTCCCCTTAAGCAAGAATAAGTTGGTTTTCTACATTTGAGACCCTGTTCTGTTTTGTAATTCAGTTCCTGTGTAGCTAAGTTTACATTCCATGTATTAGTGATAACTTATGATGTTTCTTTTTCTCTGTGACTTATTTCACTTAGAATCATCGTCCCTGAATCCACTCATTATGCTGCTACTGGCCTGATGACATAGATTTCATTGCTGAGTGATATTGCATTGTACGTAACTACCACAACTTCTTTATCCATTTTTCACTTTCTGCGATATTGAACTTGTACCGTAAACGAGGTTCTTCTAAAGAGAGCCGTCTCAAACTTTGGGGTGGCTGTGTCTTTTTGATTTTAATTTCTCTAAGCTACAGGACCATAAGTGGAAGTGTCCTAGGCTCTGTTGCTCTGTTTTTTAGATGTTTCAGGAAACACCATACACTTTTCCAGAGTGGGTGTTGGCAATTTACATCTCGCCCATCAGCATAAGAAGGCTCCTAGTTCTCCATTGCCTGTGCTGCCTTTCTGGATTTTACACTTTTTTCAGATGGCCCTTTTGACCGGTGGGCAGTGAGACTTCATTGTAGTGCAGATTTCCTTTGCAAGCTTGCTTGGTTGGCCAAGAAGGGCGTATGCGTTTTTTCCTGAATATGTTCAGGAAAAAACGCATACGCACTTTTTGGCCAAGTGCATCATTGTGGACGTTCTGCCTCTTTTCCTATGCTTTACATGCAATTCCAGTCTACCTCCTGAAATCGTTTCCCTGCAATTCTGCCCCGCTTTCAAGTCCTCTTGGCAGCCTTACTTCATTGTATTTTTTGACGATAGCTGTCATTTATAACTCTGCAGGTTTGTGAATTACAGGGCCCCTGAGCTCCTTTCTTCAACTCGCTTTCTTGTGAGCTGGCTGCAACACTGCAGGATTGCTTCAGGCCCTAGTGTGGTTCCGGCATGGCTCGCTGAGCCTTTGGTGAATTCCTCTTCCTGGTGGGAAATGAGAGTTAAATTTGCCCGTCCAGACACCTCCAGCTAGTCTCTCATTGGTTCTCCCTATTCCTGTTCATTTTCCGCAGAAATTGCAAACTGGGCCAAACAGGAGGTTAAAGGCACTGACTCTCCAAGTGGGGAGAGTGTTAGTAAAGCGTCTGGAATGTTGCACCCGAGTACCAGGGGACGAAAACTGAGACACATTTGAACACGTTTCACGATCACACGGTGGATCATACTCTGGGTTCCACATGCATGTTTTAGCTGAAGGAAGAATCCCTTAAACCTGGAGAGTTGAGACCCATGGAATGGGTACCATATAATATGACTTCAAAGGGTCTGCATTTGCTCACCGATCCTCACCAATCCGATCACTGCTGCGTTTATGCCGCTGTACACATGCTTGATTCTCTTTCGGAGACATATAAATCCATAGGTTTTAAGATTCTTACTAGTCAGGTATATTCTTAGGCGTTTAATATGGGGTGTTGAGTCCACTTCGTTGAGCAAGCAGTAGCTCTTGTCTATTACATATTTGGCTTATGGAACAGTATCTGTGCCAATTTCAATCTCTGGTTTCATGCAGCACCCCAACACGCCTTTCCCCCTAAGCAAGCATAAGTTGGTTTTCTACATTTGAGTCCCTGTTCTGTTTTGTAATTCAGTTCCTGTGTAGCCAAGTTTACATTCCATGTAGTAGTGATATCTTATGATGCTTCTTTTTCTGTGTGACTTATTTCACTTAGAATCATCATACCTGCATCCACCCATTATGCTGCTACGGGCCTGATGACACAGATTTCATTGCTGAGTGATATTGCATTGTACGTGAGTACCACAACTTCTTTATCCATTTTTCGCTTTCTGTGATATTGAACTTGTACCGTAAAAGAGGTTCTTGTAAACAGAGCCGTCCCAAACCTTGGGGTGGCTGTGTCTTTTTGATTTTAATTTCCCTAATCTATAGGACCATAAGTGGAAGTGCCCTAGGCTCTGTTGCTTTGTTTTTTAGATGTTTCAGGAAACACCATACACTTCTCCAGAGTGGCTGTTGGCAATTTACATCCCGCCCATCAGCATAACAAGGCTCCCAGTTCTCCATGGCCTGTTCTGCCTTTCTGGATTTTACACTTTTTTCAGATGGCGCTTTTGACCAGGGGGCAGTGAGACTTCATTGTAGTGCAGATTTCCTTTGCAAGCTTGCTTGGTTGGCCAAAAAGGGCGTATGCATTTTTTCCTGAATATATTCAGGAAAAAACGCATACGCCCTTTTTGGCCAAGTGCATCATTCTGGACGTTCTGCCTCTTTTCCTATGCTTTACATGCAATTCCAGTCTACCTCCTGAAATCGGTTTCCTGCAATTCTGCCCCGCTTTCAAGTCCTCTTGGCAGCCTTACTTCAATATATTTTTGGACGATAGCTGTCATTTATAACTCTGCAGGTTTGTGAATTACAGTGCCCCTGAGCTCCTTTCTTCAACTCGCTTTCTTGTGAGCTGGCCGCAACACCGCAGGATTGCTCCAGGCCCCAGTGTGGTTCCGGGATGGCATGCTGAGCCTTTGGTTAATTCCTCATCCTGGTGGGAAATGAGAGTTAAATTTGCCCGTCCAGACACCTCCAGCTAGTCTCTCATTGGTTCTCCCTATTCCTGTTCATTTTCTGCAGAAAGTGCAAACTGGGCCAAAGAGGAGGTTAAAGGCACTGACTCTCCAAGTGGGGAGAGTGTTAGTAAAGCGTCTGGAATGTTGCACCCGAGTACCAGGGGACGAAAACTGAGACACATTTGAACACGTTTCCCAATCACACGGTGGATCATACTCTGGGTTCCACATGCATGCTTTAGCTGAAGGAAGAATCCCTTAAACCTGGAGAGTTGAGACCCATGGAATGGGTACCATGCAATATGACTTCAAAAGGTCTGCATTTGCTCACCGAACCTCACCAATCCTATCACTGCTGCGCTTATGCAGCTGTACAGACGCTTGATTCTCTTTCGGAGACATATAAATCTATAGGTTTTAAGATTCTTACTAGTCAGTTATATTCTTAGGCGTTTAAAATGGGGTGTTGAGTCCACTTCGTTGAGCAAGCAGTAGCTCTTGTCTATTACATATTTGGCTTATGGAACGGTATCTGTGCTAATTTCAATCTCTGGTTTTATGCAGCACCCCAACACGCCTTTCCCCCTAAGCAAGCATAAGTTTGTTTTCTACATTTGAGACCCTGTTCTGTTTTGTAACTCAGTTCCTGTGTAGCCAAGTTTACATTCCATGTAGTAGTGATATCTTATGATGCTTCTTTTTCTGTGTGACTTATTTCACTTAGAATCATCATACCTGAATCCACTCATTATGCTGCTACTGGCCTGATGACATAGATTTCATTGCTGAGTGATATTGCATTATACGTAAGTACCACAACTTCTTTATCCATTTTTTGCCCTCTGCGATATTGAACTTGTACCGTAAACGAGGTTCTTGTAAACAGAGCCATCCCAAACTTTGGTGTGGCTGTGTCTTTTTGATTTTAATTTCCCTAAGCTATAGGACCATAAGTGGAAGTGCCCTAGGCTCTGTTGCTTTGTTTTTTAGATGTTTAAGGAAACACCATACACTTCTCCAGAGTGGCTGTTTGCAATTTACATACCGCCCATCAGCATAAGAAGGCTCCCAGTTCTCCATGGCCTGTCCAGCCTTTCTGGATTTTACACTTTTTTCAGATGGCCCTTTTGACCGGGGGGCAGTGAGACTTCATTGTAATGCAGATTTCCTTTGCAAGCTTGCTTGGTTGGCCAAAAAGGGCGTATGCGTTTTTTCCTAAATATATTCAGGAAAAAACGCATACGCCCTTTTTGGCCAAGTGCATCATTGTGGACGTTCTGCCTCTTTTCCTATGCTTTACATGCAATTCCAGTCTACCTCTTGAAATCGGTTTCCTGCAATTCTGCCCCGCTTTCAAGTCCTCTTGGCAGCCTTACTTCAATATATTTTTGGACGATAGCTGTCATTTATAACTCTGCAGGTTTGTGAATTACAGGGCCCCTGAGATCCTTTCTTCAACTCGCTTTCTTGTGAGCTGGCCGCAACACTGCAGGATTGCTTCAGGCCCTAGTGTGGTTCTGGCATGGCACGCTGAGCCTTTGGTTAATTCCTCTTCCTGGTGTGAAATGAGAGTTAAATTTGCCAGTCCAGACACCTCCACCTAGTCTATCATTGGTTCTCCCTAATCCTGTTCATTTTCCGCAGAAATTGCAAACTGAGCCAAACAGGTGGTTAAAGGCACTTACTCTCCAAGTGGGGAGAGTGTTAGTAAAGCATCTGGAATATTGCACCCGAGTACCAGGGGACGAAAACTGAGACACATTTGAACACGTTTCCCGATCACACGGTGGATCATACTCTGGGTTCCACATGCATGTTTTAGCTGAAGGAAGAATCCCTTAAACCTGGAGAGTTGAGACCAATGGAATGGGTACCATACAATATGACTTCAAAGGGACTGCATTTGCTCACCGATCCTCAACAATCCGATCACTGCTGCGTTTATGCCGCTGTACACATGCTTGATTCTCTTTCGGAGACATATAAATCCATAGGTGTTAAGATTCTTACTAGTCAGGTATATTCTTAGGCGTTTAATATGGGGTGTTGTGTCCACTTCGTTGAGCAAGGAGTAGCTCTTGTGTATTACATATTTGGCTTATGGAACGGTATCTGTGCTAATTTCAATCTCTGGTTTTATGCAGCACCCCAACTCACCATTCCCCTTAAGCAAGCATAAGTTGGTTTTCTACATTTGAGACCCTGTTCTGTTTTGTAATTCAGTTCCTGTGTAGCCAAGTTTACATTCCATGTATTAGTGATAACTTATGATGTTTCTTTTTCTCTGTGACTTATTTCACTTAGAATCATCGTACCTGAATCCACTCATTATGCTGCTAAGGGCCTGATGACATAGATTCCATTGCTGAGTGATATTGCATTGTACGTAAGTACCACAAATTCTTTATCCATTTCTCGCTCTCTGCGATATTGAACTTCTACCGTAAATGAGGTTTTTGTAAACAGAGCCGTCCCAAACTTTGGGGTGGCTGTGTCTTTTTCATTTTAATTTCCCTAAGCTATAGGACCATAAGTGGAAGTGCCCTAGGCTCTGTTGCTTTGTTTTTTAGATGTTTCAGGAAACACCATACACTTCTCCAGAGTGGCTGTTTGCAATTTACATCCCGCCCATCAGCATAAGAAGTCTCCCAGTTCTCCATGGCCTGTCCTGCCTTTCTGGATTTTACACTTTTTTCAGATGGCCCTTTTGACCGGGGGGGCAGTGAGACGTCATTGTAGTGCAGATTTCCTTTGCAAGCTTGCTTGGTTGGCCAAAAAGGGCGTATGCGTTTTTTCCTGAGTATATTCAGGAAAAAACGCATACGTCCTTTTTGGCCAAGTGCATCATTGTGGACGTTCTGCCTCTTTTCCTATGCTTTACATGCAATTCCAGTCGACCTCCTGAAATCGGTTTCCTGCAATTCTGCCCCGCTTTCAAGTCCTCTTGGCAGCCTTACTTCAATATATTTTTGGACGATAGCTGTCATTTATAACTCTGCAGGTTTGTGAATTACAGTGCCCCTGAGCTTCTTTCTTCAACTCGCTTTCTTGTGAGCTAGCTGCAACACCGCAGGATTGCTTCAGGCCCTAGTGTGGTTCCGGCATGGCTCGCTGAGCCTTTGGTTAATTCCGCTTCCTGGTGGGAAATGAGAGTTAAATTTGCCCGTCCAGACACCTCCAGCTAGTCTCTCATTGGTTCTCCCTATTCCTGTTCATTTTCCACAGAAATTGCAAACTTGGCCAAACAGGAGTTTAAAGGCACTGACTCTCCAAGTGGGGAGAGTGTTAGTAAAGCGTCTGGAATGTTGCACCCGAGTACCAGGGGACGATAACTGAGACACATTTGAACACGTTTCCCAATCACATGGTGGATCATACTCTGGGTTCCACATGCATGTTTTAGCTGAAGGAAGAATCCCATAAACCTGGAGAGTTGAGAACCATGGAATGGGTACCATGCAATATGACTTCAAAGGGTCTGCATTTGCTCACCGAACCTCACCAATCCGATCACTGCTGCGTTTATGCCTCTGTACACACGCTAGATTCTCTTTCAGAGACATATAAATCCATAGGTTTTAAGATTCTTACTAGTCAGGTATATTCTTAGGCGTTTAATATGGGGTGTTGAGTCCACTTCGTTGAGCAAGCAGTAGCTCTTGTCTATTACATATTTGGCTTATGGAAAGGTATCTCTGCTAATTTCAATCTCTGGTTTTATGCAGCACCCCAACTCACCTTTCCCCTTAAGCAAGCATAAGTTGGTTTTCTACATTTGAGACCCTATTCTGTTTTGTAAATCAGTTCCTGTGTAGCCAAGTTTACATTCCGTGTATTAGTGATACCTTATGATGTTTCTTTTTCTGTGTGATTATTTCACTTAGAATCATCGTACCTGAATCCACTCATTATGCTGCTACTGGCCTGATGACATAGATTTCATTGCTGAGTGATATTGCATTATACGTAAGTACCACAACTTCTTTATCCATTTTTTGCCCTCTGCGATATTGAACTTGTACCGTAAACGAGGTTCTTGTAAACAGAGCCGTCCCAAACTTTGGGGTGGTTGTGTCTTTTTGATTTTAATTTCCCTAAACAATAGGACCATAAGTGGAAGTGCCCTAGGCTCTGTTGCTTTGTTTTTTAGATGTTTAAGGAAACACCATACACTTCTCCAGAGTGGCTGTTTGCAATTTACATCCCGCCCATCAGCATAAGAAGGCTCCCAGTTCTCCATGGACTGTCCTGCCTTTCTGGATTTTACACTTTTTTCAGATGGCCCTTTTGACCGGGGGGCAGTGAGACTTCATTGTAGTGCAGATTTCCCTTGCAAGCTTGCTTGGTTGGCCAAAAAGGGCGTATGCGTTTTTTCCTGAATATATTCAGGAAAAAACGCATATGCCCTTTTTGGCCAAGTGCATCATTGTGGACGTTCTGCCTCTATTCCTATGCTTTACATGCAATTCCAGTCTACCTCCTGAAATCGGTTTCCTGCAATTCTGCCCCGCTTTCAAGTCCTCTTGGCAGCCTTACTTCAATATATTTTTGGATGATAGCTGTCATTTATAACTCTGCAGGTTTGTGAATTACAGGGCCCCTGAGCTCCTTTCTTCAACTCGCTTTCTTGTGAGCTGGCCGCAACGCCGTAGGATTGCTTCAGGCCCTAGTGTGGTTCCGGCATGGCACGCTGAGCCTTTGGTTAATTCCTCTTCCTGGTGGGAAATGAGAGTTAAATTTGCCCGTCCAGACACCTCCAGCTAGTCTCTCATTGGTTCTCCCTATTCCTGTTCATTTTCCGCAGAAATTGCAAACTGGGCCAAACAGGAGGTTAAAGGCACTGACTTTCCAAGTGGGGAGAGGGTTAGTAAAGCGTCTGGAATGTTGCACCCGAGTACCAGGGGACGAAAACTGAGACACATTTGAACACGTTTCCCGATCACACGGTGGATTATACTCTGGGTTCCACATGCATGTTTTAGCTGAAGGAAGAATCCCTTAAACCTGGAGAGTTGAGACCCATGGAATGGGTACCATGCAATATGACTTCAAAGGGTCTGCATTTGCTCACCGATCCTCACCAATCCAAACACTGCTGCGTTTATGACGCTGTACACACGCTTGATTCTCTTTCGGAGACATATAAATCCATAGGTTTTAAGATTCTTACTAGTCAGGTATATTCTTAGGCGTTTAATATGTGGTGTTGATTCCACTTCGTTGAGCAAGCAGTCGCTCTTGTCTATTACATATTTGGCTTATGGAAAGGTATCTGTGTTAATTTCAATCTCTAGTTTTATGCAGCACCCCAACTCACCTTTCCCCTTAAGCAAGCATAAGTTGGTTTTCTACATTTGAGACCCTATTCTGTTTTGTAATTCAGTTCCTGTGTAGCCAAGTTTACATTCCGTGTATTATTGATACCTTATGATGTTTCTTTTTCGGTGTGACTTATTTCACTTAGAATCATCGTACCTGAATCCACTCATTATGCTGCTACTGGCCTGATGACATAGATTTCATCGCTAAGTGATATTGCATTGTAAGTAAGTACCTCAACTTCTTTATCCATTTCTGGCTTTCTGCGATATTGAACTTGTACCGTAAATGAGGTTCTTGTTAACAGAGCCGTCCCAAACTTTGGGGTTGCTGTGTCTTTTTGATTTTAATTTCCCTAAGGTAGAGGACCATAAGTGGAAGTGCCCTAGGCTCTGTTGCTTTGTTGTTTAGATGTTTCAGGAAACACCATACACTTCTCCAGAGTGGCTTTTGGCAATTTACATCCCACCCATCAGCATAACAAGGCTCCCAGTTCTCCATGGCCTGTCCTGCCTTTCTGGATTATACACATTTTTCAGATGGCCCTTTTGACCGGGGGGCAGTGGACTTCATTGTAGTGCAGATTTCCTTTGCAAGCTTGCTTGGTTGGCCAAAAAGAGCGTATGCGTTTTTTCCTGAATATATTCAGGAAAAAACGCATACGCCCTTTTTGTCCAAGTGCATCATTGTGGACGTTCTGCCTCTTTTCCTATGCTTTACATGCAATTCCAGTCTACCTCCTGAAATCGGTTTCCTGCAATTCTGCCCCGCTTTCAAGTCCTCTTGGCAGCCTTACTTCAATATATTTTTGGACGATAGCTGTCATTTAGAACTCTGCAGGTTTGTGAATTACAGGGCCCCTGAGCTCCTTTCTTCAACTCGCTTTCTTTTGAGCTTGCCGCAACACCGCAGGATTCCTTCAGGCCCTAGTTTGGTTCCGGCATGGCACGCTGAGCCTTTGGTTAATTCCTCTTCCTGGTGGGAAATGAGAGTTAAATTTGCCCGTCCAGACACCTCCAGCTAGTCTCTCATTGGTTCTCCCTATTCCTGTTCACTTTCCGCAGAAATTGCAACCTGGGCAAAACAGGAGGTTAAAGGCAATGAGTCTCCAAGTGGGGAGAGTGTTAGTAAAGCGTCTGGAATGTTGCACCCGAGTACCAGGGGACGAAAACTGAGACACATTTGAACACATTTCCCGATCACATGGTGGATCATACTCTGGGTTCCACATGCATGTTTTAGCTGAAGGAAGAATCCCTGAAACCTTGAGAGTTGAGACCCATGGAATGGGTACCATGCAATATGAATTCAAAGGGTCTGCATTTGCTCACCGAACCTCACCAATCCTATCACTGCTGCTTTTTTGTCGCTGTACACACGCTGGATTCTCTTCTGGAGACATATAAATCCATAGGTTTTAAGATTCTTACTAGTCAGGTATATTCTTAGGCGTTTAATATGGGGTGTTGAGTCCACTTCGTTGAGCAAGCAGTAGCTCTTGTCTATTACATATTTCGCTTATGGAAAGGTATCTGTGTTAATTTCAATCTCTGGTTTTATGCAGCACCTCATCTCACCTTTCCCCTTAAGCAAGCATAAGTTGGTTTTCTACATTTGAGACCCTATTCTGTTTTGTAATTCAGTTCCTGTGTAGCCAAGTTTACATTCCGTGTATTAGTGATACCTTATGATGTTTCTTTTTCTGTGTGACTTATTTCACTTAGAATCATCGTACCTGAATGCACTCATTATGCTGCTACTGGCCTGATGACATAGATTTCATTGCTGTGTAATATTGCCTTGTACGTAAGTACCACAATTTCTTTATCCATTTTTCGCTTTCTGCGATATTGAACTTGTACCGTAAATGAGGTTCTTGTTAACAGAGCCATCCCAACCTTTGGGGTGGTTGTGTCTTTTTGATTTTAATTTCCCTAAGCTATAGGACCATAAGTGGAAGTGCCGTAGGCTCTGTTGCTTTGTTTTTTAGATGTTTCAGGAAACACCATACACTTCTCCAGAGTGGCTGTTTGCAATTTACATCCCGCCCATCAGCATAAGAAGGCTCCCAGTTCTCCATGGCCTGTCCTGCCTTTCTGGATTTTACAATTTTTTCAGATGGCCCTTTTGACCGGGGGGCAGTGAGTCTTCATTGTAGTGCAGATTTCCTTTGCAAGCTTGCTTGGTTGGCCAAAAAGGACGTATGCGTTTTTTCCCGAATATATTCAGGAAAAAACGTATACGCCCTTTTTGGCCAAGTGCATCATTGTGGACGTTCTGCCTCTTTTCCTATGCTTTACATACAATTCCAGTCTACCTCTTGAAATCGGTTTCCTGCAATTCTGCCCCGCTTTCAAGTCCTCTTGGCAGCCTTACTTCAATATATTTTTGGAGGATAGCTGTCATTTATAACTCTGCAGGTTTGTAAATTACAGTGCCCCTGAGCTCTTTCCTTCAACTCGCTTTCTTGTGAGATGGCTGCTACACCGCCGCATGGCTTCCGGCCCTAGTGTGGTTCCGGCATGGCACGCTGAGCATTTGGTTAATTCCTCTTCCTGGTGGGAAATGAGAGTTAAATTTGCCCGTCCAGACACCTCCAGCTAGTCTCTCATTGGTTCTCCCTATTCCTGTTCATTTTCCGCAGAAATTGCAAACTGGGCCAAACAGGAGGTTAAAGGCACTGACTCTCCAAGTGGGGAGAGTGTTAGTAAAGCGTCTGGAATGTTGCACCCGAGTACCAGGGGACGAAAACTGAGACACATTTGAACACGTTTCCCGATCACACGGTGGATCATACTCTGGGTTCCACGTGCATGTTTTAGGTGAAGGAAGAATCCCTTAAACCTGGAGAGTTGAGACCCATGGAATGGGTACCATGCAATATGACTTCAAAGGGTCTGCATTTGCTCACCGAACCTCACCAATCCTATCACTGCTGCTTTTATGCCGCTGTACACACGCTTGATTCTCTTTCGGAGACATATAAATCCATAGGTTTTAAGATTCTTACTAGTCAGGTATATTCTTAGTCATTTAATATGGGGTGTTGAGTCCACTTCGTTGAGCAAGCAGTAGCTCTTGTCTATTACATATTTGGCTTATGGAATGGTATCTGTGCTAATTTCAATCTCTGGTTTTATGCAGCACCCCAACTCACCATTCCCCTTAAGCAAGCATAAGTTGGTTTTCTACATTTGAGACCCTGTTCTGTTTTGTAATTCAGTTCCTGTGTAGCCAAGTTTACATTCCATGTATTAGTGATAACTTATGATGTTTCTTTTCCTCTGTGACTTATTTCACTTAGAATCATCGTACCTGAATCCACTCATTCTGCTGCTAAGGGCCTGATGACATAGATTTCATTGCTGAGTGATATTGCATTGTACGCCAGTACCTCCACTTCTTTATCCATTTCTCGCTTTCTGCGATATTGAACTTGTACCGTAAACGAGGTTCTTGTAAACAGAGCCATCCCAAACTGTGGGGTGGCTGTGTCTTTTTGATTTTAATTTCCCTAAGCTATAGGACCATAAGTGGAAGTGCCCTAGGCTCTGTTGCTTTGTTTTTTAGATGTTTCAGGAAACACCATACACTTCTCCAGAGTGGGTGTTGGCAATTTACATCCCGTCCATCAACATAACAAGGCTCCCAGTTCTCCATAGCCTGTCCTGCCTTTCTGGATTATACAGTTTTTTCAGATGGGCCTTTTGACCGAGGGGCAGTGAGACTTCATTGTAGTGCAGTTTTCATTTGCAAGCTTGCTTGGTTGGCCAAAAAGGGCGTATGCATTTTTTCCTGAATATATTCAGGAAAAAACGCATACGCCCTTTTTGGCCAAGTGCATCATTGTGGACGTTCTGCCTCTTTTCCTATGCTTTACATGCAATTCCAGTCTACCTCCTGAAATCGGTTTCATGCAATTCTGCCTCGCTTTCAAGTCCTCTTGGCAGGCTTACTTCAATATATTTTTGGACGATAGCTGTCACTTACAACTCTGCAGGTTTGTGAATTACAGGGCCCCTGAGCTCCTTTCTTCAACTCGCTTTATTGTGAGCTGGTCGCAACACTGCAGGATTGCTTCAGGCCCTAGTGTGGTTCCGGCATGGCACGCTGAGCCTTTGGTTAATTCCTCTTCCTGGTGGGAAATGAGAGTTAAATTTGCCCGTCCAGACACCTCCAGCTACTCTCTCATTGGTTCTCCCTATTCCTGTTCATTTTCCGCAGAAATTGCAAACTGGGCCAAACAGGAGGTTAAAGGCACTGACTCTCCAAGTGGGGAGAATGTTAGTAAAGCGTCTGGAATGTTGCACCCGAGAACCAGGGGACGAAAACTGAGACACATTTAAACACGTTTCCTGATTACACGTTGGATCATACTCTGGGTTCCACATGCATGTTTTAGCTGAAGGAAGAATCCCTTAAACCTGGAGAGTTGAGAACCATGCAATGCGTACCATGCAATATGACTTCAAAGGGTCTGCATTTGCTCACCGAACCTCACCAGTCCTATCACTGCTGCTTTTATGCCGCTATACACACGCTTGATTCTCTTTCGGAGACATATAAATCCATAGGTGTTAAGATTCTTACTAGTCAGGTATATTCTTAGGCGTTTAATATGGGGTGTTGAGTCCACTTCGTTGAGCAAGCAGTAGCTCTTGTCTATTACATATTTGGCTTATGGAAAGGTATCTGTGCTAATTTCAATCTCTGGTTTTATGGAGCACCCCAACTCACCTTTCCCCTTAAGCAAGCATAAGTTGGTTTTCTACATTTGAGACCCTATTCTGTTTTGTAATTCAGTTCCTGTGTAGCCAAGTTTACGTTCCGAGTATTAGTGATACCTTATGATGTTTCTTTTTCTGTGTGACTTATTTCACTTAGAATCATCGTACCTGAATCCACTCATTATGCTGCTACTGGCCTGATGACATAGATTTCATTACTGAGTGATATTGCATTGTACGTAAGTACCACAACTTCTTTATCCATTTTTCGCTTTCTGCGATATTGAACTTGTACCGTAAACGAGGTTCTTGTAAACAGAGCCGTCCCAAACTGTGGGGTGGCTGTGTCTTTTTGATTTTAATTTCCATAAGCTATAGGACCATAAGTGGAAGTGCCCTAGGCTCTGTTGCTCTGTTTTTTAGATGTTTCAGGAAACACCATACACTTCTCCAGAGTGGTTGTTGGCAATTTACATCCCGCCCATCAGCATAACAAGGCTCCCAGTTCTCCATGGCCTGTCCTGCCTTTCTGGATTTTACACTATTTTCAGATGGCCCTTTTAACCGGGGGAAGTGAGACTTCATTGTAGTGCAGATTTCCTTTGCAAGCTTGCTTGGTTGGCCAAAAAGGGCGTATGCGTTTTTTCCTGAATATATTCAGGAAAAAAGGCATACGCCCTTTTTGGCCAAGTGCATCATTGTGGATGTTCTGCCTCTTTTCCTATGCTTTACATGCAATTCCAGTCTACCTCCTGAAATCGGTTTCCTGCAATTCTGCCCCACTTTCAAGTCCTCTTAGCAGCCTTACTTCAATATATTTTTGGACGATAGCTGTCATTTATAACTCTGCAGGTTTGTGAATTACAGTGCCCCTGAGCTCCTTTCTTCAACTCGCTTTCTGGTGAGCTGGCCGCAACACCGCAGGATTGCTTCAGGCCCTAGTGTGGTTCTGGCATGGCTCGCTGAGCCTTTAGTTAATTCCACTTCCTGCTGGGAAATGAGAGTTAAATTTGCCCCTCCACACACCTCCAGCTACTCTCTCATTTGTTCTCCCTATTCCTCTTCCTTTTCCGCAGAAATTGCAAACTGGGCCAAACAGGAGTTTAAAGGCACTTAATCTCCAAGTTGGGAGAGTGTTAGTAAAGCATCTGGAATGTTGCACCCGAGTACCAGGGGACGAAAACTGAGTCACATTTGAACACGTTTCCCGATCACACAGTGGATCATACTCTGGGTTCCACATGCATGTTTTAGCTGAAGGAAGAATCCGTTAAACCTGGAGAGTTGAGACCCATGGAATGGGTACCATGCAATATGACTTCAAAGGGTCTGCATTTGCTCACCGATCCTCACTAATCCGATCACTGCTGCGTTTATGTCGCTGTACACACGCTTGATTTTCTTTTGGAGACATATAAATCCATAGGTTTTAAGATTCTTACTAGTCAGGTATATTCTTAGGCGTTTAATACGGGGTATTGAGTCCACTTCGTTGAGCAAGCAGTAGCTCTTGTCTATTACATATTTGGCTTATGGAACGGTATCTGTGCTAATTTCAATCTCTGGTTTTATGTAGCACCCCAACTCACCATTCCCCTTAAGCAAGCATAAGTTGGTTTTCTACATTTGAGACCCTGTTCTGTTTTGTAATTCAGTTCCTGTGTAGCCAAGTTTACATTCCATGTATTAGTGATAACTTATGATGTTTCTTTTTCTCTGTGACTTATTTCACTTAGAATCATCGTACCTCAATCCACTCATTATGCTGCTACTGGCCTGATGACATAGATTTCATTGCTGAGTGATATTGCATTGTACGTAAGTACCTCAACTTCTTTATCCATTTCTCGCTTTCTGCGATATTGAACTTGTACCATAAATGAGGTTTTTGTAAACAGAGCCGTGCCAAACTTTGGGGTTGCTGTGTCTTTTTCATTTTAATTTCCCTAAGCTATAGAACCATAAGTGGAAGTGCCCTAGGCTCTGTTGCTTTGTTTTTTAGATGTTTCAGGAAACACCATACACTTCTCCAGAGTGGCTTTTGGCAATTTACATCACACTCATCAGCATAACAAGGCTCCCAGTTCTCCATGGCCTGTCCTGCCTTTCTGGATTATACACTTTTTTCAGATGGCCCTTTTGACCGGGGGGCAGTGAGACTTCATTGTAGTGGAGATTTCCTTTGCAAGCTTGCTTGGTTGGCCAAAAAGTGCGTATGCGTTTTTTCCTGAATATATTCAGGAAAAAACGCATACGCCCTTTTTGGCCAAGTGCATCATTGTGGACGTTCTGCCTCTTTTCCTATGCTTTACATGCAATTCCAGTCTACCTCCTGAAATCGCTTTCCTGCAATTCTGCCCAAGTTTCAAGTCCTCTTGGCTGCCTTACTTCAATATATTTTTGGACGATAACTCTCATTTATAACTCTGCAGGTTTGTGAATTACAGTGCCCCTTAGCTCCTTTCTTCAACTCGTTTTCTTGTGAGATGGCTGCAACACCGAAGGATTGCTTCAGGCCCTAGTGTGCTTCCGGCATGGCACGCTGAACCTTTGGTTAATTCCACTTCCTGCTGGGAAATGAGAGTTAAATTAGCCCGTCCAGACACCTCCAGCTACTCTCTCATTGGATCTCCCTATTCCTGTTCCTTTTCCGCAGAAATTGCAAACTGGTCCAAACAGGAGGTTAAAGGCACTGACTCTCCAAGTGGGGAGAGTGTTAGTAAAGCGTCTGGAATGTTGCACCCGAGTACCAGGGGACGAAAACTGAGACACATTTTAACACATTTCTCGATCACACGGTGGATCATACTCTGGGTTCCACATGCATGTTTTAGCTGAAGGAAGAATCCCTTAAACCTGGAGAGTTGAGAACCATGGAATGGGTACCATGCAATATGAATTCAAAGGGTCTGCATTTGCTCACCTTTCCACACCAATCCGATCACTGCTGAGTTTATGCCGCTGTACACACGCTTGATTCTCTTTCGGAGACATATAAATCCATAGGTTTTAAGATTCTTACTAGTCAGGTATATTCTTAGGCGTTTAATATGGGGTGTTGAGTCCACTTCGTTGAGTAAGCAGTAGCTCTTGTCTATTACATATTTGGCTTATGGAATGGTATTTGTGCTAATTTCAATCTCTGGTTTTATGCAGCACCCCAACTCACCATTCCCCTTAAGCAAGCATAAGTTGGTTTTCTACATTTGAGACCCTATTCTGTTTTGTAATTCAGTTTCTGTATAGCCAAGTTTACATTCCGTGTATTAATGATATCTTATGATGTTTCTTTTTCTGTGTGACTTATTTCACTTAGAATCATCGTACCTGAATCCACTCATTATGCTGTTACTGGCCTGATGACATAGATTTCATTGCTGAGTGATATTGCATTGTACGTAAGTACCACAACTTCTTTATCCATTTTTCGCTTTCTGCGATATTGAACTTGTACCGTAAACGAGGTTCTTGTAAACAGAGCCGTCCCAAACTTTGGGGTTGCTGTGTCTTTTTGATTTTAATTTCCCTAAGCTATAGGACCATAAGTGGAAGTGCCCTAGGCTCTGTTGCTTTGTTTTTTAGATGTTTCAGGAAACACCATACACTTCTCCAGAGTGGCTGTTGGCAATTTACATCCCGCCCATCAGCATAACAAGGCTCCCAGTTCTCCATGGCCTGTTCTGCCTTTCTGGATTTTACACTTTTTTCAGATGGCGCTTTTGACCAGGGGGCAGTGAGACTTCATTGTAGTGCAGATTTCTTTGCAAGGTTGCTTGGTTGGCCAAAAAGGGCGTATGCATTTTTTCCTGAATATATTCAGGGAAAAACGCATATGCCCTTTTTGGCCAAGTGCATCATTGTGGACGTTCTGCCTCTTTTCCTATGCTTTACATGCAATTCCAGTCTGCCTCCTGAAATCGGTTTCCTGCAATTCTGCCCCACTTTCAAGTCCTCTTGGCAGCATTACTTCAATATATTTTTGGACGATAGCTGTCATTTATAACTCTGCAGGTTAGTGAATTACAGGTCCCCTGAGCTCCTTTCTTCAACTCGCTTTCTTCTGAGCTGCCCGCAACACCGCAGGATTGCTTCAGGCCCTAATGTGGTTCTGGCATGGCACTCCGAGCCTTTGGTCAATTCCTCTTCCTGGTGGGAAATGAGAGTTAAATTTGCCCGTCCAGACACCTCCAGCTAGTCTCTCATTGGTTCTCCCTATTCCTGTTCATTTTCCGCAGAAATTGCAAACTGGGCCAAACAGGAGGTTAAAGGCACTGACTCTCCAAGTGGGGAGAGTGTTAGTAAAGCGTCTGGAATGTTGCACCCGATTACCAGGGGACGAAAACTGAGACACATTTGAACACGTTTCCCGATCACATGGTGGATCATACTCTGGGTTCCACATGCATGTTTTAGCTGAAGGAAGAATCCCTTAAACCTGGAGAGTTGAGACCCATGTAATGGGTACCATGCAATATGACTTCAAAGGGTCTGCATTTGCTCACCGATCCTCACAAATCCTATCACTGCTGCGTTTATGCCGCTGTACACACGCTTGATTCTCTTTTGGAGACATATAAATCCATAGGTTTTAAGATTCTTACTAGTCAGGTATATTCTTAGGCGTTTAATATGGGGTGTTGAGTCCACTTCGTTGAGCAAGGAGTAGCTCTTGTCTATTACATATTTGGCTTATGGAACGGTATCTGTGCTCATTTCAATCTCTGGTTTTATGCAGCACCCCAACTCACCATTCCCCTTAAGCAAGCATAAGTTGGTTTTCTACATTTGAGACCCTGTTCTGTTTTGTAATTCAGTTCCTGTGTAGCCAAGTTTACATTCCGTGTAGTAGTGATATCTTATGATGTTTCTTTTTCTGTGTGACTTATTTCACTTAGAATCATCGTACCTGAATCCACTCATTATGCTGCTACTGGCCTGATGACATAGATTTCATTGTTGAGTGATATTGCATTGTACCTAAGTACCTCAACTTGTTTATCCATTTCTCGCTTTCTGCGATATTGAACTTGTACCGTAAATGAGGTTCTTGTAAACAGAGCCGTCCCAAACTTTGGGGTTGCTGTGTCTTTTTGATTTTAATTTCCCTAAGCTATAGGACCATAAGTGGAAGTGCCCTAGGCTCTGTAGCTTTGTTTTTTAGATGTTTCAGGAAACACCATACACTTCTCCAGAGTGGCTTTTGGCAATTTACATCGCACCCATCAGCATAACAAGGCTCCCAGTTCTCCATGGCCTGTCCTGCCTTTCTGGATTATACACTTTTTTCAGATGGCCCTTTTGACCATGGGGCAGTGAGACTTCATTGTAGTGCAGATTTCCTTTGCAAGCTTGCTTGGTTGGCCAAAAAGTGCGTATGCGTTTTTTCCTGAATATATTCAGGAAAAAATGCATACGCCCTTTTTGGCCAAGTGCATCATTGTGGACGTTCTGCCTCTTTTCCTATGCTTTACATGCAATTCCAGTCTACCTCCTGAAATCAGTTTCCTGCAATTCTGCCCTACTTTCAAGTCATCTTGGCTGCCTTACTTCAATATATTTTTGGACGATAGGTGTCTTTTATAACTCTGCAGGTTTGTGAATTACAGTGCCATTGAGCTCCTTTCTTCAACTCGTTTTCTTGTGAGCTGGCCGCAAAACTGAAAGATTGCTTCAGGCCCTAGTGTGCTTCCGGCATGGCACGCTGAGCCTTTAGTTAATTCCACTTCCTGCCGGGAAATGAGAGTTAAATTTGCCCCTCCACACACCTCCAGCTACTCTCTCATTGGTTCTCCTTATTCCTGTTCCTTTTCCGCAGAAATTGCAAACTGGGCCAAACAGGAGGTTAAAGGCACTGAATCTCCAAGTCGGGAGAGTGTTAGTAAAGCGACTGGAATGTTGCACCCGAGTACCAGGGGACGAAAACTGAGACACATTTGAACACGTTTCCCAATCACACAGTGGATCATACTCTGGGTTCCACATGCATGTTTTAGCTGAAGGAAGAATCCGTTAAACCTGGAGAGTTGAGACCCATGGAATGGGTACCATGCAATATGACTTCAAAGGGTCTGCATTTGCTCACCGATCCTCACCATTCCGATCACTGCTGCGTTTATGTCGCTGTACACACGCTTGATTTTCTTTTGGAGACATATAAATCCATAGGTTTTAAGATTCTTACTAGTCAGGTATATTCTTAGGCGTTTAATACGGGGAGTTGAGTCCACTTCGTTGAGCAAGGAGTAGCTCTTGTCTCTTACATATTTGGCTTATGGAACGGTATCTGTGCTAATTTCAATCTCTGGTTTTATGTAGCACCCCAACTCACCGTTCCCCTTAAGCAAGCATAAGTTGGTTTTCTACATTTGAGACCCTGTTCTGTTTTGTAATTCAGTTCCTGTGTAGCCAAGTTTACATTCCATGTATTAGTGATAACTTATGATGTTTCTTTTTCTCTGTGACTTCTTTCACTTAGAATCATCGTACCTGAATCCACTCATTATGCTGCTAAGGGCCTGATGACATAGATTTCATTGCTGAGTGATATTGCATTGTACGTAAGTACCTCAGCTTCTTTATCCATTTCTCGCTTTCTGCGATATTGAACTTGTACCGTAAATGAGGTTCTTGTAAACAGAGCCGTCCCAAACATTTGGGTTGCTGTGTCTTTTTGATTTTAATTTCCCTAAGCTATAGGACCATAAGTGGAAGTGCCCTAGGCTCTGTTGCTTTGTTTTTTAGATGTTTCAGGAAACACCATACACTTCTCCAGAGTGGCTTTTGGCAATTTACATCGCACCCATCAGCATAACAAGACTCCCAGTTCTCCATGGCCTGTCCTGCCTTTCTGGATTTTACACTTTTTTCAGATGGCCCTTTTGACCGGGGGGCAGTGAGACTTCATTGTAGTGCAGATTTCCTTTGCAAGCTTGCTTGGTTGGCCAAAAAGTGCGTATGAGTTTTTTCCTGAATATATTCCGGAAAAAACTCATACGCCCTTTTTGGCCAAGTGCATCATTGTGGACGTTCTGCCTCTTTTCCTATGCTTTACATGCAATTCCAGTCTACCTCCTGAAATCGGTTTCCCGCAATTCTGCCCCACATTCAAGTCCTCTTGGCAGCCTTACTTCAATATATTTTTGGACGATAGCTGTCATTTATAACTCTGCAGGTTTGTGAATTACAGTGCCCCTTAGCTCCTTTCTTCACCTCGCTTCCTTGTGAGCTGGCCGCAACACCGCAGGATTGCTTTAGGCCCTAGTGTGGTTCCGGCATGGCTCGTTGAGCCTTTGGTTAATTCCGCTTCCTGCTGGGAAATGAGAGTTAAATTTGCCCGTCCAGACACCTCCAGCTAGTCTCTCATTGGTTCTCCCAATTCCTGTTCATTTTCCGCAGAAATTGCAAACTGGGCCAAACAGGAGGTTAAAGGCACTGACTCTCCAAGTGGGGAGAGTGTTAGTAAAGCGTCTGGAATGTTGCACCCGAGTACCAGGGGACGAAAACTGAGACACATTTGAACACGTTTCCCGATCACACGGTGGATCATACTCTGGGTTCCACATGCATGTTTTAGCTGAAGGAAGAATCCCTTAAACCTGGAGAGTTGAGAACCATGGAATGGGTACCATGCAATATGACTTCAAAGGGTCTGCATTTGCTCACCGATCCACACCAATCCGATCACTGCTGAGTTTATGCCGCTGTACACACGCTTGATTCTCTTTTGGAGACATATAAATCCATAGGTTTTAAGATTCTTACTAGTCAGGTATATTCTTAGGCGTTTAATATGGGGTGTTGAGTCCACTTCGTTGAGAAAGCAGTAGCTCTTGTCTATTACATATTTGGCTTATGGAACGGTATCTGTGCTAATTTCAATCTCTGGTTTTATGCAGCACCCCAACTCACCATTCCCCTTAAGCAAGCATAAGTTGGTTTTCTACATTTGAGACCCTATTCTGTTTTGTAATTCAGTTGCTGTATAGCCAAGTTTACATTCCGTGTATTAATGATATCTTATGATGTTTCTTTTTCTGTGTGACTTATTTCACTTAGAATCATCGTACCTCAATCCACTCATTATGCTGTTACTGGCCTGATGACATAGATTTCATTGCTGAGTGATATTGCATTGTACGTAAGTACCACAACTTCTTTATCCATTTTTAGCTTTCTGCGATATTGAACTTGTACCGTAAACGAGGTTCTTGTAAACACAGCCGTCCCAAGCTTTGGGGTTGATGTGTCTTTTTGATTTTAATTTCCCTAAGCTATAGGACCATAAGTGGAAGTGCCCTAGGCTCTGTTGCTTTGTTTTTTAGACGTTTCAGGAAACACCATACACTTCTCCAGAGTGGCTGTTGGCAATTTACATCCCGCCCATCAGCATAACAAGGCTCCCAGTTCTCCATGGCCTGTTCTGCCTTTCTGGATTTTACACTTTTTTCAGATGGCGCTTTTTACCAGGGGGCAGTGAGACTTCATTGTAGTGCAGATTTCCTTTGCAAGGTTGCTTGGTTGGCCAAAAAGGGCGTATGCGTTTTTTCCTGAATATATTCAGGGAAAAACGCGTATGCCCTTGTTGGCCAAGTGCATCATTGTGGACGTTCTGCCTCTTTTCCTATGCTTTACATGCAATTCCAGTCTACCTCCTGAAATCGGTTTCCTGCAATTCTGCCCCACTTTCAAGTCCTCTTGGCAGCATTACTTCAATATATTTTTGGACGATAGCTCTCATTTATAACTCTGCAGGTTTGTGAATTACAGGGCCCCTGAGCTCCTTTCTTCAACTTGCTTTCTTGTGAGCTGGCTGCAACACCGCTGGATTGCTTCAGGCCCTAGTCTGGTTCCGGCATGGCACGCTGAGCCTTTGGTTAATTCCTCTTCCTGGTGGGAAATGAGAGTTAAATTTGCCCGTCCAGACACCTCCAGCTAGTCTCTCATTGGTTCTCCCTATTCCTGTTCATTTTCCGCAGAAATTGCAAACTGGGCCAAACAGGAGTTTAAAGGCACTGACTCTCCAAGTGGGGAGAGTGTTAGTAAAGCGTCTGGAATGTTGCACCCGAGTACCAGGGGACGAAAACTGAGACACATTTGAACACGTTTCCCGATCACACGGTGGATCATACTCTGGGTTCCACATGCATGTTTTAGCTGAAGGAAGAATCCCTTAAACCTGGAGAGTTGAGACCCATGTAATGGGTACCATGCAATATGACTTCAAAGGGTCTGCATTTGCTCACCGATCCTCACAAATCCTATCACTGCTGCGTTTATGCCGCTGTACACACGCTTGATTCTCTTTTGGAGACATATAAATCCATAGGTTTTAAGATTCTTACTAGTCAGGTATATTCTTAGGCGTTTAATATGGGGTGTTGAGTCCACTTCGTTGAGCAAGGAGTAGCTCTTGTCTATTACATATTTGGCTTATGGAACGGTATCTGTGCTCATTTCAATCTCTGGTTTTATGCAGCACCCCAACTCACCATTCCCCTTAAGCAAGCATAAGTTGGTTTTCTACATTTGAGACCCTGTTCTGTTTTGTAATTCAGTTCCTGTGTAGCCAAGTTTACATTCCGTGTAGTAGTGATATCTTATGATGTTTCTTTTTCTGTGTGACTTATTTCACTTAGAATCATCGTACCTGAATCCACTCATTATGCTGCTACTGGCCTGATGACATAGATTTCATTGTTGAGTGATATTGCATTGTACCTAAGTACCTCAACTTGTTTATCCATTTCTCGCTTTCTGCGATATTGAACTTGTACCGTAAATGAGGTTCTTGTAAACAGAGCCGTCCCAAACTTTGGGGTTGCTGTGTCTTTTTGATTTTAATTTCCCTAAGCTATAGGACCATAAGTGGAAGTGCCCTAGGCTCTGTAGCTTTGTTTTTTAGATGTTTCAGGAAACACCATACACTTCTCCAGAGTGGCTTTTGGCAATTTACATCGCACCCATCAGCATAACAAGGCTCCCAGTTCTCCATGGCCTGTCCTGCCTTTCTGGATTATACACTTTTTTCAGATGGCCCTTTTGACCATGGGGCAGTGAGACTTCATTGTAGTGCAGATTTCCTTTGCAAGCTTGCTTGGTTGGCCAAAAAGGGCGTATGCGTTTTTTCCTGAATATATTCAGGAAAAAATGCATACGCCCTTTTTGGCCAAGTGCATCATTGTGGACGTTCTGCCTCTTTTCCTATGCTTTACATGCAATTCCAGTCTACCTCCTGAAATCAGTTTCCTGCAATTCTGCCCTACTTTCAAGTCATCTTGGCTGCCTTACTTCAATATATTTTTGGACGATAGGTGTCTTTTATAACTCTGCAGGTTTGTGAATTACAGTGCCATTGAGCTCCTTTCTTCAACTCGTTTTCTTGTGAGCTGGCCGCAAAACTGAAAGATTGCTTCAGGCCCTAGTGTGCTTCCGGCATGGCACGCTGAGCCTTTAGTTAATTCCACTTCCTGCCGGGAAATGAGAGTTAAATTTGCCCCTCCACACACCTCCAGCTACTCTCTCATTGGTTCTCCTTATTCCTGTTCCTTTTCCGCAGAAATTGCAAACTGGGCCAAACAGGAGGTTAAAGGCACTGAATCTCCAAGTCGGGAGAGTGTTAGTAAAGCGACTGGAATGTTGCACCCGAGTACCAGGGGACGAAAACTGAGACACATTTGAACACGTTTCCCAATCACACAGTGGATCATACTCTGGGTTCCACATGCATGTTTTAGCTGAAGGAAGAATCCGTTAAACCTGGAGAGTTGAGACCCATGGAATGGGTACCATGCAATATGACTTCAAAGGGTCTGCATTTGCTCACCGATCCTCACCATTCCGATCACTGCTGCGTTTATGTCGCTGTACACACGCTTGATTTTCTTTTGGAGACATATAAATCCATAGGTTTTAAGATTCTTACTAGTCAGGTATATTCTTAGGCGTTTAATACGGGGAGTTGAGTCCACTTCGTTGAGCAAGGAGTAGCTCTTGTCTCTTACATATTTGGCTTATGGAACGGTATCTGTGCTAATTTCAATCTCTGGTTTTATGTAGCACCCCAACTCACCGTTCCCCTTAAGCAAGCATAAGTTGGTTTTCTACATTTGAGACCCTGTTCTGTTTTGTAATTCAGTTCCTGTGTAGCCAAGTTTACATTCCATGTATTAGTGATAACTTATGATGTTTCTTTTTCTCTGTGACTTCTTTCACTTAGAATCATCGTACCTGAATCCACTCATTATGCTGCTAAGGGCCTGATGACATAGATTTCATTGCTGAGTGATATTGCATTGTACGTAAGTACCTCAGCTTCTTTATCCATTTCTCGCTTTCTGCGATATTGAACTTGTACCGTAAATGAGGTTCTTGTAAACAGAGCCGTCCCAAACATTTGGGTTGCTGTGTCTTTTTGATTTTAATTTCCCTAAGCTATAGGACCATAAGTGGAAGTGCCCTAGGCTCTGTTGCTTTGTTTTTTAGATGTTTCAGGAAACACCATACACTTCTCCAGAGTGGCTTTTGGCAATTTACATCGCACCCATCAGCATAACAAGACTCCCAGTTCTCCATGGCCTGTCCTGCCTTTCTGGATTTTACACTTTTTTCAGATGGCCCTTTTGACCGGGGGGCAGTGAGACTTCATTGTAGTGCAGATTTCCTTTGCAAGCTTGCTTGGTTGGCCAAAAAGTGCGTATGAGTTTTTTCCTGAATATATTCAGGAAAAAACTCATACGCCCTTTTTGGCCAAGTGCATCATTGTGGACGTTCTGCCTCTTTTCCTATGCTTTACATGCAATTCCAGTCTACCTCCTGAAATCGGTTTCCCGCAATTCTGCCCCACATTCAAGTCCTCTTGGCAGCCTTACTTCAATATATTTTTGGACGATAGCTGTCATTTATAACTCTGCAGGTTTGTGAATTACAGTGCCCCTTAGCTCCTTTCTTCACCTCGCTTCCTTGTGAGCTGGCCGCAACACCGCAGGATTGCTTTAGGCCCTAGTGTGGTTCCGGCATGGCTCGTTGAGCCTTTGGTTAATTCCGCTTCCTGCTGGGAAATGAGAGTTAAATTTGCCCGTCCAGACACCTCCAGCTAGTCTCTCATTGGTTCTCCCAATTCCTGTTCATTTTCCGCAGAAATTGCAAACTGGGCCAAACAGGAGGTTAAAGGCACTGACTCTCCAAGTGGGGAGAGTGTTAGTAAAGCGTCTGGAATGTTGCACCCGAGTACCAGGGGACGAAAACTGAGACACATTTGAACACGTTTCCCGATCACACGGTGGATCATACTCTGGGTTCCACATGCATGTTTTAGGTGAAGGACGAATCCCTTAAACCTGGAGAGTTGAGAACCATGGAATGGGTACCATGCAATATGACTTCAAAGGGTCTGCATTTGCTCACCGATCCACACCAATCCGATCACTGCTGAGTTTATGCCGCTGTACACACGCTTGATTCTCTTTTGGAGACATATAAATCCATAGGTTTTAAGATTCTTACTAGTCAGGTATATTCTTAGGCGTTTAATATGGGGTGTTGAGTCCACTTCGTTGAGAAAGCAGTAGCTCTTGTCTATTACATATTTGGCTTATGGAACGGTATCTGTGCTAATTTCAATCTCTGGTTTTATGCAGCACCCCAACTCACCATTCCCCTTAAGCAAGCATAAGTTGGTTTTCTACATTTGAGACCCTATTCTGTTTTTTAATTCAGTTGCTGTATAGCCAAGTTTACATTCCGTGTATTAATGATATCTTATGATGTTTCTTTTTCTGTGTGACTTATTTCACTTAGAATCATCGTACCTCAATCCACTCATTATGCTGTTACTGGCCTGATGACATAGATTTCATTGCTGAGTGATATTGCATTGTACGTAAGTACCACAACTTCTTTATCCATTTTTAGCTTTCTGCGATATTGAACTTGTACCGTAAACGAGGTTCTTGTAAACACAGCCGTCCCAAGCTTTGGGGTTGATGTGTCTTTTTGATTTTAATTTCCCTAAGCTATAGGACCATAAGTGGAAGTGCCCTAGGCTCTGTTGCTTTGTTTTTTAGACGTTTCAGGAAACACCATACACTTCTCCAGAGTGGCTGTTGGCAATTTACATCCCGCCCATCAGCATAACAAGGCTCCCAGTTCTCCATGGCCTGTTCTGCCTTTCTGGATTTTACACTTTTTTCAGATGGCGCTTTTTACCAGGGGGCAGTGAGACTTCATTGTAGTGCAGATTTCCTTTGCAAGGTTGCTTGGTTGGCCAAAAAGGGCGTATGCGTTTTTTCCTGAATATATTCAGGGAAAAACGCGTATGCCCTTGTTGGCCAAGTGCATCATTGTGGACGTTCTGCCTCTTTTCCTATGCTTTACATGCAATTCCAGTCTACCTCCTGAAATCGGTTTCCTGCAATTCTGCCCCACTTTCAAGTCCTCTTGGCAGCATTACTTCAATATATTTTTGGACGATAGCTCTCATTTATAACTCTGCAGGTTTGTGAATTACAGGGCCCCTGAGCTCCTTTCTTCAACTTGCTTTCTTGTGAGCTGGCTGCAACACCGCTGGATTGCTTCAGGCCCTAGTCTGGTTCCGGCATGGCACGCTGAGCCTTTGGTTAATTCCTCTTCCTGGTGGGAAATGAGAGTTAAATTTGCCCGTCCAGACACCTCCAGCTAGTCTCTCATTGGTTCTCCCTATTCCTGTTCATTTTCCGCAGAAATTGCAAACTGGGCCAAACAGGAGTTTAAAGGCACTGACTCTCCAAGTGGGGAGAGTGTTAGTAAAGCGTCTGGAATGTTGCACCCGAGTACCAGGGGATGAAAACTGAGACACATTTGAACACGTTTCCCGATCACACGGTGGATCATACTCTGGGTTCCACATGCATGTTTTAGCTGAAGGAAGAATCCCTTAAACCTGGAGAGTTGAGAACCATGGAATGGGTACCATGCAATATGACTTCAAAGGGTCTGCATTTGCTCACCGAGCCTCAACAATCCTGTCACTGCTGCGTTTCTGCCGCTGTACACACGCTTGTTTCTCATTCGGAGACATATAAATCCATAGGTTTTAAGATTCTTACTAGTCAGGTATATTCTTAGGCGTTTAGTATGGGGTGTTGAGTCCACTTCGTTGAGCAAGGAGTAGCTCTTGTCTATTATATATTTGGCTTATGGAACGGTATCTGTGCTAATTTCAATCTCTGGTTTTATGCAGCACCCCAACTCACCATTCCCCTTAAGCAAGCATAAGTTGGTTTTCTACATTTGAGACCCTGTTCTGTTTTGTAATTCAGTTCCTGTGTAGCCAAGTTTACATTCCATGTATTAGTGATAACTTATGATGTTTCTTTTTCTCTGTGACTTATTTCACTTAGAATCATCGTACCTGAATCCACTCATTATGCTGCTACTGGCCTGATGACATAGATTTCATTGCTGAGTGATATTGCATTGTACGTAAGTACCTCAACTTCTTTATCCATTTCTCGCTTTCTGCGATATTGAACTTGTACCATAAATGAGGTTTTTGTAAACACAGCCGTCCCAAACTTTGGGGTTGCTGTGTCTTTTTCATTTTAATTTCCCTAAGCTATAGGACCATAAGTGGAAGTACCCTAGGCTCTGTTGCTTTGTTTTTTAGATGTTTCAGGAAACACCATACACTTCTCCAGAGTGGCTTTTGGCAATTTACATCACACTCATCAGCATAACAAGGCCCCCAGTTCTCCATGGCCTGTCCTGCCTTTCTGGATTATACACTTTTTTCAGATGGCCCTTTTGACCGGGGGGCAGTGAGACTTCATTGTAGTGCAGATTTCCTTTGCAAGCTTGCTTGGTTGGCCAAAAAGGGTGTATGCGTTTTTTCCTGAATATATTCAGGAAAAAACGCATACGCCCTGTTTGGCCAAGTGCATCATTGTGGACGTTCTGCCTCTTTTCCTATGCTTTACATGCAATTCCAGTCTACCTCCTGAAATCGGTTTCCTGCAATTCTGCCCCGCTTTCAAGTCCTCTTGGCAGCCTTACTTCAATATATTTTTGGACGAGAGCTGTCATTTTAACTCTGCAGGTTTGTGAATTATAGTGCTCCTGAGCTCCTTTCTTCAACTCGCTTTCTTGTGAGCTGGCCGCAATACCGCAGGATTTCTTCAGGTCCTAGTGTGGTTTCGGCATGGCTCGCTGAGCCTTTGGTTAATTCCTCTTCTTGGTGGGAAATGAGAGTTAAATTTGCCCGTCCAGACACCTCCAGCTAGTCTCTCATTGGTTCTCCCTATTCCTGTTCATTTTCCGCAGAAATTGCAAACTGGGCCAAACAGGAGGTTAAAGGCACTGACTCTCCAAGGGGGGAGAGTGTTAGTAAAGCGTCTGGAATGTTGCACCCGAGTACCAGGGGACAAAAACTGAGACACATTTGAACACGTTTCCCGATCACATGGTGGATCATACTCTGGGTTCCACATGCATGTTTCAGCTGAAGGAAGAATCCCTTAAACCTGGAGAGTTGAGAACCATGCAATGGGTACCATGCAGTATGACTTCAAAGGGTCTGCATTTGCTCACCGAACCTCACCAATCCTATCACTGCTGCGTTTATGCCGCTGTACACACGCTTGATTCTCTTTCGGAGACATATAAATCCATAGGTTTTAAGATTCTTACTAGTCAGGTATATTCTTAGGCGTTTAATATGGGGTGTTGAGTCCACTTCGTTGAGCAAGCAGTAGCTCTTGTCTATTACATATTTGGCTTATTGAAAGGTATCTGTGTTAATTTCAATCTCTGGTTTTATGCAGCACCCCAACTCACCTTTCCCCTTAAGCAAGCATAAGTTGGTTTTCCACATTTGAGACCCTATTCTGTTTTGTAAATCAGTTCCTGTGTAGCCAAGTTTACATTCCGTGTATTAGTGATATCTTATGATGTTTCTTTTTCTGTGTGACTTATTTCACTTAGAATCATCGTACCTGAATCCACTCATTATGCTGCTAGTGGCCTGATGACATAGATTTCATTGCTGAGTGATATTGCATTGTACGTATGTACCACAACTTCTTTATCCATTTTTCGCTTTCTGCGATATTGAACTTGTACCGTAAACGAGGTTCTTGTAAACAGAGCCGTCCCAAACTTTGGGGTGGCTGTGTCTTTTTGATTTTAATTTCCCTAATCTATAGGACCATAAGTGGAAGTGCACTAGGCTCTGTTGCTTTGTTTTTTAGACGTTTCAGGAAACACCATACACTTCTCCAGAGTGGCTGTTGGCAATTTACATCCCGCCCAGCAACATAAGAATGCTTCCAGTTCTCCATGGCCTGTCCTGCCTTTCTGGATTTTTCACTTTTTTTAGATGGCCCTTTTGACCGGGGGGCAGTGAGACTACATTGTAGTGCAGATTTCCTTTGCAAGCTTGCTTGGTTGACCAAAAAGGGCGTATGGGTTTTTTCCTGAATATATTCAGGAAAAAACGCATACGCCCTTTTTGGCCAAGTGCATCATTGTGGACGTTCTGCCTCTTTTCCTATGCTTTACATGCAATTCCAGGCTACCTCCTGAAATCAGTTTCCTGCAATTCTGCCCCGCTTTCAAGTCCTCTTGGCAGCCTTACTTCAATATATTTTTGGACGAGAGCTGTCATTTTAACTCTGCAGGTTTGTGAATTATAGTGCTCCTGAGCTCCTTTCTTCAACTCGCTTTCTTGTGAGCTGGCCGCAATACCGCAGGATTTCTTCAGGTCCTAGTGTGGTTTCGGCATGGCTCGCTGAGCCTTTGGTTAATTCCTCTTCTTGGTGGGAAATGAGAGTTAAATTTGCCCGTCCAGACACCTCCAGCTAGTCTCTCATTGGTTCTCCCTATTCCTGTTCATTTTCCGCAGAAATTGCAAACTGGGCCAAACAGGAGGTTAAAGGCACTGACTCTCCAAGGGGGGAGAGTGTTAGTAAAGCGTCTGGAATGTTGCACCCGAGTACCAGGGGACAAAAACTGAGACACATTTGAACACGTTTCCCGATCACATGGTGGATCATACTCTGGGTTCCACATGCATGTTTCAGCTGAAGGAAGAATCCCTTAAACCTGGAGAGTTGAGAACCATGCAATGGGTACCATGCAGTATGACTTCAAAGGGTCTGCATTTGCTCACCGAACCTCACCAATCCTATCACTGCTGCGTTTATGCCGCTGTACACACGCTTGATTCTCTTTCGGAGACATATAAATCCATAGGTTTTAAGATTCTTACTAGTCAGGTATATTCTTAGGCGTTTAATATGGGGTGTTGAGTCCACTTCGTTGAGCAAGCAGTAGCTCTTGTCTATTACATATTTGGCTTATTGAAAGGTATCTGTGTTAATTTCAATCTCTGGTTTTATGCAGCACCCCAACTCACCTTTCCCCTTAAGCAAGCATAAGTTGGTTTTCCACATTTGAGACCCTATTCTGTTTTGTAAATCAGTTCCTGTGTAGCCAAGTTTACATTCCGTGTATTAGTGATATCTTATGATGTTTCTTTTTCTGTGTGACTTATTTCACTTAGAATCATCGTACCTGAATCCACTCATTATGCTGCTAGTGGCCTGATGACATAGATTTCATTGCTGAGTGATATTGCATTGTACGTATGTACCACAACTTCTTTATCCATTTTTCGCTTTCTGCGATATTGAACTTGTACCGTAAACGAGGTTCTTGTAAACAGAGCCGTCCCAAACTTTGGGGTGGCTGTGTCTTTTTGATTTTAATTTCCCTAAGCTATAGGACCATAAGTGGAAGTGCCCTAGGCTCTGTTGCTTTGTTGTTTTGATGTTTCAGGAAACACCATACACTTCTCCAGAGTGGCTTTTGGCAATTTACATCCCACCCATCAGCATAACAAGGCTCCCAGTTCTCCATGGCCTGTCCTGCCTTTCTGGATTATACACTTTTTTCAGATGGCCCTTTTGACCGGGGGGCAGTGAGACTTCATTGTAGTGCAGATTTCGTTTGCAAGCTTGCTTGGTTGGCCAAAAAGGGCGTATGCGTTTTTTCCTGAATATATTCAGGAAAAAACGCATACGCCCTTTTTGGCCAAGTGCATCATTGTGGACGTTCTGCCTCTTTTCCTATGCTTTACATGCAATTCCAGTCTACCTCCTGAAATCGGTTTCCTGCAATTCTGCCCCGCTTTCAAGTCCTCTTGGCAGCCTTACTTCAATATATTTTTGGACGATAGCTGTCATTTATAACTCTGCAGGTTTGTGAATTACAGGGCCCCTGAGCTCCTTTCTTCAACTCGCTTTCTTGTGAGCTGGCCGCAACACCGCAGGATTGCTTCAGGCCCTAGTGTGGTTCCGGCATGGCACGCTGAGCCTTTGTTTAATTCCTCTTCCTGGTGGGAAATGAGAGTTAAATTTGCCCGTCCAGACACCTCCAGCTAGTCTCGCATTGGTTCTCCCTATTCCTGTTCATTTTCCACAGAAATTGCAAACTGGGCCAAACAGGAGGTTAAAGGCAGTGACTCTCCAAGTGGGGAGAGTGTTAGTAAAGCATCTGGAATGTTGCACCCGAGTACCAGGGGACGAAAACTGAGACACATTTGAACACGTTTCCCGATCACATGGTGGATCATACTCTGGGTTCCACATGCATGTTTTAGCTGAAGGAAGAATCCCTTAAACCTGGAGAGTTGAGACCCATGGAATGGGTACCATGCAATATGAATTCAAAGGGTCTGCGTTTGCTCACCGAACCTCACCAATCCTATCACTGCTGCTTTTATGTCGCTGTACACACACTGGATTCTCTTTCGGAGACATATAAATCCATAGGTTTTAAGATTCTTACTAGTCAGGTATATTCTTAGGCGTTTAATATGGTGTGTTGAGTCCACTTCGTTGAGCAATCAGTAGCTATTGTCTATTACATATTTGGCTTATGGAAAGGTATCTGTGCTAATTTCAACCTCTGGTTTTATGCAGCACCCCAACTCACCTTTCTCCTTAAGCAAGCATAAGTTGGTTTTCTACATTTGAGACCCTATTCTGTTTTGTAATTCAGTTCCTGCGTAGCCAAGTTTACATTCCGTGTATTAGTGATACCTTATGATGTTTCTTTTTCTGTGTGACTTATTTCACTTAGAATCATCGTACCTGAATCCACTCATTATGCTGCTACTGGCCTGATGACATAGATTTCATTGCTGAGTGACATTGCATTGTATGTAAGTACCACAACTTCTTTATCCATTTCTCGCTTTCTGCGATATTGAACTTGTACCGTAAATGAGGTTCTTGTAAACAGAGCTGTCCCAAATTTTGGGGTGGCTGTGTCTTTTTGATTTTAATTTCCCTAAGCTATAGGAATATAAGTGGAAGTGCCCTAGGCTCTGTTGCTTTGTTTTTTAGATGTTTCAGGAAACACCATACACTTCTCCAGAGTGGCTGTTTGCAATTTACATCCCACCCATCAGCATAAGAAGGCTCCCAGTTCTCCATGGCCTGTCCTGCCTTTTTGGGTTTTACACTTTTTTCAGATGGCCCTTTTAACAGGGGGGCAGTGAGACTTCATTGTAGTGCAGATTTCTTTGCAAGCTTGCTTGGTTGGCCAAAAAGGGCGTATGCGTTTTTTCCTGAATATATTCAGGAAAAAACGCATACGCCCTTTTTGGCCAAGTGCATCATTGTGGACGTTCTGCCTCTTTTCCTATGCTTTACATGCAATTCCAGTCTACCTCCTGATATCGGTTTCCTGCAATTCTGCCCCGCTTTCATGTCCTCTTGGCAGCCTTACTTCAATATATTTTTGGACGAGAGCTGTCATTTTAACTCTGCAGGTTTGTCAATTACAGTGTCGCTGAGCTCCTTTCTTCAACTCGCTTTCTTGTGAGCTGGCCGCAACACCGCAGGATTGCTTCAGGCCCTAGTGTGGTTCCGGCATGGCTCGCTGAGCCTTTGGTTAATTCCTCTTCCTGGTGGGAAATGAGAGTTAAATTTGCCCGTCCAGACACCTCCAGCTAGTCTCTCATTGGTTCTCCCTATTCCTGTTCATTTTCCGCAGAAATTGCAAACTGGGCCAAACAGGAGGTTAAAGGCACTGACTCTCCAAGTGGGGAGAGTGTTAGTAAAGCGTCTGGAATGTTGCACCCGAGTACCAGGGGACGAAAACTGAGACACATTTGAACACGTTTCCCGATCACACGGTGGATCATACTGTGGGTTCCACATGCATGTTTTAGCTGAAGGAAGAAT
The DNA here is from genome assembly GCF_964374135.1 of Grampus griseus. Taxonomy (NCBI): domain Eukaryota; kingdom Metazoa; phylum Chordata; class Mammalia; order Artiodactyla; family Delphinidae; genus Grampus; species Grampus griseus. The sequence goes on from NW_028133379.1 coordinate 344,789, forward strand.
CCCTTAAACCTGGAGAGTTGAGACCCATGGAATGGGTACCATGCAATATGACTTCAAAGGGTCTGCATTTGCTCACCGAACCTCACCAATCCTATCACTGCTGCGATTAGGCCGCTGTACACACGCTTGATTCTCTTTCGGAGACATATAAATCCATAGGTTTTAAGATTCTTACTAGTCAGGTATATTCTTAGGCGTTTAATATGGGGTGTTGAGTCCACTTCGTTGAGCAAGGAGTAGCTCTGGTCTATTACATATTTGGCTTATGGAACGGTATCTGTGCTAATTTCAGTCTCTGGTTTTATGCAGCACCCCAACTCACCTTTCCCCTTAAGCAAGCATAAGTTGGTTTTCTACATTTGAGACCCTATTCTGTTTTGTAATTCAGTTCCTGTGTAGCCAAGTTTACATTCCGTGTATTAGTGATATCTTATGATGTTTCTTTTTCTGTGTGACTTATTTCACTTAGAATCATCGTACCTGAATCCACTCATTATGCTGCTACTGGCCTGATGACATACATTTCATTGCTGAGTGATATAGCATTGTACGTATGTACCACAACTTCTTTATCCATTTCTCGCTTTCTGCGATATTGAACTTGAATCGTAAACGAGTTTCTTGTAAACAGAGCCGTCCCAAACTTTGGGGTGGCTGTGTCTTTTTGATTTTAATTTCCCTAGTCTATAGGACCATAAGTGGAAGTGCCCTAGGCTCTGTTGCTTTGTTTTTTAGATGTTTCAGGAAACACCATACACTTCTCCAGAGTGGCTTTTGGCAATTTACATCCCACCCATCAGCATAACAAGGCTCCCAGTTCTCCATGGCCTGTCCTGCCTTTCTGGATTTTACACTTTTTTCAGATGGCCATTTTGACCGGGGGGCAGTGAGACTTCATTGTAGTGCAGATTTCGTTTGCAAGCTTGCTTGGTTGGCCAAAAAGGGCGTATGCGTTTTTTCCTGAATATATTCAGGAAAAAACGCATACGTCCTTTTTGGCCAAGTGCATCATTGTGGACGTTCTGCCTCTTTCCTATGCTTTACATGCAATTCCAGTCTACCTCCTGAAATCGGTTTCCTGCAATTCTGCCCCGCTTTCAAGTCCTCTTGGAAGCCTTACTTCAATACATTTTTGGGCGATAGCTGTCATTTATAACTCTGCAGGTTTGTGAATTACAGTACCCCTGAGCTCCTTTCTTCATCTCGCTTTCTTGTGAGCTGGCCGCAACACCGCAGGATTGATTCAGGCCCTAGTGTGGTTCCGGCATGGCTCGCTGATCCTTTGGTTAATTCCTCTTCATGGTGGAAAATGAGAGTTAAATTTGCCCGTCCAGACACCTACAGCTAGTCTCTCATTGGTTCTCCCTATTCCTGTACATTTTCCGCAGAAATTGCAAACTGGGTCAAGCAGGAGGTTAAAGTCACTGACTCTCCAAGTGGGGAGAGTGTTAGTAAAGCATCTGGAATGTTGCACCCGAGTACCAGGGGACGAAAACTGAGGCACATTTGAACACGATTCCCGATCACACGGTGGATCATACTCTGGGTTCCACATGCATGTTTTAGCTGAAGGAAGAATCCCATAAACCTGGAGAGTTGAGACCCATGGAATTGGTACCATGCAATATTACTTCAAAGGGTCTGCATTTGCTCACCGAACCTCACCAATCCTATCACTGCTGCGTTTATGCCGCTGTACACACGCTTGATTCTCTTTCGGAGACATATCAATCCATAGGTTTTATGATTCTTACTAGTCACGTATATTCTTAGGCGTTTAATATGGGGTGTGGAATCCACTTCGTTGAGCAAGCAGTAGCTCTTGTCTATTACATATTTGGCTTATGGAAAGGTATCTGTGCTAATTTCAATCTCTGGTTTTATGCAGCACCCCAACTCACCTTTCCCCTTAAGCAAGCATAAGATGGTTTTCTACATTTGAGACCCTATTCTGTTTTGTAATTCAGTTCCTGTGTAGCCAAGTTTACATTCCGTGTATTAGTGATATCTTATGATGTTTCTTTTTCTGTGTGACTTATTTCACTTAGGTTCATCGTACCTGAATCCACTCATTATGCTGCTACTGGCCTGATGACATAGATTTCATTGCTGAGTGATATTGCATTGTACGTATGTACCACAACTTCTTTATCCATTTCTCGCTTTCTGCGATATTGAACTTGTACCGTAAACGAGTTTCTTGTAAACAGAGCCGTCCCAAACTTTGGGGTGGCTGTGTCTTTTTGATTTTAATTTCCCTAATCTATAGGACCATAAGTGGAAGTGCGTTAGGCTCTGTTGCTTTGTTTTTTAGATGTTTCAGGAAACACCATACACTTCTCCAGAGTGGCTGTTGGCAATTTACATCCCGCCCATCAGCATAAGAAGGCTCCCAGTTCTCCATGGCCTGTCCTGCCTTTCTGGATTTTACACTTTTTTCAGATGGCCCTTTTGACCGGGGTGTAGTGAGACTTCATTGTAGTGCAGATTTCCTTTGCAAGCTTGCTTGGTTGGCCAAAAAGGGCGTATGCGTTTTTTCCTGAATATATTCAGGAAAAAACGCATACGCCCTTTTTGGCCAAGTGCATCATTGTGGACGTTCTGCCTCTTTTCCTATGCTTTACATGCAATTCCAGTCTACCTCCTGAAATCGGTTTCCTGCAATTCTGCCCCGCTTTCAAGTCCTCTTGGCAGCCTTACTTCAATATATTTTTGGACGAGAGCTGTCATATTAACTCTGCAGGTTTTTGAATTACAGTGCCCCTGAGCTCCTTTCTTCAACTCGCTTTCTTGTGAGCTGGCCGCAATACCGCAGGATTGCTTCGGGCCCTAGTGTGGTTTCGGCATGGCTCGCTGAGCCTTTGGTTAATTCCTCTTCCTGGTGGGAAATGAGAGTTAAATTTGCCCGTCCAGACACCTCCAGCTAGTCTCTCATTGGTTCTCCCTATTCCTGTTCATTTTCCCCAGAAATTGCAAACTGGGCCAAACAGGAGGTTAAAGGCACTGACTCTCCAAGGGGGGAGAGTGTTAGTAAAGCGTCTGGAATGTTGCACCCGAGTACCAGGGGACGAAAACTGAGACACATTTGAACACGTTTCCCGATCACACGGTGGATCATACTCTGGGTTCCACATGCATGTTTTAGCTGAAGGAAGAATCCCTTAAACCTGGAGAGTTGAGACCCATGGAATGGGTACCATGCAATATGACTTCAAAGGGTCTGCATTTGCTCACCGAACCTCACCAATCCTATCACTGCTGAGATTAGGCCGCTGTACACACGCTTGATTCTCTTTCGGAGACATATAAATCCATAGGTTTTAAGATTCTTACTAGTCAGGTATATTCTTAGGCGTTTAATATGGGGTGTTGAGTCCACTTCGTTGAGCAAGCAGTAGCTCTTGTCTATTAAATATTTGGCTTAGGAAAGGTATCTGTGCTAATTTCAATCTCTGGTTTTTTGCAGCACCCAAACTCACCTTTCCCCTTAAGCAAGCATAAGTTGGTTTTCTACATTTGAGACCCTATTCTGTTTTGTAATTCAGTTCCTGTGTAGCCCAGTTTACATTCCGTGTATTAGTGATATCTTATGATGTTTCTTTTTCTGTGTGACTTATTTCACTTAGAATCATCGTACCTGAATCCACTCATTATGCTGCTACTGGCCTGATGACATACATTTCATTGCTGAGTGATATAGCATTGTACGTATGTACCACAACTTCTTTATCCATTTCTCGCTTTCTGCGATATTGAACTTGAACCGTAAACGAGTTTCTTGTAAACAGAGCCGTCCCAAACTTTGGGGTGGCTGTGTCTTTTTGATTTTAATTTCCCTAGTCTATAGGACCATAAGTGGAAGTGCGTTAGGCTCTGATGCTTTGTTTTTTAGATGTTTCAGGAAACACCATACACTTCTCCAGAGTGGCTGTTGGCAATTTACATCCCGCCCATCAGCATAAGAAGGCTCCCAGTTCTCCATGGCCTGTCCTGCCTTTCTGGATTTTACACTTTTTTCAGATGGCCCTTTTGACCGGGGGGCAGTGAGACTTCATTGTAGTGCAGATTTCCTTTCCAAGCTTGCTTGGTTGGCCAAAAAGGGCGTATGCGTTTTTTCCTGAATATATTCAGGAAAAAACGCATATGCCCTTTTTGGCCAAGTGCATCATTGTGGACGTTCTGCCTCTTTTCCTATGCTTTACATGCAATTCCAGTCTACCTCCTGAAATCGGTTTCCTGCAATTCTGCCCCGCTTTCAAGTCCTCTTGGCAGCCTTACTTCAATATATTTTTGGAAGAGAGCTGTCATTTTAACTCTGCAGGTTTGTGAATTATAGTGCTCCTGAGCTCCTTTCTTCAACTCGCTTTCTTGTGAGCTGGCCGCAATACCGCAGGATTGCTTCAGGCCCTAGTGTGGTTTCGGCATGGCTCGCTGAGCCTTTGGTTAATTCCTCTTCTTGGTGGGAAATGAGAGTTAAATTTGCCCGTCCAGACACCTCCAGCTAGTCTCTCATTGGTTCTCCCTATTCCTGTTCATTTTCCGCAGAAATTGCAAACTGGGCCAAACAGGAGGTTAAAGGCACTGACTCTCCAAGTGGGGAGAGTGTTAGTAAAGCGTCTGGAATGTTGCACCCGAGTACCAGGGGACAAAAACTGAGACACATTTGAACACGTTTCCCGATCACATGGTGGATCATACTCTGGGTTCCACATGCATGTTTCAGCTGAAGGAAGAATCCCTTAAACCTGGAGAGTTGAGAACCATGCAATGGGTACCATGCAGTATGACTTCAAAGGGTCTGCATTTGCTCACCGAACCTCACCAATCCTATCACTGCTGCGTTTATGCCGCTGTACACACGCTTGATTCTCTTTCGGAGACATATAAATCCATAGGTTTTAAGATTCTTACTAGTCAGGTATATTATTAGGCGTTTAATATGGGGTGTTGAGTCCACTTCGTTGAGCAAGCAGTAGCTCTTGTCTATTACATATTTGGCTTATGGAAAGGTATCTGTGCTAATTTCAATCTCTGGTTTTATGCAGCACCCCAACTCACCTTTCCCCTTAAGCAAGCATAAGTTGGTTTTCTACATTTGAGACCATATTCTGTTTTGTAATTCAGTTCCTGTGTAGCCAAGTTTACATTCCGTGTATTAGTGATATCTTATGATGTTTCTTTTTCTGTGTGACTTATTTCACTTAGAATCATCGTACCTGAATCCACTCATTATCCTGCTCTGGACCTGATGTCATAGATATCATTGCTGAGTGATATTGCATTGTATGTTAGTTCCACAACTTCTTTATCCATTTTTCGCTTTCTGCGATATTGAACTTGTACCGTAAACGAGGTTCTTGTAAACAGAGCCGTCCCAAACTTTAGGGTGGCTGTGTCTTTTTGATTTTAATTTCCCTAAGCTATAGGACCATAAGTGGAAGTGCCCTAGGCTCTGTTGCTTTGTTGTTTTGATGTTTCAGGAAACACCATACACTTCTCCAGAGTGGCTTTTGGCAATTTACATCCCACCCATCAGCATAACAAGGCTCCCAGTTCTCCATGGCCTGTCCTGCCTTTCTGGATTATACACTTTTTTCAGATGGCCCTTTTGACCGGGGGGCAGTGAGACTTCATTGTAGTGCAGATTTCGTTTGCAAGCTTGCTTGGTTGGCCAAAAAGGGCGTATGCGTTTTTTCCTGAATATATTCAGGAAAAAACGCATACGCCCTTTTTGGCCAAGTGCATCATTGTGGACGTTCTGCCTCTTTTCCTATGCTTTACATGCAATTCCAGTCTACCTCCTGAAATCGGTTTCCTGCAATTCTGCCCCGCTTTCAAGTCCTCTTGGCAGCCTTACTTCAATATATTTTTGGACGATAGCTGTCATTTATAACTCTGCAGGTTTGTGAATTACAGGGCCCCTGAGCTCCTTTCTTCAACTCGCTTTCTTGTGAGCTGGCCGCAACACCGCAGGATTGCTTCAGGCCCTAGTGTGGTTCCGGCATGGCACGCTGAGCCTTTTTTTAATTCCTCTTCCTGGTGGGAAATGAGAGTTAAATTTGCCCGTCCAGACACCTCCAGCTAGTCTCGCATTGGTTCTCCCTATTCCTGTTCATTTTCCACAGAAATTGCAAACTGGGCCAAACAGGAGGTTAAAGGCAGTGACTCTCCAAGTGGGGAGAGTGTTAGTAAAGCATCTGGAATGTTGCACCCGAGTACCAGGGGACGAAAACTGAGACACATTTGAACACGTTTCCCGATCACATGGTGGATCATACTCTGGGTTCCACATGCATGTTTTAGCTGAAGGAAGAATCCCTTAAACCTGGAGAGTTGAGACCCATGGAATGGGTACCATGCAATATGAATTCAAAGGGTCTGCGTTTGCTCACCGAACCTCACCAATCCTATCACTGCTGCTTTTATGTCGCTGTACACACACTGGATTCTCTTTTGGAGACGTATAAATCCATAGGTTTTAAGATTCTTACTAGTCAGGTATATTCTTAGGCGTTTAATATGGTGTGTTGAGTCCACTTCGTTGAGCAATCAGTAGCTATTGTCTATTACATATTTGGCTTATGGAAAGGTATCTGTGCTAATTTCAACCTCTGGTTTTATGCAGCACCCCAACTCACCTTTCTCCTTAAGCAAGCATAAGTTGGTTTTCTACATTTGAGACCCTATTCTGTTTTGTAATTCAGTTCCTGCGTAGCCAAGTTTACATTCCGTGTATTAGTGATACCTTATGATGTTTCTTTTTCTGTGTGACTTATTTCACTTAGAATCATCGTACCTGAATCCACTCATTATGCTGCTACTGGCCTGATGACATAGATTTCATTGCTGAGTGACATTGCATTGTATGTAAGTACCACAACTTCTTTATCCATTTCTCGCTTTCTGCGATATTGAACTTGTACCGTAAATGAGGTTCTTGTAAACAGAGCTGTCCCAAATTTTGGGGTGGCTGTGTCTTCTTGATTTTAATTTCCCTAAGCTATAGGAATATAAGTGGAAGTGCCCTAGGCTCTGTTGCTTTGTTTTTTAGATGTTTCAGGAAACACCATACAATTCTCCAGAGTGGCTGTTTGCAATTTACATCCCACCCATCAGCATAAGAAGGCTCCCAGTTCTCCATGGCCTGTCCTGCCTTTTTGGGTTTTACACTTTTTTCAGATGGCCCTTTTGACCGGGGGGCAGTGAGACTTCATTGTAGTGCAGATTTCTTTGCAAGCTTGCTTGGTTGGCCAAAAAGGGCGTATGCGTTTTTTCCTGAATATATTCAGGAAAAAACGCATACGCCCTTTTTGGCCAAGTGCATCATTGTGGACGTTCTGCCTCTTTTCCTATGCTTTACATGCAATTCCAGTCTACCTCCTGATATCGGTTTCCTGCAATTCTGCCCCGCTTTCATGTCCTCTTGGCAGCCTTACTTCAATATATTTTTGGACGAGAGCTGTCATTTTAACTCTGCAGGTTTGTCAATTACAGTGTCGCTGAGCTCCTTTCTTCAACTCGCTTTCTTGTGAGCTGGCCGCAACACCGCAGGATTGCTTCAGGCCCTAGTGTGGTTTCGGCATGGCTCGCTGAGCCTTTGGTTAATTCCTCTTCCTGGTGGGAAATGAGAGTTAAATTTGCCCGTCCAGACACCTCCAGCTAGTCTCTCATTGGTTCTCCCTATTCCTGTTCATTTTCCCCAGAAATTGCAAACTGGGCCAAACAGGAGGTTAAAGGCACTGACTCTCCAAGTGGGGAGAGTGTTAGTAAAGCGTCTGGAATGTTGCACCCGAGTACCAGGGGACGAAAACTGAGACACATTTGAACACGTTTCCCGATCACACGGTGGATCATACTCTGGGTTCCACATGCATGTTTTAGCTGAAGGGAAGAATCCCTTAAACCTGGAGAGTTGAGACCCATGGAATGGGTACCATGCAATATGACTTCAAAGGGTCTGCATTTGCTCACCGAACCTCACCAATCCTATCACTGCTGCGATTAGGCCGCTGTACACACGCTTGATTCTCTTTCGGAGACATATAAATCCATAGGTTTTAAGATTCTTACTAGTCAGGTATATTCTTAGGCGTTTAATATGGGGTGTTGAGTCCACTTCGTTGAGCAAGGAGTAGCTCTGGTCTATTACATATTTGGCTTATGGAACGGTATCTGTGCTAATTTCAGTCTCTGGTTTTATGCAGCACCCCAACTCACCTTTCCCCTTAAGCAAGCATAAGTTGGTTTTCTACATTTGAGACCCTATTCTGTTTTGTAATTCAGTTCCTGTGTAGCCAAGTTTACATTCCGTGTATTAGTGATATCTTATGATGTTTCTTTTTCTGTGTGACTTATTTCACTTAGAATCATCGTACCTGAATCCACTCATTATGCTGCTACTGGCCTGATGACATACATTTCATTGCTGAGTAATATAGCATTGTACGTATGTACCACAACTTCTTTATCCATTTCTCGCTTTCTGCGATATTGAACTTGAACCGTAAACGAGTTTCTTGTAAACAGAGCCGTCCCAAATTTTGGGGTGGCTGTGTCTTTTTGATTTTAATTTCCCTAGTCTATAGGACCATAAGTGGAAGTGCCCTAGGCTCTGTTGCTTTGTTTTTTAGATGTTTCAGGAAACACCATACACTTCTCCAGAGTGGCTTTTGGCAATTTACATCCCACCCATCAGCATAACAAGGCTCCCAGTTCTCCATGGCCTGTCCTGCCTTTCTGGATTTTACACTTTTTTCAGATGGCCATTTTGACCGGGGGGCAGTGAGACATCATTGTAGTGCAGATTTCGTTTGCAAGCTTGCTTGGTTGGCCAAAAAGGGCGTATGCGTTTTTTCCTGAATATATTCAGGAAAAAACGCATACGTCCTTTTTGGCCAAGTGCATCATTGTGGACGTTCTGCCTCTTTCCTATGCTTTACATGCAATTCCAGTCTACCTCCTGAAATCGGTTTCCTGCAATTCTGCCCCGCTTTCAAGTCCTCTTGGAAGCCTTACTTCAATACATTTTTGGGCGATAGCTGTCATTTATAACTCTGCAGGTTTGTGAATTACAGTACCCCTGAGCTCCTTTCTTCATCTCGCTTTCTTGTGAGCTGGCCGCAACACCGCAGGATTGATTCAGGCCCTAGTGTGGTTCCGGCATGGCTCGCTGATCCTTTGGTTAATTCCTCTTCATGGTGGAAAATGAGAGTTAAATTTGCCCGTCCAGACACCTACAGCTAGTCTCTCATTGGTTCTCCCTATTCCTGTTCATTTTCCGCAGAAATTGCAAACTGGGTCAAGCAGGAGGTTAAAGGCACTGACTCTCCAAGTGGGGAGAGTGTTAGTAAAGCATCTGGAATGTTGCACCCGAGTACCAGGGGACGAAAACTGAGACACATTTGAACACGATTCCCGATCACACGGTGGATCATACTCTGGGTTCCACATGCATGTTTTAGCTGAAGGAAGAATCCCTTAAACCTGGAGAGTTGAGACCCATGGAATGGGTACCATGCAATATGACTTCAAAGGGTCTGCATTTGCTCACCGAACCTCACCAATCCTATCACTGCTGCGTTTATGCCGCTGTACACACGCTTGATTCTCTTTCGGAGACATATCAATCCATAGGTTTTATGATTCTTACTAGTCACGTATATTCTTAGGCGTTTAATATGGGGTGTGGAGTCCACTTCGTTGAGCAAGCAGTAGCTCTTGTCTATTACATATTTGGCTTATGGAAAGGTATCTGTGCTAATTTCAATCTCTGGTTTTATGCAGCACCCCAACTCACCTTTCCCCTTAAGCAAGCATAAGATGGTTTTCTACATTTGAGACCCTATTCTGTTTTGTAATTCAGTTCCTGTGTAGCCAAGTTTACATTCCGTGTATTAGTGATATCTTATGATGTTTCTTTTTCTGTGTGACTTATTTCACTTAGAATCATCGTACCTGAATCCACTCATTATGCTGCTACTGGCCTGATGACATAGATTTCATTGATGAGTGATATTGCATTGTACGTAAGTACCACAACTTCTTTATGCATTTTTCGCTTTCTGCAATATTGAACTTGTACCGTAAACGAGGTTCTTGTAAACAGAGCCGTCCCAATCTTTGGGGTGGCTGTGTCTTTTTGATTTTAATTTCCCTAATCTATAGGACCATAAGTGGAAGTGCCCTAGGCTCTGTTGCTTTGTTTTTTAGATGTTTCAGGAAACACCATACACTTCTCCAGAGTGGCTGCTGGCAATTTACATCCCGCCCATCAGTCTAACTAGGCTCCCAGTTCTCCATGGCCTGTCCTGCCTTTCTGGATTTTACACTTTTTTCAGATGGCCCTTTTGAACTGGGGGCAGTGAGACTTCATTGTAATGGAGATTTCCTTTGCAAGCTTGCTTGGTTGGCCAAAAAGGGCGTATGCGTTTTTTCCTGAGTATATTCAGGAAAAAACGCATACGCCCTTTTTGGCCAAGTGCATCATTGTGGACGTTCTGCCTCTTTTCCTATGCTTTACATGCAATTCCAGTCTACCTCCTGAAATCGGTTTCCTGCAATTCTGCCCCGCTTTCAAGTCCTCTTGGCAGCCTTACTTCAATACATTTTTGGGCGATAGCTGTCATTTAGAACTCTGCATGTTTGTGAATTACAGTGCCCCTGAGCTCCTTTCTTCAACTCGCTTTCTTGTGAGCTGGTCGCAACACCGCAGGATTGTTTCACGCCCTAGTGTGGTTCCGGCATGGCTCGCTGAGCCTTTGGTTAATTCCTCTTCCTGGTGGGAAATGAGAGTTAAATTTGCCCGTCCAGACACCTCCAGCTAGTCTCTCATTGCTTCTCCCTATTCCTGTTCATTTTCCACAGAAATTGCAAACTGAGCCAAACAGGAGGTTAAAGGCACTGACTCTCCAAGTGGGGAGAGTGTTAGTAAAGCGTCTGGAATGTTGCACCCGAGTACCAGGGGACGAAAACTGAGACACATTTGAACACGATTCCCGATCACACGGTGGATCATACTCTGGGTTCCACATGCATGTTTTAGCTGAAGGAAGAATCCCTTAAACCTGGAGAGTTGAGACCCATGGAATGGGTACCAGGCAATATGACTTCAAAGGGTCTGCATTTGCTCACCGAACCTCACCAATCCTATCACTGCTCCGTTTATGCCACTGTACACACGCTTGATTCTCTTTCGGAGACATATCAATCCATAGGTTTTAAGATTCTTACTAGTCAGGTATATTCTTAGGCGTTTAATATGGGGTGTTGAGTCCACTTCGTTGAGCAAGCAGTAGCTCTTGTCTATTACATATTTGGCTTATGGAAAGGTATCTGTGCTAATTTCAATCTCTGGTTTTATGCAGCACCCCAACTCACCTTTCCCCTTAAGCAAGCATAAGTTGGTTTTCTACATTTGAGACCCTATTCTGTTTTGTAATTCAGTTCCTGTGTAGCCAAGTTTACATTCCGTGTATTAGTGATATCTTATGATGTTTCTTTTCTGTGTGACTTATTTCACTTAGAATCATCGTACCTGAATCCACTCATTATGCTGCTACTGGCCTGATGACATAGATTTCATTGCTGAGTGATATTGCATTGTACGTAAGTACCACAACTTCTTTATCCATTTTTCACTTTCTGCGATATTGAACTTGTACCGTAAACGAGGTTCTTGTAAAAAAAGCCATCCCAAACTTTGGGGTGGCTGTATTTTTTTGATTTTAATTTCCCTAATCTATAGGACCATAAGTGGAAGTGCCCTAGGCTCTGTTGCTTTGTTTTTTAGATGTTTCAGGAAACACCATACACTTCTCCAGAGTGGCTGCTGGCAATTTACATCCCGCCCATCAGTCTAACTAGGCTCCCAGTTCTCCATGGCCTGTCCTGCCTTTCTGGATTTTACACTTTTTTCAGATGGCCCTTTTGACCGGGGGGCAGTGAGACTTCATTGTAGTGCAGATTTCCTTTGCAAGCTTGCTTGGTTGGCCAAAAAGTGCGTATGCGTTTTTTCCTGAGTATATTCAGGATAAAACGCATACGCCCTTTTTGGCCAAGTGCATCATTGTGGACGTTCTGCCTCTTTTCCTATGCTTTACAGGCAATTCCAGTCTACCTCCTGAAATCGGTTTCCTGCAATTCTGCCCCGCTTTCAAGTCCTCTTGGCAGCCTTACTTCAATACATTTTTGGGCGATAGCTGTCATTTAGAACTCTGCATGTTTGTGAATTACAGTGCCCCTGAGCTCCTTTCTTCAACTCGCTTTCTTGTGAGCTGGTCGCAACACCGCAGGATTGTTTCAGGCCCTAGTGTGGTTCCGGCATGGCTCGCTGAGCCTTTGGTTAATTCCTATTCCTGGTGGGAAATGAGAGTTAAATTTGCCCGTCCAGACACCTCCAGCTAGTCTCTCATTGGTTCTCCCTATTCCTGTTCATTTTCCACAGAAATTGCAAACTGGGCCAAACAGGAGGTTAAAGGCACTGACTCTCCAAGTGGGGAGAGTGTTAGTAAAGCGTCTGGAATGTTGCACCCGAGTACCAGGGGACGAAAACTGAGACACATTTGAACACGTTTCCCGATCACACGGTGGATCATACTCTGGGTTCCGCATGCATGTTTTAGCTGAAGGAAGAATCCCTTAAACATGGAGAGTTGAGACCCATGGAATGGGTACCATGCAATATGACTTCAAAGGGTCTGCATTTGCTCACCGAACCTCACCAATCCTATCACTGCTGCGTTTATGCCGCTGTACACACGCTTGATTCTCTTTCGGAGACATATCAATCCATAGGTTTTATGATTCTTACTAGTCACGTATATTCTTAGGCGTTTAATATGGGGTGTGGAGTCCACTTCGTTGAGCAAGCAGTAGCTCTTGTCTATTACATATTTGGCTTATGGAAAGGTATCTGTGCTAATTTCAATCTCTGGTTTTATGCAGCACCCCAACTCACCTTTCCCCTTAAGCAAGCATAAGATGGTTTTCTACATTTGAGACCCTATTCTGTTTTGTAATTCAGTTCCTGTGTAGCCAAGTTTACATTCCGTGTATTAGTGATATCTTATGATGTTTCTTTTTCTGTGTGACTTATTTCACTTAGAATCATCGTACCTGAATCCACTCATTATACTGCTACTGGCCTGATGACATAGATTTCATTGATGAGTGATATTGCATTGTACGTAAGTACCACAACTTCTTTATCCATTTTTTGCTTTCTGCAATATTGAACTTGTACCGTAAACGAGGTTCTTGTAAACAGAGCCGTCCCAAACTTTGGGGTGGCTGTGTCTTTTTTATTTTAATTTCCCTAATCTATAGGACCATAAGTGGAAGTGACCTAGGCTCTGTTGCTTTGTTTTTTAGATGTTTCAGGAAACACCATACACTTCTCCAGAGTGGCTGTTGGCAATTTACATCCCGCCCATCAGTCTAACTAGGCTTCCAGTTCTCCATGGCCTGTCCTGCCTTTCTGGATTTTACACATTTTTCAGATGGCCCTTTTGACAGTGGGGCAGTGAGACTTCATTGTAGTGCAGATTTCCTTTGCAAGCTTGCTTGGTTGGCCAAAAAGGGCGTATGCGTTTTTTCCTGAGTATATTCAGGAAAAAACGCATACGTCCTTTTTGGCCAAGTGCATCATTGTGGACGTTCTGCCTCTTTTCCTATGCTTTACATGCAATTCCAGTCTACCTCCTGAAATCGGTTTCCTGCAATTCTGCCCCGCTTTCAAGTCCTCTTGGCAGCCTTACTTCAATACATTTTTGGGCGATAGCTGTCATTTACAACTCTGCAGGTTTGTGAATTACAGTGCCCCTGAGCTCCTTTCTTCAACTCGCTTTCTTGGGAGTTGGCCGCAACACCGCAGGATTGCTTCAGGCCCTAGTGTGGTTCCGGCATGGCTCGCTCAGCCTTTGGTTAATTCCTCTTCCTGGTGGGAAATGAGAGTTAAATTTGCCCGTCCAGACACCTCCAGCTAGTCTCTCATTGGTTCTCCCTATTCCTGTTCATTTTCCGCAGAAATTGCAAACTGGGCCAAACAGGAGGTTAAAGGCACTGACTCTCCAAGTGTGGAAAGTGTTAGTAAAGCGTCTGGAATGTTGCACCCGAGTACCAGGGGACGAAAACTGAGACACATTTGAACACGTTTCCCGATCACACAGTGGATCATACTCTGGGTTCCACATGGATGTTTTAGCTGAAGGAAGAATCCCTTAAACCTGGAGAGTTGAGAACCATGGAATTGGTACCATGCAATATGACTTCAAAGGGTCTGCATTTGCTCCCCGAACCTCACCAATCCTATCACTGCTGCGTTTATGCCGCTGTACACACGCTTGATTCTCTTTCGGAGACATATCAATCCATAGGTTTTAAGATTCTTACTTGTCAGGTATATTCTTAGGTGTTTAATATGGGGTGTTGAGTCCACTTCGTTGAGCAAGCAGTAGCTCTTGTCTATTACATATTTGGCTTATGGAAAGGTGTCTGTGCTAATTTCAATCTCTGGTTTTATGCAGCACCCCAACTCACCTTTCCCCTTAAACAAGCATAAGTTGGTTTTCTACATTTGAGATCCGATTTTGTTTTGTAATTCAGTTCCTGTGTAGCCAAGTTTACATTCCGTGTATTAGTGATATCTTATGATGTTTCTTTTTCTGTGTGACTTATTTCACTTAGAATCATCGTACCTGAATCCACTCATTATGCTGCTACTGGCCTGATGACATAGATTTTATTGCTGAGTGATATTGCATTGTACGTAAGTACCACGACTTCTTTATCCATTTTGCACTTTCTGCGATATTGAACTTGTACGGTGTACGAGATTCTTTTAAACAGAGCCGTCCCAAAGTTTGGGGTGGCTGTGTCGTTTTGATTTTAATTTCCCTAATCTATAGGACCATAAGTGGAAATGCCCTAGGCTCTGTTGCTTTGTTTTATAGATGTTTCAGGAAACACCATACACTTCTCCAGAGTGGCTGTTGGCAATTTACATCCCACCCATCAGCATCACAAGGCTCCCAGTTCTCCATGGCCTGTCCTGCCTTTCTGGATTTTACACTTTTTTCAGATGGCCCTTTTGACCGGGGGGCAGTGAGACTTCAGTGTAGTGCAGATTTCATTTGCAAGCTTGCTTGGTTGGCCAAAAAGGGCGTATGCGTTTTTTCCTGAATATATTCAGGAAAAAACGCATACGTCCTTTTTGGCCAAGTGCATCATTGTGGACGTTCTGCCTCTTTTCCTATGCGTTACCTGCAATTCCTGTCTACCTCCTGAAATCGGTTTCCTGCAATTCTGCCCCGCTTTCAAGTCCTCTTGGCAGCCTTACTTCAATACATTTTTGGGCGATAGCTGTCATTTAGAACTCTGCATGTTTGTGAATTACAGTGCCCCTGAGCTCCTTTCTTCAACTCGCTTTCTTGTGAGCTGGTCGCAACACCGCAGGATTGTTTCAGGCCCTAGTGTGGTTCCGGCATGGCTCGCTGAGCCTTTGGTTAATTCCTATTCCTGGTGGGAAATGAGAGTTAAATTTGCCCGTCCAGACACCTCCAGCTAGTCTCTCATTGGTTCTCCCTATTCCTGTTCATTTTCCACAGAACTTGCAAACTGGGCCAAACAGGAGGTTAAAGGCACTGACTCTCCAAGTGGGGAGAGTGTTAGTAAAGCGTCTGGAATGTTGCACCCGAGTACCAGGGGACGAAAACTGAGACACATTTGAACACGTTTCCCGATCACACGGTGGATCATACTCTGGGTTCCGCATGCATGTTTTAGCTGAAGGAAGAATCCCTTAAACATGGAGAGTTGAGACCCATGGAATGGGTACCATGCAATATGACTTCAAAGGGTCTGCATTTGCTCACCGAACCTCACCAATCCTATCACTGCTGCGTTTATGCCGCTGTACACAAGCCTGATTCGCTTTCGGAGACATATAAATCCATAGGTTTTAAGATTCTTACTAGTCAGGTATATTCTTAGGCGTTTAATATGGGGTGTTGAGTCCACTTCGTTGAGCAAGGAGTAGCTCTTGTCTATTACATATTTGGCTTATGGAAAGGTATCTGTGCTAATTTCAATCTCTGGTTTTATGCAGCACCCCAACTCACCTTTCCCCTTAAGCAAGCATAAGTTGGTTTTCTACATTTGAGACCCTATTCTGTTTTGTAATTCAGTTCCTGTGTAGCCAAGTTTACATTCCGTGTATTAGTGATATCTTATGATGTTTCTTTTTCTGTGTGACATATTTCAGTTAGAATCATCGTACCTGAATACACTCATTATGCTGCTACTGGCCTGATGACATAGATTTCATTGCTGAGTGATATTGCATTGTACGTAAGTACCACAACTTCTTTATCCATTTTTCGCTTTCTGCGATATTGAACTTGTACTGTAAACGAGGTTCTTGTAAACAGAGCCGTCCCAAACATTGGGGTGGCTGTATTTTTTTGATTTTAATTTCCCTAATCTAATAGGACCATAAGTGGAAGTGCCCTAGGCTCTGTTGCTTTGTTTTTTAGATGTTTCAGGAAACACCATACACTTCTCCAGAGTGGCTGCTGGCAATTTACATCCCGCCCATCAGTCTAACTAGGCTCCCAGTTTTCCATGGCCTGTCCTGCCTTTCTGGATTTTACACTTTTTTCAGATCGCCCTTTTGAACGGGGGGCAGGGAGACTTCATTGTAGTGCAGATTTCTTTGCAAGCTTGCTTGGTTGGCCAAAAAGGGCGTATGCGTTTTTTCCTGAATATATTCAGGAAAAAACGCATACGCACTTTTTGGCCAAGTGCATCATTGTGGACGTTCTGCCTCTTTTCCTATGCTTTACAGGCAATTCCAGTCTACCTCCTGAAATCGGTTTCCTGCAATTCTGCCCCGCTTTCAAGTCCTCTTGGCAGCCTTACTTCAATATATTTTTGGACGAGAGCTGTCATTTATAACTCTGCAGGTTTCTGAATTACAGTACCCCTGAGCTCCTTTCTTGAACTCGCTTTTTATAAGGTGGCCGCAACACCGCAGGATTGCTTCAGGCCCTAGTGTGGTTCCGGCATGGCTCGCTGAGCCTTTGGTTAATTCCTCTTCCTGGTGGGAAATGAGAGTTAAATTTGCCCGTCCAGACACCTCCAGCTAGTCTCTCATTGGTTCTCCCTATTCCTGTTCATTTTCCGCAGAAATTGCAAACTGGGCCAAACAGGATGTTAAAGGCACTGACTCTCCAAGTGGGGAGAGTGTTAGTAAAGCGTCTGGAATGTTGCACCCGAGTACCAGGGGACTAAAACTGAGACACATTTGAACACGATTCCCGATCACATGGTGGATCATACTCTGGGTTCCACATGCATGTTTTAGCTGAAGGAAGAATCCCTTAAACCTGGAGAGTTGAGAACCATGGAATGGGTACCATGCAATATGACTTCAAAGGGTCTGCATTTGCTCACCGAACCTCACCAATCCTATCAGTGCTGCGTTTATGCCGCTGTACACACGCTTCATTCTCTTTCGGAGACATATAAATCCATAGGTTTTAAGATTCTTACTAGTCAGGTATATTCTTAGGCGTTTAATATGGGGTGTTGAGTCCACTTCGTTGAACAAGAAGTAGCTCTTGTCTATTACATATTTGGCTTATGGAAAGGTATCTGTGCTAATTTCAATCTCTGGTTTTATGCAGCACCCCAACTCACCTTTCCCCTTAAGCAAGCATAAGTTGGTTTTCTACATTTGAGACCCTATTCTGTTTTGTAATTCAGTTCCTGTGTAGCCAAGTTTACATTCCGTGTATTAGTGATATCTTCTGATGTTTCTTTTTCTGTGTGACTTATTTCACTTAGAATCATCGTACCTGAATCCACTCATTATGCTGCTACTGGCCTGATGACATAGATTTCATTGCTGAGTGATATTGCATTGTACGTAAGTACCACAACTTCTTTATCCATTTTTCGCTTTCTGCGATATTGAACTTGTACCAAAAACGAGGTTCTTGTAAACAGAGCCGTCCCAAACTTTGGGGTGGCTGTGTCTTTTTGATTTTAATTTCCCTAATCTATAGGACCATAAGTGGAAGTGCCCTAGGCTCTCTTGCTTTGTATTTTAGATGTTTCAGGAAACACCATACATTTCTCCAGAGTGGCTGTTGGCAATTTACATCCCGCCCATCAGTCTAACTAGGCTCCCAGTTCTCCATGGCCTGTCCTGCCTTTCTGGATTTTACACTTTTTTCAGATGGCCCTTTTGACAGGGGGGCAGTGACACTTCATTGTAGTGTAGATTTCCTTTGCAAGCTTGCTGGCTTGGCCAAAAAGGGCGTATGCGTTTTTTCCTGAGCATATTCAGGAAAAAACGCATACGCCCTTTTTGGCCAAGTGCATCATTGTGGACGTTCTGCCTCTTTTCCTATGCTTTACATGCAATTCCAGTCTACCTCCTGAAATTGGTTTCCTGCAATTCTGCCCCGCTTTCAAGTCCTCTTGGCAGCCTTACTTCAATATATTTTTGGACGATAGCTGTCATTTATAACTCTGCAGGTTTGTGAATTACAGTGCCCCTGAGCTCCTTTCTTCAACTCGCTTTCTTGTGAGCTGGCCGCAACACCGCAGGATTGCTTCAGGCCCTAGTGTGGTTCCGGCATGGCCCTCTGAGCCTTTGGTTAATTCCTCTTCCTGGTGGGAAATGAGAGTTAAATTTGCCCGTCCAGACACCTCCAGCTAGTCTCTCATTGGTTCTCCCTATTCCTGTTCATTTTCCGCAGAAATTGCAAACTGGGCCAAACAGGAGGTTAAAGGCACTGACTCTCCAAGTGGGGAGAGTGTTAGTAAAGCGTCTGGAATGTTGCACCCGAGTACCTGGGGACGAAAACTGAGACACATTTGAACACGTTTCCCGATCACACGGTGGATCATACTCTGGGTACCGCATGCATGTTTTAGCTGAAGGAAGAATCCCTTAAACTTGGAGAGTTGAGAACCAAGGAATGGGTACCATGCAATATGACTTCAAGGGGTCTGCATTTGCTCACCGAACCTCACCAATCCTATCACTGTTGCGTTTATGCCGCTCTACACACGCTTGGTTCTCTTTCGGAGACATATAAATCCATAGGTTTTAAGATTCTTACTAGTCAGTTATATTCTTAGGCGTTTAATATGGGGTGTTGAGTCCACTTCGTTGAGCAATCAGTAGCTCTTGTCTATTATATATTTGGCTTATGGAAAGGTATCTGTGCTAATTTCAATCTCTGGTTTTATGCAGCACCCCAACTCACCTTTCCCCTTAAGCAAGCATAAGTTGGTTTTCTACATTTGAGACCCTATTCTGTTTTGTAATTCAGTTCCTGTGTAGCCAAGTTTACATTCCGTGTATTAGTGATATCTTATGATGTTTCTTTTCTGTGTGACTTATTTCACTTAGAATCATCGTACCTGAATCCACTCATTATGCTGCTACTGGCCTGATGACATAGATTTCATTGCTGAGTGATATTGCATTGTACGTAAGTACCACAACTTCTTTATCCATTTTTCACTTTCTGCGATATTGAACTTGTACCGTAAACGAGGTTCTTGTAAACAGAGCCATCCCAAACTTTGGGGTGGCTGTATTTTTTTGATTTTAATTTCCCTAATCTATAGGACCATAAGTGGAAGTGCCCTAGGCTCTGTTGCTTTGTTTTTTAGATGTTTCAGGAAACACCATACACTTCTCCAGAGTGGCTGCTGGCAATTTACATCCCGCCCATCAGTCTAACTAGGCTCCCAGTTCTCCATGGCCTGTCCTGCCTTTCTGGATTTTACACTTTTTTCAGATGGCCCTTTTGACCGGGGGGCAGTGAGACTTCATTGTAGTGCAGATTTCCTTTGCAAGCTTGCTTGGTTGGCCAAAAAGTGCGTATGCGTTTTTTCCTGAGTATATTCAGGATAAAACGCATACGCCCTTTTTGGCCAAGTGCATCATTGTGGACGTTCTGCCTCTTTTCCTATGCTTTACAGGCAATTCCAGTCTACCTCCTGAAATCGGTTTCCTGCAATTCTGCCCCGCTTTCAAGTCCTCTTGGCAGCCTTACTTCAATACATTTTTGGGCGATAGCTGTCATTTAGAACTCTGCATGTTTGTGAATTACAGTGCCCCTGAGCTCCTTTCTTCAACTCGCTTTCTTGTGAGCTGGTCGCAACACCGCAGGATTGTTTCAGGCCCTAGTGTGGTTCCGGCATGGCTCGCTGAGCCTTTGGTTAATTCCTATTCCTGGTGGGAAATGAGAGTTAAATTTGCCCGTCCAGACACCTCCAGCTAGTCTCTCATTGGTTCTCCCTATTCCTGTTCATTTTCCACAGAAATTGCAAACTGGGCCAAACAGGAGGTTAAAGGCACTGACTCTCCAAGTGGGGAGAGTGTTAGTAAAGCGTCTGGAATGTTGCACCCGAGTACCAGGGGACGAAAACTGAGACACATTTGAACACGTTTCCCGATCACACGGTGGATCATACTCTGGGTTCCGCATGCATGTTTTAGCTGAAGGAAGAATCCCTTAAACATGGAGAGTTGAGACCCATGGAATGGGTACCATGCAATATGACTTCAAAGGGTCTGCATTTGCTCACCGAACCTCACCAATCCTATCACTGCTGCGTTTATGCCGCTGTACACACGCTTGATTCTCTTTCGGAGACATATCAATCCATAGGTTTTATGATTCTTACTAGTCACGTATATTCTTAGGCGTTTAATATGGGGTGTGGAGTCCACTTCGTTGAGCAAGCAGTAGCTCTTGTCTATTACATATTTGGCTTATGGAAAGGTATCTGTGCTAATTTCAATCTCTGGTTTTATGCAGCACCCCAACTCACCTTTCCCCTTAAGCAAGCATAAGATGGTTTTCTACATTTGAGACCCTATTCTGTTTTGTAATTCAGTTCCTGTGTAGCCAAGTTTACATTCCGTGTATTAGTGATATCTTATGATGTTTCTTTTTCTGTGTGACTTATTTCACTTAGAATCATCGTACCTGAATCCACTCATTATAGTGCTACTGGCCTGATGACATAGATTTCATTGATGAGTGATATTGCATTGTACGTAAGTACCACAACTTCTTTATCCATTTTTTGCTTTCTGCAATATTGAACTTGTACCGTAAACGAGGTTCTTGTAAACAGAGCCGTCCCAAACTTTGGGGTGGCTGTGTCTTTTTTATTTTAATTTCCCTAATCTATAGGACCATAAGTGGAAGTGACCTAGGCTCTGTTGCTTTGTTTTTTAGATGTTTCAGGAAACACCATACACTTCTCCAGAGTGGCTGTTGGCAATTTACATCCCGCCCATCAGTCTAACTAGGCTTCCAGTTCTCCATGGCCTGTCCTGCCTTTCTGGATTTTACACATTTTTCAGATGGCCCTTTTGACAGTGGGGCAGTGAGACTTCATTGTAGTGCAGATTTCCTTTGCAAGCTTGCTTGGTTGGCCAAAAAGGGCGTATGCGTTTTTTCCTGAGTATATTCAGGAAAAAACGCATACGTCCTTTTTGGCCAAGTGCATCATTGTGGACGTTCTGCCTCTTTTCCTATGCTTTACATGCAATTCCAGTCTACCTCCTGAAATCGGTTTCCTGCAATTCTGCCCCGCTTTCAAGTCCTCTTGGCAGCCTTACTTCAATACATTTTTGGGCGATAGCTGTCATTTACAACTCTGCAGGTTTGTGAATTACAGTGCCCCTGAGCTCCTTTCTTCAACTCGCTTTCTTGGGAGTTGGCCGCAACACCGCAGGATTGCTTCAGGCCCTAGTGTGGTTCCGGCATGGCTCGCTCAGCCTTTGGTTAATTCCTCTTCCTGGTGGGAAATGAGAGTTAAATTTGCCCGTCCAGACACCTCCAGCTAGTCTCTCATTGGTTCTCCCTATTCCTGTTCATTTTCCGCAGAAATTGCAAACTGGGCCAAACAGGAGGTTAAAGGCACTGACTCTCCAAGTGTGGAAAGTGTTAGTAAAGCGTCTGGAATGTTGCACCCGAGTACCAGGGGACGAAAACTGAGACACATTTGAACACGTTTCCCGATCACACAGTGGATCATACTCTGGGTTCCACATGGATGTTTTAGCTGAAGGAAGAATCCCTTAAACCTGGAGAGTTGAGAACCATGGAATTGGTACCATGCAATATGACTTCAAAGGGTCTGCATTTGCTCCCCGAACCTCACCAATCCTATCACTGCTGCGTTTATGCCGCTGTACACACGCTTGATTCTCTTTCGGAGACATATCAATCCATAGGTTTTAAGATTCTTACTTGTCAGGTATATTCTTAGGTGTTTAATATGGGGTGTTGAGTCCACTTCGTTGAGCAAGCAGTAGCTCTTGTCTATTACATATTTGGCTTATGGAAAGGTGTCTGTGCTAATTTCAATCTCTGGTTTTATGCAGCACCCCAACTCACCTTTCCCCTTAAACAAGCATAAGTTGGTTTTCTACATTTGAGATCCGATTCTGTTTTGTAATTCAGTTCCTGTGTAGCCAAGTTTACATTCCGTGTATTAGTGATATCTTATGATGTTTCTTTTTCTGTGTGACTTATTTCACTTAGAATCATCGTACCTGAATCCACTCATTATGCTGCTACTGGCCTGATGACATAGATTTCATTGCTGAGTGATATTGCATTGTACGTAAGTACCACGACTTCTTTATCCATTTTGCACTTTCTGCGATATTGAACTTGTACGGTGTACGAGATTCTTTTAAACAGAGCCGTCCCAAAGTTTGGGGTGGCTGTGTCGTTTTGATTTTAATTTCCCTAATCTATAGGACCATAAGTGGAAATGCCCTAGGCTCTGTTGCTTTGTTTTATAGATGTTTCAGGAAACACCATACACTTCTCCAGAGTGGCTGTTGGCAATTTACATCCCACCCATCAGCATCACAAGGCTCCCAGTTCTCCATGGCCTGTCCTGCCTTTCTGGATTTTACACTTTTTTCAGATGGCCCTTTTGACCGGGGGGCAGTGAGACTTCAGTGTAGTGCAGATTTCATTTGCAAGCTTGCTTGGTTGGCCAAAAAGGGCGTATGCGTTTTTTCCTGAATATATTCAGGAAAAAACGCATACGTCCTTTTTGGCCAAGTGCATCATTGTGGACGTTCTGCCTCTTTTCCTATGCGTTACCTGCAATTCCTGTCTACCTCCTGAAATCGGTTTCCTGCAATTCTGCCCCGCTTTCAAGTCCTCTTGGCAGCCTTACTTCAATACATTTTTGGGCGATAGCTGTCATTTAGAACTCTGCATGTTTGTGAATTACAGTGCCCCTGAGCTCCTTTCTTCAACTCGCTTTCTTGTGAGCTGGTCGCAACACCGCAGGATTGTTTCAGGCCCTAGTGTGGTTCCGGCATGGCTCGCTGAGCCTTTGGTTAATTCCTATTCCTGGTGGGAAATGAGAGTTAAATTTGCCCGTCCAGACACCTCCAGCTAGTCTCTCATTGGTTCTCCCTATTCCTGTTCATTTTCCACAGAACTTGCAAACTGGGCCAAACAGGAGGTTAAAGGCACTGACTCTCCAAGTGGGGAGAGTGTTAGTAAAGCGTCTGGAATGTTGCACCCGAGTACCAGGGGACGAAAACTGAGACACATTTGAACACGTTTCCCGATCACACGGTGGATCATACTCTGGGTTCCGCATGCATGTTTTAGCTGAAGGAAGAATCCCTTAAACATGGAGAGTTGAGACCCATGGAATGGGTACCATGCAATATGACTTCAAAGGGTCTGCATTTGCTCACCGAACCTCACCAATCCTATCACTGCTGCGTTTATGCCGCTGTACACAAGCCTGATTCGCTTTCGGAGACATATAAATCCATAGGTTTTAAGATTCTTACTAGTCAGGTATATTCTTAGGCGTTTAATATGGGGTGTTGAGTCCACTTCGTTGAGCAAGGAGTAGCTCTTGTCTATTACATATTTGGCTTATGGAAAGGTATCTGTGCTAATTTCAATCTCTGGTTTTATGCAGCACCCCAACTCACCTTTCCCCTTAAGCAAGCATAAGTTGGTTTTCTACATTTGAGACCCTATTCTGTTTTGTAATTCAGTTCCTGTGTAGCCAAGTTTACATTCCGTGTATTAGTGATATCTTATGATGTTTCTTTTTCTGTGTGACATATTTCAGTTAGAATCATCGTACCTGAATACACTCATTATGCTGCTACTGGCCTGATGACATAGATTTCATTGCTGAGTGATATTGCATTGTACGTAAGTACCACAACTTCTTTATCCATTTTTCGCTTTCTGCGATATTGAACTTGTACTGTAAACGAGGTTCTTGTAAACAGAGCCGTCCCAAACATTGGGGTGGCTGTATTTTTTTGATTTTAATTTCCCTAATCTAATAGGACCATAAGTGGAAGTGCCCTAGGCTCTGTTGCTTTGTTTTTTAGATGTTTCAGGAAACACCATACACTTCTCCAGAGTGGCTGCTGGCAATTTACATCCCGCCCATCAGTCTAACTAGGCTCCCAGTTTTCCATGGCCTGTCCTGCCTTTCTGGATTTTACACTTTTTTCAGATCGCCCTTTTGAACGGGGGGCAGGGAGACTTCATTGTAGTGCAGATTTCTTTGCAAGCTTGCTTGGTTGGCCAAAAAGGGCGTATGCGTTTTTTCCTGAATATATTCAGGAAAAAACGCATACGCACTTTTTGGCCAAGTGCATCATTCTGGACGTTCTGCCTCTTTTCCTATGCTTTACAGGCAATTCCAGTCTACCTCCTGAAATCGGTTTCCTGCAATTCTGCCCCGCTTTCAAGTCCTCTTGGCAGCCTTACTTCAATATATTTTTGGACGAGAGCTGTCATTTATAACTCTGCAGGTTTCTGAATTACAGTACCCCTGAGCTCCTTTCTTGAACTCGCTTTTTATAAGGTGGCCGCAACACCGCAGGATTGCTTCAGGCCCTAGTGTGGTTCCGGCATGGCTCGCTGAGCCTTTGGTTAATTCCTCTTCCTGGTGGGAAATGAGAGTTAAATTTGCCCGTCCAGACACCTCCAGCTAGTCTCTCATTGGTTCTCCCTATTCCTGTTCATTTTCCGCAGAAATTGCAAACTGGGCCAAACAGGATGTTAAAGGCACTGACTCTCCAAGTGGGGAGAGTGTTAGTAAAGCGTCTGGAATGTTGCACCCGAGTACCAGGGGACGAAAACTGAGACACATTTGAACACGATTCCCGATCACATGGTGGATCATACTCTGGGTTCCACATGCATGTTTTAGCTGAAGGAAGAATCCCTTAAACCTGGAGAGTTGAGAACCATGGAATGGGTACCATGCAATATGACTTCAAAGGGTCTGCATTTGCTCACCGAACCTCACCAATCCTATCAGTGCTGCGTTTATGCCGCTGTACACACGCTTCATTCTCTTTCGGAGACATATAAATCCATAGGTTTTAAGATTCTTACTAGTCAGGTATATTCTTAGGCGTTTAATATGGGGTGTTGAGTCCACTTCGTTGAACAAGAAGTAGCTCTTGTCTATTACATATTTGGCTTATGGAAAGGTATCTGTGCTAATTTCAATCTCTGGTTTTATGCAGCACCCCAACTCACCTTTCCCCTTAAGCAAGCATAAGTTGGTTTTCTACATTTGAGACCCTATTCTGTTTTGTAATTCAGTTCCTGTGTAGCCAAGTTTACATTCCGTGTATTAGTGATATCTTCTGATGTTTCTTTTTCTGTGTGACTTATTTCACTTAGAATCATCGTACCTGAATCCACTCATTATGCTGCTACTGGCCTGATGACATAGATTTCATTGCTGAGTGATATTGCATTGTACGTAAGTACCACAACTTCTTTATCCATTTTTCGCTTTCTGCGATATTGAACTTGTACCAAAAACGAGGTTCTTGTAAACAGAGCCGTCCCAAACTTTGGGGTGGCTGTGTCTTTTTGATTTTAATTTCCCTAATCTATAGGACCATAAGTGGAAGTGCCCTAGGCTCTCTTGCTTTGTATTTTAGATGTTTCAGGAAACACCATACATTTCTCCAGAGTGGCTGTTGGCAATTTACATCCCGCCCATCAGTCTAACTAGGCTCCCAGTTCTCCATGGCCTGTCCTGCCTTTCTGGATTTTACACTTTTTTCAGATGGCCCTTTTGACAGGGGGGCAGTGACACTTCATTGTAGTGTAGATTTCCTTTGCAAGCTTGCTGGCTTGGCCAAAAAGGGCGTATGCGTTTTTTCCTGAGCATATTCAGGAAAAAACGCATACGCCCTTTTTGGCCAAGTGCATCATTGTGGACGTTCTGCCTCTTTTCCTATGCTTTACATGCAATTCCAGTCTACCTCCTGAAATTGGTTTCCTGCAATTCTGCCCCGCTTTCAAGTCCTCTTGGCAGCCTTACTTCAATATATTTTTGGACGATAGCTGTCATTTATAACTCTGCAGGTTTGTGAATTACAGTGCCCCTGAGCTCCTTTCTTCAACTCGCTTTCTTGTGAGCTGGCCGCAACACCGCAGGATTGCTTCAGGCCCTAGTGTGGTTCCGGCATGGCCCTCTGAGCCTTTGGTTAATTCCTCTTCCTGGTGGGAAATGAGAGTTAAATTTGCCCGTCCAGACACCTCCAGCTAGTCTCTCATTGGTTCTCCCTATTCCTGTTCATTTTCCGCAGAAATTGCAAACTGGGCCAAACAGGAGGTTAAAGGCACTGACTCTCCAAGTGGGGAGAGTGTTAGTAAAGCGTCTGGAATGTTGCACCCGAGTACCTGGGGACGAAAACTGAGACACATTTGAACACGTTTCCCGATCACACGGTGGATCATACTCTGGGTACCGCATGCATGTTTTAGCTGAAGGAAGAATCCCTTAAACTTGGAGAGTTGAGAACCAAGGAATGGGTACCATGCAATATGACTTCAAGGGGTCTGCATTTGCTCACCGAACCTCACCAATCCTATCACTGTTGCGTTTATGCCGCTCTACACACGCTTGGTTCTCTTTCGGAGACATATAAATCCATAGGTTTTAAGATTCTTACTAGTCAGTTATATTCTTAGGCGTTTAATATGGGGTGTTGAGTCCACTTCGTTGAGCAATCAGTAGCTCTTGTCTATTATATATTTGGCTTATGGAAAGGTATCTGTGCTAATTTCAATCTCTGGTTTTATGCAGCACCCCAACTCACCTTTCCCCTTAAGCAAGCATAAGTTGGTTTTCTACATTTGAGACCCTATTCTGTTTTGTAATTCAGTTCCTGTGTAGCCAAGTTTACATTCCGTGTATTAGTGATATCTTATGATGTTTCTTTTTCTGTGTGACTTATTTCACTTAGAATCATCGGACCTGAATCCACTCATTATGCTGCTACTGGCCTGATGACATAGATTTCATTGCTGAGTGATATTGCATTGTACGTAAGTACCACAACTTCTTTATCCATTTTTCGCTTTCTGCGATATTGAACTTGTACTGTAAACGAGGTTCTTGTAAACAGAGCCGTCCCAAACTTTGGGGTGGCTGTATTTTTTTGATTTTAATTTCCCTAATCTAATAGGACCATAAGTGGAAGTGCCCTAGGCTCTGTTGCTTTGTTTTTTAGATGTTTCTGGAAACACCATACACTTCTCCAGAGTATCTGTTGGCAGTTTACATCCCGCCCATCAGCATAACAAGGCTCCCAGTTCTCCATGGCCTGTCCTGCCTTTCTGGATTTTACACTTTTTTCAAATGGCCCTTTGACCGGGGGGGCAGTGAGACTTCATTGTAGTGCAGATTTCCTTTGCAAACTTGCTTGGTTGGCCAAAAAGGGCGTATGCTTTTTTTCTTGAATATATTCAGGAAAAAACTCATACGGCCTTTTGGCCAAGTGCATCATTGTGGACGTTCTGCCTCTTTTCCTATGCTTTACATGCAATTCCAGTCTACCTCCTGAAATCGGTTTCCTGCAATTCTGCCCCGCTTTCAAGTCCTCTTGGCAGCCTTACTTCAATATATTTTTGGACGATAGCTGTCATTTATAACTCTGCAGGTTTCTGAATTACAGTACCCCTGAGCTCCTTTCTTGAACTCGCTTTTTATAAGGTGGCCGCAACACCGCAGGATTACTTCAGGCCCTAGTGTGGTTCCGGCATGGCACTCTGAGCCTTTGGTTAATTCCTCTTCCTGGTGGGAAATGAGAGTTCAATTTGCCCGTCCAGACACCTCCAGCTAGTCTCTCATTGATTCTCCCTATTCCTGTTCATTTTCCGCAGAAATTGCAAACTGGGCCAAACAGGAGGTTAAAGGCACTGACTCTCCAAGTGGGGAGAGTGTTAGTAAAGCGTTTGGAATGTTGCACCCGAGTACCAGGGGACGAAAACTGAGACACATTTGAACACGTTTCCCGATCACACGGTGAATCATACTCTGGGTTCCACATGCATATTTTAGCTGAAAGAAGAATCCCTTAAACTTAGAGAGTTGAGAACCAAGGAATGGGTACCATGCAATATGACTTCAAAGGGTCTGCATTTGCTCACCGAACCTCACCATTCCTATCAGTGCTGCGTTTATGCCGCTGTACACACGCTCGGTTCTCTTTTGGAGACATATAAATCCATAGGTTTAAGATTCTTACTAGTCAGTTATATTCTTAGGCGTTTAATATGGGGTGTTGAGTCCACTTCGTTGAGGAAGCTGTAGCCCTTGTCTATTACATATTTGGCTTATGGAAAGGTATCTGTGCTAATTTCAATCTCTGGTTTTATGCAGCACCCCAACTCACCTTTCCCCTTAAGCAAGCATAAGTTGGTTTTCTACATTTGAGACCCTATTATGTTTTGTAATTCAGTTCCTGTGTAGCCAAGTTTAAATTCCGTGTATTAGTGATATCTTATGATGTTTCTTTTTCTGTGTGACTTCTTTCACTTAGAATCATCGTACCTGAATCCACTCATTATGCTGCTACAGGCCTGATGACATAGATTTCATTGCTGAGTGATATTGCATTGTACGTAAGTACCACAACTTCTTTATCCATTTTTCGCTTTCTGCGATATTGAACTTGTACTGTAAACGAGGTTCTTGTAAACAGAGCCATCCCAAACTTTGGGGTGGCTGTATTTTTTTGATTTTAATTTCCCTAATCTAATAGGACCATAAGTGGAAGTGCCCTAGGCTCTGTTGCTTTGTTTTTTAGATGTTTCAGGAAACACCATACACTTCTCCAGAGTGGCTGCTGGCAATTTACATCCCGCCCATCAGTCTAACTAGGCTCCCAGTTTTCCATGGCCTGTCCTGCCTTTCTGGATTTTACACTTTTTTCAGATCGCCCTTTTGAACGGGGGGCAGGGAGACTTCATTGTAGTGCAGATTTCCTTTGCAAGCTTGCTTGGTTGGCCAAAAAGGGCGTATGCGTTTTTTCCTGAATATATTCAGGAAAAAACGCATACGCACTTTTTGGCCAAGTGCATCATTCTGGACGTTCTGCCTCTTTTCCTATGCTTTACAGGCAATTCCAGTCTACCTCCTGAAATCGGTTTCCTGCAATTCTGCCCCGCTTTCAAGTCCTCTTGGCAGCCTTACTTCAATATATTTTTGGACGATAGCTGTCATTTATAACTCTGCAGGTTTGTGAATTACAGTGCCCCTGAGCTCCTTTCTTCAACTCGCTTTCTTGTGAGCTGGCCGCAACACCGCAGGATTGCTTCAGGCCCTAGTGTGGTTCCGGCATGGCTCGCTGAGACTTTGGTTAATTCCTCTTCCTGGTGGGAAATGAGAGTTAAATTTGCCCGTCCAGACACCTCCAGCTATTCTCTCATTGGTTCTCCCTATTCCTGTTCATTTTCCGCAGAAATTGCAAACTGGGCCAAACAGGAGGTTAAAGGCACTGACTCTCCAAGTGGGGACAGTGTTAGTAAAGCGTCTGGAATGTTGCACCCGAGTACCAGGGGACGAAAACTGAGACACATTTGAACACGATTCCCGATCACACGGTGGATCATACTCTGGGTTCCACATGCATGTTTTAGCTGAAGGAAGAATCCCTTAAACCTGGAGAGTTGAGAACCATGGAATGGGTACCATGCAATATGACTTCAAAGGGTCTGCATTTGCTCACCGAACCTCACCAATCCTATCAGTGCTGCGTTTATGCCGCTGTACACACGCTTCATTCTCTTTCGGAGACATATCAATCCATAGGTTTTAAGATTCTTACTAGTCAGGTATATTCTTAGGCGTTTAATATGGGGTGTTGAGTCCACTTCGTTGAACAAGAAGTAGCTTTTGTCTATTACATATTTGGCTTATGGAAAGGTATCTGTGCTAATTTCAATCTCTGGTTTTATGCAGCACCCCAACTCACCTTTCCCCTTAAGCAAGCATAAGTTGGTTTTCTACATTTGAGACCCTATTCTGTTTTGTAATTCAGTTCCTGTGTAGCCAAGTTTACATTCCGTGTATTAGTGATATCTTCTGATGTTTCTTTTTCTGTGTGACTTATTTCACTTAGAATCATCGTACCTGAATCCACTCATTATGCTGCTACTGGCCTGATGACATAGATTTCATTGCTGAGTGATATTGCATTGTACGTAAGTACCACAACTTCTTTATCCATTTTTTGCTTTCTGCGATATTGAACTTGTACCAAAAACGAGGTTCTTGTAAACAGAGCCGTCCCAAACTTTGGGGTGGCTGTGTCTTTTTGATTTTAATTTCCCTAATCTATAGGACCATAAGTGGAAGTGCCCTAGGCTCTCTTGCTTTGTATTTTAGATGTTTCAGGAAACACCATACACTTCTCCAGAGTGGCTGTTGGCAATTTACATCCCGCCCATCAGTCTAACTAGGCTCCCAGTTCTCCATGGCCTGTCCTGCCTTTCTGGATTTTACACTTTTTTCAGATGGCCCTTTTGACAGGGGGGCACTGACACTTCATTGTAGTGTAGATTTCCTTTGCAAGCTTGCTTGGTTGGCCAAAAAGGGCGTATGCGTTTTTTCCTGAGCATATTCAGGAAAAAACGCATACGCCCTTTTTGGCCAAGTGCATCATTGTGGACGTTCTGCCTCTTTTCCTATGCTTTACATGCAATTCCAGTCTACCTCCTGAAATTGGTTTCCTGCAATTCTGCCCCGCTTTCAAGTGCTCTTGGCAGCCTTACTTCAATATATTTTTGGACGATAGCTGTCATGTATAACTCTGCAGGTTTCTGAATTACAGTGCCCCTGAGCTCCTTTCTTCAACTCGCTTTCTTGTGAGCTGGCCGCAACACCGCAGGATTGTTTCAGGCCCTAGTGTGGTTCCGGCATGTCACGCTGACCCTTTGGTTAATTCCTCTTCCTGCTGGGAAATGAGAGTTAAATTCGCCCGTCCAGACACCTACAGATAGTCTCTCATTGGTTCTCCTTATTCCTGTTCATCTTCCACAGAAATTGCAAACTGGGCCAAACAGGAGATTAAGGGCACTGACTCTCCAAGTGGGGAGAGTGTTAGTAAAGCATCTGGAATGTTGCACCCGAGTACAAGGGGACAAAAACTGAGACACATTTGAACATGTTTCCCGATCACACAGGGGATCATACTCTGGGTTCCACATGCATGTTTTAGCTGAAGGAAGAATCCCTTGCACCGGGAGACTTGGCACCCATGGAATGGGTAACCTGCAATATGACTTCAAAGGGTCTGCATTTGCTCACCGAACCTCACCAATCCTATCACTGCTGCGTTTATGCCGCTGTACACACGCTTGATTCTCTTTCGGAGACATATAAATCCATAGGTTTTAAGATTCTTACTAGTCAGGTATATTCTTAGGCGTTTAATATGGGGTGTTGAGTCCACTTCTTTGAGCAAGCAGTAGCTCTTGTCTATTACATATTTGGCTTATGGAAAGGTATCTGTGCTAATTTCAGTCTCTGGTTTTATGCAGCACCCCAAGTCACCTTTCCCCTTAAGCAAGCATAAGTTGGTTTTCTTCATTTGACACCCTGTTCTGTTTTGTAATTTAGTTCTTGTGTAGCCAAGTTTACATTCCGTGTAGTAGTGATAACTTATGATGTTTCCTTTTCGGTGTGACTTATTTCACTTAGAATCATCGTACCTGAATCCACTCATTATGCTGTTATGGGCCTGATGACATAGATTTCATTGTTGAGTGATATTGCATTGTCCGTAAGTACCACAAATTCTTTAACCATTTTTCACTTTCTGTGATATTGAACTTGTACGGTGTATGAGATTCTTTTAAACAGAGCCGTCCTAAACTTTTGGGTTGCTGTGTCTTTTTTATTTTAATTTCCCTAAGCTATAGGACCATAAGTGGAAGTGCCCTAGGCTCTGTTGCTTTGTTTTTTAGATGTTTCAGGAAACACCATACATTTCTCCAGAGTGGCTGCTGGCAATTTACATCCCGCCCATCAGTCTAACTAGGCTCCTAGTTCTCCATGGCCTGTCCTGTCTTTCTGGATTTTACACTTTTTTCAGATGGCCCTTTTGAACGGGGGGCAGTGAGACTTCATTGTAGTGCAGATTTCCTTTGCAAGCTTGCTTCGTTGGCCAAAAAGTGCGTATGCGTTTTTTCCTGAGTATATTCAGGAAAAAATGCATACGAACTTTTTGGCCAAGTGCATCATTCTGGACGTTCTGCCTCTTTTCCTATGCTTTACATGCAATTCCAGTCTACCTCCTGAAATCGGTTTCCTGCAATTCTGCCCCGCTTTCAAGTCCTCTTGGCAGCCTTACTTCAATATATTTTTGGACGATAGCTGACATTGATAACTCTGCAGGTTTGTGAATTACAGTGCCCCTGAGCTCCTTTCTTCAACTCGCTTTCTTGTGAGCTGGCCGCAACACCGCAGGATTGCTTCAGGCCCTAGTGTCGTTCCGGCATGGCTCACTGAGCCTTTGGTTAATTCCTCTTCCTGGTGGGAAATGAGAGTTAAATTTGCCCGTCCAGACACCTCCAGCTAGTCTCTCATTGGTTCTCCCTATTCCTGTTCATTTTGTGCAGTAATTGCAAACTGGGCCAAACAGGAGGTTAAAGGCACTGACTCTCCAAGTGGGGTGAGTGTTAGTAAACGTCTGGAATGTTGCACCCGAGTACCAGGGGACGAAAACTGAGACACATTTGAACACGTTTCCTGATCACACGGTGGATCATACTCTGGGTTCCGCATGCATGTTTTAGCTGAAGGAAGAATCCCTTAAACCTGGAGAGTTGAGACCCATGGAATGGGTAGCATGCAATATGACTTCAAAGAGTCTGTGTTTGCTCACCGAACCTCACCAATCCTATCACTGCTGCATTTATGCCACTGTACACACGCTTGATTCTCTTTCGGAGACATATCAATCCATAGGTTTTAAGATTCTTACTAGTCAGGTATATTCTTAGGCGTTTAATATGGGGTGTTGAGTCCACTTCGTTGAGCAGCAGTAGCTCTTGTCTATTACATATTTGGCTTATGGAAAGGTATCTGTGCTAATTTCAATCTCTGGTTTTATGCAGCACCCCAACTCACCTTTCCCCTTAAGCAAGCATAAGTTGGTTTTCTACATTTGAGACCCTATTCTGTTTTGTAATTCAGTTCCTGTGTAGCCAAGTTTACATTCCATGTATTAGTGATATCTTATGATGTTTCATTTTCTGTGTGACTTCTTTCACTTAGAATCATCGTACCTGAATCCACTCATTATGCTGCTACTGGCCTGATGACATAGATTTCATTGCTGAGTGATATTGCATTGTACGTTAGTACCACAACTTCTTTATCCATTGTTCGCTTTCTGCGATATTGAAATTGTACTGTAAACGAGGTTCTTGTAAACAGAGCCGTCCCAAACTTTGGGGTGGCTGTATTTTTTTTATTTTAATTTCCCTAATCTAATAGGACCATAAGTGGAAGTGCCCTAGGCTCTGTTGCTTTGTTTTTTAGATGTTTCAGGAAACACCATACACTTCTCCAGAGTGGCTGTTGGCAGTTTACATCCCGCCCATCAGCATAACAAGGCTCCCAGTTCTCCATGGCCTGTCCTGCCTTTCTGGATTTTACACTTTTTTCAGATGGCCCTTTTGAACGGGGGGCAGTGAGACTTCATTGTAGTGCAGATTTCCTTTGCAAGCTTGCTTGGTTGGCCAAAAAGTGCGTATGCGTTTTTTCCTGACTATATTCAGGAAAAAACGCATACGCACTTTTTGGCCAAGTGCATCATTCTGGACGTTCTGCCTCTTTTCCTATGCTTTACAGGCAATTCCAGTCTACCTCCTGAAATCGGTTTCCTGCAATTCTGCCCCGCTTTCAAGTCCTCTTGGCAGCCTTACTTCAATATATTTCTGGACGATAGCTGTCATTTATAACTCTGCAGGTTTGTGAATTACAGTGCCCCTGAGCTCCTTTCTTCAACTCGCTTTCTTGGGAGCTGGCCGCAACACCGCAGGATTGCTTCAGGCCCTAGTGTGGTTCCGGCATGGCTCGCTGAGCCTTTGGTTAATTCCTCTTCCTGGTGGGAAATGAGAGTTAAATTTGCCCGTCCAGACACCTCCAGCTAGTCTCTCATTGGTTCTCCCTATTCCTGTTCATTTTCCGCAGAAATTGCAAACTGGGCCAAACAGGAGGTTAAAGGCACTGACTCTCCAAGTGAGAAGAGTGTTAGTAAAGCGTCTGGAATGTTGCACCCGAGTACCAGGGGACGAAAACTGAGACACATTTGAACACGTTTCCCGATCACACGGTGGATCATACTCTGGGTTCCACATGCATGTTTTAGCTGAAGGAAGAATCCCTTAAACCTGGAGAGTTGAGAACCATGGAATGGGTACCATGCAATATGACTTCAAAGGGTCTGCATTTGCTCACCGAACCTCACCAATCCTATCAGTGCTGCGTTTATGCCGCTGTACACACGCTTCATTCTCTTTCGGAGACATATAAATCCATAGGTTTTAAGATTCTTACTAGTCAGGTATATTCTTAGGCGTTTAATATGGGGTGTTTGGTCCACTTCGTTGAACAAGAAGTAGCTCTTGTCTATTACATATTTGGCTTATGGAAAGGTATCTGTGCTAATTTCAATCTCTGGTTTTATGCAGCACCCCAACTCACCTTTCCCCTTAAGCAAGCATAAGTTGGTTTTCTACATTTGAGACCCTATTCTGTTTTGTAATTCAGTTCCTGTGTAGCCAAGTTTACATTCCGTGTATTAGTGATATCTTCTGATGTTTCTTTTTCTGTGTGACTTATTTCACTTAGAATCATCGTACCTGAATCCACTCATTATGCTGCTACTGGCCTGATGACATAGATTTCATTGCTGAGTGATATTGCATTGTACGTAAGTACCACAACTTCTTTATCCATTTTTCGCTTTCTGCGATATTGAACTTGTACCAAAAACGAGGTTCTTGTAAACAGAGCCGTCCCAAAATTTGCGGTGGCTGTGTCTTTTTGATTTTAATTCCCCTAATCTATATTACCATAAGTGGAAGTGCCCTAGGCTCTGTTGCTTTGTTTTTTAGATGTTTCAGGAAACACCATAAACTTCTCCAGAGTGGCTGTTGGCAATTTACATCCCGCCCATCAGTCTAACTAGGCTCCCAGTTCTCCATGGCCTGTCCTGCCTTTCTGGATTTTACACTTTATTCAGATGGCCCTTTTGACCAGGGGGCAGTGAGACTTCATTGTAGTGCAGATTTCCTTTGCAAGCTTGCTTGGTTGGCCAAAAAGGGCGTATGCGTTTTTTCCTGAATATATTCAGGATAAAACGCATACGCCCTTTTTGGCCAAGTGCATCATTGTGGACGTTCTGCCTCTTTTCCTATGCTTTACATGCAATTCCAGTCTACCTCCTGAAATCGGTTTCCTGCAATTCTGCCCCGCTTTCAAGTCCTCTTGGCAGCCTTACTTCAATATATTTTTGGACGATAGCTGACATTGATAACTCTGCAGGTTTGTGAATTACAGTGCCCCTGAGCTCCTTTCTTCAACTCGCTTTCTTGTGAGCTGGCCGCAACACCGCAGGATTGCTTCAGGCCCTAGTGTCGTTCCGGCATGGCTCAGTGAGCCTTTGGTTAATTCCTCTTCCTGGTGGGAAATGAGAGTTAAATTTGCCCGTCCAGACACCTCCAGCTAGTCTCTCATTGGTTCTCCCTATTCCT
The DNA here is from genome assembly GCF_964374135.1 of Grampus griseus. Lineage (NCBI taxonomy): Eukaryota > Metazoa > Chordata > Mammalia > Artiodactyla > Delphinidae > Grampus > Grampus griseus. The sequence goes on from NW_028133379.1 coordinate 380,911, forward strand.
GTTCATTTTGTGCAGTAATTGCAAACTGGGCCAAACAGGAGGTTAAAGGCACTGACTCTCCAAGTGGGGAGAGTGTTAGTAAAGCGTCTGGAATGTTGCACCCGAGTACCAGGGGACGAAAACTGAGACACATTTGAACACGTTTCCTGATCACACGGTGGATCATACTCTGGGTTCCGCATGCATGTTTTAGCTGAAGGAAGAATCCCTTAAACCTGGAGAGTTGAGACCCATGGAATGGGTAGCATGCAATATGACTTCAAAGAGTCTGTGTTTGCTCACCGAACCTCACCAATCCTATCACTGCTGCATTTATGCCACTGTACACACGCTTGATTCTCTTTCGGAGACATATCAATCCATAGGTTTTAAGATTCTTACTAGTCAGGTATATTCTTAGGCGTTTAATCTGGGGTGTTGAGTCCACTTCGTTGAGCAGCAGTAGCTCTTGTCTATTACATATTTGTCTTATGGAAAGGTATCTGTGCTAATTTCAATCTCTTGTTTTATGCAGCACCCCAACTCACCTTTCCCCTTAAGCAAGCATAAGTTGGTTTTCTACATTTGAGACCCTATTCTGTTTTGTAATTCAGTTCCTGTGTAGCCAAGTTTACATTCCATGTATTAGTGATATCTTATGATGTTTCATTTTCTGTGTGACTTCTTTCACTTAGAATCATCGTACCTGAATCCACTCATTATGCTGCTACTGGCCTGATGACATAGATTTCATTGCTGAGTGATATTGCATTGTACGTTAGTACCACAACTTCTTTATCCATTGTTCGCTTTCTGCGATATTGAAATTGTACTGTAAACGAGGTTCTTGTAAACAGAGCCGTCCCAAACTTTGGGGTGGCTGTATTTTTTTTATTTTAATTTCCCTAATCTAATAGGACCATAAGTGGAAGTGCCCTAGGCTCTGTTGCTTTGTTTTTTAGATGTTTCAGGAAACACCATACACTTCTCCAGAGTGGCTGTTGGCAGTTTACATCCCGCCCATCAGCATAACAAGGCTCCCAGTTCTCCATGGCCTGTCCTGCCTTTCTGGATTTTACACTTTTTTCAGATGGCCCTTTTGAACGGGGGGCAGTGAGACTTCATTGTAGTGCAGATTTCCTTTGCAAGCTTGCTTGGTTGGCCAAAAAGTGCGTATGCGTTTTTTCCTGACTATATTCAGGAAAAAACGCATACGCACTTTTTGGCCAAGTGCATCATTCTGGACGTTCTGCCTCTTTTCCTATGCTTTACAGGCAATTCCAGTCTACCTCCTGAAATCGGTTTCCTGCAATTCTGCCCCGCTTTCAAGTCCTCTTGGCAGCCTTACTTCAATATATTTCTGGACGATAGCTGTCATTTATAACTCTGCAGGTTTGTGAATTACAGTGCCCCTGAGCTCCTTTCTTCAACTCGCTTTCTTGGGAGCTGGCCGCAACACCGCAGGATTGCTTCAGGCCCTAGTGTGGTTCCGGCATGGCTCGCTGAGCCTTTGGTTAATTCCTCTTCCTGGTGGGAAATGAGAGTTAAATTTGCCCGTCCAGACACCTCCAGCTAGTCTCTCATTGGTTCTCCCTATTCCTGTTCATTTTCCGCAGAAATTGCAAACTGGGCCAAACAGGAGGTTAAAGGCACTGACTCTCCAAGTGAGAAGAGTGTTAGTAAAGCGTCTGGAATGTTGCACCCGAGTACCAGGGGACGAAAACTGAGACACATTTGAACACGTTTCCCGATCACACGGTGGATCATACTCTGGGTTCCACATGCATGTTTTAGCTGAAGGAAGAATCCCTTAAACCTGGAGAGTTGAGAACCATGGAATGGGTACCATGCAATATGACTTCAAAGGGTCTGCATTTGCTCACCGAACCTCACCAATCCTATCAGTGCTGCGTTTATGCCGCTGTACACACGCTTCATTCTCTTTCGGAGACATATAAATCCATAGGTTTTAAGATTCTTACTAGTCAGGTATATTCTTAGGCGTTTAATATGGGGTGTTTGGTCCACTTCGTTGAACAAGAAGTAGCTCTTGTCTATTACATATTTGGCTTATGGAAAGGTATCTGTGCTAATTTCAATCTCTGGTTTTATGCAGCACCCCAACTCACCTTTCCCCTTAAGCAAGCATAAGTTGGTTTTCTACATTTGAGACCCTATTCTGTTTTGTAATTCAGTTCCTGTGTAGCCAAGTTTACATTCCGTGTATTAGTGATATCTTCTGATGTTTCTTTTTCTGTGTGACTTATTTCACTTAGAATCATCGTACCTGAATCCACTCATTATGCTGCTACTGGCCTGATGACATAGATTTCATTGCTGAGTGATATTGCATTGTACGTAAGTACCACAACTTCTTTATCCATTTTTCGCTTTCTGCGATATTGAACTTGTACCAAAAACGAGGTTCTTGTAAACAGAGCCGTCCCAAAATTTGCGGTGGCTGTGTCTTTTTGATTTTAATTCCCCTAATCTATAGGACCATAAGTGGAAGTGCCCTAGGCTCTGTTGCTTTGTTTTTTAGATGTTTCAGGAAACACCATAAACTTCTCCAGAGTGGCTGTTGGCAATTTACATCCCGCCCATCAGTCTAACTAGGCTCCCAGTTCTCCATGGCCTGTCCTGCCTTTCTGGATTTTACACTTTATTCAGATGGCCCTTTTGACCAGGGGGCAGTGAGACTTCATTGTAGTGCAGATTTCCTTTGCAAGCTTGCTTGGTTGGCCAAAAAGGGCGTATGCGTTTTTTCCTGAATATATTCAGGATAAAACGCATACGCCCTTTTTGGCCAAGTGCATCATTGTGGACGTTCTGCCTCTTTTCCTATGCTTTACATGCAATTCCAGTCTACCTCCTGAAATCGGTTTCCTGCAATTCTGTCCCGCTTTCAAGTCCTCTTGGCAGACTTACTTCAATATATTTTTGGACGATAGCTGTCATTTATAACTCTGCAGGTTTGTGAATTACAGTGCCCCTGAGCTCCTTTCTTCAACTCGCTTTCTTGTGAGCTGGCCGTAACACCGCAGGATTGCTTCAGGCCCTAGTGTGGTTCCGGCATGGCTCGCTGAGCCTTTGGTTAATTCCTCTTCCTGGTGGGAAATGAGAGTTAAATTTGCCCGTCCAGACACCTCCAGCTAGTCTCTCATTGGTTCTCCCTATTCCTGTTCATTTTCCGCAGAAATTGCAAACTGGGCCAAACAGGAGGTTAAAGGCACTGACTCTCCAAGTGAGAAGAGTGTTAGTAAAGCGTCTGGAATGTTGCACCCGAGTACCAGGGTACGAAAACTGAGACACATTTGAACACGTTTCCCGATCACACAGTGGATCATACTCTGGGTTCCACATGCATGTTTTAGCTGAAGGAAGAATCCCTTAAACCTGGAGAGTTGAGAACCATGGAATGGGTACCATGCAATATGACTTCAAAGGGTCTGCATTTGCTCACCGATCCTCACCAATCCTATCACTGCTGCGTTTATGCCGCTGTACACACGCTTGATTCTCTTTCGGAGACATATCAATCCATAGGTTTTATGATTCTTTCTAGTCAGGTATATTCTTAGGCGTTTAATATGGGGTGTTGAGTCCACTTCGTTGAGCAAGCAGTAGCTCTTGTCTATTATATATTTGGCATATGGAAAGGTATCTGTGCTAATTTCAATCTCTGGTTTTATGAAGCACCCCAACTCACCTTTCCCCTTAAGCAAGCATAAGTTGGTTTTCTACATTTGAGACCCTATTCTGTTTTGTAATTCAGTTCCTGTGTAGCCAAGTTTACATTCTGTGTATTAGTGATATCTTATGATGTTTCTTTTTCTGTGTGACTTATTTCACTTAGAATCATCGTACCTGAATCCACTCATTATGCTGCTACTGGCCTGATGACATAGATTTCATTGCTGAGTGATATTGCATTGTTCGTAAGTACCACAACTTCTTTATCCATTTTTCACTTTCTATGATATTGAAATTGTACCTTAAACGAGGTTCTTGTAAACAGAGTTGTCCCAAACTTTGGGATGGCTATGTGTTTTTGATTATAATTTCCCTAAGCTATAGGACCATAAGTGGAAGTGCCCTAGGCTCTGTTGCTTTGTTTTTTAGATGTTTCTGGAAACACCATACACTTCTCCAGAGTGGCTGTTGGCAGTTTACATCCCACCCATCAGTCTAACTAGACTCCCCGTTCTCCATGGCCTGTCCTGCCTTTCTGGATTTTACACTTTTTTCAGATGGCCCTTTTGACCGGGGGGGCAGTGAGACTTCATTGTAGTGCAGATTTCCTTTGCAAACTTGCTTGGTTGGCCAAAAAGGGCGTATGCGTTTTATCCTGAATATATTCAGGAAAAAACGCATACGCCCTTTTTGGCCAAGTGCATCATTGTGGACGTTCTGCCTCTTTTCCTATGCTTTACAGGCAATTCCAGTCTACCTCCTGAAATCGGTTTCCTGCAATTCTGCCCCGCTTTCAAGTCCTCTTGGCAGCCTTACTTCAATATATTTTTGGACGATAGCTGTCATTTATAACTGCAGGTTTGTGAATTACAGTGCCCCTGTGCTCCTTTCTTCAACTCGCTTTCTTGGGAGCTGGCCGCAACACCGCAGGATTGCTTCAGGCCCTAGTGTGGTTCCGGCATGGCTCGCTGAGCCTTTGGTTAATTCCGCTTCCTAGTGGGAAATGAGAGTTAAATTTGCCGTCCAGACACCTCCAGCTAGTCTCTCATTGGTTCTCCCTATTCCTGTTCATTTTCCGCAGAAATTGCAAACTGGGCCAAACAGGAGGTTAAAGGCACTGACTCTCCAAGTGGGGAGAGTGTTAGTAAAGCGTCTGGAATGTTGCACCCGAGTACCAGGGGACGAAAACTGAGACACATTTGAACACGTTTCCCGATCACACGGTGGATCATACTCTGGGTTCCACATGCATGTTTTAGCTGAAGGCAGAATCCCTTAAACCTGGAGAGTTGAGACCCATGGAATGGGTACCAGGCAATATGACTTCAAAGGGTCTGCATTTGCTCACCGAACCTCACCAGTCCTATCACTGCTGCGTTTATGCCGCTGTACACACGCTTGATTCTCTTTCGGAGACATATCAATCCATAGGTTTTAAGATTCTTTCTAGTCAGGTATATTCTTAGGCGTTTAATATGGGGTGTTGAGTCCACTTCGTTGAGCAAGCAGTAGCTCTTGTCTATTATATATTTGGCATATGGAAAGGTATCTGTGCTAATTTCAATCTCTGGTTTTATGAAGCACCCCAACTCACCTTTCCCCTTAAGCAAGCATAAGTTGGTTTTCTACATTTGAGACCCTATTGTGTTTTGTAATTCAGTTCCTGTGTAGCCAAGTTTACATTCTGTGTATTAGTGATATCTTATGATGTTTCTTTTTCTGTGTGACTTATTTCACTTAGAATCATCGTACCTGAATCCACTCATTATGCTGCTACTGGCCTGATGACATAGATTTCATTGCTGAGTGATATTGCATTGTTCGTAAGTACCACAACTTCTTTATCCATTTTTCACTTTCTATGATATTGAAATTGTACCTTAAACGAGGTTCTTGTAAACAGAGCTGTCCCAAACTTTGGGATGGCTATGTGTTTTTGAGTATAATTTCCCTAAGCTATAGGACCATAAGTGGAAGTGCCCTAGGCTCTGTTGCTTTGTTTTTTAGATGTTTCTGGAAACACCATACACTTCTCCAGAGTGGCTGTTGGCAGTTTACATCCCACCCATCAGTCTAACTAGACTCCCCATTCTCCATGGCCTGTCCTGCCTTTCTGGATTTTACACTTTTTTCAGATGGCCCTTTTGACCGGGGGGGCAGTGAGACTTCATTGTAGTGCAGATTTCCTTTGCAAGCTTGCTTGGTTTGCCAAAAAGGGCGTATGCGTTTTTTCCTGAATATATTCAGGAAAAAACGCATACGCCCTTTTTGGCCAAGTGCATCATTGTGGACGTTCTGCCTCTTTTCCTATGCTTTACAGGCAATTCCAGTCTACCTCCTGCAATCGGTTTCCTGCAATTCTGCCCCGCTTTCAAGTCCTCTTGGCAGCCTTACTTCAATATATTTTTGGACGATAGCTGTCATTTATAACTGCAGGTTTGTGAATTACAGTGCCCCTGAGCTCCTTTCTTCAACTCGCTTTCTTGTGTGCTGGCCGCAACACCGCAGGATTGCTTCAGGCCCTAGTGTGGTTCCGGCATGGCTCGCTGAGCCTTTGGTTAATTCCTCTTCCTGGTGGGAAATGAGAGTTAAATTTGCCCGTCCAGGCACCTCCAGCTAGTCTCTCATTGGTTCTCCCTATTCCTGTTCATTTTCCGCAGTAATTGCAAACTGGGCCAAACAGGAGGTTAAAGGCACTGACTCTCCAAGTGGGGAGAGTGTTAGTAGAGCGTCTGGAATGTTGCACCCGAGTACCAGGGGACGAAAACTGAGACACATTTGAACACGTTTCCCGATCACACGGTGGATCATACTCTGGGTTCCGCATGCATGTTTTAGCTGAAGGAAGAATCCCTTAAACTTGGAGAGTTGAGAACCAAGGAATGGGTACCATGCAATATGACTTCAAGGGGTCTGCATTTGCTCACCGAACCTCACCAATCCTATCAGTGCTGCGTTTATGCCGCTGTACACACGCTTGGTTCTCTTTCGGAGACATATAAATCCATAGGTTTTAAGATTCTTACTAGTCAGGTATATTCTTAGGCGTTTAATATGGGGTGTTGAGTCCACTTCGTTGAGCAAGCAGTAGCTCTTGTCTATTACATATTTGGCTTATGGAAAGGTATCTGTGCTAATTTCAATCTCTGGTTTTATGCAGCACCCCAACTCACCTTTCCCCTTAAGCAAGCATAAGTTGGTTTTCTACATTTGAGACCCTATTCTGTTTTGTAATTCAGTTCCTGTGTAGCCAAGTTTACATTCCGTGTATTAGTGATATCTTATGATGTTTCTTTTTCTGTGTGACTTATTTCACTTAGAATCATCGGACCTGAATCCACTCATTATGCTGCTACTGGCCTGATGACATAGATTTCATTGCTGAGTGATATTGCATTGTACGTAAGTACCACAACTTCTTTATCCATTTTTCGCTTTCTGCGATATTGAACTTGTACTGTAAACGAGGTTCTTGTAAACAGAGCCGTCCCAAACTTTGGGGTGGCTGTATTTTTTTTATTTTAATTTCCCTAATCTAATAGGACCATAAGTGGAAGTGCCCTAGGCTCTGTTGCTTTGTTTTTTAGATGCTTCTGGAAACACCATACACTTCTCCAGAGTGGCTGTTGGCAGTTTACATCCCGCCCATCAGCATAACAAGGCTCCCAGTTCTCCATGGCCTGTCCTGCCTTTCTGGATTTTACACATTTTTCAAATGGCCCTTTTGACCGGGGGGGGGGGGGCAGTGAGACTTCATTGTAGTGCAGATTTCCTTTGCAAGCTTGCTTGGTTGGCCAAAAAGGGCGTATGCTTTTTTTCTTGAATATATTCAGGAAAAAACTCATACGGCCTTTTGGCCAAGTGCATCATTGTGGACGTTCTGCCTCTTTTCCTATGCTTTACATGCAATTCCAGTCTACCTCCTGAAATCGGTTTCCTGCAATTCTGCCCCGCTTTTAAGTCCTCTTGGCAGCCTTACTTCAATATAGTTTTGGGCGATAGCTGTCATTTAGAACTCTGCAGGTTTGTGAATTACAGTGCCCCTGAGCTCCTTTCTTCAACTCGCTTTCTTGTGAGCTGGCAGTAACACCGCAGGATTGCTTCAGGCCCTAGTGTGGTTCCGGCATGGCACGCTGAGCCTTTGGTTAATTCCTCTTCCTGCTGGGAAATGAGAGTTAAATTTGCCCGTCAAGACAACTCCAGCTATTCTCTCATTGGTTCTCCCTATTCCTGTTCATTTTTCGAAGAAATTGCAAACTGGGCCAAACAGGAGGTTAAAGGCACTGACTCTCCAAGTGGGGAGAGTGTTAGTAAAGCGTCTGGAATGTTGCCCCTGAGTACCAGGGGACGAAAACTGAGACACATTTGAACATATTTCCCGATCACACGGTGGATCATACTCTGGGTTCCACATGCATGTTTTAGCTGAAGGAAGAATCCCTTAAACCTGGAGAGTTGAGACCCATGGAATGGGTTCCATGCAATATGACTTCAAAGAGTCTGCATTTGCTCACCGAACCTCACCAATCCTATCACTGCTGCGTTTATGCCGCTGTACACACGCTGGATTCTCTTTTGGAGACATATAAATCCATAGGTTTTAAGATTCTAACTAGTCAGTTATATTCTTAGGCGTTTAATATGGGGTGTTGAGTCCACTTCGTTGAGCAAGCAGTAGCTCTTGTCTATTACATATTTGGCTTATGGAAAGGTATCTGTGCTAATTTCAATCTCTGGTTTTATGCAGCACCCCAACTCACCTTTCCCCTTAAGCAAGCATAAGTTGGTTTTCTACATTTGAGACCCTATTCTGTTTTGTAATTCAGTTCCTGTGTAGCCAAGTTTACATTCCGTGTATTAGTGATATCTTATGATGTTTCTTTTTCTGTGTGACTTATTTCACTTAGAATCATCGGACCTGAATCCACTCATTATGCTGCTACTGGCCTGATGACATAGATTTCATTGCTGAGTGATATTGCATTGTACGTAAGTACCACAACTTCTTTATCCATTTTTTGCCCTCTGCGATATTGAACTTTTACTGTAAACGAGGTTCTTGTAAACAGAGCCGTCCCAAACTTTGGGGTGGCTGTATTTTTTTGATTTTAATTTCCCTAATCTAATAGGACCATAAGTGGAAGTGTCCTAGGCTCTGTTGCTTTGTTTTTTAGATGTTTCTGGAAACACCATACACTTCTCCAGAGTGGCTGTTGGCAGTTTACATCCCGCCCATCAGCATAACAAGGCTCCCAGTTCTCCATGGCCTGTCCTGCCTTTCTGGATTTTACACTTTTTTCAAATGGCCCTTTTGACCGGGGGGGCAGTGAGACTTCATTGTAGTGCAGATTTCCTTTGCAAACTTGCTTGGTTGGCCAAAAAGGGCGTATGCTTTTTTTCTTGAATATATTCAGGAAAAAACTCATACGGCCTTTTGGCCAAGTGCATCATTGTGGACGTTCTGCCTCTTTTCCTATGCTTTACAGGCAATTCCAGTCTACCTCCTGAAATCGGTTTCCTGCAATTCTGCCCCGCTTTCAAGTCCTCTTGGCAGCCTTACTTCAATATATTTTTGGACGATAGCTGTCATTTATAACTCTGCAGGTTTGTGAATTACAGTGCCCCTGAGCTCCTTTCTTCAACTCGCTTTCTTGTGAGCTGGCCGCAACACCGCAGGATTGCTTCAGGCCCTAGTGTGGTTCCGGCATGGCTCGCTGAGACTTTGGTTAATTCCTCTTCCTGGTGGGAAATGAGAGTTAAATTTGCCCGTCCAGACACCTCCAGCTATTCTCTCATTGGTTCTCCCTATTCCTGTTCATTTTCCGCAGAAATTGCAAACTGGGCCAAACAGGAGGTTAAAGGCACTGACTCTCCAAGTGGGGACAGTGTTAGTAAAGCGTCTGGAATGTTGCACCCGAGTACCAGGGGACGAAAACTGAGACACATTTGAACACGATTCCCGATCACACGGTGGATCATACTCTGGGTTCCACATGCATGTTTTAGCTGAAGGAAGAATCCCTTAAACCTGGAGAGTTGAGAACCATGGAATGGGTACCATGCAATATGACTTCAAAGGGTCTGCATTTGCTCACCGAACCTCACCAATCCTATCAGTGCTGCGTTTATGCCGCTGTACACACGCTTCATTCTCTTTCGGAGACATATCAATCCATAGGTTTTAAGATTCTTACTAGTCAGGTATATTCTTAGGCGTTTAATATGGGGTGTTGAGTCCACTTCGTTGAACAAGAAGTAGCTCTTGTCTATTACATATTTGGCTTATGGAAAGGTATCTGTGCTAATTTCAATCTCTGGTTTTATGCAGCACCCCAACTCACCTTTCCCCTTAAGCAAGCATAAGTTGGTTTTCTACATTTGAGACCCTATTCTGTTTTGTAATTCAGTTCCTGTGTAGCCAAGTTTACATTCCGTGTATTAGTGATATCTTCTGATGTTTCTTTTTCTGTGTGACTTATTTCACTTAGAATCATCGTACCTGAATCCACTCATTATGCTGCTACTGGCCTGATGACACGGATTTCATTGCTGAGTGATATTGCATTGTACGTAAGTACCACAACTTCTTTATCCATTTTTTGCTTTCTGCGATATTGAACTTGTACCAAAAACGAGGTTCTTGTAAACAGAGCCGTCCCAAACTTTGGGGTGGCTGTGTCTTTTTGATTTTAATTTCCCTAATCTATAGGACCATAAGTGGAAGTGCCCTAGGCTCTCTTGCTTTGTATTTTAGATGTTTCAGGAAACACCATACACTTCTCCAGAGTGGCTGTTGGCAATTTACATCCCGCCCATCAGTCTAACTAGGCTCCCAGTTCTCCATGGCCTGTCCTGCCTTTCTGGATTTTACACTTTTTTCAGATGGCCCTTTTGACAGGGGGGCACTGACACTTCATTGTAGTGTAGATTTCCTTTGCAAGCTTGCTTGGTTGGCCAAAAAGGGCGTATGCGTTTTTTCCTGAGCATATTCAGGAAAAAACGCATTCGCCCTTTTTGGCCAAGTGCATCATTGTGGACGTTCTGCCTCTTTTCCTATGCTTTACATGCAATTCCAGTCTACCTCCTGAAATTGGTTTCCTGCAATTCTGCCCCGCTTTCAAGTGCTCTTGGCAGCCTTACTTCAATATATTTTTGGACGATAGCTGTCATGTATAACTCTGCAGGTTTCTGAATTACAGTGCCCCTGAGCTCCTTTCTTCAACTCGCTTTCTTGTGAGCTGGCCGCAACACCGCAGGATTGTTTCAGGCCCTAGTGTGGTTCCGGCATGTCACGCTGACCCTTTGGTTAATTCCTCTTCCTGCTGGGAAATGAGAGTTAAATTCGCCCGTCCAGACACCTACAGATAGTCTCTCATTGGTTCTCCTTATTCCTGTTCATCTTCCACAGAAATTGCAAACTGGGCCAAACAGGAGATTAAGGGCACTGACTCTCCAAGTGGGGAGAGTGTTAGTAAAGCATCTGGAATGTTGCACCCGAGTACAAGGGGACAAAAACTGAGACACATTTGAACATGTTTCCCGATCACACAGGGGATCATACTCTGGGTTCCACATGCATGTTTTAGCTGAAGGAAGAATCCCTTGCACCGGGAGACTTGGCACCCATGGAATGGGTAACCTGCAATATGACTTCAAAGGGTCTGCATTTGCTCACCGAACCTCACCAATCCTATCACTGCTGCGTTTATGCCGCTGTACACACGCTTGATTCTCTTTCGGAGACATATAAATCCATAGGTTTTAAGATTCTTACTAGTCAGGTATATTCTTAGGCGTTTAATATGGGGTGTTGAGTCCACTTCTTTGAGCAAGCAGTAGCTCTTGTCTATTACATATTTGGCTTATGGAAAGGTATCTGTGCTAATTTCAGTCTCTGGTTTTATGCAGCACCCCAAGTCACCTTTCCCCTTAAGCAAGCATAAGTTGGTTTTCTTCATTTGACACCCTGTTCTGTTTTGTAATTTAGTTCTTGTGTAGCCAAGTTTACATTCCGTGTAGTAGTGATAACTTATGATGTTTCCTTTTCGGTGTGACTTATTTCACTTAGAATCATCGTACCTGAATCCACTCATTATGCTGTTATGGGCCTGATGACATAGATTTCATTGTTGAGTGATATTGTATTGTCCGTAAGTACCACAAATTCTTTAACCATTTTTCACTTTCTGTGATATTGAACTTGTACGGTGTATGAGATTCTTTTAAACAGAGCCGTCCTAAACTTTTGGGTTGCTGTGTCTTTTTTATTTTAATTTCCCTAAGCTATAGGACCATAAGTGGAAGTGCCCTAGGCTCTGTTGCTTTGTTTTTTAGATGTTTCAGGAAACACCATACATTTCTCCAGAGTGGCTGCTGGCAATTTACATCCCGCCCATCAGTCTAACTAGGCTCCTAGTTCTCCATGGCCTGTCCTGTCTTTCTGGATTTTACACTTTTTTCAGATGGCCCTTTTGAACGGGGGGCAGTGAGACTTCATTGTAGTGCAGATTTCCTTTGCAAGCTTGCTTCGTTGGCCAAAAAGTGCGTATGCGTTTTTTCCTGAGTATATTCAGGAAAAAATGCATACGAACTTTTTGGCCAAGTGCATCATTCTGGACGTTCTGCCTCTTTTCCTATGCTTTACATGCAATTCCAGTCTACCTCCTGAAATCGGTTTCCTGCAATTCTGCCCCGCTTTCAAGTCCTCTTGGCAGCCTTACTTCAATATATTTTTGGACGATAGCTGACATTGATAACTCTGCAGGTTTGTGAATTACAGTGCCCCTGAGCTCCTTTCTTCAACTCGCTTTCTTGTGAGCTGGCCGCAACACCGCAGGATTGCTTCAGGCCCTAGTGTCGTTCCGGCATGGCTCACTGAGCCTTTGGTTAATTCCTCTTCCTGGTGGGAAATGAGAGTTAAATTTGCCCGTCCAGACACCTCCAGCTAGTCTCTCATTGGTTCTCCCTATTCCTGTTCATTTTGTGCAGTAATTGCAAACTGGGCCAAACAGGAGGTTAAAGGCACTGACTCTCCAAGTGGGGTGAGTGTTAGTAAACGTCTGGAATGTTGCACCCGAGTACCAGGGGACGAAAACTGAGACACATTTGAACACGTTTCCTGATCACACGGTGGATCATACTCTGGGTTCCGCATGCATGTTTTAGCTGAAGGAAGAATCCCTTAAACCTGGAGAGTTGAGACCCATGGAATGGGTAGCATGCAATATGACTTCAAAGAGTCTGTGTTTGCTCACCGAACCTCACCAATCCTATCACTGCTGCATTTATGCCACTGTACACACGCTTGATTCTCTTTCGGAGACATATCAATCCATAGGTTTTAAGATTCTTACTAGTCAGGTATATTCTTAGGCGTTTAATCTGGGGTGTTGAGTCCACTTCGTTGAGCAGCAGTAGCTCTTGTCTATTACATATTTGTCTTATGGAAAGGTATCTGTGCTAATTTCAATCTCTTGTTTTATGCAGCACCCCAACTCACCTTTCCCCTTAAGCAAGCATAAGTTGGTTTTCTACATTTGAGACCCTATTCTGTTTTGTAATTCAGTTCCTGTGTAGCCAAGTTTACATTCCATGTATTAGTGATATCTTATGATGTTTCATTTTCTGTGTGACTTCTTTCACTTAGAATCATCGTACCTGAATCCACTCATTATGCTGCTACTGGCCTGATGACATAGATTTCATTGCTGAGTGATATTGCATTGTACGTTAGTACCACAACTTCTTTATCCATTGTTCGCTTTCTGCGATATTGAAATTGTACTGTAAACGAGGTTCTTGTAAACAGAGCCGTCCCAAACTTTGGGGTGGCTGTATTTTTTTTATTTTAATTTCCCTAATCTAATAGGACCATAAGTGGAAGTGCCCTAGGCTCTGTTGCTTTGTTTTTTAGATGTTTCAGGAAACACCATACACTTCTCCAGAGTGGCTGTTGGCAGTTTACATCCCGCCCATCAGCATAACAAGGCTCCCAGTTCTCCATGGCCTGTCCTGCCTTTCTGGATTTTACACTTTTTTCAGATGGCCCTTTTGAACGGGGGGCAGTGAGACTTCATTGTAGTGCAGATTTCCTTTGCAAGCTTGCTTGGTTGGCCAAAAAGTGCGTATGCGTTTTTTCCTGACTATATTCAGGAAAAAACGCATACGCACTTTTTGGCCAAGTGCATCATTCTGGACGTTCTGCCTCTTTTCCTATGCTTTACAGGCAATTCCAGTCTACCTCCTGAAATCGGTTTCCTGCAATTCTGCCCCGCTTTCAAGTCCTCTTGGCAGCCTTACTTCAATATATTTCTGGACGATAGCTGTCATTTATAACTCTGCAGGTTTGTGAATTACAGTGCCCCTGAGCTCCTTTCTTCAACTCGCTTTCTTGGGAGCTGGCCGCAACACCGCAGGATTGCTTCAGGCCCTAGTGTGGTTCCGGCATGGCTCGCTGAGCCTTTGGTTAATTCCTCTTCCTGGTGGGAAATGAGAGTTAAATTTGCCCGTCCAGACACCTCCAGCTAGTCTCTCATTGGTTCTCCCTATTCCTGTTCATTTTCCGCAGAAATTGCAAACTGGGCCAAACAGGAGGTTAAAGGCACTGACTCTCCAAGTGAGAAGAGTGTTAGTAAAGCGTCTGGAATGTTGCACCCGAGTACCAGGGGACGAAAACTGAGACACATTTGAACACGTTTCCCGATCACACGGTGGATCATACTCTGGGTTCCACATGCATGTTTTAGCTGAAGGAAGAATCCCTTAAACCTGGAGAGTTGAGAACCATGGAATGGGTACCATGCAATATGACTTCAAAGGGTCTGCATTTGCTCACCGAACCTCACCAATCCTATCAGTGCTGCGTTTATGCCGCTGTACACACGCTTCATTCTCTTTCGGAGACATATCAATCCATAGGTTTTAAGATTCTTACTAGTCAGGTATATTCTTAGGCGTTTAATATGGGGTGTTTGGTCCACTTCGTTGAACAAGAAGTAGCTCTTGTCTATTACATATTTGGCTTATGGAAAGGTATCTGTGCTAATTTCAATCTCTGGTTTTATGCAGCACCCCAACTCACCTTTCCCCTTAAGCAAGCATAAGTTGGTTTTCTACATTTGAGACCCTATTCTGTTTTGTAATTCAGTTCCTGTGTAGCCAAGTTTACATTCCGTGTATTAGTGATATCTTCTGATGTTTCTTTTTCTGTGTGACTTATTTCACTTAGAATCATCGTACCTGAATCCACTCATTATGCTGCTACTGGCCTGATGACATAGATTTCATTGCTGAGTGATATTGCATTGTACGTAAGTACCACAACTTCTTTATCCATTTTTCGCTTTCTGCGATATTGAACTTGTACCAAAAACGAGGTTCTTGTAAACAGAGCCGTCCCAAAATTTGCGGTGGCTGTGTCTTTTTGATTTTAATTCCCCTAATCTATAGGACCATAAGTGGAAGTGCCCTAGGCTCTGTTGCTTTGTTTTTTAGATGTTTCAGGAAACACCATAAACTTCTCCAGAGTGGCTGTTGGCAATTTACATCCCGCCCATCAGTCTAACTAGGCTCCCAGTTCTCCATGGCCTGTCCTGCCTTTCTGGATTTTACACTTTATTCAGATGGCCCTTTTGACCAGGGGGCAGTGAGACTTCATTGTAGTGCAGATTTCCTTTGCAAGCTTGCTTGGTTGGCCAAAAAGGGCGTATGCGTTTTTTCCTGAATATATTCAGGATAAAACGCATACGCCCTTTTTGGCCAAGTGCATCATTGTGGACGTTCTGCCTCTTTTCCTATGCTTTACATGCAATTCCAGTCTACCTCCTGAAATCGGTTTCCTGCAATTCTGTCCCGCTTTCAAGTCCTCTTGGCAGACTTACTTCAATATATTTTTGGACGATAGCTGTCATTTATAACTCTGCAGGTTTGTGAATTACAGTGCCCCTGAGCTCCTTTCTTCAACTCGCTTTCTTGTGAGCTGGCCGTAACACCGCAGGATTGCTTCAGGCCCTAGTGTGGTTCCGGCATGGCTCGCTGAGCCTTTGGTTAATTCCTCTTCCTGGTGGGAAATGAGAGTTAAATTTGCCCGTCCAGACACCTCCAGCTAGTCTCTCATTGGTTCTCCCTATTCCTGTTCATTTTCCGCAGAAATTGCAAACTGGGCCAAACAGGAGGTTAAAGGCACTGACTCTCCAAGTGAGAAGAGTGTTAGTAAAGCGTCTGGAATGTTGCACCCGAGTACCAGGGTACGAAAACTGAGACACATTTGAACACGTTTCCCGATCACACAGTGGATCATACTCTGGGTTCCACATGCATGTTTTAGCTGAAGGAAGAATCCCTTAAACCTGGAGAGTTGAGAACCATGGAATGGGTACCATGCAATATGACTTCAAAGGGTCTGCATTTGCTCACCGATCCTCACCAATCCTATCACTGCTGCGTTTATGCCGCTGTACACACGCTTGATTCTCTTTCGGAGACATATAAATCCATAGGTTTTAAGATTCTTACTAGTCAGGTATATTCTTAGGCGTTTAATATGGGGTGTTGAGTCCACTTCGTTGAGCAGCAGTAGCTCTTGTCTATTACATATTTGTCTTATGGAAAGGTATCTGTGCTAATTTCAATCTCTTGTTTTATGCAGCACCCCAACTCACCTTTCCCCTTAAGCAAGCATAAGTTGGTTTTCTACATTTGAGACCCTATTCTGTTTTGTAATTCAGTTCCTGTGTAGCCAAGTTTACATTCCATGTATTAGTGATATCTTATGATGTTTCATTTTCTGTGTGACTTCTTTCACTTAGAATCATCGTACCTGAATCCACTCATTATGCTGCTACTGGCCTGATGACATAGATTTCATTGCTGAGTGATATTGCATTGTACGTTAGTACCACAACTTCTTTATCCATTGTTCGCTTTCTGCGATATTGAAATTGTACTGTAAACGAGGTTCTTGTAAACAGAGCCGTCCCAAACTTTGGGGTGGCTGTATTTTTTTTATTTTAATTTCCCTGATCTAATAGGACCATAAGTGGAAGTGCCCTAGGCTCTGTTGCTTTGTTTTTTAGATGTTTCAGGAAACACCATACACTTCTCCAGAGTGGCTGTTGGCAGTTTACATCCCGCCCATCAGCATAACAAGGCTCCCAGTTCTCCATGGCCTGTCCTGCCTTTCTGGATTTTACACTTTTTTCAGATGGCCCTTTTGAACGGGGGGCAGTGAGACTTCATTGTAGTGCAGATTTCCTTTGCAAGCTTGCTTGGTTGGCCAAAAAGTGCGTATGCGTTTTTTCCTGACTATATTCAGGAAAAAACGCATACGCACTTTTTGGCCAAGTGCATCATTCTGGACGTTCTGCCTCTTTTCCTATGCTTTACAGGCAATTCCAGTCTACCTCCTGAAATCGGTTTCCTGCAATTCTGCCCCGCTTTCAAGTCCTCTTGGCAGCCTTACTTCAATATATTTCTGGACGATAGCTGTCATTTATAACTCTGCAGGTTTGTGAATTACAGTGCCCCTGAGCTCCTTTCTTCAACTCGCTTTCTTGGGAGCTGGCCGCAACACCGCAGGATTGCTTCAGGCCCTAGTGTGGTTCCGGCATGGCTCGCTGAGCCTTTGGTTAATTCCTCTTCCTGGTGGGAAATGAGAGTTAAATTTGCCCGTCCAGACACCTCCAGCTAGTCTCTCATTGGTTCTCCCTATTCCTGTTCATTTTCCGCAGAAATTGCAAACTGGGCCAAACAGGAGGTTAAAGGCACTGACTCTCCAAGTGAGAAGAGTGTTAGTAAAGCGTCTGGAATGTTGCACCCGAGTACCAGGGGACGAAAACTGAGACACATTTGAACACGTTTCCCGATCACACGGTGGATCATACTCTGGGTTCCACATGCATGTTTTAGCTGAAGGAAGAATCCCTTAAACCTGGAGAGTTGAGAACCATGGAATGGGTACCATGCAATATGACTTCAAAGGGTCTGCATTTGCTCACCGAACCTCACCAATCCTATCAGTGCTGCGTTTATGCCGCTGTACACACGCTTCATTCTCTTTCGGAGACATATAAATCCATAGGTTTTAAGATTCTTACTAGTCAGGTATATTCTTAGGCGTTTAATATGGGGTGTTTGGTCCACTTCGTTGAACAAGAAGTAGCTCTTGTCTATTACATATTTGGCTTATGGAAAGGTATCTGTGCTAATTTCAATCTCTGGTTTTATGCAGCACCCCAACTCACCTTTCCCCTTAAGCAAGCATAAGTTGGTTTTCTACATTTGAGACCCTATTCTGTTTTGTAATTCAGTTCCTGTGTAGCCAAGTTTACATTCCGTGTATTAGTGATATCTTCTGATGTTTCTTTTTCTGTGTGACTTATTTCACTTAGAATCATCGTACCTGAATCCACTCATTATGCTGCTACTGGCCTGATGACATAGATTTCATTGCTGAGTGATATTGCATTGTACGTAAGTACCACAACTTCTTTATCCATTTTTCGCTTTCTGCGATATTGAACTTGTACCAAAAACGAGGTTCTTGTAAACAGAGCCGTCCCAAAATTTGCGGTGGCTGTGTCTTTTTGATTTTAATTCCCCTAATCTATAGGACCATAAGTGGAAGTGCCCTAGGCTCTGTTGCTTTGTTTTTTAGATGTTTCAGGAAACACCATAAACTTCTCCAGAGTGGCTGTTGGCAATTTACATCCCGCCCATCAGTCTAACTAGGCTCCCAGTTCTCCATGGCCTGTCCTGCCTTTCTGGATTTTACACTTTATTCAGATGGCCCTTTTGACCAGGGGGCAGTGAGACTTCATTGTAGTGCAGATTTCCTTTGCAAGCTTGCTTGGTTGGCCAAAAAGGGCGTATGCGTTTTTTCCTGAATATATTCAGGATAAAACGCATACGCCCTTTTTGGCCAAGTGCATCATTGTGGACGTTCTGCCTCTTTTCCTATGCTTTACATGCAATTCCAGTCTACCTCCTGAAATCGGTTTCCTGCAATTCTGTCCCGCTTTCAAGTCCTCTTGGCAGACTTACTTCAATATATTTTTGGACGATAGCTGTCATTTATAACTCTGCAGGTTTGTGAATTACAGTGCCCCTGAGCTCCTTTCTTCAACTCGCTTTCTTGTGAGCTGGCCGTAACACCGCAGGATTGCTTCAGGCCCTAGTGTGGTTCCGGCATGGCTCGCTGAGCCTTTGGTTAATTCCTCTTCCTGGTGGGAAATGAGAGTTAAATTTGCCCGTCCAGACACCTCCAGCTAGTCTCTCATTGGTTCTCCCTATTCCTGTTCATTTTCCGCAGAAATTGCAAACTGGGCCAAACAGGAGGTTAAAGGCACTGACTCTCCAAGTGAGAAGAGTGTTAGTAAAGCGTCTGGAATGTTGCACCCGAGTACCAGGGTACGAAAACTGAGACACATTTGAACACGTTTCCCGATCACACAGTGGATCATACTCTGGGTTCCACATGCATGTTTTAGCTGAAGGAAGAATCCCTTAAACCTGGAGAGTTGAGAACCATGGAATGGGTACCATGCAATATGACTTCAAAGGGTCTGCATTTGCTCACCGATCCTCACCAATCCTATCACTGCTGCGTTTATGCCGCTGTACACACGCTTGATTCTCTTTCGGAGACATATAAATCCATAGGTTTTAAGATTCTTACTAGTCAGGTATATTCTTAGGCGTTTAATATGGGGTGTTGAGTCCACTTCGTTGAGCAGCAGTAGCTCTTGTCTATTACATATTTGTCTTATGGAAAGGTATCTGTGCTAATTTCAATCTCTTGTTTTATGCAGCACCCCAACTCACCTTTCCCCTTAAGCAAGCATAAGTTGGTTTTCTACATTTGAGACCCTATTCTGTTTTGTAATTCAGTTCCTGTGTAGCCAAGTTTACATTCCATGTATTAGTGATATCTTATGATGTTTCATTTTCTGTGTGACTTCTTTCACTTAGAATCATCGTACCTGAATCCACTCATTATGCTGCTACTGGCCTGATGACATAGATTTCATTGCTGAGTGATATTGCATTGTACGTTAGTACCACAACTTCTTTATCCATTGTTCGCTTTCTGCGATATTGAAATTGTACTGTAAACGAGGTTCTTGTAAACAGAGCCGTCCCAAACTTTGGGGTGGCTGTATTTTTTTTATTTTAATTTCCCTAATCTAATAGGACCATAAGTGGAAGTGCCCTAGGCTCTGTTGCTTTGTTTTTTAGATGTTTCAGGAAACACCATACACTTCTCCAGAGTGGCTGTTGGCAGTTTACATCCCGCCCATCAGCATAACAAGGCTCCCAGTTCTCCATGGCCTGTCCTGCCTTTCTGGATTTTACACTTTTTTCAGATGGCCCTTTTGAACGGGGGGCAGTGAGACTTCATTGTAGTGCAGATTTCCTTTGCAAGCTTGCTTGGTTGGCCAAAAAGGGCGTATGCGTTTTTTCCTGAATATATTCAGGATAAAACGCATACGCACTTTTTGGCCAAGTGCATCATTGTGGACGTTCTGCCTCTTTTCCTATGCTTTACATGCAATTCCAGTCTACCTCCTGAAATCGGTTTCCTGCAATTCTGTCCCGCTTTCAAGTCCTCTTGGCAGCCTTACTTCAATACATTTTTGGACGATAGATGTCATTTATAACTCTGCAGGTTTGTGAATTACAGTGCCCCTGAGCTCCTTTCTTCAACTCGCTTTCTTGGGAGCTGGCCGCAACACCGCAGGATTGCTTCAGGCCCTAGTGTGGTTCCGGCATGGCTCGCTGAGCCTTTGGTTAATTCCTCTTCCTGGTGGGAAATGAGAGTTAAATTTGCCCGTCCAGACACCTCCAGCTAGTCTCTCATTGGTTCTCCCTATTCCTGTTCATTTTCCGCAGAAATTGCAAACTGGGCCAAACAGGAGGTTAAAGGCACTGACTCTCCAAGTGGGGAGAGTGTTAGTAAAGCATCTGGAATGTTGCACCCGAGTACCAGGGGACGAAAACTGAGACACATTTGAACACGTTTCCTGATCACACGGTGAATCATACTCTGGGTTCCACATGCATGTTTTAGCTGAAGGAAGAAACCCTTAAACTTGGAGAGTTGAGAACCAAGGAATGGGTACCATGCAATATGACTTCAAAGGGTCTGCATTTGCTCACCGAACCTCACCAATCCTATCAGTGCTGCGTTTATGCCGCTGTACACACGCTTGGTTCTCTTTCGGAGACATATAAATCCATAGGTTTTAAGATTCTTACTAGTCAGTTATATTATTAGGCGTTTAATATGGGGTGTTGAGTCCACTTCGTTGAGCAAGCAGTAGCTCTTGTCAATTACATATTTGTCTTATGGAAAGGTATCTGTGCTAATTTCAATCTCTTGTTTTATGCAGCACCCCAACTCACCTTTCCCCTTAAGCAAGCATAAGTTGGTTTTCTACATTTGAGAACCTATTCTGTTTTGTAATTCAGTTCCTGTGTAGCCAAGTTTACATTCCGTGTATTAGTGATATCTTATGACGTTTCATTTTCTGTGTGACTTCTTTCACTTAGAATCATCGTACCTGAATCCACTCATTATGCTGCTACTGGCCTGATGACATAGATTTCATTGCTGAGTGATATTGCATTGTACGTAAGTACCACAACTTCTTTATCCATTTTTCGCTTTCTGCGATATTGAAATTGTACTGTAAATGAGGTTCTTGTAAGCAGAGCCGTCCCAAACTTTGGGGTGGCTGTGTCTTTTTGATTTTAATTTCCCTAATCTATAGGACCATAAGTGGAAGTGCCCTAGGCTCTGTTGCTTTGATTTTTAGATGTTTCAGGAAACACCATACACTTCTCCAGAGTGGCTGTTGGCAATTTACATCCCGCCCATCAGTCTAACTAGGCTCCCAGTTCTCCATGGCCTGTCCTGCCTTTCTGGATTTTACACTTTTTTCAGATGGCCCTTTTGACAGGGGGGCAGTGACACTTCATTGTAGTGTAGATTTCGTTTGCAAGCTTGCTTGGTTGGCCAAAAAGGGCGTATGCGTTTTTTCCTGAGCATATTCAGGAAAAAACGCATACGCCCTTTTTGGCCAAGTGCATCATTGTGGACGTTCTGCCTCTTTTCCTATGCTTTACAGGCAATTCCAGTCTACCTCCTGAAATCGGTTTCCTGCAATTCTGCACCGCTTTCAAGTCCTCTTGGCAGCCTTACTTCAATATATTTTTGGGCGATAGCTGTCATTTAGAACTCTGCAGGTTTGTGAATTACAGTGCCCCTGAGCTCCTTTCTTCAACTCGCTTTCTTGTGAGCTGGCAGCAACACCGCAGGATTGCATCAGGCCTTAGTGTGGTTCCGGCATGGCTCGCTGAGCCTTTGCTTAATTCCTCTTCCTAATGGGAAATGAGAGTTAAATTTGCCCGTCCAGACACCTCCAGCTAGTCTCTCATTGCTTCTCCCTAATCCTGTTCATTTTCCACAGAAATTGCAAACTGGGCCAAACAGGAGGTTAAAGGCACTGACTCTCCAAGTGGGGAGAGTGTTAGTAAAGCGTCTGGAATGTTGCACCCGAGTTCCAGGGGACGAAAACTGAGACACATTTGAACACGTTTCCCGATCACATGGTGGATCATACTCTGGGTTCCACATGCATGTTTTAGCTGAAGGAAGAATCCCTTAAACCTGGAGAGTTGAGAACCATGGAATGGGTACCAGGCAATATGACTTCAAAGGGTCTGCATTTGCTCACCGAACCTCACCAATCCTATCACTGCTGTGTTTATGCCGCTGTACACACACTCGATTCTCTTTCGGAGACATATCAATCCATAGGTTTTAAGATTCTTACTAGTCAGGTATATTCTTAGGCGTTTAATATGGGGTGTTGAGTCCACTTCGTTGAGCAAGCAGTAGCTCTTGTCTATTATATATTTGGCTTATGGAAAGGTATCTGTGCTAATTTCAATCTCTGGTTTTATGCAGCACCCCAACTCACCTTTCCCCTTAAGCAAGCATAAGTTGGTTTTCTACATTTGAGACCCTATTCTGTTTTGTAATTCAGTTCCTGTGTAGACAGGTTTGCATTCTGTGTATTAGTGATATCTTATGATGTTTCTTTTTCTGTGTGACTTATTTCACTTTGAATCATCGTACCTGAATCCACTCATTATGCTGCTACTGGCCTGATGACATAGATTTCATTGCTGAGAGATATTGCATTGTACGTAAGTATCACAACTTCTTTATCCATTTTTCGCTTTCTGCGATATTGAACTTGTACCGTAAACGAGGTTCTTGTAAACAGAGCCGTCCCAAACTTTGGGGTGGCTGTGTCTTTTTGATTTTAATTTCCCTAATCTATAGGACCATAAGTGGAAGTGCCCTAGGCTCTGTTGCTTAGTTTTTTAGATGTTTCAGGAAACACCATACACTTCTCCAGAGTGGCTGTTGGCAATTTACATCCTGCCCATCAGTCTAACTATGGTCCCAGTTCTCCATGGCCTGTCCTGCCTTTCTGGATTTTACACTTTTTTCAGATGGCCCTTTTAACAGGGGGGCAGTGAGACTTCATTGTAGTGCAGATTTCCTTTGCAAGCTTGCTTGGTTGGCCAAAAAGGGCGTATGCGTTTTTTCCTGAGTATATTCAGGAAAAAACGCATACGCCCTTTTTGGCCAAGTGCATCATTGTGGACGTTTTGCCTCTTTTCCTATGCTTTACAGGCAATTCCAGTCTACCTCCTGAAATCGGTTTTCTGCAATTCTGCCCCGCTTTCAAGTCCTCTTGGCAGCC
This sequence comes from Grampus griseus, assembly GCF_964374135.1. Lineage (NCBI taxonomy): Eukaryota > Metazoa > Chordata > Mammalia > Artiodactyla > Delphinidae > Grampus > Grampus griseus. The sequence continues at coordinate 404,358 of NW_028133379.1, forward strand.
TTACTTCAATACATTTTTGGGCGATAGCTGTCATTTAGAACTCTGCAGGTTTGTGAATTACAGTGTCCCTGAGCTCCTTTCTTCAACTCGCTTTCTTGTGAGCTGGCAGCAACACCGCAGGATTGCTTCAGGCCCTAGTGTGGTTCCGGCATGGCTTGCTGAGCCTTTGGTTAATTCCTCTTCTTGGTGGGAAATGAGAGTTAAATTTGCCCGTCCAGACACCTCCAGCTAGTCTCTCATTGCTTCTCCCTATTCCTGTTCATTTTCCACAGAAATTGCAAACTGGGCCAAACAGGAGGTTAAAGGCACTGACTCTCCAAGTGGGGAGAGTGTTAGTAAAGCGTCTGGAATGTTGCACCCGAGTACCAGGGGACGAAAACTGAGACACATTTGAACACGTTTCCCGATCACACGGTGGATCATACTCTGGGTTCCACATGCATGTTTTAGCTGAAGGAAGAATCCCTTAAACCTGGAGAGTTGAGACCCATGGAATGGGTACCAGGCAATATGATTTCAAAGGGTCTGCATTTGCTCACCGAACCTCACCAATCCTATCACTGCTGTGTTTATGCCGCTGTACACACACTCGATTCTCTTTCGGAGACATATCAATCCATAGGTTTTAAGATTCTTACTAGTCAGGTATATTCTTAGGCGTTTAATATGGGGTGTTGAGTCCACTTCGTTGAGCAAGCAGTAGCTCTTGTCTATTATATATTTGGCTTATGAAAAGGTATCTGTGCTAATTTCAATCTCTGGTTTTATGCAGCACCCCAACTCACCTTTCCCCTTAAGCAAGCATAAGTCGGTTTTCTACATTTGAGACCATATTCTGTTTTGTAATTCAGTTCCTGTGTAGCCAGGTTTGCATTCTGTGTATTACTGATATCTTATGATGTTTCTTTTTCTGTGTGACTTATTTCACTTTGAATCATCGTACCTGAATCCACTCATTATGCTGCTCCTGGCCTGATGACATAGATTTCATTGCTGAGTGATATTGCATTGTACGTAAGTACCACAACTTCTTTATCCATTTTTCGCTTTCTGCGATATTGAACTTGTACCGTAAACGAGGTTCTTGTAAACAGAGCCGTCCCAAACTTTGGGGTGGCTGTGTCTTTTTGATTTTAATTTCCCTAATCTATAGGACCATAAGTGGAAGTGCCCTAGGCTCTGTTGCTTAGTTTTTTAGATGTTTCAGGAAACACCATACACTTCTCCAGAGTGGCTGTTGGCAATTTACATCCTGCCCATCAGTCTAACTAGGCTCCCAGTTCTCCATGGCCTGTCCTGCCTTTCTGGATTTTACACTTTTTTCAGATGGCCCTTTTGACAGGGGGGCAGTGGGACTTCATTGTAGTGCAGATTTCCTTTCGAAGCTTCCTTGGTTGGCCAAAAAGGGCGTATGCGTTTTTTCCTGAGTATATTCAGGAAAAAACGCATACGTCCTTTTTGGCCAAGTGCATCATTGTGGACGTTCTGCCTCTTTTCCTATGCTTTACCTGCAATTCTTGTCTACCGCCTGAAATCGGTTTCCTGCAATTGTGCCCCGCTTTCAAGTCCTCTTGGCAGCCTTACTTCAATACATTTTTGGGCGATAGCTGTCATTTAGAACTCTGCAGGTTTGTGAATTACAGTGCCCCTGAGCTCCTTTCTTCAACTCTCTTTCTTGTGAGCTGGCCGTAACACCGCAGGATTGCCTCAGGCCCTAGTGTGGTTCCGGCATGGCTCGCTGAGCCTTTGGTTAATTCCTCTTCATGGTGGAAAATGAGAGTTAAATTTGCCCGTCCAGACACCTACAGCTAGTCTCTCATTGGTTCTCCCTATTCCTGTTCATTTTCCGCAGAAATTGCAAACTGGGTCAAACAGGAGGTTAAAGGCACTGACTCTCCAAGTGGGGAGAGTGTTAGTAAAGCGTCTGGAATGTTGCACCCGAGTACCAGGGGACGAAAACTGAGACACATTTGAACACGATTCCCGATCACACGGTGGATCATACTCTGGGTTCCGCATGCATGTTTTAGCTGAAGGAAGAATCCCTTAATCATGGAGCGTTGAGACCCATGGAATGGGTACCAGGCAATATGACTTCAAAGGGTCTGCATTTGCTCACCGAACCTCACCAATCCTATCACTGCTGCGTTCATGCCGCTGTACACACGCTTCATTCTCTTTCGGAGACATATCAATCCATAGGTTTTAAGATTCTTACTAGTCAGGTATATTCTTAGGCGTTTAATATGGGGTGTTGAGTCCACTTCGTTGAGCAAGCAGTAGCTCTTGTCTATTACATATTTGGCTTATGGAAAGGTATCTGTGCTAATTTCAATCTCTGGTTTTATGCAGCACCCCAACTCACCTTTGCCCTTAAGCAAGCATAAGTTGGTTTTCTACATTTGAGACCCTATTCTGTTTTGTAATTCAGTTCCTGTGTAGCCAAGTTTACATTCCGTGTATTAGTGATATCTTATGATGTTTCTTTTTCTGTGTGACTTATTTCACTTAGAATCATCGTACCTGAATCCACTCATTATGCTGCTACTGGCCTGATGACATAGAGTTTATTGCTGAGTGATATTGCATTGTACGTAAGTACCACAACTTCTTTATCCATTTTTCGCTTTCTGTGATATTGAACTTGTACCGTAAACGAGGTTCTTGTAAACAGAGCCGTCCCAAACTTTGGGTTGGCTGTATTTTTTTGATTTTAATTTCCCTAATCTATAGGACCATAAGTGGAAGTGCCCTAGGTTCTCTTGCTTTATTTTTTAGATGTTTCAGGAAGCACCATACACTTCACCAGAGTGGCTGCTGGCAATTTACATCCCGCCCATCAGTCTAACTAGGCTCCCAGTTCTCCATGGCCTGTCCTGCCTTTCTGGATTTTACACTTTTTTCAGATGACCCTTTTGACAGGGGGGCAGTGAGACTTAATTGTAGTGCAGATTTCCTTTCCAAGCTTGCTTGGTTGGCCAAAAAGGGCGTATGCGTTTTTTCCTGAGTATATTCAGGAAAAAACGCATACGCCCTTTTTGGCCAAGTAGATCATTGTGGACGTTCTGCCTCTTTTCCTATTCTTTACAGGCAATTCCAGTCTACCTCCTGAAATCGGTTTCCTGCAATTCTTCCCCGCATTCAAGTCCTCTTGGCAGCCTTACTTCAATATATTTTTGGACGATAGCTGTCATTTATAACTCTGCAGGTTTGTGAATTACAGTACCCCTGAGCTCCTTTCTTCATCTCGCTTTCTTGGGAGCTGGCCGCAACACCGCAGGATTGCTTCAGGCCCTAGTGTGTTTCCGGCATGGCTCGCTGAGCCTTTGGTTAATTCCTCTTCCTGGTGGGAAATGAGAGTTAAATTTGCCGTCCAGACACCTCCAGCTAGTCTCTCATTGGTTCTCCCTATTCCTGTTCATTTTCCGCAGAAATTGCAAACTGGGCCAAACAGGAGGTTAAAGGCACTGACTCTCCAAGTGGGGAGAGTGTTAGTAAAGCGTCTGGAATGTTGCACCCGAGTACCAGGGGACGAAAACTGAGACACATTTGAACACGTTTCCCGATCACACGGTGGATCATACTCTGGGTTCCACATGCATGTTTTAGCTGAAGGCAGAATCCCTTAAACCTGGAGAGTTGAGACCCATGGAATGGGTACCAGGCAATATGACTTCAAAGGGTCTGCATTTGCTCACCGAACCTCACCAGTCCTATCACTGCTGCTTTTATGCCGCTGTACACACGCTTGATTCTCTTTCGGAGACATATCAATCAATAGGTTTTAAGATTCTTACTAGTCAGGTATATTCTTAGGCGTTTAATATGGGGTGTTGAGTCCACTTCGTTGAGCAAGCAGTAGCACTTGTCTATTATATATTTGGCATATGGAAAGGTATCTGTGCTCATTTCAATCTCTGGTTTTATGAAGCACCCCAACTCACCTTTCCCCTTAAGCAAGCATAAGTTGGTTTTCTACATTTGAGACCCTATTCTGTTTTGTAATTCAGTTCCTGTGTAGCCAAGTTTACATTCTGTGTATTAGTGATATCTTATGATGTTTCTTTTTCTGTGTGACTTATTTCACTTAGAATTATCGTACCTGAATCCACTCATTATGCTGCTACTGGCCTGATGACATAGATTTCATTGCTGAGTGATATTGCATTCTTCGTAAGTACCACAACTTCTTTATCAATTTTTCGCTTTCTGTGATATTGAAATTGTACCGTAAACGACGTTCTTCTAAACAGAGCCGTCCCAAACTTTGGGGTGGCTGTGTCTATTTGATTTTAATTTCCCTAATCTATAGGACCATAAGTGGAAGTGCCCTAGGCTCTGTTGCTTAGTTTTTTAGATGTTTCAGGAAACACCATACACTTCTCCAGAGTGGCTGTTGGCAATTTACATCCTGCCCATCAGTCTAACTAGGCTCCCAGTTCTCCATGGCCTGTCCTGCCTTTCTGGATTTTACACTTTTTTCAGATGGCCCTTTTGACAGGGGAGCAGTGAGACTTCATTGTAGTGCAGATTTCCTTTCCAAGCTTGCTTGGTTGGCCAAAAAGTGCGTATGCGTTTTTTCCTGAGTATATTCAGGAAAAAACGCATACGTCCTTTTTGGCCAAGTGCGTCATTGTGGACGTTCTGCCTCTTTTCCTATGCGTTACCTGCAATTCCTGTCTACCTCCTGAAATCGGTTTCCTGCAATTCTACCCCGCTTTCAAGTCCTCTTGGCAGCCTTACTTCAATACATTTTTGGGCGATAGCTGTCATTTATAACTCTGCAGTTTTGTGAGTCACAGTGCCCCTGAGCTCCTTTCTTCAACTCTCTTTCTTGTGAGCTGGCCGCAACACCGCAGGATTGCTTCAGGCCCTAGTGTGGTTCCGGCATGGCTCGCTGAGCCTTTGGTTAATTCCTCTTCCTGGTGGGAAATGAGAGTTAAATTTCCCGTCCAGACACCTACAGCTAGTCTCTCATTGGTTCTCCCTATTCCTGTTCTTTTTCCGTTGAAATTGCAAACTGGGTCAAACAGGAGGTTAAAGGCACTGACTCTCCAAGTGGGGAGAGTGTTAGTAAAGCGTCTGGAATGTTGCACCCGAGTACCAGGGGACGAAAACTGAGACACATTTGAACACGTTTCCCGATCACACGGTGGATCATACTCTGGGTTCCACATGCATGTTTTAGCTGAAGGAAGAATCCCTTAAACCTGGAGAGTTGAGACCCATGGAATGGGTACCAGGCAATATGACTTCAAAGGGTCTGCATTTGCTCACCAAACCTCACTAATCCTATCACTGCTGAGTTTATGCCGCTGTACACACGCTTGATTCTCTTTCGGAGACATATAAATCCATATTTTTTAAGATTCTTACTAGTCAGGTATATTCTTAGACGTTTAATATGGGGTGTTGAGTCCACTTCGTTGAGCAAGCAGTAGCTCTTGTCTATTACATATTCGGCTTATGGAAAGGTATCTGTGCTAATTTCAATCTCTGGTTTTATGCAGCACCCCAACTCACCTTTCCCCTTAAGCAAGCATAAGTTGGTTTTCTACATTTGAGACCCTATTCTGTTTTGTAATTCAGTTCCTGTGTAGCCAAGTTTACATTCCTTGTATTAGTGATATCTTATGATGTTTCTTTTCCTGTGTGACTTATTTCACTTAGAATCATCGTACCTGAATCCACTGATTATGCTGCTACTGGCCTGATGACATAGATTTCATTGCTGAGTGATATTGCATTGTACGTAAGTACCACAACTTCTTTATCCATTTTACACTTTCTGCGATATTGAACTTGTACGGTGTACGAGATTCTTTTAAACAGAGCCGTCCCAAACTTTGGGGTGGCTGTGTCGTTTTGATTTTAATTTCCCTAATCTATAGGACCATAAGTGGAAATGCCCTAGGCTCTGTTGCTTTGTTTTATAGATGTTTCAGGAAACACCATACACTTCTCCAGAGTGGCTGTTGGCAATTTACATCCCACCCATCAGCATCACAAGGCTCCCAGTTCTCCATGGCCTGTCCTGCCTTTCTGGATTTTACACTTTTTTCAGATGGCCCTTTTGACCGGGGGGCAGTGAGACTTCACTGTAGTGCAGATTTCCTTTCCAAGCTTGCTTGGTTGGCCAAAAAGGGCGTATGCGTTTTTTCCTGAATATATTCAGGAAAAAACGCATACGCCCTTTTTGGCCAAGTGCATCATTGTGGACGTTCTGCCTCTTTTCCTATGCTTTACATGCAATTCCAGTCTACCTCCTGAAATCTGTTTCCTGCACTTCTGCCCCGCTTTCAAGTCCTCTTGGCAGCCTTACTTCAATACATTTTTGGGCGATAGCTGTCATTTAGAACTCTGCATGTTTGTGAATTACAGTGCCCCTGAGCTCCTTTCTTCAACTCGCTTTCTTGTGAGCTGGCCGCAACACCGCAGGATTGCTTCAGGCCCTAGTGTGGTTCCGGCATGGCTCGCTGAGCCTTTGGTTAATTCCTCTTCCTGGTGGGAAATGAGAGTTAAATTTCCCGTCCAGACACCTCCAGCTAGTCTCTCATTGGTTCTCCCTATTCCTGTTCATTTTCCACAGAAATTGCAAACAGGACCAAACAGGAAGTTAAAGGCACTGACTCTCCAAGTGGGGAGAGTGTTAGTAAAGCGTCTGGAATGTTGCACCCGAGTACCAGGGGACGAAAACTGAGACACATTTGAACACGTTTCCCGATCACACGGTGGATCATACTCTGGGTTCCGCATGCATGTTTTAGCTGAAGGAAGAATCCCTTAAACCTGGAGAGTTGAGACCCATGAAATGGGTACCAGGCAATATGACTTCAAAGGGTCTGCATTTGCTCACCGAACCTCACCAATCCTATCACTGCTGCGTTTATGCCGCTGTACACACGCTTGATTCTCTTTCGGAGACATATCAATCCATAGGTTTTAAGATTCTTACTAGTCAGGTATATTCTTAGGCGTTTAATATGGGGTGTTGAGTCCACTTCGTTGAGCAAGCAGTAGCTCTTGTCTATTACATATTTGGCTTATGGAAAGGTATCTGTGCTAATTTCAATCTCTGGTTTTATGCAGCACCCCAACTCACCTTTCCCCTTAAGCAAGCATAAGTTGGTTTTCTACATTTGAGACCCTATTCTGTTTTGTAATTCAGTTCCTGTGTAGCCAAGTTTACATTCCGTGTATTAGTGATATCTTATGATGTTTCTTTTTCTGTGTGACTTATTTCACTTAGAATCATCGTACCTGAATCCACTCATTATGCTGCTACTGGCCTGATGACATAGATTTCATTGCTGAGTGATATTGCATTCTACGTAAGTACCACAACTTCTTTATCAATTTTTCGCTTTCTGTGATATTGAAATTGTACCGTAAACGACGTTCTTGTAAACAGAGCCGTCCCAAACTTTGGGGTGGCTGTGTCTTTTTGATTTTAATTTCCCTAATCTATAGGACCATAAGTGGAAGTGCCCTAGGCTCTGTTGCTTAGTTTTTTAGATGTTTCAGGAAACACCATACACTTCTCCAGAGTGGCTGTTGGCAATTTACATCCTGCCCATCAGTCTAACTAGGCTCCCAGTTCTCCATGGCCTGTCCTGCCTTTCTGGATTTTACACTTTTTTCAGATGGCCCTTTTGACAGGGGAGCAGTGAGACTTCATTGTAGTGCAGATTTCCTTTCCAAGCTTGCTTGGTTGGCCAAAAAGTGCGTATGCGTTTTTTCCTGAGTATATTCAGGAAAAAACGCATACGTCCTTTTTGGCCAAGTGCGTCATTGTGGACGTTCTGCCTCTTTTCCTATGCGTTACCTGCAATTCCTGTCTACCTCCTGAAATCGGTTTCCTGCAATTCTGCCCCGCTTTCAAGTCCTCTTGGCAGCCTTACTTCAATACATTTTTGGGCGATAGCTGTCATTTATAACTCTGCAGTTTTGTGAATCACAGTGCCCCTGAGCTCCTTTCTTCAACTCTCTTTCTTGTGAGCTGGCCGCAACACCGCAGGATTGCTTCAGGCCCTAGTGTGGTTCCGGCATGGCTCGCTGAGCCTTTGGTTAATTCCTCTTCCTGGTGGGAAATGAGAGTTAAATTTCCCGTCCAGACACCTACAGCTAGTCTCTCATTGGTTCTCCCTATTCCTGTTCTTTTTCCGTTGAAATTGCAAACTGGGTCAAACAGGAGGTTAAAGGCACTGACTCTCCAAGTGGGGAGAGTGTTAGTAAAGCGTCTGGAATGTTGCACCCGAGTACCAGGGGACGAAAACTGAGACACATTTGAACACGTTTCCCGATCACACGGTGGATCATACTCTGGGTTCCACATGCATGTTTTAGCTGAAGGAAGAATCCCTTAAACCTGGAGAGTTGAGACCCATGGAATGGGTACCAGGCAATATGACTTCAAAGGGTCTGCATTTGCTCACCAAACCTCACTAATCCTATCACTGCTGAGTTTATGCCGCTGTACACACGCTTGATTCTCTTTCGGAGACATATAAATCCATAGGTTTTAAGATTCTTACTAGTCAGGTATATTCTTAGGCGTTTAATATGGGGTGTTGAGTCCACTTCGTTGAGCAAGCAGTAGCTCTTGTCTATTACATATTCGGCTTATGGAAAGGTATCTGTGCTAATTTCAATCTCTGGTTTTATGCAGCACCCCAACTCACCTTTCCCCTTAAGCAAGCATAAGTTGGTTTTCTACATTTGAGACCCTATTCTGTTTTGTAATTCAGTTCCTGTGTAGCCAAGTTTACATTCCTTGTATTAGTGATATCTTATGATGTTTCTTTTTCTGTGTGACTTATTTCACTTAGAATCATCGTACCTGAATCCACTGATTATGCTGCTACTGGCCTGATGACATAGATTTCATTGCTGAGTGATATTGCATTGTACGTAAGTACCACAACTTCTTTATCCATTTTGCACTTTCTGCGATATTGAACTTGTACGGTGTACGAGATTCTTTTAAACAGAGCCGTCCCAAACTTTGGGGTGGCTGTGTCGTTTTGATTTTAATTTCCCTAATCTATAGGACCATAAGTGGAAGTGCCCTAGGCTCTGTTGCTTTGTTTTATAGATGTTTCAGGAAACACCATACACTTCTCCAGAGTGGCTGTTGGCAATTTACATCCCACCCATCAGCATCACAAGGCTCCCAGTTCTCCATGGCCTGTCCTGCCTTTCTGGATTTTACACTTTTTTCAGATGGCCCTTTTGACCGGGGGGCAGTGAGACTTCACTGTAGTGCAGATTTCATTTGCAAGCTTGCTTGGTTGGCCAAAAAGGGCGTATGCGTTTTTTCCTGAATATATTCAGGAAAAAACGCATACGCCCTTTTTGGCCAAGTGCATCATTGTGGACGTTCTGCCTCTTTTCCTATGCTTTACATGCAATTCCAGTCTACCTCCTGAAATCTGTTTCCTGCACTTCTGCCCCGCTTTCAAGTCCTCTTGGCAGCCTTACTTCAATACATTTTTGGGCGATAGCTGTCATTTAGAACTCTGCATGTTTGTGAATTACAGTGCCCCTGAGCTCCTTTCTTCAACTCGCTTTCTTGTGAGCTGGCCGCAACACCGCAGGATTGCTTCAGGCCCTAGTGTGGTTCCGGCATGGCTCGCTGAGCCTTTGGTTAATTCCTCTTCCTGGTGGGAAATGAGAGTTAAATTTCCCGTCCAGACACCTCCAGCTAGTCTCTCATTGGTTCTCCCTATTCCTGTTCATTTTCCACAGAAATTGCAAACAGGACCAAACAGGAAGTTAAAGGCACTGACTCTCCAAGTGGGGAGAGTGTTAGTAAAGCGTCTGGAATGTTGCACCCGAGTACCAGGGGACGAAAACTGAGACACACTTGAACACGTTTCCCGATCACACGGTGGATCATACTCTGGGTTCCGCATGCATGTTTTAGCTGAAGGAAGAATCCCTTAAACCTGGAGAGTTGAGACCCATGAAATGGGTACCAGGCAATATGACTTCAAAGGGTCTGCATTTGCTCACCGAACCTCACCAATCCTATCACTGCTGCGTTTATGCCGCTGTACACACGCTTGATTCTCTTTCGGAGACATATCAATCCATAGGTTTTAAGATTCTTACTAGTCAGGTATATTCTTAGGCGTTTAATATGGGGTGTTGAGTCCACTTCGTTGAGCAAGGAGTAGCTCTTGTCTATTACATATTTGGCTTATGGAAAGGTATCTGTGCTAATTTCAATCTCTGGTTTTATGCAGCACCCCAAATCACCTTTCCCCTTAAGCAAGCATAAGTTGGTTTTCTACATTTGAGACCCTATTCTGTTTTGTAATTCAGTTCCTGTGTAGCCAAGTTTACATTCCGTGTATTAGTGATATCTTATGATGTTTCTTTTTCTGTGTGACTTATTTCACTTAGAATCATCGTACCTGAATCCACTCATTATGCTGCTACTGGCCTGATGACATAGATTTCATTGATGAGTGATATTGCATTGTACGTAAGTACCACAAATTCTTTATGCATTTTTCGCTTTCTGTGATATTGAACTTGTACCGTAAACGAGGTTCTTGTAAACAGAGCCGTCCCAATCTTTGGGGTGGCTGTATTTTTTTGATTTTAATTTCCCTAATCTATAGGACCATAAGTGGAAGTGCCCTAGGCTCTGTTGCTTTGATTTTTAGATGTTTCAGGAAACACCATACACTTCTCCAGAGTGGCTGCTGGCAATTTACATCCCGCCCATCAGTCTAACTAGGCTCCCAGTTCTCCATGGCCTGTCCTGCCTTTCTGGATTTTACATTTTTTTCAGATGGCCCGTTTGAACTGGGGGCAGTGAGACTTCATTGTAATGGAGATTTCCTTTGCAAGCTTGCTTGGTTGGCCAAAAAGGGCGTATGCATTTTTTGCTGAGTATATTCAGGAAATAACGCATACGCCCTTTTTGGCCAAGTGCATCATTGTGGACGTTCTGCCTCTTTTCCTATGCTTTACAGGCAATTCCAGTCTACCTCCTGAAATCGGTTTCCTGCAATTCTGATCCGCTTTCAAGTCCTCTTGGCAGCCTTACTTCAATACATTTTTGGGCGATAGCTGTCATTTAGAACTCTGCAGGTTTGTGAATTACAGTGCCCCTGAGCTCCTTTCTTCAACTCGCTTTCTTGGGAGCTGGCCGCAACACCGCAGGATTGCTTCAGGCCCTAGTGTGGTTCCGGCATGGCTCGCTGAGCCTTTGGTTAATTCCTCTTCCTGGTGGGAAATGAGAGTTAAATTTGCCGTCCAGACACCTCCAGCTAGTCTCTCATTGGTTCTCCCTATTCCTGTTCATTTTCCGCAGAAATTGCAAACTGGGCCAAACAGGAGGTTAAAGGCACTGACTCTCCAAGTGGGGAGAGTGTTAGTAAAGCGTCTGGAATGTTGCACCCGAGTACCAGGGGACGAAAACTGAGACACATTTGAACACGTTTCCCGATCACACGGTGGATCATACTCTGGGTTCCACATGCATGTTTTAGCTGAAGGCAGAATCCCTTAAACCTGGAGAGTTGAGACCCATGGAATGGGTACCAGGCAATATGACTTCAAAGGGTCTGCATTTGCTCACCGAACCTCACCAGTCCTATCACTGCTGCGTTTATGCCGCTGTACACACGCTTGATTCTCTTTCGGAGACATATCAATCCATAGGTTTTAAGATTCTTTCTAGTCAGGTATATTCTTAGGCGTTTAATATGGGGTGTTGAGTCCACTTCGTTGAGCAAGCAGTAGCTCTTGTCTATAATATATTTGGCATATGGAAAGGTATCTGTGCTAATTTCAATCTCTGGTTTTATGAAGCACCCCAACTCACCTTTCCCCTTAAGCAAGCATAAGTTGGTTTTCTACATTTGAGACCCTATTGTGTTTTGTAATTCAGTTCCTGTGTAGCCAAGTTTACATTCTGTGTATTAGTGATATCTTATGATGTTTCTTTTTCTGTGTGACTTATTTCACTTAGAATCATCGTACCTGAATCCACTCATTATGCTGCTACTGGCCTGATGACATAGATTTCATTGCTGAGTGATATTGCATTGTACGTAAGTACCACAACTTCTTTATCCATTTTTCACTTTCTATGATATTGAAATTGTACCTTAAACGAGGTTCTTGTAAAAAGAGCTGTCCCAAACTTTGGGATGGCTATGTGTTTTTGATTATAATTTCCCTAAGCTATAGGACCATAAGTGGAAGTGCCCTAGGCTCTGTTGCTTTGTTTTTTAGATGTTTCAGGAAACACCATACACTTCTCCAGAGTGGCTGCTGGCAGTTTACATCCCACCCATCAGTCTAACTATACTCCCCGTTCTCCATGGCATGTCCTGCCTTTCTGGATTTTACACTTTTTTCAGATGGCCCTTTTGACCGGGGGGGCAGTGAGACTTCATTGTAGTGCAGATTTCCTTTTCAAGCTTGCTTGGTTGGCCAAAAAGGGCGTATGCGTTTTTTCCTGAATATATTCAGGAAAAAACGCATACGCCCTTTTTGGCCAAGTGCATCATTGTGGACGTTCTGCCTCTTTTCCTATGCTTTACAGGCAATTCCAGTCTACCTCCTGCAATCGGTTTCCTGCAATTCTGCCCCGCTTTCAAGTCCTCTTGGCAGCCTTACTTCAATATATTTTTGGACGATAGCTGTCATTTATAACTGCAGGTTTGTGAATTACAGTGCCCCTGAGCTCCTTTCTTCAACTCGCTTTCTTGGGAGCTGGCCGCAACACCGCAGGATTGCTTCAGGCCCTAGTGTGGTTCCGGCATGGCTCGCTGAGCCTTTGGTTAATTCCTCTTCCTGGTGGGAAATGAGAGTTAAATTTGCCCGTCCAGACACCTCCAGCTAGTCTCTCATTGGTTCTCCCTATTCCTGTTCATTTTCCGCAGTAATTGCAAACTGGGCCAAACAGGAGGTTAAAGGCACTGACTCTCCAAGTGGGGAGAGTGTTAGTAGAGCGTCTGGAATGTTGCACCCGAGTACCAGGGGATGAAAACTGAGACACATTTGAACACGTTTCCCGATCACACGGTGGATCATACTCTGGGTTACACATGCATGTTTTAGCTGAAGGAAGAATCCCTTAAACCTGGAGAGTTGAGACCCATGGAATGGGTTCCATGCAATATGACTTCAAAGAGTCTGCATTTGCTCACCGAACCTCACCAATCCTATCACTGCTGCATTTATGCCGCTGTACACACGCTGGATTCTCTTTTGGAGACATATAAATCCATAGGTTTTAAGATTCTAACTAGTCAGTTATATTCTTAGGCGTTTAATATGGGGTGTTGAGTCCACTTCGTTGAGCAAGCAGTAGCTCTTGTCTATTACATATTTGGCTTATGGAAAGGTATCTGTGCTAATTTCAATCTCTGGTTTTATGCAGCACCCCAACTCACCTTTCCCCTTAAGCAAGCATAAGTTGGTTTTCTACATTTGAGACCCTATTCTGTTTTGTAATTCAGTTCCTGTGTAGCCAAGTTTACATTCCGTGTATTAGTGATATCTTATGATGTTTCTTTTTCTGTGTGACTTATTTCACTTAGAATCATCGGACCTGAATCCACTCATTATGCTGCTACTGGCCTGATGACATAGATTTCATTGCTGAGTGATATTGCATTGTACGTAAGTACCACAACTTCTTTATCCATTTTTCGCTTTCTGCGATATTGAACTTGTACTGTAAACGAGGTTCTTGTAAACAGAGCCGTCCCAAACTTTGGGGTGGCTGTATTTTTTTGATTTTAATTTCCCTAATCTAATAGGACCATAAGTGGAAGTGCCCTAGGCTCTGTTGCTTTGTTTTTTAGATGTTTCTGGAAACACCATACACTTCTCCAGAGTGGCTGTTGGCAGTTTACATCCCGCCCATCAGCATAACAAGGCTCCCAGTTCTCCATGGCCTGTCCTGCCTTTCTGGATTTTACACTTTTTTCAAATGGCCCTTTTGACCGGGGGGGCAGTGAGACTTCATTGTAGTGCAGATTTCCTTTGCGAACTTGCTTGGTTGGCCAAAAAGGGCGTATGCTTTTTTTCTTGAATATATTCAGGAAAAAACTCATACGGCCTTTTGGCCAAGTGCTTCATTGTGGACGTTCTGCCTCTTTTCCTATGCTTTACATGCAATTCCAGTCTACCTCCTGAAATCGGTTTCCTGCAATTCTGCCCCGCTTTCAAGTCCTCTTGGCAGCCTTACTTCAATATATTTTTTGACGATAGCTGTCATTTATAACTCTGCAGGTTTCTGAATTACAGTACCCCTGAGCTCCTTTCTTGAACTCGCTTTTTATAAGGTGGCCGCAACACCGCAGGATTACTTCAGGCCCTAGTGTGGTTCCGGCATGGCTCGCTGAGCCTTTGGTTAATTCCTCTTCCTGGTGGGAAATGAGAGTTAAATTTGCCCGTCCAGACACCTCCAGCTAGTCTCTCATTGGTTCTCCCTATTCCTGTTCATTTTCCGCAGAAATTGCAAACTGGGCCAAACAGGAGGTTAAAGGCACTGACTCTCCAAGTGGGGAGAGTGTTAGTAAAGCGTCTGGAATGTTGCACCCGAGTACCAGGGGACGAAAACTGAGACACATTTGAACACGATTCCCGATCACACGGTGGATCATACTCTGGGTTCCACATGCATGTTTTAGCTGAAGGAAGAATCCCTTAAACCTGGAGAGTTGAGAACCATGGAATGGGTACCATGCAATATGACTTCAAAGGGTCTGCATTTGCTCACCGAACCTCACCAATCCTATCAGTGCTGCGTTTATGCCGCTGTACACACGCTTCATTCTCTTTCGGAGACATATAAATCCATAGGTTTAAGATTCTTACTAGTCAGGTATATTCTTAGGCATTTAATATGGGGAGTTGAGTCCACTTCGTTGAACAAGAAGTAGCTCTTGTCTATTACATATTTGGCTTATGGAAAGGTATCTGTGCTAATTTCAATCTCTGGTTTTATGCAGCACCCCAACTCACCTTTCCCCTTAAGCAAGCATAAGTTGGTTTTCTACATTTGAGACCCTATTCTGTTTTGTAATTCAGTTCCTGTGTAGCCAAGTTTACATTCCGTGTATTAGTGATATCTTCTGATGTTTCTTTTTCTGTGTGACTTATTTCACTTAGAATCATCGTACCTGAATCCACTCATTATGCTGCTACTGGCCTGATGACATAGATTTCATTGCTGAGTGATATTGCATTGTACGTAAGTACCACAACTTCTTTATCCATTTTTCGCTTTCTGCGATATTGAACTTGTACCAAAAACGAGGTTCTTGTAAACAGAGCCGTCCCAAACTTTGGGGTGGCTGTGTCTTTTTGATTTTAATTTCCCTAATCTATAGGACCATAAGTGGAAGTGCCCTAGGCTCTCTTGCTTTGTATTTTAGATGTTTCAGGAAACACCATACACTTCTCCAGAGTGGCTGTTGGCAATTTACATCCCGCCCATCAGTCTAACTAGGCTCCCAGTTCTCCATGGCCTGTCCTGCCTTTCTGGATTTTACACTTTTTTCAGATGGCCCTTTTGACAGGGGGGCAGTGACACTTCATTGTAGTGTAGATTTCCTTTGCAAGCTTGCTGGCTTGGCCAAAAAGGGCGTATGCGTTTTTTCCTGAGCATATTCAGGAAAAAACGCATACGCCCTTTTTGGCCAAGTGCATCATTGTGGACGTTCTGCCTCTTTTCCTATGCTTTACATGCAATTCCAGTCTACCTCCTGAAATTGGTTTCCTGCAATTCTGCCCCGCTTTCAAGTCCTCTTGGCAGCCTTACTTCAATATATTTTTGGACGATAGCTGTCATTTATAACTCTGCAGGTTTGTGAATTACAGTGTCCCTGAGCTCCTTTCTTCAACTCGCTTTCTTGTGAGCTGGCCGCAACACCGCAGGATTGCTTCAGGCCCTAGTGTGGTTCCGGCATGGCTCGCTGAGCCTTTGGTTAATTCCTCTTCCTGGTGTGAAATGAGAGTTAAATTTGCCCGTCCAGACACCTCCAGCTAGTCTCTCATTGGTTCTCCCTATTCCTGTTCATTTTCCGCAGAAATTGCAAACTGGGCCAAACAGGAGGTTAAAGGCACTGACTCTCCAAGTGGGGAGAGTGTTAGTAAAGCGTCTGGAATGTTGCACCCGAGTACCAGGGGACGAAAACTGAGACACATTTGAACACGATTCCCGATCACACGGTGGATCATACTCTGGGTTCCACATGCATGTTTTAGCTGAAGGAAGAATCCCTTAAACCTGGAGAGTTGAGAACCATGGAATGGGTACCATGCAATATGACTTCAAAGGGTCTGCATTTGCTCACCGAACCTCACCAATCCTATCAGTGCTGCGTTTATGCCGCTGTACACACGCTTCATTCTCTTTCGGAGACATATCAATCCATAGGTTTTAAGATTCTTACTAGTCAGGTATATTCTTAGGCGTTTAATATGGGGTGTTGAGTCCACTTCGTTGAACAAGAAGTAGCTCTTGTCTATTACATATTTGGCTTATGGAAAGGTATCTGTGCTAATTTCAATCTCTGGTTTTATGCAGCACCCCAACTCACCTTTCCCCTTAAGCAAGCATAAGTAGGTTTTCTACATTTGAGACCCTATTCTGTTTTGTAATTCAGTTCCTGTGTAGCCAAGTTTACATTCCGTGTATTAGTGATATCTTCTGATGTTTCTTTTTCTGTGTGACTTATTTCACTTAGAATCATCGTACCTGAATCCACTCATTATGCTGCTACTGGCCTGATGACATAGATTTCATTGCTGAGTGATATTGCATTGTACGTAAGTACCACAACTTCTTTATCCATTTTTTGCTTTCTGCGATATTGAACTTGTACCAAAAACGAGGTTCTTGTAAACAGAGCCGTCCCAAACTTTGGGGTGGCTGTGTCTTTTTGATTTTAATTTCCCTAATCTATAGGACCATAAGTGGAAGTGCCCTAGGCTCTCTTGCTTTGTATTTTAGATGTTTCAGGAAACACCATACACTTCTCCAGAGTGGCTGTTGGCAATTTACATCCCGCCCATCAGTCTAACTAGGCTCCCAGTTCTCCATGGCCTGTCCTGCCTTTCTGGATTTTACACTTTTTTCAGATGGCCCTTTTGACAGGGGGGCACTGACACGTCATTGTAGTGTAGATTTCCTTTGCAAGCTTGCTTGGTTGGCCAAAAAGGGCGTATGCGTTTTTTCCTGAGCATATTCAGGAAAAAACGCATATGCCCTTTTTGGCCAAGTGCATCATTGTGGACGTTCTGCCTCTTTTCCTATGCTTTACATGCAATTCCAGTCTACCTCCTGAAATTGGTTTCCTGCAATTCTGCCCCGCTTTCAAGTGCTCTTGGCAGCCTTACTTCAATATATTTTTGGACGATAGCTGTCATGTATAACTCTGCAGGTTTCTGAATTACAATGCCCCTGAGCTCCTTTCTTCAACTCGCTTTCTTGTGAGCTGGCCGCAACACCGCAGGATTGTTTCAGGCCCTAGTGTGGTTCCGGCATGTCACGCTGACCCTTTGGTTAATTCCTCTTCCTGCTGGGAAATGAGAGTTAAATTCGCCCGTCCAGACACCTACAGATAGTCTCTCATTTGTTCTCCTTATTCCTGTTCATCTTCCACAGAAATTGCAAACTGGGCCAAACAGGAGATTAAGGGCACTGACTCTCCAAGTGGGGAGAGTGTTAGTAAAGCATCTGAAATGTTGCACCCGAGTACAAGGGGACAAAAACTGAGACACATTTGAACATGTTTCCCGATCACACAGGGGATCATACTCTGGGTTCCACATGCATGTTTTAGCTGAAGGAAGAATCCCTTGCACCGGGAGACTTGGGACCCATGGAATGGGTAACATGCAATATGACTTCAAAGGGTCTGCATTTGCTCACCGAACCTCACCAATCCTATCACTGCTGCGTTTATGCCGCTGTACACACGCTTGATTCTCTTTCGGAGACATATAAATCCATAGGTTTTAAGATTCTTACTAGTCAGGTATATTCTTAGGCGTTTAATATGGGGTGTTGAGTCCACTTCTTTGAGCAAGCAGTAGCTCTTGTCTATTACATATTTGGCTTATGGAAAGGTATCTGTGCTAATTTCAGTCTCTGGTTTTATGCAGCACCCCAAGTCACCTTTCCCCTTAAGCAAGCATAAGTTGGTTTTCTTCATTTGACACCCTGTTCTGTTTTGTAATTTAGTTCTTGTGTAGCCAAGTTTACATTCCGTGTAGTAGTGATAACTTATGATGTTTCTTTTTCGGTGTGACTTATTTCACTTAGAATCATCGTACCTGAATCCACTCATTATGCTGTTATGGGCCTGATGACATAGATTTCATTGTTGAGTGATATTGCATTGTCCGTAAGTACCACAAATTCTTTAACCATTTTTCACTTTCTGTGATATTGAACTTGTACGGTGTATGAGATTCTTTTAAACAGAGCCGTCCCAAACTTTGGGGTTGCTGTGTCTTTTTTATTTTAATTTCCCTAAGCTATAGGACCATAAGTGGAAGTGCCCTAGGCTCTGTTGCTTTGTTTTTTAGATGTTTCAGGAAACACCATACACTTCTCCAGAGTGGCTGCTGGCAATTTACATCCCGCCCATCAGTCTAACTAGGCTCCTAGTTCTCCATGGCCTGTCCTGTCTTTCTGGATTTTACACTTTTTTCAGATGACCCTTTTGAACGGGGGGCAGTGAGACTTCATTGTAGTGCAGATTTCCTTTGCAAGCTTGCTTCGTTGGCCAAAAAGTGCGTATGCGTTTTTTCCTGAGTATATTCAGGAAAAAATGCATACGAACTTTTTGGCCAAGTGCATCATTCTGGACTTTCTGCCTCTTTTCCTATGCTTTACATGCAATTCCAGTCTACCTCCTGAAATCGGTTTCCTGCAATTCTGCCCCGCTTTCAAGTCCTCTTGGCAGCCTTACTTCAATATATTTTTGGACGATAGCTGACATTGATAACTCTGCAGGTTTGTGAATTACAGTGCCCCGGAGCTCCTTTCTTCAACTCGCTTTCTTGTGAGCTGGCCGCAACACCGCAGGATTGCTTCAGGCCCTAGTGTCGTTCCGGCATGGCTCACTGAGCCTTTGGTTAATTCCTCTTCCTGGTGGGAAATGAGAGTTAAATTTGCCCGTCCAGACACCTCCAGCTAGTCTCTCATTGGTTCTCCCTATTCCTGTTCATTTTGTGCAGTAATTGCAAACTGGGCCAAACAGGAGGTTAAAGGCACTGACTCTCCAAGTGGGGTGAGTGTTAGTAAACGTCTGGAATGTTGCACCCGAGTACCAGGGGACGAAAACTGAGACACATTTGAACACGTTTCCTGATCACACGGTGGATCATACTCTGGGTTCCGCATGCATGTTTTAGCTGAAGGAAGAATCCCTTAAACCTGGAGAGTTGAGACCCATGGAATGGGTAGCATGCAATATGACTTCAAAGAGTCTGTGTTTGCTCACCGAACCTCACCAATCCTATCACTGCTGCATTTATGCCACTGTACACACGCTTGATTCTCTTTCGGAGACATATCAATCCATACGTTTTAAGATTCTTACTAGTCAGGTATATTTTTAGGGGTTTAAAATGGGGTGTTGAGTCCACTTCGTTGAGCAAGCAGTAGCTCTTTTCTATTACATATTTGGCTTATGCAAAGGGATCTGTGTTACTTTCAATCTCTGGTTTTATGCAGGACCCCAACTCACCTTTCCCCTTAAGCAAGCATAAGTTGGTTTTCTACATTTGAGACCCTATTATGTTTTTTAATTCAGTTCTTGTTTAGCCAAGTTTACATTCCGTATATTAGTGATATCTTCTGATGTTTCTTTTTCTGTGTGACTTATTGCACTTAGAATCATCGTACCTGAATCCACTCATTATGCTGCTACTGGCCTGATGACATAGATTTCATTGCTGAGTGATATTGCATTGTACGTAAGTACACAACTTCTTTATCCATTTTTCGCTTTCTGCGATATTGGACTTGTACCGTAAACGAGGTTCTTGTAAACAGAGCCGTCCCAAAATTTGCGGTGGCTGTGTCTTTGTGATTTTAATTCCCCTAATCTATAGGACCATAAGTGGAAGTGCCCTAGGCTCTGTTGCTTTGTTTTTTAGATGTTTCAGGAAACACCATAAACTTCTCCAGAGTGGCTGTTGGCAATTTACATCCTGCCCATCAGTCTAACCAGGCTCCCAGTTCTCCATGGCCTGTCCTGCCTTTCTGGATTTTACACTTTATTCAGATGGCCCTTTTGACCAGGGGGCAGTGAGACTTCATTGTAGTGCAGATTTCCTTTGCAAGCTTGCTTGGTTGGCCAAAAAGGGCGTATGCGTTTTTTCCTGAATATATTCAGGATAAAACGCATACGCACTTTTTGGCCAAGTGCATCATTGTGGACGTTCTGCCTCTTTTCCTATGCTTTACAGGCAATTCCAGTCTACCTCCTGAAATCGGTTTCCTGCAATTCTGTCCCGCTTTCAAGTCCTCTTGGCAGACATACTTCAATATATTTTTGGACGATAGCTGTCATTTATAACTCTGCAGGTTTGTGAATTACAGTGCCCCTGAGCTCGTTTCTTCAACTCGCTTTCTTGTGAGCTGGCCGTAACACCGCAGGATTGCTTCAGGCCCTAGTGTGGTTCCGGCATGGCTCGCTGAGCCTTTGGTTAATTCCTCTTCCTGGTGGGAAATGAGAGTTAAATTTGCCCGTCCAGACACCTCCAGCTAGTCTCTCATTGGTTCTCCCTATTCCTGTTCATTTTCCGCAGAAATTGCAAACTGGGCCAAACAGGAGGTTAAAGGCACTGACTCTCCAAGTGAGAAGAGTGTTAGTAAAGCGTCTGGAATGTTGCACCCGAGTACCAGGGGACGAAAACTGAGACACATTTGAACACGTTTCCCGATCACACAGTGGATCATACTCTGGGTTCCACATGCATGTTTTAGCTGAAGGAAGAATCCCTTAAACCTGGAGAGTTGAGAACCATGGAATGGGTACCATGCAATATGACTTCAAAGGGTCTGCATTTGCTCACCGATCCTCACCAATCCTATCACTGCTGCGTTTATGCCGCTGTACACACGCTTGATTGTCTTTTGGAGACATATAAATCCATAGGTTTTAAGATTCTTACTAGTCAGGTATATTCTTAGGCGTTTAATATGGGGTGTTGAGTCCACTTCGTTGAGCAAGCAGTAGCTCTTGTCTATTACATATTTGGCTTATGGAAAGGTATCTGTGCTAATTTCAATCTCTGGTTTTATGAAGCACCCCAACTCACCTTTCCCCTTAAGCAAGCATAAGTTGGTTTTCTACATTTGAGACCCTATTCTGTTTTGTAATTCAGTTCCTGTGTAGCCAAGTTTACATTCCGTGTATTAGTGATATCTTATGATGTTTCTTTTTCTGTGTGACTTATTTCACTTAGAATCATCGTACCTGAATCCACTCATTATGCTGCTACTGGCCTGATGACATAGATTTCATTGCTGAGTGATATTGCATTGTACGTACGTACCACAACTTCTTTATCCATTTTTCGCTTTCTGCGATATTGAACTTGTACCGTAAACGAGGTTCTTGTAAGCAGAGCCATCCCAAACATTGAGGTGGCTGTATTTTTTTTTATTTTAATTTCCCTAAACTATAGGACCATAAGTGGAAGTGCCCTAGGCTCTCTTGCTTTGTTTTTTAGATGTTTCAGGAAACACCATACACTTCTCCAGAGTGGCTGCTGGCAATTTACATCCCGCCCATCAGTCTAACTAGGCTCCCAGTTCTCCATGGCCTGTCCTGCCTTTCTGGATTTTACACTTTTTTCAGATGGCCCTTTTGAACGGGGGGCAGTGACACTTCATTGTAGTGCAGATTTCCTTTGCAAGCTTGCTTGGTTGGCCAAAAAGTGCGTATGCGTTTTTTCCTGAGTATATTCAGGAAAAAACGCATACGCCCTTTTTGGCCAAGTGCATCATTCTGGACGTTCTGCCTCTTTTCCTATGCTTTACAGGCAATTCCAGTCTACCTCCTGAAATCGGTTTCCTGCAATTCTGCTCCGCTTTCAAGTCCTCTTGGCAGCCTTACTTCAATATATTTTTAGACGATAGCTGTCATTTATAACTCTGCAGGTTTGTGAATTACAGTGTCCCTGAGGTCCTTTCTTCAACTCGCTTTCTTGTGAGCTGGCCGCAACACCGCAGGATTGCTTCAGGCCCTAGTGTGGTTCCGGCATGGCTCGCTGAGCCTTTGGTTAATTCCTCTTCCTGGTGGGAAATGAGAGTTAAATTTGCCCGTCCAGACACCTCCAGCTAGTCTCTCATTGGTTCTCCCTATTCCTGTTCATTTTCCGCAGAAATTGCAAACTGGGCCAAACAGGAGGTTAAAGGCACTGACTCTCCAAGTGGGGAGAGTGTTAGTAAAGCGTCTGGAATGTTGCACCCGAGTACCAGGGGACGAAAACTGAGACACATTTGAACACGTTTCCCGATCACACGGTGAATCATACTCTGGGTTCCGCATGCATGTTTTAGCTGAAGGAAGAATCCCTTAAACTTGGAGAGTTGAGAACCAAGGAATGGGTACCATGCAATATGACTTCAAAGGGTCTGCATTTGCTCACCGAACCTCACCAATCCTATCAGTGCTGCGTTTATGCCGCTGTACACACGCTTGGTTCTCTTTCGGAGACATATAAATCCATAGGTTTTAAGATTCTTACTAGTCAGGTATATTCTTAGGCGTTTAATATGGGGTGTTTGGTCCACTTCGTTGAACAAGAAGTAGCTCTTGTCTATTACATATTTGGCTTATGGAAAGGTATCTGTGCTAATTTCAATCTCTGGTTTTATGCAGCACCCCAACTCACCTTTCCCCTTAAGCAAGCATAAGTTGGTTTTCTACATTTGAGACCCTATTCTGTTTTGTAATTCAGTTCCTGTGTAGCCAAGTTTACATTCCGTGTATTAGTGATATCTTCTGATGTTTCTTTTTCTGTGTGACTTATTTCACTTAGAATCATCGTACCTGAATCCACTCATTATGCTGCTACTGGCCTGATGACATAGATTTCATTGCTGAGTGATATTGCATTGTACGTAAGTACCACAACTTCTTTATCCATTTTTTGCTTTCTGCGATATTGAACTTGTACCAAAAACGAGGTTCTTGTAAACAGAGCCGTCCCAAACTTTGGGGTGGCTGTGTCTTTTTGATTTTAATTTCCCTAATCTATAGGACCATAAGTGGAAGTGCCCTAGGCTCTCTTGCTTTGTATTTTAGATGTTTCAGGAAACACCATACACTTCTCCAGAGTGGCTGTTGGCAATTTACATCCCGCCCATCAGTCTAACTAGGCTCCCAGTTCTCCATGGCCTGTCCTGCCTTTCTGGATTTTACACTTTTTTCAGATGGCCCTTTTGACAAGGGGGCACTGACACTTCATTGTAGTGTAGATTTCCTTTGCAAGCTTGCTTGGTTGGCCAAAAAGGGCGTATGCGTTTTTTCCTGAGCATATTCAGGAAAAAATGCATACGAACTTTTTGGCCAAGTGCATCATTGTGGACGTTCTGCCTCTTTTCCTATGCTTTACATGCAATTCCAGTCTACCTCCTGAAATCGGTTTCCTGCAATTCTGCCCCGCTTTCAAGTCCTCTTGGCAGCCTTACTTCAATATATTTTTGGACGATAGCTGTCATTTATAACTCTGCAGGTTTGTGAATTACAGTGCCCCTGAGCTCCTTTCTTCAACTCGCTTTCTTGTGAGCTGGCCGCAACACCGCAGGATTGCTTCAGGACCTAGTGTGGTTCCGGCATGGCTCGCTGAGCCTTTGGTTAATTCCTCTTCCTGGTGGGAAATGAGAGTTAAATTTGCCCGTCCAGACACCTCCAGCTAGTCTCTCATTGGTTCTCCCTATTCCTGTTCATTTTGTGCAGTAATTGCAAACTCGGCCAAACAGGAGGTTAAAGGCACTGACTCTCCAAGTGGGGTGAATGTTAGTAAACGTCTGGAATGTTGCACACGAGTACCAGGGGACGAAAACTGAGACACATTTGAACACGTTTCCTGATCACACGGTGGATCATACTCTGGGTTCCGCATGCATGTTTTAGCTGAAGAAAGAATCCCTTAAACCAGGAGAGTTGAGACCCATGGAATGGGTACCATGCAATATGATTTCAAAGAGTCTGTGTTTGCTCACCAAACCTCAACAATCCTATCACTGCTGCATTTATGCCACTGTACACACGCTTGATTCTCTTTCGGAGACATATCAATCCATAGGTTTTAAGATTCTTACTAGTCAGGTATATTCTTAGGCGTTTAATATGGGGTGTTGAGTCCACTTCGTTGAGCAAGCAGTAGCTCTTTTCTATTACATATTTGGCTTATGGAAAGGGATCTGTGTTACTTTCAATCTCTGGTTTTATGCAGCACCCCAACTCACCTTTCCCCTTAAGCAAGCATAAGTTGGTTTTCTACATTTGAGACCCTATTATGTTTTTTAATTCAGTTCTTGTTTAGCCAAGTTTTTCATTCCGTGTATTAGTGATATCTTCTGATGTTTCTTTTTCTGTGTGACTTATTTCACTTAGAATCATCGTACCTGAATCCACTCATTATGCTGCTACTGGCCTGATGACATAGATTTCATTGCTGAGTGATATTGCATTGTACGTAAGTACACATCTTCTTTATCCATTTTTCGCTTTCTGCGATATTGGACTTGTACTGTAAACGAGGTTCTTGTAAACAGAGCCGTCCCAAAATTTGCGGTGGCTGTGTCTTTTTGATTTTAATTCCCCTAATCTATAGGACCATAAGTGGAAG
This sequence comes from Grampus griseus, assembly GCF_964374135.1. NCBI lineage: Eukaryota > Metazoa > Chordata > Mammalia > Artiodactyla > Delphinidae > Grampus > Grampus griseus. Next base: position 429,216 of record NW_028133379.1, read on the forward strand.
TGCCCTAGGCTCTGTTGCTTTGTTTTTTAGATGTTTCAGGAAACACCATAAACTTCTCCAGAGTGGCTGTTGGCAATTTATATCCCGCCCATCAGTCTAACTAGGCTCCCAGTTCTCCATGGCCTGTCCTGCCTTTCTGGATTTTACACTTTATTCAGATGGCCCTTTTGACCAGGGGGCAGTGAGACTTCATTGTAGTGCAGATTTCCTTTGCAAGCTTGCTTGGTTGGCCAAAAAGGGCGTATGCGTTTTTTCCTGAATATATTCAGGATAAAACGCATACGCACTTTTTGGCCAAGTGCATCATTGTGGACGTTCTGCCTCTTTTCCTATGCTTTACATGCAATTCCAGTCTACCTCCTGAAATCGGTTTCCTGCAATTCTGTCCCGCTTTCAAGTCCTCTTGGCAGCCTTACTTCAATACATTTTTGGACGATAGATGTCATTTATAACTCTGCAGGTTTGTGAATTACAGTGCCCCTGAGCTCCTTTCTTCAACTCGCTTTCTTGTGAGCTGGCCGCAACACCGCAGGATTGCTTCAGGCCCTAGTGTGGTTCCGGCATGGCTCGCTGAGCCTTTGGTTAATTCCTCTTCCTGGTGGGAAATGAGAGTTAAATTTGCCCGTCCAGACACCTCCAGCTAGTCTCTCATTGGTTCTCCCTATTCCTGTTCATTTTCCGCAGAAATTGCAAACTGGGCCAAACAGGAGGTTAAAGGCACTGACTCTCCAAGTGGGGAGAGTGTTAGTAAAGCATCTGGAATGTTGCACCCGAGTACCAGGGGACGAAAACTGAGACACATTTGAACACGTTTCCCGATCACACGGTGAATCATACTCTGGGTTCCGCATGCATGTTTTAGCTGAAGGAAGAATCCCTTAAACTTGGAGAGTTGAGAACCAAGGAATGGGTACCATGCAATATGACTTCAAAGGGTCTGCATTTGCTCACCGAACCTCACCAATCCTATCAGTGCTGCGTTTATGCCGCTGTACACACGCTTGGTTCTCTTTCGGAGACATATAAATCCATAGGTTTTAAGATTCTTACTAGTCAGTTATATTATTAGGCGTTTAATATGGGGTGTTGAGTCCACTTCGTTGAGCAAGCAGTAGCTCTTGTCTATTACATATTTGTCTTATGGAAAGGTATCTGTGCTAATTTCAATCTCTTGTTTTATGCAGCACCCCAACTCACCTTTCCCCTTAAGCAAGCATAAGTTGGTTTTCTACATTTGAGACCCTCTTCTGTTTTGTAATTCAGTTCCTGTGTAGCCAAGTTTACATTCCGTGTATTAGTGATATCTTATGATGTTTCTTTTTCTGTGTGACTTCTTTCACTTAGAATCATCGTACCTGAATCCACTCATTATGCTGCTACTGGCCTGATGACATAGATTTCATTGCTGAGTGATATTGCATTGTACGTAAGTACCACAACTTCTTTATCCATTTTTCGCTTTCTGCGATATTGAAATTGTACTGTAAACGAGGTTCTTGTAAACAGAGCCGTCCCAAACTTTGGGGTGGCTGTATTTTTTTGATTTTAATTTCCCTAATCTAATAGGACCATAAGTGGAAGTGACCTAGGCTCTGTTGCTTTGTTTTTCAGATGTTTCAGGAAACACCATACACTTCTCCAGAGTGGCTGCTGGCAATTTACATCCCGCCCATCAGTCTAACTAGGCTCCCAGTTCTCCATGGCCTGTCCTGCCTTTCTGGATTTTACACTTTTTTCAGATGGCCCTTTTGAACGGGGGGCAGTGAGACTTCATTGTAGTGCAGATTTCCTTTGCAAGCTTGCTTGGTTGGCCAAAAAGTGCGTATGCGTTTTTTCCTGACTATATTCAGGAAAAAACGCATACGCACTTTTTGGCCAAGTGCATCATTCTGGACGTTCTGCCTCTTTTCCTATGCTTTACAGGCAATTCCAGAATACCTCCTGAAATCGGTTTCCTGCAATTCTGCCCCGCTTGCAAGTCCTCTTGGCAGCCTTACTTCAATATATTTTTGGACGATAGCTGTCATTTATAACTCTGCAGGTTTGTGAATTACAGTGCCCCTGAGCTCCTTTCTTCAACTCGCTTTCTTGGGAGCTGGCCGCAACACCGCAGGATTGCTTCAGGCCCTAGTGTGGTTCCGGCATGGCTCGCTGAGCCTTTGGTTAATTCCTCTTCATGGTGGAAAATGAGAGTTAAATTTGCCCGTCCAGACACCTCCAGCTAGTCTCTCATTGGTTCTCCCTATTCCTGTTCATTTTCCGCAGAAATTGCAAACTGGGCCAAACAGGAGGTTAAAGGCACTGACTCTCCAAGTGAGAAGAGGGTTAGTAAAGCGTCTGGAATGTTGCACCCGAGTACCAGGGTACGAAAACTGAGACACATTTGAACACGTTTCCCGATCACACGGTGGATCATACTCTGGGTTCCACATGCATGTTTTAGCTGAAGGAAGAATCCCTTAAACCTGGAGAGTTGAGAACCATGGAATGGGTACCATGCAATATGACTTCAAAGGGTCTGCATTTGCTCACCGAACCTCACCAATCCTATCACTGCTGCGTTCATGCCGCTGTACACACGCTTGATTCTCTTTCGGAGACATATCAATCCATAGGTTTTAAGATTCTTACTAGTTAGGTATATTCTTAGGCGTTTAATATGGGGTGTTGAGTCCACTTCGTTGAGCAAGCAGTAGCTCTTGTCTATTACATATTTGGCTTATGGAAAGGTATCTGTGCTAATTTCAATCTCTGGTTTTATGCAGAACCCCAACTCACCTTTCCCATTAAGCAAGCATAAGTTGGTTTTCTACAATTGAGACCCTGTTTTGTTTGGTAATTCAGTTCCTGTGTAGCCAAGTTTACATTCCGTGTATTAGTGATATCTTATGATGTTTCTTTTTCTGTGTGACTTATTTCACTTAGAATCATCGTACCTGAATCCACTCATTATGCTGCTACTGGCCTGATGACATAGATTTCATTGCTGAGTGATATTGCATTGTACGTAAGTACCACAACTTCTTTATCCATTTTTCGCTTTCTGCGATATTGAACTTGTACCGTAAACGAGGTTCTTGTAAACAGAGCCATCCCAAACTTTGCGGTGGCTGTATTTTTTTGATTTTAATTTCCCTAATCTATAGGACCATAAGTGGAAGTGCCCTAGGCTCTGTTGCTTTGTTTTTTAGATGTTTCAGGAAACACCATACACTTCTCCAGAGTGGCTGCTGGCAATTTACATCCCGCCCATCAGTCTAACTAGGCTCCCAGTTCTCCATGGCCTGTCCTGCCTTTCTGGATTTTACACTTTTTTCAGATGGCCCTTTTGACCGGGGGGCAGTGAGACTTCATTGTAGTGCAGATTTCATTTGCAAGCTTGCTTGGCTGGCCAAAAAGTACGTATGCGTTTTTTCCTAAGTATATTCAGGAAAAAACGCATACGCCCTTTTTGGCCAAGTGCATCATTGTGGACGTTCTGCCTCTTTTCCTCTGCTTTACAGGCAATTCCAGTCTACCTCCTGAAATCGGCTTCCTGCAATTCTGCCCCACTTTCAAGTCCTCTTGGCAGCCTTACTTCAATATATTTTTGGACGAGAGCTGTCATTTATAACTCTGCAGGTTTGTGAATTACAGTACCCCTGAGTTCCTTTCTTCATCTCGCTTTCTTGTGAGCTGGCCGCAACAGCAAATGATTGCTTCAGGCCCTAGTGTGGTTCCGGCATGGCTCGCTGAGCCTTTGGTTAATTCCTCTTCCTGGTGGGAAATGAGAGTTAAATTTGCCGTCCAGACACCTCCAGCTAGTCTCTCATTGGTTCTCCCTATTCCTGTTCATTTTCCGCAGAAATTGCAAACTGGGCCAAACAGGAGGTTAAAGGCACTGACTCTCCAAGTGGGGAGAGTGTTAGTAAAGCGTCTGGAATGTTGCACCCGAGTACCAGGGGACGAAAACTGAGACACATTTGAACACGTTTCCCGATCACACGGTGGATCATACTCTGGGTTCCACATGCATGTTTTAGCTGAAGGCAGAATCCCTTAAACCTGGAGAGTTGAGACCATGGAATGGGTATCAGGCAATATGACTTCAAAGGGTCTGCATTTGCTCACCGAACCTCACCAGTCCTATCACTGCTGCTTTTATGCCGCTGTACACACGCTTGATTCTCTTTCGGAGACATATCAATCCATAGGTTTTAAGATTCTTACTAGTCAGGTATATTCTTAGGCGTTTAATATGGGGTGTTGAGTCCACTTCGTTGAGCAAGCAGTAGCTCTTGTCTATTATATATTTGGCATATGGAAAGGTATCTGTGCTCATTTCAATCTCTGGTTTTATGAAGCACCCCAACTCACCTTTCCCCTTAAGCAAGCATAAGTTGGTTTTCTACATTTGAGACCCTATTCTGTTTTGTAATTCAGTTCCTGTGTAGCCAAGTTTACATTCTGTGTATTAGTGATATCTTATGATGTTTCTTTTTCTGTGTGACTTATTTCACTTAGAATCATCGTACCTGAATCCACTCATTATGCTGCTACTGGCCTGATGACATAGATTTCATTGCTGAGTGATATTGCATTCTACGTAAGTACCACAACTTCTTTATCAATTTTTCGCTTTCTGTGATATTGAAATTGTACCGTAAACGAGGTTCTTGTAAACAGAGCCGTCCCAAACTTTGGGGTGGCTGTGTCTTTTTGATTTTAATTTCCCTAATCTATAGGACCATAAGTGGAAGTGCCCTAGGCTCTGTTGCTTAGTTTTTTAGATGTTTCAGGAAACACCATACACTTCTCCAGAGTGGCTGTTGGCAATTTACATCCTGCCCATCAGTCTAACTAGGCTCCCAGTTCTCCATGACCTGTCCTGCCTTTCTGGATTTTACACTTTTTTCAGATGGCCCTTTTGACAGGGGAGCAGTGAGACTTCATTGTAGTGCAGATTTCCTTTCCAAGCTTGCTTGGTTGGCCAAAAAGTGCGTATGCGTTTTTTCCTGAGTATATTCAGGAAAAAACGCATACACCCTTTTTGGCCAAGTGCATCATTGTGGACGTTCTGCCTCTTTTCCTATGCTTTACAGGCAATTCCAGTCTACCTCCTGAAATCGGTTTCCTGCAATACTGCCCCGCTTTCAAGTCCTCTTGGAAGCCTTACTTCAATATATTTTTGGACGATAGCTGTCATTTATAACTCTGAAGGTTTGTGAATTACAGTGCCACTGAGCTCCTTTCTTCAACTCGCTTTCTTGTGAGCTGGCCGCAACACCGCAGGATTGCTTCAGGCCCTAGTGTGGTTCCGGCATGGCTCGCTGAGCCTTTGGTTAATTCCTCTTCCTGGTGGGAAATGAGAGTTAAATTTGCCCGTCCAGACACCTCCAGCTAGTCTCTCATTGGTTCTCCCTATTCCTGTTCATTTTCCGCAGAAATTGCAAACTGGGCCAAACAGGAGGTTAAAGGCACTGACTCTCCAAGTGGGGAGAGTGTTAGTAAAGCGTCTGGAATGTTGCATCCGAGTACCAGGGGACGAAAACTGAGACACATTTGAACACGTTTCCCGATCACACGGTGGATCATACTCTGGGTTCCACATGCATGTTTTAGCTGAAGGAAGAATCCCTTAAACTTGGAGAGTTGAGAACCAAGGAATGGGTACCATGCAATATGACTTCAAGGGGTCTGCATTTGCTCACCGAACCTCACCAATCCTATCAGTGCTGCGTTTATGCCGCTGTACACACGCTTGGTTCTCTTTCGGAGACATATAAATCCATAGGTTTTAAGATTCTTACTAGTCAGTTATATTCTTAGGCGTTTAATATGGGGTGTTGAGTCCACTTCGTTGAGCAAGCAGTAGCTCTTGTCTATTACATATTTGGCTTATGGAAAGGTATCTGTGCTAATTTCAATCTCTGGTTTTATGCAGCACCCCAACTCACCTTTCCCCTTAAGCAAGCATAAGTTGGTTTTCTACATTTGAGACCCTATTCTGTTTTGTAATTCAGTTCCTGTGTAGCCAAGTTTACATTCCGTGTATTAATGATATCTTATGATGTTTCTTTTTCTGTGTGACTTATTTCACTTAGAATCATCGTACCTGAATCCACTCATTATGCTGCTACTGGCCTGATGACATAGATTTCATTGCTGAGTGATATTGCATTGTACGTAAGTACCACAACTTCTTTATCCATTTTTCGCTTTCTGCGATATTGAACTTGTACCGTAAACGAGGTTCTTGTAAACAGAGCCATCCCAAACTTTGCGGTGGCTGTATTTTTTTGATTTTAATTTCCCTAATCTATAGGACCATAAGTGGAAGTGCCCTAGGCTCTGTTGCTTTGTTTTTTAGATGTTTCAGGAAACACCATACACTTCTCCAGAGTGGCTGCTGGCAATTTACATCCCGCCCATCAGTCTAACTAGGCTCCCAGTTCTCCATGGCCTGTCCTGCCTTTCTGGATTTTACACTTTTTTCAGATGGCCCTTTTGACCGGGGGGCAGTGAGACTTCATTGTAGTGCAGATTTCATTTGCAAGCTTGCTTGGCTGGCCAAAAAGTACGTATGCGTTTTTTCCTAAGTATATTCAGGAAAAAACGCATACGCCCTTTTTGGCCAAGTGCATCATTGTGGACGTTCTGCCTCTTTTCCTCTGCTTTACAGGCAATTCCAGTCTACCTCCTGAAATCGGCTTCCTGCAATTCTGCCCCACTTTCAAGTCCTCTTGGCAGCCTTACTTCAATATATTTTTGGACGAGAGCTGTCATTTATAACTCTGCAGGTTTGTGAATTACAGTACCCCTGAGTTCCTTTCTTCATCTCGCTTTCTTGTGAGCTGGCCGCAACAGCAAATGATTGCTTCAGGCCCTAGTGTGGTTCCGGCATGGCTCGCTGAGCCTTTGGTTAATTCCTCTTCCTGGTGGGAAATGAGAGTTAAATTTGCCGTCCAGACACCTCCAGCTAGTCTCTCATTGGTTCTCCCTATTCCTGTTCATTTTCCGCAGAAATTGCAAACTGGGCCAAACAGGAGGTTAAAGGCACTGACTCTCCAAGTGGGGAGAGTGTTAGTAAAGCGTCTGGAATGTTGCACCCGAGTACCAGGGGACGAAAACTGAGACACATTTGAACACGTTTCCCGATCACACGGTGGATCATACTCTGGGTTCCACATGCATGTTTTAGCTGAAGGCAGAATCCCTTAAACCTGGAGAGTTGAGACCATGGAATGGGTATCAGGCAATATGACTTCAAAGGGTCTGCATTTGCTCACCGAACCTCACCAGTCCTATCACTGCTGCTTTTATGCCGCTGTACACACGCTTGATTCTCTTTCGGAGACATATCAATCCATAGGTTTTAAGATTCTTACTAGTCAGGTATATTCTTAGGCGTTTAATATGGGGTGTTGAGTCCACTTCGTTGAGCAAGCAGTAGCTCTTGTCTATTATATATTTGGCATATGGAAAGGTATCTGTGCTCATTTCAATCTCTGGTTTTATGAAGCACCCCAACTCACCTTTCCCCTTAAGCAAGCATAAGTTGGTTTTCTACATTTGAGACCCTATTCTGTTTTGTAATTCAGTTCCTGTGTAGCCAAGTTTACATTCTGTGTATTAGTGATATCTTATGATGTTTCTTTTTCTGTGTGACTTATTTCACTTAGAATCATCGTACCTGAATCCACTCATTATGCTGCTACTGGCCTGATGACATAGATTTCATTGCTGAGTGATATTGCATTCTACGTAAGTACCACAACTTCTTTATCAATTTTTCGCTTTCTGTGATATTGAAATTGTACCGTAAACGAGGTTCTTGTAAACAGAGCCGTCCCAAACTTTGGGGTGGCTGTGTCTTTTTGATTTTAATTTCCCTAATCTATAGGACCATAAGTGGAAGTGCCCTAGGCTCTGTTGCTTAGTTTTTTAGATGTTTCAGGAAACACCATACACTTCTCCAGAGTGGCTGTTGGCAATTTACATCCTGCCCATCAGTCTAACTAGGCTCCCAGTTCTCCATGACCTGTCCTGCCTTTCTGGATTTTACACTTTTTTCAGATGGCCCTTTTGACAGGGGAGCAGTGAGACTTCATTGTAGTGCAGATTTCCTTTCCAAGCTTGCTTGGTTGGCCAAAAAGTGCGTATGCGTTTTTTCCTGAGTATATTCAGGAAAAAACGCATACACCCTTTTTGGCCAAGTGCATCATTGTGGACGTTCTGCCTCTTTTCCTATGCTTTACAGGCAATTCCAGTCTACCTCCTGAAATCGGTTTCCTGCAATACTGCCCCGCTTTCAAGTCCTCTTGGAAGCCTTACTTCAATATATTTTTGGACGATAGCTGTCATTTATAACTCTGAAGGTTTGTGAATTACAGTGCCACTGAGCTCCTTTCTTCAACTCGCTTTCTTGTGAGCTGGCCGCAACACCGCAGGATTGCTTCAGGCCCTAGTGTGGTTCCGGCATGGCTCGCTGAGCCTTTGGTTAATTCCTCTTCCTGGTGGGAAATGAGAGTTAAATTTGCCCGTCCAGACACCTCCAGCTAGTCTCTCATTGGTTCTCCCTATTCCTGTTCATTTTCCGCAGAAATTGCAAACTGGGCCAAACAGGAGGTTAAAGGCACTGACTCTCCAAGTGGGGAGAGTGTTAGTAAAGCGTCTGGAATGTTGCATCCGAGTACCAGGGGACGAAAACTGAGACACATTTGAACACGTTTCCCGATCACACGGTGGATCATACTCTGGGTTCCACATGCATGTTTTAGCTGAAGGAAGAATCCCTTAAACTTGGAGAGTTGAGAACCAAGGAATGGGTACCATGCAATATGACTTCAAGGGGTCTGCATTTGCTCACCGAACCTCACCAATCCTATCAGTGCTGCGTTTATGCCGCTGTACACACGCTTGGTTCTCTTTCGGAGACATATAAATCCATAGGTTTTAAGATTCTTACTAGTCAGTTATATTCTTAGGCGTTTAATATGGGGTGTTGAGTCCACTTCGTTGAGCAAGCAGTAGCTCTTGTCTATTACATATTTGGCTTATGGAAAGGTATCTGTGCTAATTTCAATCTCTGGTTTTATGCAGCACCCCAACTCACCTTTCCCCTTAAGCAAGCATAAGTTGGTTTTCTACATTTGAGACCCTATTCTGTTTTGTAATTCAGTTCCTGTGTAGCCAAGTTTACATTCCGTGTATTAATGATATCTTATGATGTTTCTTTTTCTGTGTGACTTATTTCACTTAGAATCATCGTACCTGAATCCACTCATTATGCTGCTACTGGCCTGATGACATAGATTTCATTGCTGAGTGATATTGCATTGTACGTAAGTACCACAACTTCTTTATCCATTTTTCGCTTTCTGCGATATTGAACTTGTACTGTAAACGAGGTTCTTGTAAACAGAGCCGTCCCAAACTTTGGGGTGGCTGTATTTTTTTGATTTTAATTTCCCAAATCTAATAGGACCATAAGTGGAAGTGCCCTAGGCTCTGTTGCTTTGTTTTTTAGATGTTTCTGGAAACACCATACACTTCTCCAGAGTGGCTGTTGGCAGTTTACAACCCGCCCATCAGCATAACAAGGCTTCCAGTTCTCCATGGCCTGTCCTGCCTTTCTGGATTTTACACGTTTTTCAGATGGCCCTTTTGACCGGGGAGGCAGTGAGACTTCATTGTAGTGCAGATTTCCTTTGCAAGCTTGCTTGGTTGGACAAAAAGGGCTTATGCTTTTTTTCTTGAATATATTCAGGAAAAAACTCATACGGCCTTTTGGCCAAGTGCATCATTGTGGACGTTCTGCCTCTTTTCCTATGCTTTACATGCAATTCCAGTCTACCTCCTGAAATCGGTTTCCTGCAATTCTGCCCCGCTTTCAAGTCCTCTTGGCAGCCTTACTTCAATATATTTTTGGACGATAGCTGTCATTTATAACTCTGCAGGTTTCTGAATTACAGTGCCCCTGAGCTCCTTTCTTCAACTCGCTTTTTATGAGGTGACCGCAACACCGCAGGATTGCTTCAGGCCCTAGTGTGGTTCCGGCATGGCACGCTGACCCTTTGGTTAATTCCTCTTCCTGCTGGGAAATGAGAGTTAAATTTGCCCGTCCAGACAACTCCAGCTATTCTCTCATTGGTTCTCCCTATTCCTGTTCATTTTTCGAAGAAATTGCAAACTGGGCCAAACAGGAGGTTAAAGGCACTGACTCTCCAAGTGGGGAGAGTGTTAGTAAAGCGTCTGGAATGTTGCACCCGAGTACCTGGGGACAAACACTGAGACACATTTGAAAACGTTTCCCGATCATACGGTGGATCATACTCTGGGTTCCGCATGCATGTTTTAGCTGAAGGAAGAATCCCTTAAACTTGGAGAGTTGAGAACCAAGGAATGGGTACCATGCAATATGACTTCAAGGGGTCTGCATTTGCTCACCGAACCTCACCAATCCTATCAGTGCTGCGTTTATGCCGCTGTACACACGCTTGGTTCTCTTTCGGAGACATATAAATCCATAGGTTTTAAGATTCTTACTAGTCAGATATATTCTTAGGCGTTTAATATGGGGTGTTGAGTCCACTTCGTTGAGCAAGCAGTAGCTCTTGTCTATTACATATTTGGCTTATGGAAAGGTATCTGTGCTAATTTCAATCTCTGGTTTTATGCAGCACCCCAACTCACCTTTCCCCTTAAGCAAGCATAAGTTGGTTTTCTACATTTGAGACCCTGTTCTGTTTTGTAATTCAGTTCCTGTGTAGCCAAGTTTACATTCCGTGTAGTAGTGATATCTTATGATGTTTCTTTTTCTGTGTGACTTATTTCTCTTGGATTCATCGTACCTGAATCCACTCATTATGATGCTACAGGCCTGATGACATAGATTTCATTGCTGAGTTATATTGCATTGTACGTAACTACCACAAATTCTTTATCGATTTTTCACTTTCTGTGATTTTGAAATTGTACCGTAAACGAGGTTCTTGTAAACAGAGCCGTCCCAAATTTCGGGGTGGCTGTGTTTTTGATTTTAATTTCCCTAAGCTATAGGACCATAAGTGGAAGTGCCCTAGGCTCTGTTGCTTTGTTTTTTAGATGTTTCTGGAAACACCATACACTTCTCCATTGTGGCTGTTGGCAATTTACATCCCGCCCGTCAGCATAACAATGCTCCCAGTTCTCCATGGCCTGTCCTGCCTTTCTAGATTTTACACTTTTTTCAGATGGCCCTTTAGACGGGGGTAAGTGAGACTTCATTGTAGTGCAGATTTCCTTTGCAAGCTTGCTTGGTTGGCCAACAACTGCGTATGCATTTTTTCCTGAATATATTCATGAAAAAACACATACGCAGTTTTTGGCCAAGTGCATCATTGTGGACGTTCTGCCTCTTTTCCTATGCTTTACAGGCAATTCCAGTCTACCTCCTGAAATCGGTTTCCTGCAATTCTGCCCCGCTTTCAAGTCCTCTTGGCAGCCTTACTTCAATATATTTTTGGACGATAGCTGTCATGTATAACTCTGCAGGTTTCTGAATTACAATGCCCCTGAGCTCCTTTCTTCAACTCGCTTTCTTGTGAGCTGGCCGCAACACCGCAGGATTGTTTCAGGCCCTAGTGTGGTTCCGGCATGTCACGCTGACCCTTTGGTTAATTCCTCTTCCTGCTGGGAAATGAGAGTTAAATTCGCCCGTCCAGACACCTACAGATAGTCTCTCATTTGTTCTCCTTATTCCTGTTCATCTTCCACAGAAATTGCAAACTGGGCCAAACAGGAGATTAAGGGCACTGACTCTCCAAGTGGGGAGAGTGTTAGTAAAGCATCTGAAATGTTGCACCCGAGTACAAGGGGACAAAAACTGAGACACATTTGAACATGTTTCCCGATCACACAGGGGATCATACTCTGGGTTCCACATGCATGTTTTAGCTGAAGGAAGAATCCCTTGCACCGGGAGACTTGGGACCCATGGAATGGGTAACATGCAATATGACTTCAAAGGGTCTGCATTTGCTCACCGAACCTCACCAATCCTATCACTGCTGCGTTTATGCCGCTGTACACACGCTTGATTCTCTTTCGGAGACATATAAATCCATAGGTTTTAAGATTCTTACTAGTCAGGTATATTCTTAGGCGTTTAATATGGGGTGTTGAGTCCACTTCTTTGAGCAAGCAGTAGCTCTTGTCTATTACATATTTGGCTTATGGAAAGGTATCTGTGCTAATTTCAGTCTCTGGTTTTATGCAGCACCCCAAGTCACCTTTCCCCTTAAGCAAGCATAAGTTGGTTTTCTTCATTTGACACCCTGTTCTGTTTTGTAATTTAGTTCTTGTGTAGCCAAGTTTACATTCCGTGTAGTAGTGATAACTTATGATGTTTCTTTTTCGGTGTGACTTATTTCACTTAGAATCATCGTACCTGAATCCACTCATTATGCTGTTATGGGCCTGATGACATAGATTTCATTGTTGAGTGATATTGCATTGTCCGTAAGTACCACAAATTCTTTAACCATTTTTCACTTTCTGTGATATTGAACTTGTACGGTGTATGAGATTCTTTTAAACAGAGCCGTCCCAAACTTTGGGGTTGCTGTGTCTTTTTTATTTTAATTTCCCTAAGCTATAGGACCATAAGTGGAAGTGCCCTAGGCTCTGTTGCTTTGTTTTTTAGATGTTTCAGGAAACACCATACACTTCTCCAGAGTGGCTGCTGGCAATTTACATCCCGCCCATCAGTCTAACTAGGCTCCTAGTTCTCCATGGCCTGTCCTGTCTTTCTGGATTTTACACTTTTTTCAGATGACCCTTTTGAACGGGGGGCAGTGAGACTTCATTGTAGTGCAGATTTCCTTTGCAAGCTTGCTTCGTTGGCCAAAAAGTGCGTATGCGTTTTTTCCTGAGTATATTCAGGAAAAAATGCATACGAACTTTTTGGCCAAGTGCATCATTCTGGACTTTCTGCCTCTTTTCCTATGCTTTACATGCAATTCCAGTCTACCTCCTGAAATCGGTTTCCTGCAATTCTGCCCCGCTTTCAAGTCCTCTTGGCAGCCTTACTTCAATATATTTTTGGACGATAGCTGACATTGATAACTCTGCAGGTTTGTGAATTACAGTGCCCCGGAGCTCCTTTCTTCAACTCGCTTTCTTGTGAGCTGGCCGCAACACCGCAGGATTGCTTCAGGCCCTAGTGTCGTTCCGGCATGGCTCACTGAGCCTTTGGTTAATTCCTCTTCCTGGTGGGAAATGAGAGTTAAATTTGCCCGTCCAGACACCTCCAGCTAGTCTCTCATTGGTTCTCCCTATTCCTGTTCATTTTGTGCAGTAATTGCAAACTGGGCCAAACAGGAGGTTAAAGGCACTGACTCTCCAAGTGGGGTGAGTGTTAGTAAACGTCTGGAATGTTGCACCCGAGTACCAGGGGACGAAAACTGAGACACATTTGAACACGTTTCCTGATCACACGGTGGATCATACTCTGGGTTCCGCATGCATGTTTTAGCTGAAGGAAGAATCCCTTAAACCTGGAGAGTTGAGACCCATGGAATGGGTAGCATGCAATATGACTTCAAAGAGTCTGTGTTTGCTCACCGAACCTCACCAATCCTATCACTGCTGCATTTATGCCACTGTACACAAGCTTGATTCTCTTTCGGAGACATATCAATCCATACGTTTTAAGATTCTTACTAGTCAGGTATATTTTTAGGGGTTTAAAATGGGGTGTTGAGTCCACTTCGTTGAGCAAGCAGTAGCTCTTTTCTATTACATATTTGGCTTATGCAAAGGGATCTGTGTTACTTTCAATCTCTGGTTTTATGCAGGACCCCAACTCACCTTTCCCCTTAAGCAAGCATAAGTTGGTTTTCTACATTTGAGACCCTATTATGTTTTTTAATTCAGTTCTTGTTTAGCCAAGTTTACATTCCGTATATTAGTGATATCTTCTGATGTTTCTTTTTCTGTGTGACTTATTGCACTTAGAATCATCGTACCTGAATCCACTCATTATGCTGCTACTGGCCTGATGACATAGATTTCATTGCTGAGTGATATTGCATTGTACGTAAGTACACAACTTCTTTATCCATTTTTCGCTTTCTGCGATATTGGACTTGTACCGTAAACGAGGTTCTTGTAAACAGAGCCGTCCCAAAATTTGCGGTGGCTGTGTCTTTTTGATTTTAATTCCCCTAATCTATAGGACCATAAGTGGAAGTGCCCTAGGCTCTGTTGCTTTGTTTTTTAGATGTTTCAGGAAACACCATAAACTTCTCCAGAGTGGCTGTTGGCAATTTACATCCCGCCCATCAGTCTAACCAGGCTCCCAGTTCTCCATGGCCTGTCCTGCCTTTCTGGATTTTACACTTTATTCAGATGGCCCTTTTGACCAGGGGGCAGTGAGACTTCATTGTAGTGCAGATTTCCTTTGCAAGCTTGCTTGGTTGGCCAAAAAGGGCGTATGCGTTTTTTCCTGAATATATTCAGGATAAAACGCATACGCACTTTTTGGCCAAGTGCATCATTGTGGACGTTCTGCCTCTTTTCCTATGCTTTACAGGCAATTCCAGTCTACCTCCTGAAATCGGTTTCCTGCAATTCTGTCCCGCTTTCAAGTCCTCTTGGCAGACTTACTTCAATATATTTTTGGACGATAGCTGTCATTTATAACTCTGCAGGTTTGTGAATTACAGTGCCCCTGAGCTCGTTTCTTCAACTCGCTTTCTTGTGAGCTGGCCGTAACACCGCAGGATTGCTTCAGGCCCTAGTGTGGTTCCGGCATGGCTCGCTGAGCCTTTGGTTAATTCCTCTTCCTGGTGGGAAATGAGAGTTAAATTTGCCCGTCCAGACACCTCCAGCTAGTCTCTCATTGGTTCTCCCTATTCCTGTTCATTTTCCGCAGAAATTGCAAACTGGGCCAAACAGGAGGTTAAAGGCACTGACTCTCCAAGTGAGAAGAGTGTTAGTAAAGCGTCTGGAATGTTGCACCCGAGTACCAGGGGACGAAAACTGAGACACATTTGAACACGTTTCCCGATCACACAGTGGATCATACTCTGGGTTCCACATGCATGTTTTAGCTGAAGGAAGAATCCCTTAAACCTGGAGAGTTGAGAACCATGGAATGGGTACCATGCAATATGACTTCAAAGGGTCTGCATTTGCTCACCGATCCTCACCAATCCTATCACTGCTGCGTTTATGCCGCTGTACACACGCTTGATTGTCTTTTGGAGACATATAAATCCATAGGTTTTAAGATTCTTACTAGTCAGGTATATTCTTAGGCGTTTAATATGGGGT
Organism: Grampus griseus; assembly: GCF_964374135.1. Classification (NCBI taxonomy): domain Eukaryota; kingdom Metazoa; phylum Chordata; class Mammalia; order Artiodactyla; family Delphinidae; genus Grampus; species Grampus griseus. Next base: position 444,513 of record NW_028133379.1, read on the forward strand.
GTTGAGTCCACTTCGTTGAGCAAGCAGTAGCTCTTGTCTATTACATATTTGGCTTATGGAAAGGTATCTGTGCTAATTTCAATCTCTGGTTTTATGAAGCACCCCAACTCACCTTTCCCCTTAAGCAAGCATAAGTTGGTTTTCTACATTTGAGACCCTATTCTGTTTTGTAATTCAGTTCCTGTGTAGCCAAGTTTACATTCCGTGTATTAGTGATATCTTATGATGTTTCTTTTTCTGTGTGACTTATTTCACTTAGAATCATCGTACCTGAATCCACTCATTATGCTGCTACTGGCCTGATGACATAGATTTCATTGCTGAGTGATATTGCATTGTACGTACGTACCACAACTTCTTTATCCATTTTTCGCTTTCTGCGATATTGAACTTGTACCGTAAACGAGGTTCTTGTAAGCAGAGCCATCCCAAATATTGAGGTGGCTGTATTTTTTTTTATTTTAATTTCCCTAAACTATAGGACCATAAGTGGAAGTGCCCTAGGCTCTCTTGCTTTGTTTTTTAGATGTTTCAGGAAACACCATACACTTCTCCAGAGTGGCTGCTGGCAATTTACATCCCGCCCATCAGTCTAACTAGGCTCCCAGTTCTCCATGGCCTGTCCTGCCTTTCTGGATTTTACACTTTTTTCAGATGGCCCTTTTGAACGGGGGGCAGTGACACTTCATTGTAGTGCAGATTTCCTTTGCAAGCTTGCTTGGTTGGCCAAAAAGTGCGTATGCGTTTTTTCCTGAGTATATTCAGGAAAAAACGCATACGCCCTTTTTGGCCAAGTGCATCATTCTGGACGTTCTGCCTCTTTTCCTATGCTTTACAGGCAATTCCAGTCTACCTCCTGAAATCGGTTTCCTGCAATTCTGCTCCGCTTTCAAGTCCTCTTGGCAGCCTTACTTCAATATATTTTTAGACGATAGCTGTCATTTATAACTCTGCAGGTTTGTGAATTACAGTGTCCCTGAGCTCCTTTCTTCAACTCGCTTTCTTGTGAGCTGGCCTCAACACCGCAGGATTGCTTCAGGCCCTAGTGTGGTTCCGGCATGGCTCGCTGAGCCTTTGGTTAATTCCTCTTCCTGGTGGGAAATGAGAGTTAAATTTGCCCGTCCAGACACCTCCAGCTAGTCTCTCATTGGTTCTCCCTATTCCTGTTCATTTTCCGCAGAAATTGCAAACTGGGCCAAACAGGAGGTTAAAGGCACTGACTCTCCAAGTGGGGAGAGTGTTAGTAAAGCGTCTGGAATGTTGCACCCGAGTACCAGGGGACGAAAACTGAGACACATTTGAACACGTTTCCCGATCACACGGTGAATCATACTCTGGGTTCCGCATGCATGTTTTAGCTGAAGGAAGAATCCCTTAAACTTGGAGAGTTGAGAACCAAGGAATGGGTACCATGCAATATGACTTCAAAGGGTCTGCATTTGCTCACCGAACCTCACCAATCCTATCAGTGCTGCGTTTATGCCGCTGTACACACGCTTGGTTCTCTTTCGGAGACATATAAATCCATAGGTTTTAAGATTCTTACTAGTCAGGTATATTCTTAGGCGTTTAATATGGGGTGTTTGGTCCACTTCGTTGAACAAGAAGTAGCTCTTGTCTATTACATATTTGGCTTATGGAAAGGTATCTGTGCTAATTTCAATCTCTGGTTTTATGCAGCACCCCAACTCACCTTTCCCCTTAAGCAAGCATAAGTTGGTTTTCTACATTTGAGACCCTATTCTGTTTTGTAATTCAGTTCCTGTGTAGCCAAGTTTACATTCCGTGTATTAGTGATATCTTCTGATGTTTCTTTTTCTGTGTGACTTATTTCACTTAGAATCATCGTACCTGAATCCACTCATTATGCTGCTACTGGCCTGATGACATAGATTTCATTGCTGAGTGATATTGCATTGTACGTAAGTACCACAACTTCTTTATCCATTTTTTGCTTTCTGCGATATTGAACTTGTACCAAAAACGAGGTTCTTGTAAACAGAGCCGTCCCAAACTTTGGGGTGGCTGTGTCTTTTTGATTTTAATTTCCCTAATCTATAGGACCATAAGTGGAAGTGCCCTAGGCTCTCTTGCTTTGTATTTTAGATGTTTCAGGAAACACCATACACTTCTCCAGAGTGGCTGTTGGCAATTTACATCCCGCCTATCAGTCTAACTAGGCTCCCAGTTCTCCATGGCCTGTCCTGCCTTTCTGGATTTTACACTTTTTTCAGATGGCCCTTTTGACAAGGGGGCACTGACACTTCATTGTAGTGTAGATTTCCTTTGCAAGCTTGCTTGGTTGGCCAAAAAGGGCGTATGCGTTTTTTCCTGAGCATATTCAGGAAAAAATGCATACGAACTTTTTGGCCAAGTGCATCATTGTGGACGTTCTGCCTCTTTTCCTATGCTTTACATGCAATTCCAGTCTACCTCCTGAAATCGGTTTCCTGCAATTCTGCCCCGCTTTCAAGTCCTCTTGGCAGCCTTACTTCAATATATTTTTGGACGATAGCTGTCATTTATAACTCTGCAGGTTTGTGAATTACAGTGCCCCTGAGCTCCTTTCTTCAACTCGCTTTCTTGTGAGCTGGCCGCAACACCGCAGGATTGCTTCAGGACCTAGTGTGGTTCCGGCATGGCTCGCTGAGCCTTTGGTTAATTCCTCTTCCTGGTGGGAAATGAGAGTTAAATTTGCCCGTCCAGACACCTCCAGCTAGTCTCTCATTGGTTCTCCCTATTCCTGTTCATTTTGTGCAGTAATTGCAAACTCGGCCAAACAGGAGGTTAAAGGCACTGACTCTCCAAGTGGGGTGAATGTTAGTAAACGTCTGGAATGTTGCACACGAGTACCAGGGGACGAAAACTGAGACACATTTGAACACGTTTCCTGATCACACGGTGGATCATACTCTGGGTTCCGCATGCATGTTTTAGCTGAAGAAAGAATCCCTTAAACCAGGAGAGTTGAGACCCATGGAATGGGTACCATGCAATATGATTTCAAAGAGTCTGTGTTTGCTCACCAAACCTCAACAATCCTATCACTGCTGCATTTATGCCACTGTACACACGCTTGATTCTCTTTCGGAGACATATCAATCCATAGGTTTTAAGATTCTTACTAGTCAGGTATATTCTTAGGCGTTTAATATGGGGTGTTGAGTCCACTTCGTTGAGCAAGCAGTAGCTCTTTTCTATTACATATTTGGCTTATGGAAAGGGATCTGTGTTACTTTCAATCTCTGGTTTTATGCAGCACCCCAACTCACCTTTCCCCTTAAGCAAGCATAAGTTGGTTTTCTACATTTGAGACCCTATTATGTTTTTTAATTCAGTTCTTGTTTAGCCAAGTTTTTCATTCCGTGTATTAGTGATATCTTCTGATGTTTCTTTTTCTGTGTGACTTATTTCACTTAGAATCATCGTACCTGAATCCACTCATTATGCTGCTACTGGCCTGATGACATAGATTTCATTGCTGAGTGATATTGCATTGTACGTAAGTACACATCTTCTTTATCCATTTTTCGCTTTCTGCGATATTGGACTTGTACTGTAAACGAGGTTCTTGTAAACAGAGCCGTCCCAAAATTTGCGGTGGCTGTGTCTTTTTGATTTTAATTCCCCTAATCTATAGGACCATAAGTGGAAGTGCCCTAGGCTCTGTTGCTTTGTTTTTTAGATGTTTCAGGAAACACCATAAACTTCTCCAGAGTGGCTGTTGGCAATTTATATCCCGCCCATCAGTCTAACTAGGCTCCCAGTTCTCCATGGCCTGTCCTGCCTTTCTGGATTTTACACTTTATTCAGATGGCCCTTTTGACCAGGGGGCAGTGAGACTTCATTGTAGTGCAGATTTCCTTTGCAAGCTTGCTTGGTTGGCCAAAAAGGGCGTATGCGTTTTTTCCTGAATATATTCAGGATAAAACGCATACGCACTTTTTGGCCAAGTGCATCATTGTGGACGTTCTGCCTCTTTTCCTATGCTTTACATGCAATTCCAGTCTACCTCCTGAAATCGGTTTCCTGCAATTCTGTCCCGCTTTCAAGTCCTCTTGGCAGCCTTACTTCAATACATTTTTGGACGATAGATGTCATTTATAACTCTGCAGGTTTGTGAATTACAGTGCCCCTGAGCTCCTTTCTTCAACTCGCTTTCTTGTGAGCTGGCCGCAACACCGCAGGATTGCTTCAGGCCCTAGTGTGGTTCCGGCATGGCTCGCTGAGCCTTTGGTTAATTCCTCTTCCTGGTGGGAAATGAGAGTTAAATTTGCCCGTCCAGACACCTCCAGCTAGTCTCTCATTGGTTCTCCCTATTCCTGTTCATTTTCCGCAGAAATTGCAAACTGGGCCAAACAGGAGGTTAAAGGCACTGACTCTCCAAGTGGGGAGAGTGTTAGTAAAGCATCTGGAATGTTGCACCCGAGTACCAGGGGACGAAAACTGAGACACATTTGAACACGTTTCCCGATCACACGGTGAATCATACTCTGGGTTCCGCATGCATGTTTTAGCTGAAGGAAGAATCCCTTAAACTTGGAGAGTTGAGAACCAAGGAATGGGTACCATGCAATATGACTTCAAAGGGTCTGCATTTGCTCACCGAACCTCACCAATCCAATCAGTGCTGCGTTTATGCCGCTGTACACACGCTTGGTTCTCTTTCGGAGACATATAAATCCATAGGTTTTAAGATTCTTACTAGTCAGTTATATTATTAGGCGTTTAATATGGGGTGTTGAGTCCACTTCGTTGAGCAAGCAGTAGCTCTTGTCTATTACATATTTGTCTTATGGAAAGGTATCTGTGCTAATTTCAATCTCTTGTTTTATGCAGCACCCCAACTCACCTTTCCCCTTAAGCAAGCATAAGTTGGTTTTCTACATTTGAGACCCTCTTCTGTTTTGTAATTCAGTTCCTGTGTAGCCAAGTTTACATTCCGTGTATTAGTGATATCTTATGATGTTTCTTTTTCTGTGTGACTTCTTTCACTTAGAATCATCGTACCTGAATCCACTCATTATGCTGCTACTGGCCTGATGACATAGATTTCATTGCTGAGTGATATTGCATTGTACGTAAGTACCACAACTTCTTTATCCATTTTTCGCTTTCTGCGATATTGAAATTGTACTGTAAACGAGGTTCTTGTAAACAGAGCCGTCCCAAACTTTGGGGTGGCTGTATTTTTTTGATTTTAATTTCCCTAATCTAATAGGACCATAAGTGGAAGTGACCTAGGCTCTGTTGCTTTGTTTTTCAGATGTTTCAGGAAACACCATACACTTCTCCAGAGTGGCTGCTGGCAATTTACATCCCGCCCATCAGTCTAACTAGGCTCCCAGTTCTCCATGGCCTGTCCTGCCTTTCTGGATTTTACACTTTTTTCAGATGGCCCTTTTGAACGGGGGGCAGTGAGACTTCATTGTAGTGCAGATTTCCTTTGCAAGCTTGCTTGGTTGGCCAAAAAGTGCGTATGCGTTTTTTCCTGACTATATTCAGGAAAAAACGCATACGCACTTTTTGGCCAAGTGCATCATTCTGGACGTTCTGCCTCTTTTCCTATGCTTTACAGGCAATTCCAGAATACCTCCTGAAATCGGTTTCCTGCAATTCTGCCCCGCTTGCAAGTCCTCTTGGCAGCCTTACTTCAATATATTTTTGGACGATAGCTGTCATTTATAACTCTGCAGGTTTGTGAATTACAGTGCCCCTGAGCTCCTTTCTTCAACTCGCTTTCTTGGGAGCTGGCCGCAACACCGCAGGATTGCTTCAGGCCCTAGTGTGGTTCCGGCATGGCTCGCTGAGCCTTTGGTTAATTCCTCTTCATGGTGGAAAATGAGAGTTAAATTTGCCCGTCCAGACACCTCCAGCTAGTCTCTCATTGGTTCTCCCTATTCCTGTTCATTTTCCGCAGAAATTGCAAACTGGGCCAAACAGGAGGTTAAAGGCACTGACTCTCCAAGTGAGAAGAGGGTTAGTAAAGCGTCTGGAATGTTGCACCCGAGTACCAGGGTACGAAAACTGAGACACATTTGAACACGTTTCCCGATCACACAGTGGATCATACTCTGGGTTCCACATGCATGTTTTAGCTGAAGGAAGAATCCCTTAAACCTGGAGAGTTGAGAACCATGGAATGGGTACCATGCAATATGACTTCAAAGGGTCTGCATTTGCTCACCGAACCTCACCAATCCTATCACTGCTGCGTTCATGCCGCTGTACACACGCTTGATTCTCTTTCGGAGACATATCAATCCATAGGTTTTAAGATTCTTACTAGTTAGGTATATTCTTAGGCGTTTAATATGGGGTGTTGAGTCCACTTCGTTGAGCAAGCAGTAGCTCTTGTCTATTACATATTTGGCTTATGGAAAGGTATCTGTGCTAATTTCAATCTCTGGTTTTATGCAGAACCCCAACTCACCTTTCCCATTAAGCAAGCATAAGTTGGTTTTCTACAATTGAGACCCTGTTTTGTTTGGTAATTCAGTTCCTGTGTAGCCAAGTTTACATTCCGTGTATTAGTGATATCTTATGATGTTTCTTTTTCTGTGTGACTTATTTCACTTAGAATCATCGTACCTGAATCCACTCATTATGCTGCTACTGGCCTGATGACATAGATTTCATTGCTGAGTGATATTGCATTGTACGTAAGTACCACAACTTCTTTATCCATTTTTCGCTTTCTGCGATATTGAACTTGTACCGTAAACGAGGTTCTTGTAAACAGAGCCATCCCAAACTTTGCGGTGGCTGTATTTTTTTGATTTTAATTTCCCTAATCTATAGGACCATAAGTGGAAGTGCCCTAGGCTCTGTTGCTTTGTTTTTTAGATGTTTCAGGAAACACCATACACTTCTCCAGAGTGGCTGCTGGCAATTTACATCCCGCCCATCAGTCTAACTAGGCTCCCAGTTCTCCATGGCCTGTCCTGCCTTTCTGGATTTTACACTTTTTTCAGATGGCCCTTTTGACCGGGGGGCAGTGAGACTTCATTGTAGTGCAGATTTCATTTGCAAGCTTGCTTGGCTGGCCAAAAAGTACGTATGCGTTTTTTCCTAAGTATATTCAGGAAAAAACGCATACGCCCTTTTTGGCCAAGTGCATCATTGTGGACGTTCTGCCTCTTTTCCTCTGCTTTACAGGCAATTCCAGTCTACCTCCTGAAATCGGCTTCCTGCAATTCTGCCCCACTTTCAAGTCCTCTTGGCAGCCTTACTTCAATATATTTTTGGACGAGAGCTGTCATTTATAACTCTGCAGGTTTGTGAATTACAGTACCCCTGAGTTCCTTTCTTCATCTCGCTTTCTTGTGAGCTGGCCGCAACAGCAAATGATTGCTTCAGGCCCTAGTGTGGTTCCGGCATGGCTCGCTGAGCCTTTGGTTAATTCCTCTTCCTGGTGGGAAATGAGAGTTAAATTTGCCGTCCAGACACCTCCAGCTAGTCTCTCATTGGTTCTCCCTATTCCTGTTCATTTTCCGCAGAAATTGCAAACTGGGCCAAACAGGAGGTTAAAGGCACTGACTCTCCAAGTGGGGAGAGTGTTAGTAAAGCGTCTGGAATGTTGCACCCGAGTACCAGGGGACGAAAACTGAGACACATTTGAACACGTTTCCCGATCACACGGTGGATCATACTCTGGGTTCCACATGCATGTTTTAGCTGAAGGCAGAATCCCTTAAACCTGGAGAGTTGAGACCATGGAATGGGTATCAGGCAATATGACTTCAAAGGGTCTGCATTTGCTCACCGAACCTCACCAGTCCTATCACTGCTGCTTTTATGCCGCTGTACACACGCTTGATTCTCTTTCGGAGACATATCAATCCATAGGTTTTAAGATTCTTACTAGTCAGGTATATTCTTAGGCGTTTAATATGGGGTGTTGAGTCCACTTCGTTGAGCAAGCAGTAGCTCTTGTCTATTATATATTTGGCATATGGAAAGGTATCTGTGCTCATTTCAATCTCTGGTTTTATGAAGCACCCCAACTCACCTTTCCCCTTAAGCAAGCATAAGTTGGTTTTCTACATTTGAGACCCTATTCTGTTTTGTAATTCAGTTCCTGTGTAGCCAAGTTTACATTCTGTGTATTAGTGATATCTTATGATGTTTCTTTTTCTGTGTGACTTATTTCACTTAGAATCATCGTACCTGAATCCACTCATTATGCTGCTACTGGCCTGATGACATAGATTTCATTGCTGAGTGATATTGCATTCTACGTAAGTACCACAACTTCTTTATCAATTTTTCGCTTTCTGTGATATTGAAATTGTACCGTAAACGAGGTTCTTGTAAACAGAGCCGTCCCAAACTTTGGGGTGGCTGTGTCTTTTTGATTTTAATTTCCCTAATCTATAGGACCATAAGTGGAAGTGCCCTAGGCTCTGTTGCTTAGTTTTTTAGATGTTTCAGGAAACACCATACACTTCTCCAGAGTGGCTGTTGGCAATTTACATCCTGCCCATCAGTCTAACTAGGCTCCCAGTTCTCCATGACCTGTCCTGCCTTTCTGGATTTTACACTTTTTTCAGATGGCCCTTTTGACAGGGGAGCAGTGAGACTTCATTGTAGTGCAGATTTCCTTTCCAAGCTTGCTTGGTTGGCCAAAAAGTGCGTATGCGTTTTTTCCTGAGTATATTCAGGAAAAAACGCATACGCCCTTTTTGGCCAAGTGCATCATTCTGGACGTTCTGCCTCTTTTCCTATGCTTTACAGGCAATTCCAGTCTACCTCCTGAAATCGGTTTCCTGCAATTCTGCTCCGCTTTCAAGTCCTCTTGGCAGCCTTACTTCAATATATTTTTAGACGATAGCTGTCATTTATAACTCTGCAGGTTTGTGAATTACAGTGTCCCTGAGCTCCTTTCTTCAACTCGCTTTCTTGTGAGCTGGCCGCAACACCGCAGGATTGCTTCAGGCCCTAGTGTGGTTCCGGCATGGCTCGCTGAGCCTTTGGTTAATTCCTCTTCCTGGTGGGAAATGAGAGTTAAATTTGCCCGTCCAGACACCTCCAGCTAGTCTCTCATTGGTTCTCCCTATTCCTGTTCATTTTCCGCAGAAATTGCAAACTGGGCCAAACAGGAGGTTAAAGGCACTGACTCTCCAAGTGGGGAGAGTGTTAGTAAAGCGTCTGGAATGTTGCACCCGAGTACCAGGGGACGAAAACTGAGACACATTTGAACACGTTTCCCGATCACACGGTGAATCATACTCTGGGTTCCGCATGCATGTTTTAGCTGAAGGAAGAATCCCTTAAACTTGGAGAGTTGAGAACCAAGGAATGGGTACCATGCAATATGACTTCAAAGGGTCTGCATTTGCTCACCGAACCTCACCAATCCTATCAGTGCTGCGTTTATGCCGCTGTACACACGCTTGGTTCTCTTTCGGAGACATATAAATCCATAGGTTTTAAGATTCTTACTAGTCAGGTATATTCTTAGGCGTTTAATATGGGGTGTTTGGTCCACTTCGTTGAACAAGAAGTAGCTCTTGTCTATTACATATTTGGCTTATGGAAAGGTATCTGTGCTAATTTCAATCTCTGGTTTTATGCAGCACCCCAACTCACCTTTCCCCTTAAGCAAGCATAAGTTGGTTTTCTACATTTGAGACCCTATTCTGTTTTGTAATTCAGTTCCTGTGTAGCCAAGTTTACATTCCGTGTATTAGTGATATCTTCTGATGTTTCTTTTTCTGTGTGACTTATTTCACTTAGAATCATCGTACCTGAATCCACTCATTATGCTGCTACTGGCCTGATGACATAGATTTCATTGCTGAGTGATATTGCATTGTACGTAAGTACCACAACTTCTTTATCCATTTTTTGCTTTCTGCGATATTGAACTTGTACCAAAAACGAGGTTCTTGTAAACAGAGCCGTCCCAAACTTTGGGGTGGCTGTGTCTTTTTGATTTTAATTTCCCTAATCTATAGGACCATAAGTGGAAGTGCCCTAGGCTCTCTTGCTTTGTATTTTAGATGTTTCAGGAAACACCATACACTTCTCCAGAGTGGCTGTTGGCAATTTACATCCCGCCCATCAGTCTAACTAGGCTCCCAGTTCTCCATGGCCTGTCCTGCCTTTCTGGATTTTACACTTTTTTCAGATGGCCCTTTTGACAAGGGGGCACTGACACTTCATTGTAGTGTAGATTTCCTTTGCAAGCTTGCTTGGTTGGCCAAAAAGGGCGTATGCGTTTTTTCCTGAGCATATTCAGGAAAAAATGCATACGAACTTTTTGGCCAAGTGCATCATTGTGGACGTTCTGCCTCTTTTCCTATGCTTTACATGCAATTCCAGTCTACCTCCTGAAATCGGTTTCCTGCAATTCTGCCCCGCTTTCAAGTCCTCTTGGCAGCCTTACTTCAATATATTTTTGGACGATAGCTGTCATTTATAACTCTGCAGGTTTGTGAATTACAGTGCCCCTGAGCTCCTTTCTTCAACTCGCTTTCTTGTGAGCTGGCCGCAACACCGCAGGATTGCTTCAGGACCTAGTGTGGTTCCGGCATGGCTCGCTGAGCCTTTGGTTAATTCCTCTTCCTGGTGGGAAATGAGAGTTAAATTTGCCCGTCCAGACACCTCCAGCTAGTCTCTCATTGGTTCTCCCTATTCCTGTTCATTTTGTGCAGTAATTGCAAACTCGGCCAAACAGGAGGTTAAAGGCACTGACTCTCCAAGTGGGGTGAATGTTAGTAAACGTCTGGAATGTTGCACACGAGTACCAGGGGACGAAAACTGAGACACATTTGAACACGTTTCCTGATCACACGGTGGATCATACTCTGGGTTCCGCATGCATGTTTTAGCTGAAGAAAGAATCCCTTAAACCAGGAGAGTTGAGAGCCATGGAATGGGTACCATGCAATATGATTTCAAAGAGTCTGTGTTTGCTCACCAAACCTCAACAATCCTATCACTGCTGCATTTATGCCACTGTACACACGCTTGATTCTCTTTCGGAGACATATCAATCCATAGGTTTTAAGATTCTTACTAGTCAGGTATATTCTTAGGCGTTTAATATGGGGTGTTGAGTCCACTTCGTTGAGCAAGCAGTAGCTCTTTTCTATTACATATTTGGCTTATGGAAAGGGATCTGTGTTACTTTCAATCTCTGGTTTTATGCAGCACCCCAACTCACCTTTCCCCTTAAGCAAGCATAAGTTGGTTTTCTACATTTGAGACCCTATTATGTTTTTTAATTCAGTTCTTGTTTAGCCAAGTTTTTCATTCCGTGTATTAGTGATATCTTCTGATGTTTCTTTTTCTCTGTGACTTATTTCACTTAGAATCATCGTACCTGAATCCACTCATTATGCTGCTACTGGCCTGATGACATAGATTTCATTGCTGAGTGATATTGCATTGTACGTAAGTACACATCTTCTTTATCCATTTTTCGCTTTCTGCGATATTGGACTTGTACTGTAAACGAGGTTCTTGTAAACAGAGCCGTCTCAAAATTTGCGGTGGCTGTGTCTTTTTGATTTTAATTCCCCTAATCTATAGGACCATAAGTGGAAGTGCCCTAGGCTCTGTTGCTTTGTTTTTTAGATGTTTCAGGAAACACCATAAACTTCTCCAGAGTGGCTGTTGGCAATTTATATCCCGCCCATCAGTCTAACTAGGCTCCCAGTTCTCCATGGCCTGTCCTGCCTTTCTGGATTTTACACTTTATTCAGATGGCCCTTTTGACCAGGGGGCAGTGAGACTTCATTGTAGTGCAGATTTCCTTTGCAAGCTTGCTTGGTTGGCCAAAAAGGGCGTATGCGTTTTTTCCTGAATATATTCAGGATAAAACGCATACGCACTTTTTGGCCAAGTGCATCATTGTGGACGTTCTGCCTCTTTTCCTATGCTTTACATGCAATTCCAGTCTACCTCCTGAAATCGGTTTCCTGCAATTCTGTCCCGCTTTCAAGTCCTCTTGGCAGCCTTACTTCAATACATTTTTGGACGATAGATGTCATTTATAACTCTGCAGGTTTGTGAATTACAGTGCCCCTGAGCTCCTTTCTTCAACTCGCTTTCTTGTGAGCTGGCCGCAACACCGCAGGATTGCTTCAGGCCCTAGTGTGGTTCCGGCATGGCTCGCTGAGCCTTTGGTTAATTCCTCTTCCTGGTGGGAAATGAGAGTTAAATTTGCCCGTCCAGACACCTCCAGCTAGTCTCTCATTGGTTCTCCCTATTCCTGTTCATTTTCCGCAGAAATTGCAAACTGGGCCAAACAGGAGGTTAAAGGCACTGACTCTCCAAGTGGGGAGAGTGTTAGTAAAGCATCTGGAATGTTGCACCCGAGTACCAGGGGACGAAAACTGAGACACATTTGAACACGTTTCCCGATCACACGGTGAATCATACTCTGGGTTCCGCATGCATGTTTTAGCTGAAGGAAGAATCCCTTAAACTTGGAGAGTTGAGAACCAAGGAATGGGTACCATGCAATATGACTTCAAAGGGTCTGCATTTGCTCACCGAACCTCACCAATCCTATCAGTGCTGCGTTTATGCCGCTGTACACACGCTTGGTTCTCTTTCGGAGACATATAAATCCATAGGTTTTAAGATTCTTACTAGTCAGTTATATTATTAGGCGTTTAATATGGGGTGTTGAGTCCACTTCGTTGAGCAAGCAGTAGCTCTTGTCTATTACATATTTGTCTTATGGAAAGGTATCTGTGCTAATTTCAATCTCTTGTTTTATGCAGCACCCCAACTCACCTTTCCCCTTAAGCAAGCATAAGTTGGTTTTCTACATTTGAGACCCTCTTCTGTTTTGTAATTCAGTTCCTGTGTAGCCAAGTTTACATTCCGTGTATTAGTGATATCTTATGATGTTTCTTTTTCTGTGTGACTTCTTTCACTTAGAATCATCGTACCTGAATCCACTCATTATGCTGCTACTGGCCTGATGACATAGATTTCATTGCTGAGTGATATTGCATTGTACGTAAGTACCACAACTTCTTTATCCATTTTTCGCTTTCTGCGATATTGAAATTGTACTGTAAACGAGGTTCTTGTAAACAGAGCCGTCCCAAACTTTGGGGTGGCTGTATTTTTTTGATTTTAATTTCCCTAATCTAATAGGACCATAAGTGGAAGTGACCTAGGCTCTGTTGCTTTGTTTTTCAGATGTTTCAGGAAACACCATACACTTCTCCAGAGTGGCTGCTGGCAATTTACATCCCGCCCATCAGTCTAACTAGGCTCCCAGTTCTCCATGGCCTGTCCTGCCTTTCTGGATTTTACACTTTTTTCAGATGGCCCTTTTGAACGGGGGGCAGTGAGACTTCATTGTAGTGCAGATTTCCTTTGCAAGCTTGCTTGGTTGGCCAAAAAGTGCGTATGCGTTTTTTCCTGACTATATTCAGGAAAAAACGCATACGCACTTTTTGGCCAAGTGCATCATTCTGGACGTTCTGCCTCTTTTCCTATGCTTTACAGGCAATTCCAGAATACCTCCTGAAATCGGTTTCCTGCAATTCTGCCCCGCTTGCAAGTCCTCTTGGCAGCCTTACTTCAATATATTTTTGGACGATAGCTGTCATTTATAACTCTGCAGGTTTGTGAATTACAGTGCCCCTGAGCTCCTTTCTTCAACTCGCTTTCTTGGGAGCTGGCCGCAACACCGCAGGATTGCTTCAGGCCCTAGTGTGGTTCCGGCATGGCTCGCTGAGCCTTTGGTTAATTCCTCTTCATGGTGGAAAATGAGAGTTAAATTTGCCCGTCCAGACACCTCCAGCTAGTCTCTCATTGGTTCTCCCTATTCCTGTTCATTTTCCGCAGAAATTGCAAACTGGGCCAAACAGGAGGTTAAAGGCACTGACTCTCCAAGTGAGAAGAGGGTTAGTAAAGCGTCTGGAATGTTGCACCCGAGTACCAGGGTACGAAAACTGAGACACATTTGAACACGTTTTCCGATCACACAGTGGATCATACTCTGGGTTCCACATGCATGTTTTAGCTGAAGGAAGAATCCCTTAAACCTGGAGAGTTGAGAACCATGGAATGGGTACCATGCAATATGACTTCAAAGGGTCTGCATTTGCTCACCGAACCTCACCAATCCTATCACTGCTGCGTTCATGCCGCTGTACACACGCTTGATTCTCTTTCGGAGACATATCAATCCATAGGTTTTAAGATTCTTACTAGTTAGGTATATTCTTAGGCGTTTAATATGGGGTGTTGAGTCCACTTCGTTGAGCAAGCAGTAGCTCTTGTCTATTACATATTTGGCTTATGGAAAGGTATCTGTGCTAATTTCAATCTCTGGTTTTATGCAGAACCCCAACTCACCTTTCCCATTAAGCAAGCATAAGTTGGTTTTCTACAATTGAGACCCTGTTTTGTTTGGTAATTCAGTTCCTGTGTAGCCAAGTTTACATTCCGTGTATTAGTGATATCTTATGATGTTTCTTTTTCTGTGTGACTTATTTCACTTAGAATCATCGTACCTGAATCCACTCATTATGCTGCTACTGGCCTGATGACATAGATTTCATTGCTGAGTGATATTGCATTGTACGTAAGTACCACAACTTCTTTATCCATTTTTCGCTTTCTGCGATATTGAACTTGTACCGTAAACGAGGTTCTTGTAAACAGAGCCATCCCAAACTTTGCGGTGGCTGTATTTTTTTGATTTTAATTTCCCTAATCTATAGGACCATAAGTGGAAGTGCCCTAGGCTCTGTTGCTTTGTTTTTTAGATGTTTCAGGAAACACCATACACTTCTCCAGAGTGGCTGCTGGCAATTTACATCCCGCCCATCAGTCTAACTAGGCTCCCAGTTCTCCATGGCCTGTCCTGCCTTTCTGGATTTTACACTTTTTTCAGATGGCCCTTTTGACCGGGGGGCAGTGAGACTTCATTGTAGTGCAGATTTCATTTGCAAGCTTGCTTGGCTGGCCAAAAAGTACGTATGCGTTTTTTCCTAAGTATATTCAGGAAAAAACGCATACGCCCTTTTTGGCCAAGTGCATCATTGTGGACGTTCTGCCTCTTTTCCTCTGCTTTACAGGCAATTCCAGTCTACCTCCTGAAATCGGCTTCCTGCAATTCTGCCCCACTTTCAAGTCCTCTTGGCAGCCTTACTTCAATATATTTTTGGACGAGAGCTGTCATTTATAACTCTGCAGGTTTGTGAATTACAGTACCCCTGAGTTCCTTTCTTCATCTCGCTTTCTTGTGAGCTGGCCGCAACAGCAAATGATTGCTTCAGGCCCTAGTGTGGTTCCGGCATGGCTCGCTGAGCCTTTGGTTAATTCCTCTTCCTGGTGGGAAATGAGAGTTAAATTTGCCGTCCAGACACCTCCAGCTAGTCTCTCATTGGTTCTCCCTATTCCTGTTCATTTTCCGCAGAAATTGCAAACTGGGCCAAACAGGAGGTTAAAGGCACTGACTCTCCAAGTGGGGAGAGTGTTAGTAAAGCGTCTGGAATGTTGCACCCGAGTACCAGGGGACGAAAACTGAGACACATTTGAACACGTTTCCCGATCACACGGTGGATCATACTCTGGGTTCCACATGCATGTTTTAGCTGAAGGCAGAATCCCTTAAACCTGGAGAGTTGAGACCATGGAATGGGTATCAGGCAATATGACTTCAAAGGGTCTGCATTTGCTCACCGAACCTCACCAGTCCTATCACTGCTGCTTTTATGCCGCTGTACACACGCTTGATTCTCTTTCGGAGACATATCAATCCATAGGTTTTAAGATTCTTACTAGTCAGGTATATTCTTAGGCGTTTAATATGGGGTGTTGAGTCCACTTCGTTGAGCAAGCAGTAGCTCTTGTCTATTATATATTTGGCATATGGAAAGGTATCTGTGCTCATTTCAATCTCTGGTTTTATGAAGCACCCCAACTCACCTTTCCCCTTAAGCAAGCATAAGTTGGTTTTCTACATTTGAGACCCTATTCTGTTTTGTAATTCAGTTCCTGTGTAGCCAAGTTTACATTCTGTGTATTAGTGATATCTTATGATGTTTCTTTTTCTGTGTGACTTATTTCACTTAGAATCATCGTACCTGAATCCACTCATTATGCTGCTACTGGCCTGATGACATAGATTTCATTGCTGAGTGATATTGCATTCTACGTAAGTACCACAACTTCTTTATCAATTTTTCGCTTTCTGTGATATTGAAATTGTACCGTAAACGAGGTTCTTGTAAACAGAGCCGTCCCAAACTTTGGGGTGGCTGTGTCTTTTTGATTTTAATTTCCCTAATCTATAGGACCATAAGTGGAAGTGCCCTAGGCTCTGTTGCTTAGTTTTTTAGATGTTTCAGGAAACACCATACACTTCTCCAGAGTGGCTGTTGGCAATTTACATCCTGCCCATCAGTCTAACTAGGCTCCCAGTTCTCCATGACCTGTCCTGCCTTTCTGGATTTTACACTTTTTTCAGATGGCCCTTTTGACAGGGGAGCAGTGAGACTTCATTGTAGTGCAGATTTCCTTTCCAAGCTTGCTTGGTTGGCCAAAAAGTGCGTATGCGTTTTTTCCTGAGTATATTCAGGAAAAAACGCATACACCCTTTTTGGCCAAGTGCATCATTGTGGACGTTCTGCCTCTTTTCCTATGCTTTACAGGCAATTCCAGTCTACCTCCTGAAATCGGTTTCCTGCAATACTGCCCCGCTTTCAAGTCCTCTTGGAAGCCTTACTTCAATATATTTTTGGACGATAGCTGTCATTTATAACTCTGAAGGTTTGTGAATTACAGTGCCACTGAGCTCCTTTCTTCAACTCGCTTTCTTGTGAGCTGGCCGCAACACCGCAGGATTGCTTCAGGCCCTAGTGTGGTTCCGGCATGGCTCGCTGAGCCTTTGGTTAATTCCTCTTCCTGGTGGGAAATGAGAGTTAAATTTGCCCGTCCAGACACCTCCAGCTAGTCTCTCATTGGTTCTCCCTATTCCTGTTCATTTTCCGCAGAAATTGCAAACTGGGCCAAACAGGAGGTTAAAGGCACTGACTCTCCAAGTGGGGAGAGTGTTAGTAAAGCGTCTGGAATGTTGCATCCGAGTACCAGGGGACGAAAACTGAGACACATTTGAACACGTTTCCCGATCACACGGTGGATCATACTCTGGGTTCCACATGCATGTTTTAGCTGAAGGAAGAATCCCTTAAACTTGGAGAGTTGAGAACCAAGGAATGGGTACCATGCAATATGACTTCAAGGGGTCTGCATTTGCTCACCGAACCTCACCAATCCTATCAGTGCTGCGTTTATGCCGCTGTACACACGCTTGGTTCTCTTTCGGAGACATATAAATCCATAGGTTTTAAGATTCTTACTAGTCAGTTATATTCTTAGGCGTTTAATATGGGGTGTTGAGTCCACTTCATTGAGCAAGCAGTAGCTCTTGTCTATTACATATTTGTCTTATGGAAAGGTATCTGTGCTAATTTCAATCTCTGGTTTTATGCAGCACCCCAACTCACCTTTCCCCTTAAGCAAGCATAAGTTGGTTTTCTACATTTGAGACCCTATTCTGTTTTGTAATTCAGTTCCTGTGTAGCCAAGTTTACATTCCGTGTATTAATGATATCTTATGATGTTTCTTTTTCTGTGTGACTTATTTCACTTAGAATCATCGTACCTGAATCCACTCATTATGCTGCTACTGGCCTGATGACATAGATTTCATTGCTGAGTGATATTGCATTGTACGTAAGTACCACAACTTCTTTATCCATTTTTCGCTTTCTGCGATATTGAACTTGTACTGTAAACGAGGTTCTTGTAAACAGAGCCGTCCCAAACTTTGGGGTGGCTGTATTTTTTTGATTTTAATTTCCCAAATCTAATAGGACCATAAGTGGAAGTGCCCTAGGCTCTGTTGCTTTGTTTTTTAGATGTTTCTGGAAACACCATACACTTCTCCAGAGTGGCTGTTGGCAGTTTACAACCCGCCCATCAGCATAACAAGGCTTCCAGTTCTCCATGGCCTGTCCTGCCTTTCTGGATTTTACACGTTTTTCAGATGGCCCTTTTGACCGGGGAGGCAGTGAGACTTCATTGTAGTGCAGATTTCCTTTGCAAGCTTGCTTGGTTGGACAAAAAGGGCTTATGCTTTTTTTCTTGAATATATTCAGGAAAAAACTCATACGGCCTTTTGGCCAAGTGCATCATTGTGGACGTTCTGCCTCTTTTCCTATGCTTTACATGCAATTCCAGTCTACCTCCTGAAATCGGTTTCCTGCAATTCTGCCCCGCTTTCAAGTCCTCTTGGCAGCCTTACTTCAATATATTTTTGGACGATAGCTGTCATTTATAACTCTGCAGGTTTCTGAATTACAGTGCCCCTGAGCTCCTTTCTTCAACTCGCTTTTTATGAGGTGACCGCAACACCGCAGGATTGCTTCAGGCCCTAGTGTGGTTCCGGCATGGCACGCTGACCCTTTGGTTAATTCCTCTTCCTGCTGGGAAATGAGAGTTAAATTTGCCCGTCCAGACAACTCCAGCTATTCTCTCATTGGTTCTCCCTATTCCTGTTCATTTTTCGAAGAAATTGCAAACTGGGCCAAACAGGAGGTTAAAGGCACTGACTCTCCAAGTGGGGAGAGTGTTAGTAAAGCGTCTGGAATGTTGCACCCGAGTACCTGGGGACAAACACTGAGACACATTTGAAAACGTTTCCCGATCATACGGTGGATCATACTCTGGGTTCCGCATGCATGTTTTAGCTGAAGGAAGAATCCCTTAAACTTGGAGAGTTGAGAACCAAGGAATGGGTACCATGCAATATGACTTCAAGGGGTCTGCATTTGCTCACCGAACCTCACCAATCCTATCAGTGCTGCGTTTATGCCGCTGTACACACGCTTGGTTCTCTTTCGGAGACATATAAATCCATAGGTTTTAAGATTCTTACTAGTCAGATATATTCTTAGGCGTTTAATATGGGGTGTTGACTCCACTTCGTTGAGCAAGCAGTAGCTCTTGTCTATTACATATTTGGCTTATGGAAAGGTATCTGTGCTAATTTCAATCTCTGGTTTTATGCAGCACCCCAACTCACCTTTCCCCTTAAGCAAGCATAAGTTGGTTTTCTACATTTGAGACCCTGTTCTGTTTTGTAATTCAGTTCCTGTGTAGCCAAGTTTACATTCCGTGTAGTAGTGATATCTTATGATGTTTCTTTTTCTGTGTGACTTATTTCTCTTGGATTCATCGTACCTGAATCCACTCATTATGATGCTACAGGCCTGATGACATAGATTTCATTGCTGAGTTATATTGCATTGTACGTAACTACCACAAATTCTTTATCGATTTTTCACTTTCTGTGATTTTGAAATTGTACCGTAAACGAGGTTCTTGTAAACAGAGCCGTCCCAAATTTCGGGGTGGCTGTGTTTTTGATTTTAATTTCCCTAAGCTATAGGACCATAAGTGGAAGTGCCCTAGGCTCTGTTGCTTTGTTTTTTAGATGTTTCTGGAAACACCATACACTTCTCCATTGTGGCTGTTGGCAATTTACATCCCGCCCGTCAGCATAACAATGCTCCCAGTTCTCCATGGCCTGTCCTGCCTTTCTAGATTTTACACTTTTTTCAGATGGCCCTTTAGACGGGGGTAAGTGAGACTTCATTGTAGTGCAGATTTCCTTTGCAAGCTTGCTTGGTTGGCCAACAACTGCGTATGCATTTTTTCCTGAATATATTCATGAAAAAACACATACGCAGTTTTTGGCCAAGTGCATCATTGTGGACGTTCTGCCTCTTTTCCTATGCTTTACAGGCAATTCCAGTCTACCTCCTGAAATCGGTTTCCTGCAATTCTGCCCCGCTTTCAAGTCCTCTTGGCAGCCTTACTTCAATATATTTCTGGACGATAGCTGTCATTTATAACTCTGCAGGTTTGTGAATTACAGTGCCCCTGAGCTCCTTTCTTCAACTCGCTTTCTTGGGAGCTGGCCGCAACACCGCAGGATTGCTTCAGGCCCTAGTGTGGTTCCGGCATGGCTCGCTGAGCCTTTGGTTAATTCCTCTTCCTGGTGGGAAATGAGAGTTAAATTTGCCCGTCCAGACACCTCCTGCTAGTCTCTCATTGGTTCTCCCTATTCCTGTTCATTTTCCGCAGAAATTGCAAACTGGGCCAAACAGGAGTTTAAAGGCACTGACTCTCCAAGTGGGGAGAGTGTTAGTAAAGCGTCTGGAATGTTGCACCCGAGTACCAGGGGACGAAAACTGAGACACACTTGAACACGTTTCCCGATCACACGGTGGATCATACTCTGGGTTCCACATGCATGTTTTAGCTGAAGGAAGAATCCCTTAAACCTGGAGAGTTGAGAACCATTGAATGGGTACCATGCAATATGACTTCAAAGGGTCTGCATTTGCTCACCGAACCTCACCAATCCTATCAGTGCTGCGTTTATGCCGCTGTACACACGCTTCATTCTCTTTCGGAGACATATAAATCCATAGGTTTTAAGATTCTTACTAGTCAGGTATATTCTTAGGCGTTTAATATGGGGTGTTGAGTCCACTTCGTTGAACAAGAAGTAGCTCTTGTCTATTACATATTTGGCTTATGGAAAGGTATCTGTGCTAATTTCAATCTCTGGTTTTATGCAGCACCCCAACTCACCTTTCCCCTTAAGCAAGCATAAGTTGGTTTTCTACATTTGAGACCCTATTCTGTTTTGTAATTCAGTTCCTGTGTAGCCAAGTTTACATTCCGTGTATTAGTGATATCTTCTGATGTTTCTTTTTCTGTGTGACTTATTTCACTTAGAATCATCGTACCTGAATCCACTCATTATGCTGCTACTGGCCTGATGACATAGATTTCATTGCTGAGTGATATTGCATTGTACGTAAGTACCACAACTTCTTTATCCATTTTTCGCTTTCTGCGATATTGAACTTGTACCAAAAACGAGGTTCTTGTAAACAGAGCCGTCCCAAACTTTGGGGTGGCTGTGTCTTTTTCATTTTAATTTCCCTAATCTATAGGACCATAAGTGGAAGTGCCCTAGGCTCTCTTGCTTTGTATTTTAGATGTTTCAGGAAACACCATACACTTATCAAGAATGGCTGTCGGCAATTTACATCACGCCCATCAGTCTAACTAGGCTCCCAGTTCTCCATGGCCTGTCCTGCCTTTCTGGATTTTACACTTTTTTCAGATGGCCCTTTTGACAAGGGGGCACTGACACTTCATTGTAGTGTAGATTTCCTTTGCAAGCTTGCTTGGTTGGCCAAAAAGGGCGTATGCGTTTTTTCCTGAGCATATTCAGGAAAAAATGCATACGAACTTTTTGGCCAAGTGCATCATTGTGGACGTTCTGCCTCTTTTCCTATGCTTTACATGCAATTCCAGTCTACCTCCTGAAATCGGTTTCCTGCAATTCTGCCCCGCTTTCAAGTCCTCTTGGCAGCCTTACTTCAATATATTTTTGGACGATAGCTGCCATTTATAACTCTGCAGGTTTGTGAATTACAGTGCCCCTGAGCTCCTTTCTTCAACTGGCTTCCTTGTGAGCTGGCCGCACCACCGCAAGATTGCTTCAGGTCCTAGTGTGGTTCCGGCATGGCACGCTGAGCCTTTGGTTAATTCCTCTTCCTGGTGGGAAATGAGAGTTAAATTTGCCCGTCCAGACACCTCCAGCTAGTCTCTCATTGGTTCTCCCTATTCCTGTTCATTTTCCGCAGAAATTGCAAACTGGACCAAACAGGAGGTTAAAAGCCCTGACTCTCCAAGTAGGGAGAGTGTTAGTAAAGCGTCTGGAGTGTTGCACCCGAGTACCAGGGGACGAAAACTGAGACACATTTGAACACGTTTCCCAATCACACGGTGGATCATACTCTGGGTTCCACATGCATGTTTTAGCTGAAGGAAAAATCCCTTAAACCTGGAGAGTTGAGACCCATGGAATGGGTACCATGAAATATGACTTCAAAGGGTCTGCATTTGCTCACCAAACCTCACCAATCATATCACTGCTGCGTTTATGCAGCTGTACACACGCTTCATTCTCTTTCGGAGACATATAAATCCATAGGTTTTAAGATTCTTACTAGTCAGGTATATTCTTAGGCGTTTAATATGGCGTCTTGAGTCCACTTCGTTGAGAAAGGAGTAGCTCTTGTCTATTACATATTTGGCTTATGGAAAGGTATCTGTGTTAATTTCAATCTCTGGTTTTATGCAGCACCCCAAATCACCTTTCCCCTTAAGCAAGCATAAGTTGGTGTTCTACATTTGAGACCCTATTCTGTTTTGTAATTCAGTTCCTGTGTAGCCAAGTTTACATTCCGTGTATTAGTGATAACTTATGATGTTTCTTTTTCTGTGTGACTTATTTCACTTAGAATCATCGTACCTGAATCCACTCATTATGCTGCTACTGGCCTGATGACATAGATTTCACTGCTGAGTGATATTGCATTGTAGGTAAGTACCTCAACTTCTTTATCCATTTCTCGCTTTCTGCGATATTGAACTTGTACCGTAAACGAGGTTCTTGTAAATAGAGCTGTCCCAAACTTTGGGGTGGCTGTGTCTTTTTGATTTTAATTTCCCTAAGCTATAGGACCATAAGTGGAAGTGCCCTAGGCTCTGTTGCTTTGTTTTTTAGATGTTTCAGGAAACACCATACACTTCTCCAGAGTGGCTGTTTGCAATTTACATCCCACACATCAGCATAACAAGTCTCCCTGTTCTCCATGGCCTGTTCTGCCTTTCTGGATTTTACACTTTTTTCAGATGGCCCTTTTGACCGGGGGGCAGTGGGACTTCATTGTAGTGCAGATTTCCTTTGCAAGCTTGCTTGGTTGGCCAAAAAGTGCGTATGCGTTTTTTCCTGAATATATTCAGGAAAAAACCCATACGCACTTTTTGGCCAAGTGCATCATTGTGGACGTTCTGCCTCTTTCCCTATGCTTTACATGCAATTCCAGTCTACCTCTTGAAATCGGTTTCCTGCAATTCTGCCCTACTTTCAAGTCCTCTTGGCTGCCTTACTTCAATATATTTTTGGACGATACCTGTCATTTATAACTCTGCAGGTTTGAGAATTACAGGGCCCATGAACTTCTTTCTTCAACTCGCTTTCTTGTGAGCTCGCTGCAACACCGCAGGATTGCTTCAGGCCCTAGTGTGGTTCTGGCATGGCACCCTGAGCCTTTGGTTAATTCCTCTTCCTTGTGGGAAATGAGAGTTAAATTTGCCCGTCCAGACACCTCCAGCTAGTCTCTCATTGGTTCTCCCTATTCCTGTTCATTTTCCGCAGAAATTGCAAACTGGGCCAAACAGGAGGTTAAAGGCACTGACTCTCCAAGTGGGGAGAGTGTTAGTAAAGCGTCTGGAATGTTGCACCCAAGTACCAGGGCACGAAAACTGAGACACATTTGAACACGTTTCCTGATCACACGTTGGATCATACTCTGGGTTCCACATGCATGTTTTAGCTGAAGGAAGAATCCCATAAACCTGGAGAGTTGAGACCCATGGAATGGGTACCATGCCATATGACTTCATAGGGCCTGCAGTTGCTCACCGAACCTCACCAATCCTATCACTGCTGTGTTTATGCCGCTGTACACACTCTTGATTCTCTTTTGGAGACATATAAATCCATAGGTTTTAAGATTCTTACTAGTCAGGTATATTCTTAGGCGTTTAATATGGGGTGTTGAGTCCATTTCGTTGAGCAAGGAGTAGCTCTTGTCTATTACATATTTGGCTTATGGAAAGGTATCTGTGTTAATTTCAATCTCTGGTTTTATGCAGCACCCCAACTCACCTTTCCCCTTAAGCAAGCGTATGTTGGTTTTCTACATTTGAGACCTTATTCTGTTTTGTAATTCAGTTCCTCTGTAGCCAAGTTTACATTCCGTGTATTAGTGATATCTTATGATGTTCCTTTTTCTGTGTGACTTATTTCACTTAGAATCATCGTAACTGAATCCACTCATTATGCTGCTACTTGACTGATGACATAGATTTCATTGCTGAGTGTTATTGCATTGTACGTAAGTACCACAACTTCTTTATCCATTTTTCGCTTTCTGCGGTATTGAACTTGTACCGTAAACGAGGTTCTTGTAAACAGAGCCGTCCCAAACTTTGGGGTGGCTGTGTCTTTTTGATTTTAATTTCTCTAAGCTATAGGACCATAAGTGGAATTATCCTAGGCTCTGTTGCTCTGTTTTTTAGATGTTTCAGGAAACACCATACACTTCTCCAGAGTAGCTGTTTGCAAGTTACATCCCGCCCATCAGCATAACAAGGCTCCCAGTTCTCCATGGCCTGTACTGCCTTTCTGGATTTTACACTTTTTTCAGATGGCCCTTTTGACCAGGGGGCAGTGACACTTCATTGTAGTGCAGATTTCCTTTGCAAGCTTGCTTGGTTGGCCAAAAAGGTCATATGCGTTTTTTCCTGAATATATTCAGGAAAAAACGCATACGCCCTTTTTGGCCAAGTGCCTCATTGTGGACGTTCTGCCTCTTTTCCTATGCTTTACATGCAATTCCAGTCTACCTCCTGAAATCGGTTTCCTGCAATTCTGCCCCGCTTTCAAGTCCTCTTGGCAGCCTTACCTCAATATATTTTTGGACGATAGCTGTCATTTATAACTCTGCAGGTTTGTGAATTACAGGGCCCCTGAGCTCCTTTCTTCAACTCGCTTTCTTGTGAGCTGGCCGCAACACCGCAGGATTGCTTCAGGCCCAAGTGTGGTTTCGGCATGGCTCGCTGAGCCTTTGGTTAATTCCTCTTCCTGGTGGGAAATGAGAGTTAAATTTGCCCATCCAGACACCTCCAGCTAGTCTCTCATTGGTTCTCCCTATTCCTGTTCATTTTCCGCAGAAATTGCAAACTGGGTCAAACAGGAGGTTAAAGGCACTGACTCTCCAAGTGAGGAGAGTGTTAGTAAAGCATCTGGAATGTTGCACCCGAGTACCAGGGGACGAAAACTGAGACACATTTGAACACGTTTCCCGATCACACGTTGGATCATACTCTGGGTTCCAAATGCATGTTTTAGCTGAAGGAAGAATCCCTTAAACCGTGAGATTTGAGAACCATGGAATGGGTACCATGAAATATGACTTCAAAGGGTCTGCATTTGCTCACCGAACCTCACCAATCCTATCACTGCTGTGTTAATGCCACTGTACACATGCTTGATTCTCTTTCGGAGACATATAAATCCATAGGTTTTAAGATTCTTACTAGTCAGGTATATTCTTAGGCGTTTAATATGGCGTCTTGAGTCCACTTCGTTGAGCAAGGAGTAGCTCTTGTCTATTACATATTTGGCTTATGGAACGGTATCTGTGCCAATTTCAATCTCTGGTTTCATGGAGCACCCCAACTCACCTTTCCCCTTAAGCAAGCATAAGTTGGTTTTCTACATTTGAGTTCCTGTTCTGTTTTGTAATTCAGTTCCTGTGTAGCCAAGTTTACATTCCAAGTATTAGTGATAACTTATGATGTTTAATTTTCTGTGTGACTTATTTCACTTACAATCATCGTACCTGCATCCACTCATTATGCTGCTACGGGCCTGATGACACAGATTTCATTGCTGAGTGATATTGCATTGTACGTAAGTACCACAACTTCTTTATCCATTTTTCGCTTTCTGTGATATTGAACTTGTACCGTAAATGAGGTTCTTGTAAACAGAGCCGTCCGAAACTTTGGGGTGGCTGTGTCTTTTTGATTTTAATTTCCCTAAGCTATAGGACCATAAGTGGAAGTGCCCTAGGCTTTGTTGCTTTGTTTTTTCGATGTTTCAGGAAACACCATACACTTCTGCAGAGTGGCTGTTGGCAATTTACATCCCGCCCATCAGCATAACAATGCTCCCAGTTCTCCATGGCCTGTCCTGCCTTTCTGGATTTTACACTTTTTTCAAATGTTCCTTTTGACCAGGGGGCAGTGAGACTTCATTGTAGTGCAGATTTCCTTTGCAAGCTTGCTTGGTTGGCCAAAAAGTGCGTATGCGTTTTTTCCTGAATATATTCAGGAAAAAACGCATATGCCCTTTTTGGCCAAGTGCATCACTGTGGACGTTCTGCCTATTTTCCTATGCTTTACATGCAATTCCAGTCTACCTTCTGAAATCGGTTTCCTGCAATTCTGACCCGCTTTCAAGTCCTCTTGGCAGCCTTACTTCAATATATTTTTGGCCGATAGCTGTCATTTATAACTCTGCAGGTTTGTGAATTACAGGGCCCCTGAGCTCCTTTCTTCAACTCGCTTTCTTGTGAGCTGGCCGCAACACCGCAGGATTGCTTCAGGCCGTAGTGTGGTTCCGGCATGGCATGCTGAGCCTTTGGTTAATTCCTCTTCCTGGTGGGAAATGAAAGTTAAATTTGCCCGTGCGGACAGCTCTAGCTAGTCTCTCATTGGTTCTTCCTATTCCTGTTCATTTTCCGCAGAAATTGCAAACTGAGCCAAACAGGAGATTAAAGACACTGACTCTCCAAGTTGGGAGAGTGTTAGTAAAGCGTCTGGAATGTTGCACCCGAGTTCCAGGGGACAAAAACTGAGACACATTTGAATACGTTTCCCGATCACACGGTGGATCATACTTTGGGTTCCACATGCATGTTTTAGCTGAAGGAAGAATCCCTTAAACCTGGGGAGTTGAGACCCATGGAATGTGTACCATGCAATATGACTTCATAGGGTCTGCATTTGCTCACCGAACCTCACCAATCCTATCACTGCTTCGTTTATGCCGCTCTACACAGGCTTGATTCTCTTTCAGAGACATATAAATCCATAGGTTTTAAGATTCTTACTAGTCAGGTATATTCTTAGGCGTTTAATATGGCGTCTTGAGTCCACTTCGTTGAGCAATGAGTAGTTCTTGTCTATTACATATTTGGCTTATGGAAAGGTATCTGTGCTAATTTCAATCTCTGGTTTTATGCAGCACCCCAACTCACCTTTCCCCTTAAGCAAGCATAAGTTGGTTTTCTACATTTGAGACCCTATTCTGTTTTGTAATTCAGTTCCTGTGTAGCCAAGTTTACATTCCGTGTATTAGTGATACCTTATGATGTTTCTTTTTCTGTGTGACTTATTTCACTTAGAATCATCGTACCTGAATCCACTCATTATGCTGCTACTGGCCTGATGACATAGATTACATTGCTGAGTGATATTGCATTGTACGTAAGTACCACAACTTCTTTATCCATTTTTCGCTTTCTGCGATATTGAACTTGTACCGTAAACGAGGTTCTTGAAAACAGAGCCGTCCCAAACTTTGGGGTGGCTGTGTCTTTTTGATTTTAATTTCCCTAAGCTATAGGACCATAACTGGAAGTGCGTTAGGCTCTGTTGCTTTGTTTTTTAGATGTTTCAGGAAACACCATACACTTCTCCAGAGTGGCTGTTGGCAATTTACATCCCGCCCATCAGCATAACAAGGCTCCCAGTTCTCCATGGCCTGTCCTGCCTTTCTGGATTTTACACATTTTTCAGATGGCCCTTTTGACCGGGGGGCAGTGAGACTTCATTGTAGTGCAGATTTCCTTTGCAAGCTTGCTTGGTTGGCCAAAAAGGGCGTATGCGTTTTTTCCTGAATATATTCAGGAAAAAACGCATACGCTATTTTTGTCCAAGTGCATCATTGTGGACGTTCTGCCCCTTTTCCTATGCTTTACATGCAATTCCAGTCTACCTCCTGAAATCGCTTTCTTGCAATTCTGCCCCGCTTTCAAGTCGTCTTAGCAGCCTTACTTCAGTATATTTTTGGACAATTGCTGTCATTTATAACTCTGAAGGTTTGTGAATTACAGTGCCCCTTTCTTCAATACGCTTTCTTGTGAGCTGGCCGCAACACCGCAGGATTGCTTCAGGCCCTAGTGTGGTTCCGGCATGGCACGCTGAGCATTTGGTTAATTCCACTTCTTGCTGGGAAATGAGAGTTAAATTTGCCCGTCCAGACACCTCCAGCTAGTCTCTCATTGGTTCTCCCTATTCCTGTTCATTTTCCGCAGAAATTGCAAACTGGGCCAAACAGGAGGTTAAAGGCACTGACTCTCCAAGTGGGGAGAGTGTTAGTAAAGCGTCTGGAATGTTGCACCCGAGTACCAGGGCACGAAAACTGAGACACATTTGAACACGTTTCCCGATCACACGGTGGGTCATACTCTGGGTTCCACATGCATGTTTTAGCTGAAGGAAGAATCCCTTAAACCTGGAGAGTTGAGAACCATGGAATGGGTACTATGCAATGTGACTTCAAAGGGTCTGAATTTGCTCACCGAACTTCAACAATCCTATCACTGCTGCGTTTATGCCGCTGTACACACGCTTGATTCTCTTTCGGAGACACATAAATCCATAGGTTTTAAGATTCTTACTAGACAGGTATATTCTTAGGCGTTTAATATGGGGTGTTGAGTCCACTTCGTTGAGCAAGCAGTAGATCTTGTCTATTACATATTTGGCTTATGGAAAGGTATCTGTGTTAATTTCAATCTCTGGTTTTATGCAGCACCTCAACTCACCTTTCCCCTTAAGCAAGCATAAGTTGGTTTTCTACATTTGAGACCCTATTCTGTTTTTTAATTCAGTTCCTGTGTAGCCAAGTTTACATTCCGTGTAGTAGTGATATCTTATGATGTTTCTTTTTCTGTGTGACTTATTTCACTTAGAATCATCGTAACTGAATCCACTCATTATGCTGCTACTGGCCTGATGACATAGATTTCATTGCTGAGTGAAATTGCATTGTACGTAAGTACCACAACATCTTTATCCATTTTTCGCTTTCTTTGATATTGAACTTGTATCGTAAACAAGGTTCTTGTAAACAGAGACGTCCCAAACTTTGGGGTGGCTGTGTCTTTTTGATTTTAATTTCCCTAAGC
Organism: Grampus griseus; assembly: GCF_964374135.1. NCBI lineage: Eukaryota > Metazoa > Chordata > Mammalia > Artiodactyla > Delphinidae > Grampus > Grampus griseus. The sequence continues at coordinate 473,414 of NW_028133379.1, forward strand.
TATAGGACTATAAGTGGAAGTGCCCTAGGCTCTGTTGCTTTTTTTTTTAGTTGTTTCAGGAATCACCATACACTTCTCCAGAGTGGCTCTTGGCAATTTACATCCCGCCCATCAGCATACCAAGGCTCCCAGTTCTCCATTGCCTGTCCTGTCTTTCTGGATTATACACTTTTTTCAGATGGCCCTTTTTACCGGGGGGCAGTGAGACTTCATTGTAGTGCACATTTCTTTTGCAAGCTTGCTTGGTTTGCCAAAAAGTGCGTATGCGTGTTTTCCTGAATATATTCAGGAAAAAACGCATACGCCCTGTTTGGCCAAGTGTATCATTGTGGACGTTCTGCCTCTTTTCCTATGCTTTACATGCAATTCCAGTCTACCTTCTGAAATCGGTTTCCTGCAATTCTGACCCTCTTTCAAGTCCTCTTGACAGCCTTACTTCAATATATTTTTGGCCGATAGCTGTCATTTATAACTCTGCAGGTTTGTGAATTACAGGGGCCATGAGCTCCTTTCTTCAACTCGCTTTCTTGTGAGCTGGCCGCAACACCGCAGGATTGCTTCAGGCCCTAGTGTGGTTCCGGCATGGCACGCTGAGCATTTGGTTAATTCCACTTCTTGCTGGGAAATGAAAGTTAAATTTGCCCGTCCCGACAGCTCTAGCTAGTCTCTCATTGGTTCTTCCTATTCCTGTTCATTTTCCGCAGAAATTGCAAACTGAGCCAAACAGGAGATTAAAGACACTGACTCTCCAACTTGGGAGAGTGTTAGTAAAGCGTCTGGAATGTTGCAACCGAGTACCAGGGGACAAAAACTGAGACACATTTGAACATGTTTCCCGATCACACGGTGGATCATACTCTGGGTTCCACATGCATGTTTTAGCTGAAGGAAGAATCCCTTAAACCTGGGGAGTTGAGACCCATGGAATGGGTAAGATGCAATATGACTTCATAGGGTCTGCATTTGCTCACCGAACCTCACCAATCCTATCACTGCTTCGTTTATGCCGCTCTACACAGGCTTGATTCTCTTTCAGAGACATATAAATCCATAGGTTTTAAGATTCTTACTAGTCAGGTATATTCTTAGGCGTTTAATATGGCGTCTTGAGTCCACTTCGTTGAGCAAGGAGTAGTTCTTGTCTATTACATATTTGGCTTATGGAAAGGTATCTGTGTTAATTTCAATCTCTGGTTTTATGCAGCACCCCAACTCACCTTTCCCCTTATGCAAGCATAAGTTGGTGTTCTACATTTGAGACCCTATTCTGTTTTGTAATTCAGTTCCTGTGTAGCCAAGTTTACATTCCGTGTATTAGTGTTACCTTATGATGTTTCTTTTTCTGTGTGACTTATTTCACTTAGAATCATCGTACCTGAATCCACTCATTATGCTGCTACTGGCTTGATGACATAGATTTCATTGCTGTGTGATATTCCATTGTAGGTAAGTACCTCAATTTCTTTATCCATTTCTCACTTTCTGCGATATTGAACTTGTACCGTAAACGAGGTTCTTGTAAACAGAGCCATCCCAAACTTTGGGGTGGCTGTGTCTTTTTGATTTTAATTTCCCTAAGCTATAGGACCATAAGTGGAAGTGCCCTAGGCTCTGTTGCTTTGTTTTTTAGATGTTTCAGGAAACACCATACACTTCTCCAGAGTGGCTGTTTGCAATTTACATCCCGCCCATCAACATAAGAACGCTCCCAGTTCTCCATGGCCTGTCCTGCCTTTCTGGATTTTTCACTTTTTTCAGATGGTCCTTTTGACCGGGGGGCAGTGAGACTTTATTGTAGTGCAGATTTCCTTTGCAAGCTTGCTTGGTTGGCCAAAAAGGGCGTATGCGTTTTTTCCTAAATATATTCAGGAAAAAACGCATACGCCCTTTTTGGCCAAGTGCATCATTATGGACGTTCTGCCTCTTTTCCTATGCTTTACATGCAATTCCAGTCTACCTCCTGAAATCGGTTTCCTGCAATTCTGCCCCGCTTTCAAGTCCTCTTGGCAGCCTTACTTCAATATATTTTTGGACGATAGCTGTCATTTATCACTCTGCAGGTTTGTGCATTACAGTGCCCCTGAGCTCCTTTCTTCAACTCTCTTTCTTGGTAGCTGGCCGCAACACCGCAGGATTGCTTCAGGCCCTAGTGTGGTTCCGGTATGGCTCGCTGAGCCTTTGGTTAATTCCTCTTCCTGGTGGGAAATGAGAGTTAAATTTGCCCGTCCAGACACCTCCAGCTAGCCTCTCATTGGTTCTCCCTATTCCTGTTCATTTTCCCCAGAAATTGCAAACTGGGCCAAACAGGAGGTTAAAGGCACTGACTCTCCAAGTGGGGAGAGTGTTAGTAAAGCGTCTGGAATGTTGCACCCGAGTACCAGGGGACGAAAACTGAGACACATTTGAACACGTTTCCCGATCACACGGTGGATCATACTCTGGGTTCCACATGCATGTTTTAGCTGAAGGAAGAATCCCTTAAACCTGTAGATTTGAGAACCATGCAATGGGTACCATGCAATATGACTTCAAAGAGTCTGCATTTCCTCACCGAACCTCACCAATGCTATCACTGCTGCGTTTGTGCCGCTGTACACACGCTTGATTCTCTTTCGGAGACATATAAATCCATAGGTTTTAAGATTCTTACTAGTCAGGTATATTCTTAGGCGTTTAATATGGGGTGTTGAGTCCACTTCGTTGAGCAAGGAGTAGCTCTTGTCTATTACATATTTGGCTTATTGAAAGTTATCTGTGTTAATTTCAATCTCTGGTTTTATGCAGCACCCCAACTCACCTTTCCCCTTAAGCAAGCATAAGTTGGTTTTCCACATTTGAGACCCTATTCTGTTTTGTAATTCAGTTCCTGTGTAGCCAAGTTTACATTCCGTGTATTAGTGATATCTTATGATGTTTCTTTTTCTGTGTGACTTATTTCACTTAGAATCATCGTACCTGAATCCACTCATTATGCTGCTACTGGCCTGATGACATAGATTTCATTGCTGAGTGATATTGCATTGTACGTATGTTCCACAACTTCTTTATCCATTTTTCGCTTTCTGCGATATTGAACTTGTACCGTAAACGAGGTTCTTGTAAACAGAGCCGTCCCAAACTTTGGGGTGGCTGTGTCTTTTTGATTTTAATTTCCCTAATCTATAGGACCATAACTGGAAGTGCGTTAGGCTCTGTTGCTTTGTTTTTTAGATGTTTCAGGAAACACCATACACTTCTCCAGAGTGGCTGTTGGCAATTTACATCCCGCCCATCAGCATAAGAAGGCTCCCAGTTCTCCATGGCCTGTCCTGCCTTTCTGGATTTTACAATTTTTTCAGATGGCCCTTTTGACCGGGGGCCAGTGAGACTTCATTGTAGTGCAGATTTCCTTTGCAAGCTTGCTTGGTTGGCCAAAAAGTGCGTATGCGTTTTTTCCTGAATATATTCAGGAAAAAACGCATACGCCCTTTTTGGCCAAGTGCATCATTGTGGACGTTCTGCCTCTTTTCCTATGCTTTACATGCAATTCCAGTCTACCTCCTGAAATCGGTTTCCTGCAATTCTGCCCCGCTTTCAAGTCCTCTTGGCAGCCTTACTTCAATATATTTTTGGACGAGAGCTGTCATTTTAACTCTGCAGGTTTGTGAATTATAGTGCTCCTGAGCTCCTTTCTTCAACTCTCTTTCTTGTGAGCTGGCCGCAATACCGCAGGATTTCTTCAGGCCCTAGTGTGGTTTCGGCATGGCTCGCTGAGCCTTTGGTTAATTCCTCTTCTTGGTGGGAAATGAGAGTTAAATTTGCCCGTCCAGACACCTCCAGCTAGTCTCTCATTGGTTCTCCCTATTCCTGTTCATTTTCCGCAGAAATTGCAAACTGGGCCAAACAGGAGGTTAAAGGCACTGACTCTCCAAGGGGGGAGAGTGTTAGTAAAGCGTCTGGAATGTTGCACCCGAGTACCAGGGGACAAAAACTGACACACATTTGAACACGTTTCCCGATCACACGGTGGATCATACTCTGGGTTCCACATGCATGTTTCAGCTGAAGGAAGAATCCCTTAAACCTGGAGAGTTGAGAACCATGCAATGGGTACCATGCAGTATGACTTCAAAGGGTCTGCATTTGCTCACCGAACCTCACCAATCCTATCACTGCTGCGTTTATGCCGCTGTACACACGCTTGATTCTCTTCCGGAGACATATAAATCCATAGGTTTTAAGATTCTTACTAGTCAGGTATATTCTTAGGCGTTTAATATGGGGTGTTGAGTCCACTTCGTTGAGCAAGCAGTAGCTCTTGTCTATTACATATTTGGCTTATGGAAAGGTATCTGTGCTAATTTCAATCTCTGGTTTTATGCAGCACCCCAACTCACCTTTCCCCTTAAGCAAGCATAAGTTGGTTTTCTACATTTGAGACCCTATTCTGTTTTGTAATTCAGTTCCTGTGTAGCCAAGTTTACATTCCGTGTATTAGTGATATCTTATGATGTTTCTTTTTCTGTGTGACTTATTTCACTTAGAATCATCGTACCTGAATCCACTCATTATCCTGCTATGGACCTGATGTCATAGATATCATTGCTGAGTGATATTGCATTGTATGTTAGTTCCACAACTTCTTTATCCATTTCTCGCTTTCTGCGATATTGAACTTGTACCGTAAACGAGGTTCTTGTAAACATAGCCGTCCCAAGCTTTGGGGTGACTGTGTCTTTTTGATTTTAATTTCCCTAATCTATAGGACCATAACTGGAAGTGCGTTAGGCTCTGTTGCTTTGTTTTTTAGATGTTTCAGGAAACACCATACACTTCTCCAGAGTGGCTGTTGGCAATTTACATCCCGCCCATCAGCATAAGAAGGCTCCCAGTTCTCCATGGCCTGTCTGCCTTTCTGGATTTTACACTTTTTTCAGATGGCCCTTTTGACTGGGGGGCAGTGAGACTTCATTGTAGTGCAGATTTCCTTTGCAAGCTTGCTTGGTTGGCCAAAAAGGGCGTTTGCGTTTTTTCCTGAATATATTCAGGAAAAAACGCATACGCCCTTTTTGGCCAAGTGCATCATTGTGGACGTTCTGCCTCTTTTCCTATGCTTTACAGGCAATTCCAGTCTACCTCCTGAAATCGGTTTCCTGCAATTCTGCCCCGCTTTCAAGTCTTCTTGGCAGCCTTACTTCAATATATTTTTGGACGAGAGCTGTCATTTTAACTCTGCAGGTTTGTGAATTATAGTGCTCCTGAGCTCCTTTCTTCAACTCGCTTTCTTGTGAGCTGGCCGCAATACCGCAGGATTGCTTCAGGCCCTAGTGTGGTTTCGGCATGGCTCGCTGAGCCTTTGGTTAATTCCTCTTCCTGGTGGGAAATGAGAGTTAAATTTGCCCGTCCAGACACCTCCAGCTAGTCTCCCATTGGTTCTCCCTATTCCTGTTCATTTTCCCCAGAAATTGCAAACTGGGCCAAACAGGAGGTTAAAGGCACTGACTCTCCAAGTGGGGAGAGTGTTAGTAAAGCGTCTGGAATGTTGCACCCGAGTACCAGGGGACGAAAACTGAGACACATTTGAACACGTTTCCCGATCACACGGTGGATCATACTCTGGGTTCCACATGCATATTTTAGCTGAAGGTAGAATCCCTTAAACCTGGAGAGTTGAGAACCATGCAATGGGTACCATGCAATATGACTTCAAAGGGTCTGCATTTGCTCACCGAACCTCACCAATCCTATCACTGCTGCGATTAGGCCGCTGTACACACGCTTGATTCTCTTTCGGAGACATATAAATCCATAGGTTTTAAGATTCTTACTAGTCAGGTATATTCTTAGGCGTTTAATATGGAGTGTTGAGTCCACTTCGTTGAGCAAGCAGTAGCTCTTGTCTATTAAATATTTGGCTTATGGAACGGTATCTGTGTTAATTTCAATCTCTGGTTTTTTGCAGCACCCCAACTCACCTTTCCCCTTAAGCAAGCATAAGTTGGTTTTCTACATTTGAGACCCTATTCTGTTTTGTAATTCAGTTCCTGTGTAGCCAAGTTTACATTCCGTGTATTAGTGATATCTTATGATGTTTCTTTTTCTGTGTGACTTATTTCACTTAGAATCATCGTACCTGAATCCACTCATTATGCTGCTACTGGCCTGATGACATAGATTTCATTGCTGAGTGATATTGCATTGTACGTATGTACCACAACTTCTTTATCCATTTCTCGCTTTCTGCGATATTGAACTTGTACCGTAAACGAGTTTCTTGTAAACAGAGCCGTCCCAAACTTTGGGGTGGCTGTGTCTTTTTGATTTTAATTTCCCTAATCTATAGGACCATAAGTGGAAGTGCGTTAGGCTCTGTTGCTTTGTTTTTTAGATGTTTCAGGAAACACCATACACTTCTCCAGAGTGGCTGTTGGCAATTTACATCCCGCCCATCAGCATAAGAAGGCTCCCAGTTCTCCATGGCCTGTCCTGCCTTTCTGGATTTTACACTTTTTTCAGATGGCCCTTTTGACCGGGGGGTAGTGAGACTACATTGTAGTGCAGATTTCCTTTGCAAGCTTGCTTGGTTGGCCAAAAAGGGCGTATGCGTTTTTTCCTGAATATATTCAGGAAAAAACGCATACGCCCTTTTTGGCCAAGTGCATCATTGTGGACGTTCTGCCTCTTTTCCTATGCTTTACATGCAATTCCAGTCTACCTCCTGATATCGGTTTCCTGCAATTCTGCCCCGCTTTCATGTCCTCTTGGCAGCCTTACTTCAATATATTTTTGGAAGATAGCTGTCATTTATAACTCTGCAGGTTTGTCAATTACAGTGTCGCTGAGCTCCTTTCTTCAACTCGCTTTCTTGTGAGCTGGCCGCAACACCGCAGGATTGCTTCAGGCCCTAGTGTGGTTTCGGCATGGCTCGCTGAGCCTTTGGTTAATTCCTCTTCCTGGTGGGAAATGAGAGTTAAATTTGCCCGTCCAGACACCTCCAGCTAGTCTCTCATTGGTTCTCCCTATTCCTGTTCATTTTCCGCAGAAATTGCAAACTGGGCCAAAAAGGAGGTTAAAGGCACTGACTCTCCAAGTGGGGAGAGTGTTAGTAAAGCGTCTGGAATGTTGCACCCGAGTACCAGGGGACGAAAACTGAGACAAATTTGAACACGTTTCCCGATCACACGGTGGATCATACTCTGGGTTCCACATGCATGTTTTAGCTGAAGAAAGAATCCCTTAAACCTGGAGAGTTGAGACCCATGGAATGGGTACCATGCAATATGACTTCAAAGGGTCTGCATTTGCTCACCGAACCTCACCAATCCTATCACTGCTGCGATTAGGCCGCTGTACACACGCTTGATTCTCTTTCGGAGACATATAAATCCATAGGTTTTAAGATTCTTACTAGTCAGGTATATTCTTAGGCGTTTAATATGGGGTGTTGAGTCCACTTCGTTGAGCAAGGAGTAGCTCTGGTCTATTACATATTTGGCTTATGGAACGGTATCTGTGCTAATTTCAGTCTCTGGTTTTATGCAGCACCCCAACTCACCTTTCCCCTTAAGCAAGCATAAGTTGGTTTTCTACATTTGAGACCCTATTCTGTTTTGTAATTCAGTTCCTGTGTAGCCAAGTTTACATTCCGTGTATTAGTGATATCTTATGATGTTTCTTTTCTTGTGTGACTTATTTCACTTAGAATCATCGTACCTGAATCCACTCATTATGCTGCTACTGGCCTGATGACATAGATTTCATTGCTGAGTGATATTGCATTGTACGTATGTACCACAACTTCTTTATCCATTTCTCGCTTTCTGCGATATTGAACTTGTACCGTTTACGAGTTTCTTGTAAACAGAGCCGTCCCAAACTTTGGGGTGGCTGTGTCTTTTTGATTTTAATTTCCCTAATCTATAGGACCATAACTGGAAGTGCGTTAGGCTCTGTTGCTTTGTTTTTTAGATGTTTCAGGAAACACCATACACTTCTCCAGAGTGGCTGTTGGCAATTTACATCCCGCCCATCAGCATAAGAAGGCTCCCAGTTCTCCATGGCCTGTCCTGCCTTTCTGGATTTTACAATTTTTTCAGATGGCCCTTTTGACCGGGGGCCAGTGAGACTTCATTGTAGTGCAGATTTCCTTTGCAAGCTTGCTTGGTTGGCCAAAAAGTGCGTATGCGTTTTTTCCTGAATATATTCAGGAAAAAACGCATACGCCCTTTTTGTCCAAGTGCATCATTGTGGACGTTCTGCCTCTTTTCCTATGCTTTACATGCAATTCCAGTCTACCTCCTGATATCGGTTTCCTGCAATTCTGCCCCGCTTTCAAGTCCTCTTGGCAGCCTTACTTCAATATATTTTTGGACGAGAGCTGTCATTTTAACTCTGCAGGTTTGTGAATTATAGTGCTCCTGAGCTCCTTTCTTCAACTCGCTTTCTTGTGAGCTGGCCGCAATACCGCAGGATTGCTTCAGGCCCTAGTGTGGTTTCGGCATGGCTCGCTGAGCCGTTGGTTAATTCCTCTTCCTGGTGGGAAATGAGAGTTAAATTTGCCCGTCCAGACACCTCCAGCTAGTCTCTCATTGGTTCTCCCTATTCCTGTTCATTTTCCCCAGAAATTGCAAACTGGGCCAAACAGGAGGTTAAAGGCACTGACTCTCCAAGTGGGGAGAGTGTTAGTAAAGCGTCTGGAATGTTGCACCCGAGTACCAGGGGACGAAAACTGAGACACATTTGAACACATTTCCCGATCACACGGTGGATCATACTCTGGGTTCCACATGCATGTTTTAGCTGAAGGAAGAATCCCTTAAACCTGGAGAGTTGAGACCCATGGAATGGGTACCATGCAATATGACTTCAAAGGGTCTGCATTTGCTCACCGAACCTCACCAATCCTATCACTGCTGAGATTAGGCCGCTGTACACACGCTTGATTCTCTTTCGGAGACATATAAATCCATAGGTTTTAAGATTCTTACTAGTCAGGTATATTCTTAGGCGTTTAATATGGGGTGTTGAGTCCACTTCGTTGAGCAAGCAGTAGGTCTTGTCTATTAAATATTTGGCTTATGGAAAGGTATCTGTGCTAATTTCAATCTCTGGTTTTTTGCAGCACCCCAACTCACCTTTCCCCTTAAGCAAGCATAAGTTGGTTTTCTACATTTGAGACCCTATTCTGTTTTGTAATTCAGTTCCTGTGTAGCCCAGTTTACATTCCGTGTATTAGTGATATCTTATGATGTTTCTTTTTCTGTGTGACTTATTTCACTTAGAATCATCGTACCTGAATCCACTCATTATGCTGCTACTGGCCTGATGACATACATTTCATTGCTGAGTGATATAGCATTGTACGTATGTACCACAACTTCTTTATCCATTTCTCACTTTCTGCGATATTGAACTTGAACCGTAAACGAGTTTCTTGTAAACAGAGCCGTCCCAAGCTTTGGGGTGGCTGTGTCTTTTTGATTTTAATTTTCCTAAGCTATAGGACCATAAGTGGAAGTTCCCTAGGCTCTGTTGCTTTGTTTTTTAGATGTTTCAGGAAACACCATACACTTATCCAGAGTGGCTGTTTGCAATTTACATCCCACCCATCAGCATAACAAGGCTCCCAGTTCTCCATGGCCTGTCCTGCCTTTCTGGATTATACACTTTTTTCAGATTGCCCTTTTGACCGAGGGGCAGTGAGTTTCATTGTAGTGCAGATTTCCTTTGCAAGCTTGCTTGGTTGGCCAAAAGGGGCGTATGCGTTTTTTCCTGAATATATTCAGGAAAAAACGCATACGCCCTTTTTGGCCTAGTGCATCATTGTTGATGTTCTGCCTCTTTTCCTATGCTTTACATGCAATTCCAGTCTACCTCCTGAAATCGGTTTCCTGCAATTCTGCCCCGCTTTCAAGTCCTCTTGGCAGCCTTACTTCAATATATTTTTGGAAGATAACTGTCATTTATAACTCTGCAGGTTTGTGAATTACAGGACCCCTGAGCTCCTTTCTTCAACTCGCTTTCTTGTGAGCTGGCCGCAACACCGCAGGATTGCTTCACGCCCTAGTGTGGTTCAGGCATGTCACGCTGAGCCTTTGGTTAATTCCTCTTCCTGGTGGGAAATGAGAGTTAAATTTGCCCGTGCAGACACCTCCAGCTAGTCTCTCATTCGGTTCTCCCTATTCCTGTTCATTTTCCGCAGAAATTGCAAACTGGGCCAAACAGGAGGTTAAAGGCACTGACTCTCCAAGTGGAGAGAGTGTTAGTAAAGCGTCTGGAATGTTGCACCCGAGTACCAGGGGACGAAAACTGAGACACATTTGAACACGTTTCCCGATCACACGTTGGATCATACTCTGGGTTCCACATGCATGTTTTAGCTGAAGGAAGAATCCCTTAAACCTGGAGAGTTGAGACCCATGGAATGGGTACCATGCAATATGACTTCAAAGGGTCTGCATTTGCTCACCGAACCTCACCAATCCTATCACTGCTGCGTTTATGCCGCTGTACACACGCTTGATTCTCTTTCAGAGACATATAAATCCATAGGTTTTAAGATTCTTACCAGTCAGGTATATTCTTAGGCGTTTAATATGAGGTGTTGAGTCCACTTCGTTGAGCAAGCAGTAGCTCTTGTCTATTATATATTTGGCTTATGGAAAGGTATCTGTGTTAATTTCAATCTCTGGTTTTATGCAGCACCCCAACTCACCTTTCCCCTTAAGCAAGCATATGTTGGTTTTCTACATTTGAGACCCTGTTCTGTTTTGTAATTCAGTTCCTGTTTACTCAAGTTTACATTCCATGTATTTGTGATACCTTATGATGTTTCTTTTTGTCTGTGACTTATTTCACTTAGAATCATCGTACCTGAATCCACTCATTATGCTGCTACTGGCCTGATGATATAGATTTCATTGCTGAGTGATATTGCATTGTACGTAAGTACCACAACTTCTTTATTCATTTTTCGCTTTCTGTGATTTTGAACTTGTACTGTAAACGAGGTTCTTGTAAACAGAGCCGTCCCAAACTTTGGGGTGGCTGTGTCTTTTTGATTTTAATTTCCCTAAGCTATAGGCCCATAAGTGGAAGTGCCCTAGGCCCTGTTGCTTTGTTTTTCAGATGTTTCAGGAAACACCATACACTTCTCCAGAGTGGCTGTTGGCAATTTACATCCCGCCCATCAGCATAACAAGGCTGCCAGTTCTCCATGGCCTGTCCTGCCTTTCTGGATTTTACACTTTTTTCACATGGCCTTTTTGAGCGTTGGGCACTGAGACTTCATTGTAGTGCAGATTTCCTTGCAAGCTTGCTTGGTTGGCCAAAAAGGGCGTATGCGTTTTTTCCTGAATATATTCAGGAAAAAACGCATACGCCCTTTTTGGCCAAGTGCATCATTGTGGACGTTCAGCCTCTTTTCCTATTCTTTACATGCAATTCCAGTCTACCTCCTGAAATCGGTTTCCTGCAATTCTGCCCCGCTTTCAAGTCCTCTTGGCAGCCTTACTTCAATATATTTTTGGATGATAGCTGACATTTATAACTCTGCAGATTTGTGAATTACAGTGCCCCTTTATTCAACTCGCTTTCTTGTGAGCTGGCCGCAGCACCACAGGATTGCTTCAGGCTCTAGTGTGGTTCCAGCATGGCACGCTGAGCCTTTGGTTAATTCCTCTTCCTGGTGGGAAGTGAGAGTTAAATTTGCCCGTCCAGACACCTCCAGCTAATCTCTCATTGGTTATCCCTATTCCTGTTCATTTTCCACAGAAATTGCAAACTGGGCCAAACAGGAGGTTAAAGGCACTGACTCTCCAAGTGGCGAGAGTGTCAGTAAAGCGTCTGGAATGTTACACCCGAGTACCAGGGGACGAAAACTGAGACACATTTGAACACGTTTCCCGATCACACGGTGGGTCATACTCTGGGTTCCACATGCATGTTTTAGCTGAAGGAAGAATCCCTTAAACCTTGAGAGTTGAGAACCATGGAATGGGTACCATGCAATATGAATTCAAAGGGTCAGCATTTGCTCACCGAACCTCACCAATCCTATCACTGCTGCTGTTATGTCGCTGTACACATCCTGGATTCTCTTTTGGAGACATATAAATCCATAAGTTTTAAGATTCTTACTACTCAGGTATATTCTTAGGCCTTTAATATGGGGTGTTGAGTCCACTTCGTTGAGCAAGCAGTAGCTCTTGTCTATTACATATTTGGCTTATGGAAAGGTATCTGTGCTAATTTCAATCTCTGGTTTTATGGAGCACCCCAACTCACCTTTCCCCTTAAGCAAGCATAAGTTGGTTTTCTACATTTGAGACCCTATTCTGTTTTGTAATTCAGTTCCTGTGTAGCCAAGTTTACATTCCGTTTATTAGTGATACCTTATGATGTTTCTTTTTCTGTGTGACTTATTTCACTTAGAATCATTGTACCTGAATTCACTCATTATTCTTCTACTGGCCTGATGACATAGATTAATTTGCTGAGTGATATTGCATTGTACGTAAGTACCACAACTTCTTTATCCATTTTTTGCTTTCTGCGATATTGAACTTGTACCGTAAACGAGGTTCTTGTAAACAGAGCCATCCCAAACTTTGGGGTGGCTGTGTCTTTTTGATTTTAATTTCCCTAAGCTATAGGACCATAAGTGGAAGTGCCCTAGGCTCTGTTGCTTTGTTTTTTAGATGTTTCAGGAAACACCATACACTTCTCCAGAGTGGCTGTTGGCAATTTACATCCCGCCCATCAGCATAAGAAGGCTCCCAGTTCTCCATGGCCTGTCCTGCCTTTCTGGATTTTACACTTTTTTCAGATGGCCCTTTTGATTGGGGGGCAGTGAGACTTCATTGTAGTGCAGATTTCCTTTGCAAGCTTGCTTGGTTGGCCAAAAAGGGCGTATGCGTTTTTTCCTGAATATATTCAGGAGAAAACGCATACGCCCTTTTTGGCCAAGTGCATCATTGTGGACGTTCTGCCTCTTTTCCTATGCTTTACATGCAATTCCAGTCTACCTCTTGAAATCGGTTTCCTGCAATTCTGCCCCTCTTTCAAGTCCTCTTGGCAGCCTTACTTCAATACATTTTTGGACGATAGCTGTCATTTATAACTCTGCAGGTTTGTGAATTACAGGGCCCCTGAGCTCCTTTCTTCAACTCGCTTTCTTGTGAGCTGGCCGCAACACCGCAGGATTGCTTCAGGCCCTAGTGTGGTTCCATCATGGCACGCTGAGCCTTTGGTTAATTCCTCTTCCTGGTGGGAAATGAGAGTTAAATTTGCCCGTCCAGACACCTCCAGCTAGTCTCTCATTGGTTCTCCCTATTCCTGTTACTTTTCCGCAGAAATTGCAAACTGGGTCAAACAGGAGGTTAAAGGCATTGACTCTCCAAGTAGGGAGAGTGTTAGTAAAGCGTCTGGAATGTTGCACCCGAGTACCAGGGGACGAAAACTGAGACACATTTGAACACATTTCCGATCACACGGTGGATCATACTCTGGGTTCCACATGCATGTTTTAGCTGAAGGAAGAATCCCTTAAATCTGGAGAGTTGAGACCCATGGAATGGGTACCATGCAATATGAATTCAAAGGGTCTGCATTTGCTTACAGAACCTCACCAATCCTATCACTGCTGCGTTTATTCCGCTGTACACACGCTTGATTCTCTTTCGGAGACATATAAATCCATAGGTTTTAAGATTCTTACTAGTCAGTTATATTCTTAGGCGTTTAATATGGGGTGTTGAGTCCACTTCGTTGAGCAAGCAGTAGCTCTTGTCTATTACATATTTGGCTTATGGAAAGGTATGTGTAATAATTTCAATGTCTGGTTTTATGCAGCACCCCAACTCACCTTTCCCCTTAAGCAAGCATAAGTTGGTTTTCTACATTTGAGACCCTATTCTGTTTTGTAATTCAGTTCCTGTGTAGCCAAGTTTACATTCCGTGTATTAGTGATATCTTATGATGTTTCTTTTTCTGTGTGACTTATTTCACTTAGAATCATCGTACCTGAATCCACTCATTATGCTGCTACTGGCCTGATGACATAGATTTCATTGTTGAGTGAAATTGCATTGTACGTAAGTACCACAACTTCTTTATCCATTTTTCGCTTTCTGCGATATTGAACATGTACCGTAAACGAGGTTCTTGTAAACAGAGCCGTCCCAAACATTGAGGTCGCTGTGTCTTTTGGTTTTAATTTCCCTAATCTATAGGACCATAAGTGGAAGTTCCCTAGGCTCTGTTGCTTTGTTTTCTAGATGTTTCAGGAAACACCATACATTTCTCCAGAGTGGCTGTTGGCAATTTACATCCCGCCCTTCAGCATAAGAAGGCTCCCTGTTCTCCATGGCCTGTCCTGCCTTTCTGGATTTTACACTTTTTTCAGATGGCCCTTTTGACCGGGGGGCAGTGAGACTTCATTGTAGTGCAGATTTCCTTTGCAAGGTTGCTTGGTTGGCCAAACAGGGCGTATGCGTTTTTTCCTGAATATATTCAGGAAAAAACGCATACGCCCTTTTTGGCCAAGTGCATCATTGTGGACGTTCTGCCTCTTTTCCTATGGTTTACATGCAATTCCAGTCTACCTTCTGAAATCGGTTTTCTGCAATTCTGCCCCGCTTTCAAGTCCTCTTGGCAGTCTTACTTCAATAAATTTTTGGACGATAGCTGTCATTTATAACTCTGTAGGTTTGTGAATTACAGGGCCCCTGAGCTCCTTTCCTCAACTCGCTTTCTTGTGAGCTGGCCGCAACACCGGAGGATTGCTTCAGGCCCTAGTGTGGTTCCGGCATGGCATGCTGAGCCTTTGGTTAATTCCTCTTCCTGGTGGGAATTTAGAGTTAAATTTGCTTGTCCAGACACCTCCAGCTAGTCTCTCATTGGTTCTCCCTATTCCTGTTCCTTTTCCGCAGAAATTGCAAACTGGGCCAAACAGGAGGTTAAAGGCACTGACTCTCCAAGTGGGGAGAGTGTTAGTAAAGCGTCTGGAATGTTGCACCCGAGTACCAGGGGACGAAAACTGAGACACATTTGAACACGTTTCCCGATCACACGGTGGATCATACTCTGGGTTCCACATGCATGTTTTAGCTGAAGGAAGAATCCCTTAAACCTGGAGAGTTGAGACCCATGGAATGGGTACCATGCAATATGACTTCAAAGGGTCTGCATTTGCTCACCGATCCTCACCAATCCGATCACTGCTGCGTTTATGCCGCTGTACACACGCTTGATTCTCTTTCGGAGACATATAAATCCATAGGTTTTAAGATTCTTACTAGTCAGGTATATTCTTAGGCATTTAATATGGGTTGTTGAGTCCACTTCGTTGAGCAAGCAGTAGATCTTGTCTATTACATATTTGGCTTATGGAAAGGTATCTGTGTTAATTTCAATCTCTGGTTTTATGCAGCACCCCAACTCACCTTTCCCCTTAAGCAAGCATAAGTTGGTGTTCTACATTTGAGACCCTATTCTGTTTTGTAATTCAGTTCCTGTGTAGCCAAGTTTACATTCCGTGTAGTAGTGATATCTTATGATGCTTCTTTTTCTGTGTGACTTATTTCACTTAGAATCATCGTACCTGAATCCACTCATTATGGTGCTACTGGCCTGATGACATAGATTTCATTGCTGAGTGATATTGCATTGTACGTAAGTACCACAACTTCTTTATCCATTTTTCGCTTTCTGCGATATTGAACTTGTACCGTAAACGAAGTTCTTGTAAACAGAGCCGTCCCAAACTTTGGGGTGGCTGTGTCTTTTTGATTTTAATTTCCCTAAGCTATAGGACCATAAGTGGAAGTGCCCTAGGCTCTGTTGCTTTGTTTTTTAGATGTTTCAGGAAACACCATACACTTCTCCAGACTTGCTGTTGGCAATTTACATCCCGCCCATCAGCATAAGAAGGCTCCCAGTTCTCCATGGCCTCTCCTGCCTTTCTGGATTTTACACTTTTTTTCAGATGGCCCTTTTGTCCGGAGGAGAGTGAGACTTCATTGTAGTGCAGATTTCCTTTGCAAGCTTGCTTGGTTGGCCAAAAAGGGCGTATGCGTTTTTTCCTGAATATATTAACGAAGAAACACATACGCCCTTTTTGGCCAAGTGCATCATTGTGGACGTTCTGCCTCTTTTCCTATGCTTTACATGCAATTCCAGTCTACCTCCTGAAATCGGTTTCCTGCAATTCTGCCCTGCTTTCAGTCCTCTTGCCAGCCTTACTTCAATATATTTTTGGACGATAGCTGTCATTTATAACTCTGCAGGTTTGTGAATTACAGGGCCCCTGAGCTCCTTCCTTCAACTCGCTTTCTTGTGAGCTGGCCGCAACACCGCAGGATTGCTTCAGGCCCTAGTGTGGTTCCGGCATGGCACGCTGAGCCTTTGGTTAATTCCTCTTCCTGGTGGGAAATGAGAGTTAAATTTGCCCGTCCAGACACCTCCAGCTAGTCTCTCATTGGTTCTCCCTATTCCTGTTCATTTTCCGCAGAAATTGCAAACTGGGCCAAACAGGAGGTTAAAGGCACTGACTCTCCAAGTGGGGAGAGTGTTAGTAAAGCGTCTGGAATGTTGCACCCGAGTACCAGGGGACGAAAACTGAGACACATTTGAACACGTTTCCCGATCACACGGTGCATCATACTCTGGGTTCCACATGCATGTTTTAGCTGAAGGAAGAATCCCTTAAACCTGGAGAGTTGAGACCCATGGAATGGGTACCATGCAATATGACTTCAAAGGGTCTGCATTTCCTCACCGATCCTCACCAATCCGATCACTGCTGCGTTTATGCCGCTGTACACACGCTTGATTCTCTTTCGGAGACATATCAATCCATAGGTTTTAAGATTCTTACTAGTCAGGTATATTCTTAGGCGTTTAATATGGGGTGTTGAGTCCACTTCGTTGAGCAAGCAGTAGCTCTTGTCTATTACATATTTGGCTTATGGAACGGTATCTGTGCTAATTTCAATCTCTGGTTTTATGCAGCACCCCAACTCACCATTCGCCTTAAGCAAGCATAAGTTGGTTTTCTACATTTGAGACCCTGTTCTGTTTTATAATTCAGTTCCTGTGAAGCCAAGTTTACATTCCATGTATTAGTGATAACTAACGATGTTTCTTTTTCTCTGCGACTTATTTCACTTAGAACCATCATACCTGAATCCACTCATTATGCTGCTAAGGGCTTGATGACATAGATTTCATTGCTGAGTGATATTGCATTGTACGTAAGTACCTCAACTTCTTTATCCATTTCTCGCTTTCTGCGATATTGAACTTGTACCGTAAATGAGGTTCTTGTAAACAGAGCCGTACCAAACTTTGGAGTGGCTGTGTCTTTTTGATTTTAATTTCCCTAAGCTATAGGACCATAAGTGAAAGTGCCCTAGGCTCTGTTGCTTTGCTTTTTAGATGTTTCAGGAAACACCATACACTTCTCCAGAGTGGCTGTGTGCAATTTACATCCCGCCCATCAGCATAAGAAGGCTCCCAGTTCTCCATGGCCTGTCCTGCCTTTCTGGATTTTACACTTTTTTCAGATGGCCCTTTTGACCGGGGTGGCAGTGAGACTTCATTGTAGTGCAGATTTCCTTTGCAAGCTTGCTTGGTTGGCCAAAAAGGGCGTATGCGTTATTTCCTGAATATATTCAGGAAAAAACGCATACGCCCTTTTTGGCCAAGTGCATCATTGTGGACGTTCTGCCTCTTTTCCTATGCTTTACATGCAATTCCAGTCTACCTCCTGAAATCGGTTTCCTGCAATTCTGTCCCGCTTTAAAGTCCTCTTGGCAGCCTTACTTCAATATATTTTTGGACGATAGCTGTCATTTATAACTCTGCAGGTTTGTGAATTACAGGGCCCCTGAGCTCCTTTCTTCAACTCCCTTTCTTGTGAGCTGGCCGCTACACCGCAGGATTGCTTCAGGCCCTAGTGTGGTTTTGGCATGGCTCGCTGAGCCTTTGGTTAATTCCTCTTCCTGGTGGGAAATGAGAGTTAAATTTGCCCGTCTAGACACCTCCAGCTATTCTCTCATTGGTTCTCCCTATTCCTGTTCATTTTCCGCAGAAATTGCAAACTGGGCCAAACAGGAGGTTAAAGGCACTGACTCTCCAAGTGGGGAGAGTGTTAGTAAAGCGTCTGGAATGTTGCACCCGACTACCAGGGGACGAAAACTGAGACACATTTGAACACGTTTCCCGATCACACGGTGGATCATACTCTGGGTTCCACATGCATGTTTTAGCTGAAGGAAGAATCCCTTAAACCTGGAGAGTTGAGACCCATGGAATGGGGACCATGCAATATGACTTCAAAGGGTCTGCATTTGCTCACCGATCCTCACCAATCCGATCACTGCTGCGTTTATGCTGCTGTACACACGCTTGATTCTCTTTCGGAGACATATAAATCCATAGGTTTTAAGATTCTTACTAGTCAGGTATATTCTTAGGCGTTTAATATGGGGTGTTGATTCCACATCGTTGAGCAAGCAGTAGCTCTTGTCTAATACATATTTGGCTTATGGAAATGTATCTGTGTTAATTTCAATCTCTGGTTTTATGCAGCGACCCAACTCACCTTTCCCCTTAAGCAAGAATAAGTTGGTTTTCTACATTTGAGACCCTGTTCTGTTTTGTAATTCAGTTCCTGTGTAGCCAAGTTTACATTCCATGTATTAGTGATAACTTATGATGTTTCTTTTTCTCTGTGACTTATTTCACTTAGAATCATCGTACCTGAATCCACTCATTATGCTGCTACTGGCCTGATGACATAGATTTCATTGCTGAGTGATATTGCATTGTACGTAACTACCACAACTTCTTTATCCATTTTTCGCTTTCTGCGATATTGAACTTGTACCGTAAACGAGGTTCTTGTTATCAGAGCCGTCCCAAACATTGGGGTGGCTGTGTCTTTTTGATTTTAATTTCCCTAAGCTATAGGACCATAAGTGGAAGTGCCCTAGGCTCTGTTTCTTTGTTTTTTAGATATTTCAGGAAACACCATACACTTCTCCAGAGTGGCTGTTGGCAATTTACATCCCGCCCATCAGCATAACAAGGCTCCCAGTTCTCCATGGCCTGTCCTGCCTTTCTGGATTTTACACTTTTTTCAGATGGCCCTTTTGACCGGGGGGCAGTGAGACTTCATTGTAGTGCAGACGTCCTTTGCAAGCTTGCTTGGTTGCCCATAAAGTGCGTATGCGTTTTTTGCTGGATATATTCAGGAAATAACGCATACTCCCTTTGGGGCCAACTGCATCATTGTCGAAATTCTGCCGCTTTTCATGTGCTTTAAAGACGAGTCCAATCTATCTCTTGTAATCTGTTTCTTGCAATTCTGTCTTGCATTCAGATCCTCTTCTTTTGCCTTACCTCTACATATTTTTGGACGTTAGTTTTCATTTATAACTCTGCAGGTTTGTGAATTGCAGTGAGCCTGAGCTCCATTTTTTAAGTTGCTCTTTTGTGAGCTGGCCTCAAAGCCACAGAATTGCTTCAGGCCCTATTTTGGCTCCGGCGAGGCGGGCTGAGCCTTTTTTTAATTCTTATTCTTAATGGGAAATTAGAGTGACATGTGCCCATCCAAACCCCTACAACTATTCTCTCATTGGTTCCCCCTCTTCCCGTTCATCCTCCTCACAATTTGCAAAATGTGTGAAACAGATGTTTAAATGTGCTGATTCTCTAAGTGGGGAGATTCTAAGTAACGTGGCTGGAATGATGAACAGGAGCACCAGGAGAGGATAAATGAGGTGCATTTTAGACACATCTCCCGAGAACACGGTGTACAGTCCTCTGGGTTTTCCATGCATGTTTTAGCTGTAGGAAGATTCCTTGAACCTGCAGATTTGGGACCCATTGAATGGGTACCAGGTAGTATTACTTTAAAGGGTGTGCATTTCCTCACCCAACCTCACATTTCTCTTAGCGCGAACAGTTTCCAGCCTTATGTCTCATCCTGCTGTGTGTCTAGATGTGTTCAATCCATGTTGCATCACCGTCCCTGAGGAAAAGTTGTAAGAGGTTTTCTCTGTCTCTCTGTCGTTTATTTTTTTCAATTTATTACTATATTGGTTACAGCTGATTTTCAAAGCTCTGTTTCTTGCTGCTGTACATCCACTTGATTCACGTACAGAGAGACATCAATAAATTCTTTTTCAGATTCTTACCAGTCATAGATATTCTTTTCCGGTGACTTGAGTGTGCTGAGTGCAGTTCTTTTAGCTACCGTGTAGGCCTTGTTGATTATCAGTTTGGTATTTGGAATGGTATCTTTGCTAATTTCAACCTCCTGGATGATGCCTCACCCCTCCCCACCTTTCCCGTTTAGCAGCCTTACGCGTGTTTTCTACATATTTGACTATGTTTTTGTTTTGTAATTTATTTCATGTGTAGCCATTTTGGATTCCACCTTTAAGTGATATCTTATGATATGTGTCTTTTTCTTTTTGAATTGTGTCACTTAGAATGATCATACGTAACTCCTCCGGAGTTGTTACAACTGGCCATATTTCATTGATTTCCAGGCTGAGTAATATTCCACTCTACATAAGTACCACATCTCTATCCATTTTTTCCCTTCAGAGACATTTAAGTTATATCCTAGTCGAGGATCTTTTAAACAGAGAGGCAGTAAACATTGGGGTGCCTGTGTCCTCTCGATTTTTGTTTTTCCCAAGATATACGCCCATGAGTGCAAGTGCCCTATGCTCTGTAGCTCATTTTTTAGATGCTTTAGTAAACACAATACACTTCTCCAGAATGGCCGTTGGCAATATACATTTCCACTATAAGCCTCACAGGGCTCCCTCTTCTCCTTGCCCTGTCCTGCATTTCTGGTGTTTACACTTTATGAGGATGGCTCTTCTGACTGATGCGAAGTGATATCTTTTGTAGTATTGATTTCCAGTGCCCACCTGTTTGGTTGGCTAAAAAAGTGTATGCCCTTTTCTTGAATATATACAGAAAAAAACGCATACAGCCTTTTTGGCCAACTGCAATGTTGGCAATGTTCAGCCCCTTTTCTTGTGCTTAATGGCGAGTCCTTTCTACCTCCTCAAATCCCTT
The DNA here is from genome assembly GCF_964374135.1 of Grampus griseus. Classification (NCBI taxonomy): domain Eukaryota; kingdom Metazoa; phylum Chordata; class Mammalia; order Artiodactyla; family Delphinidae; genus Grampus; species Grampus griseus. The sequence continues at coordinate 494,492 of NW_028133379.1, forward strand.
TCCTGCCATTCTCCCTTGCTTACCAATCCTTTTCTCTGACTTTCCTCAAGACATTTTTCAGTGATAGATATTTTCAACTCTGCAGTTTCGTGAATTTTACTGCCCCTGAGTTCCATTGTTCAACTTGTGTTTATGGGAACTGGCCACAAAGCAGTGGGATTTCCTCAAGCCCTATACTGTTTCCATGGGCAACCCTAGCCTTTGGTCAATTCGTCTTCCTGATTGGAAATTAGAGTGACATGTGCCTGTCTGAACACCTAGGACTTGTCTCTCATTGTTCCTCATCCTTCCGCTTCATCCTCTGGACAAATTCCAAACTGTACGCAACAGGATGTTGACAGTGCTGACATCTCCAAGTGGGGAGACTGTTAGTAAAGACGCTGGAGGGGTGAACCCGAGCACCAGGAGATGAGGAGATGAGATGCCTTTTCCAAACTCTTCCCGATCAGACGGTATACCATCCTCTGGGTGTGACAGACATGTTTTAGCAGTAGAAAGAGTCCCATTCATGTAAGGAGAACACCAGGGCTTTTTCAAAATCAGTGTCTCCCCGAAACCCAAACTGGGGAATTTTTTAAGCTACGGCTACACATATGTTCATTAAGGGCCTTGGGAAGTAGGCAGAGTCCAAACTTTAGATGATTGAAGTCTTCAGGGTCAGAAGCACTCACCACCAGCTTCCCTTAGGTTACACTTTAACTGTCATTGATAGATGATGTCAATAAAAATATCTATTCTTTTTCCGATTATTTTCCCTTATAGGTTATTGCAAAATATTGAGTGTAGTTCCCTGTGCTATACAGTAGTTCCTTGTTGATGATCTATTTTATACATAGCAGTGTGTATGTGTTAATTCCAAACTGTTAATTTATCCCTCCTCCCACCTTTCCCCTTTGGTAATAATAAATTATAAGATTTTATACTTCTCAGAAATGGGGGAGCTGAAAGAGAGGTATCATTTTCAATGGAAAAGCATTTAAAACAAGATTGAAGCTTTAACCAAGATTATTAGATGTACATCCTTGGAAAGAAATCACTTCATTTCTCTAATATTGACCTGACAAATAAGACAACCCTTTTCACTGAACTTGCTTATAATAAAGTGATGGAAATATCAAATGGAAGTGTTAGAAACATCTTATTTTACCCGAGCCTTATAAACTGTTCTATGTTAACTAGAGTTTGGCTCACACATCTGTTCATTGAAGTTACAATAGTCTCAATTTCTGTTACTGATCCTCCAGAGTGGACCCCAACAAGTGTCCCCCTGCCCAGTGTCATTGGGGCCAACAGATCGAGACTGAGTTTGGTTCACAAGCAAAGGAAACTTTATATTTTGATCAGAGAATGGAGAGGTGAGAGCATGCACTACCCCGTGGGCTGTGGGCTGGGCTGCTGTGTAGAGATCCTGTCAGAGTCAGTGGGAGGGAGGGGGCGGAGCTCTCGAGGGCCGGGTTGGCTGCAGCTCAGGCTCTATATCTCGGAGTCTGCACTGGGCCCCAGGAGCTGAGGTGTCGACCCAGCCATTCTGCACTAGGAAATCTGGTCTGAAGTGCCGGGTGTGGAACCTCTGTATGCGGGACCCTAGGAGCACGTGAAATTAGACAAAGCACAAAGGATAAAAAAGGTCAGACTTGACTTTATTGCCCAGATTCTATTTTTATCTCCCAGGGATTTTTCATGGGCTTTGCTGGGGACAAACCCCTCCTCTGCCTTTTGTCCCGTTCCTCATTCTTGGAGTGCTGAGGGTGCAGACCCTTCTTCTGTAACTGCTGAGTGCTGAGTTGGGAGCCCTCATACCAGGGGACGAGGGTCAGAACTTCTCCCCGGCAGCCTCCAGGTGACGTTGATTGGCCCCAGGACCCCTGCCTCCCTGCTCGTCCGCCTGAGCACCAGCATTGGAAGTGTTATAGATTCTAATGACCTTTAAGGGTCCAGGAAAGAGATGTGCAGAGACGCTGTGGGGGCCGGTTTCACCCCGCCCCACATTTGTTCAGCCACCTTAGGCTGACCGTTTCTGCCAGCCTAGATGCTCTGACCAGTAGTCTGCTCTTTCTTCAGTTAGGCCCCTGAATTAACGTAAAAACAGCACCAGGTGTCAGAGCCCTGCCCGCTCAACTCCCAGATAGTCCAGGGTCAGTGGTGATCAAGGACCATGATGGCCACTGAGTCAACAGCCTTTTGAAGTAAACAGGAGTCCAGCCGGTCTTATTGGCCACCATCATCACGGTGTCTGTAGGCTTTTCTATGGTGACAGTGTGATATACGGTTCCCCCGCCAAGATTATTAGCTCCCCTCCGGGTGCAGTATGTCCTGCAAGCAGTAGTCTACTCCTTCGGGACACACTATTGTTGTTTTATGAGAGAAACTCCAGGTCAAGTGATGTTCACACGAGTCGTCATGGTGCCCTGCTGCCCCCGGTTATCTCTCTGGATGTTGGAGTTGGAGGGCCTCCTCACTCGAGGTCGGTGTGCCCACGGAGCGAACCCTGCAACTTCAGGGCATGGTTGGTGATTAGGATCACCACGTGGGGTCCTTTTCCCTTAGGAGGGAGGTGGCCTTTTGGGCTGCTGATTTCCAGGGTTTTAGATACCGCCAGTATCTTGGCCAGATGTGGCAGTGGGCCAAGCCCCTTGGTGACTGTAGTTTATCCTACCTGGATGGCATTCTTGCGTTGTTCCATTTCAAGTGGTCCCAGTTTTTGCACTAATTCTCCAATGGCGATTCACCTTTCACCGGGAATGGAAAGGTCAAAGGGTTTAGCTCAATTAGGGAGTTCCAGGGCAAGGGTCTGAATTGACTGCTCTTTCCATTCTTGAAAGGCCACTTCTGGATTCTGTTCAAAAGGATCGTCATCTTTTCCTTTCAGTGTTTCATATAGAGGCCCAGCTAGTAGACTGTAGTTAGGGATCCAGAAGCAGCAAACCCTGGCCTCCCCAGGAACCCCTAAGCTGTCTTCTCGTTTTAGAAAGGGGTAAGGCTGCAAATGGTTTCTTCCCTTTCCTGGGATGGGCTTCTCCGACCTTGTGTGAGAATGAAGCCCAGGCAGGTCACCGCAGTCTGTGATATTTGAGCTTTTTCTTGGACAACTTCTATCCTTTATTGGCTTGGTAGTTCAGAGGCCTCCTTAGTAGGGCTGGCGATCAGAATGTCGTCTGCATATTGAAGGAGGGTTTCCTTTTCCAGAGGTAGAACTTTTCGGTCTTTAGCTAAGCTTTCCCCAAAGATGGTGTGGGAATTTTTGAACCCTTGGGGCAAGACGGCCCGGAAGTATTGTTTTAGTTGTATGTTGAGTCCTGCCACTCACAAGCCAAAATTTCTTGTGACTCTGGGACTAATGGAATACAAAAGAAGGCATCATTGAAGACTAATACAGAATACCATGTCCTGGTGGTTGGTAGAATGACCAGCAGGGTGTAGGAATTAGGAGCAACTGGAGGTATATCCTCAGTGGCTTCACTGACTGTCCTGACATCCTTTACCAGGTCCCCAGCAGCCCATGGGGCTCTCGTGGTCAGGCCAATCCCAGGATATGGAGCTCTCCTGGGCAGGTACCCCACCCCCAACCCAGCCCACGGGGCTCTCGTGGTCAGGGCCCTCCCAGGATACAGAGCTACCCTTGCAGGTACCGTGGCAGGGCTGGGCACACAGGAACCGTGCACATAGCCCTCATTGAAGAGCACCCCCAGCTCACCTGTCGCTCAGAGCTGACACAGAGCACCTCAGAGCAGGACTTGAACTAACAAACAGCAGCTCTGACAGGTCTGTGACCCTGGGCATCACTCTGTGTGGCCTCCCTCTACCTGGTCTTCCAGAGACTTCCACTGCACCCAGGGCACCAGGCCTCTGTCTCCAACCAACACCCACCCCTCCTCTCCCTGACTCCTGGGTTCCTCTCATTAGGAGAGGGTTTTCTTGAAGTTGTCTCCCACTCATGGGCCAGATAAAATGATTAGAAAACAAGCCAAAGCTGCAGCCCCTTGTCTATCCTGACTCTCAGGAGCCCACACCTGTTCCTTGGACCTGGCCGGTTCAGCAAGTTCCATTTTCTGCAACTGTGAGCCCCTGAGCTGTGATGATTGGCTGACCTGGGCAGCCTTACCGTGCCGGCCAGCCCTCCCCAGGTGTGCCTGGGTTGAGATCAATATAAATACCACTCCAGGCAGCAAGAGTCCCTGCAGCTGTGTCTGACACCATTTTCTCTGCCCTGTCAGCAGTCTCGGGGCTGGGCTGGTGGGAGGGAGTGAGAGGCCACGGCTTTGTGGGTGGCCCAGTGTGAGTGGGGCTCTGCTGGACTTTCTGCAGCAGTTGCCAGGCTGCCACCTGCTAAAGAAGAGGATGTGTCACCCATACCTGCTGCTGGAATTGCTCCCTGGGCAGAGGTGAGGAAGGAAAAAAGCAGTGGAGGCAGGGACAGGACGGGTATCTCAGGCAGGGAAATGGAAATCTTCCAGAAGAGCACCCAGGGCCAGGACCATCCTGGCTGGCCTGCAGGCACCAAGTCAGCTGGCATGCTGTCACTCGTGTGGCTCCATGGCCCTTCCTCTAGGCTTTCAAGTCCTTGTATATATTCAGGTGTTTTACCTGGGAAGGGTGGGAACAGTTCAGCAGCAACTGGCCTGGGGCTCAGCTCACGTTTACTCACAGATGCCTCGGCACGGTGCCCCAGCTTTGCAATGAGGACGCTTGTTGTGTGGGGGCTGCTGGCTGAATGGGAGACGATTTCCCACCACTGACCAACTTCAGAATTGTTTACAACTGGAGCAAGTGCCCTGATACGGTTTTCCTCTGAGTAACTGGTGGGTTCTGTTTTTTTTTTTCTCTTTTTCGTTTTTGGTTCAAGGTAGATTTTATTCCTCTTTTTTGTATTTACAGATATAAGCATGGAAATAATTTATTCATATAAATACATGTATGTGAAGGGAATAATTGTTTTTTCTGTTTTATTTTTTAAATTTTATTTCTTTTTAATTTTGAATTTTATTTTATATTTTTATACAGCAGGTTCTTATTGGTTATCTATTTTATACATATAAATGTTTACATGCCAATCCCAATCTCTCAACTCCTCCCACCACCACCCCCCCAAGAGCTTTCCCCCCTTGTTGTCCATACGATTGTTGTCTACATCTGTTGCTCTAGTTATGCCTTGCAAAACGGTTAATCTGTACAGTTTTTCTAGGTTCCACATATATGCATGAATATACAAGATTTGTTTTTCTCTTTCTGACTTACTTCACTCTGTATGACAGTCTCTAGATCCATCGACGTCTCTACAAATGACCCAATTTCATTCCTTTCATGGCTTAGTAATATTCCATTTTATATATGTACCACATCTTTATGCATTTGTCTGTCTGTGGGCATTTAGGTTGCTTCCATTACCTCGATATTGTAAATAGTGATGCAATGAACATTACGGTGAATGTCTCTTTTTGATTTATGGTTTTGTCTGGGTATATGTCCAGTACTGGGATTGCTATATCATATGGTAATTCTATTATTAGTTTCTTAAGAAACTCCATATGGTTCTCCATAGTGACTGTACCAATTTATATTCCCAACAATAGTGGAAGAGGCTTCCTTTTCTCCACACCCTTTCCAGCACTTGTTGTTTGTAGATTTTCAGATGATGCCCATTCTAACAGGTGTGAGGTGATACCTCATTGTTGAGTCCATTTCGATGAACAAGGGGTAGGTCTTGTCTATTACATATTTGGCTTATGAAACGGTATCTGTGCTAATTTCAAACTCTGGTTTTATGCAGCACCCCAACTCACCTTTCCCCTTAAGCAAGCATAAGTTGGTTTTCTAAACTTGAGACCCTGTTCTGTTTTGTAATTCAATTCATGTGTAGCCAAGTTTACATTCCGTGCATTAGTGATACCTTATGATGTTTCTTTTTCTGTGTGACTTATTTCACTTAGAATCATCGTGCCTCAATCCACTCATTATGCTGGTACCGGCCTGGTGACACAGATTTCATTGCTGAGTGATATTGCATTGTACATAAGTACCACAACTTCTTTATCCAGTTTTTGCTCTCTGTGATATTGAACTTGTACCGTAAACGAGGTTCTTGTAAACAGAGCCGTCCCAAATTTTGGGGTGGCTGTGTCTTTTTTATTTTAATTTCCCTAAGCTATAGGACCATAAGTGGAAATGCCCTAGACTCTGTTGCTTTGTTTTTCAGATGTATCAGGAAACACCATACACTTCTCCAGAGTGGCTGTTGGCAATTTACATCCCGCCCATCAGCATAACAAGGCTCCTTTTTCCCCATGGCCTGTCTTGCCTTTCTGGATTTTACACTTTTTTCAGATGGCCCTTTAGACCGGGGGGAAGTGACACTTCATAGTAGTTCGGATTTCCATTGCAAGCTTGCTTGGTTTGCCAAAAAGTGTGTATGTGCTTTTTCCTGAATATATTCAGGAACAAATTCATACACCCTTTTTTGCCAAGTGCATCATTGTCGATGTTCTGCCTCTTTTCCTATGCTTTAAATGCAAATCCAGTCTACCTCCTGAAATCGGTTTCCTGAAATTCTGCCCCGCTTTCAAGTCCTCTTCGCAGCCTTACTTCAAAATATTTTTGGACGTTATCTGTCATTTATAACTCTGCAGGTTTGTGAATTACAGGGCCCCTGAGCTCCTTTCTTCAACTCGCTTTCTTGTGAGCTGGCCGCAAACCCGCAAGACTGCTTCAGGCCCTAATCTGCTTCTGGCAGGGCACGCTGAGCCTTTGGTTAATTCCTCTTCCTGGTGGGAAATGAGTGTTAAATATGCCCGTCCAGACACCTACCTCACTCTCAACCCCTTGGTGATGTGGGTCCTCTGGTTTGTGGCCACCTTTGCTGGGTTCCTCACCTTTCGATGATGTGGCCCCACTAGTGTGAGGACACTCCTGCCTGGTTCTCATCCACGTGGTTATGTGGACCCCCTGGTGAGAGTCTGTTCCTGGCTGTGTTCCTCACCTTTCTGTGAGGGAGACCCTCTGCTGATAGGTCACTCCTGCATGGCTGGCACACATTGCCTTGGTGAAATCAGCCGTGTGGTGACAGTAGGAGCGTGCTGGGAATCTCCTCCCCCCGGTGATGAGGGCCCTCTTGCGTCAAGCCCTAACTGCTGGACTCACCAACTTTTCTTAGTGAGCCCAGTGATGCTTGGGCACTCCTCTTAGGATCCCATCTCCATGGGGATGTGGGCCTTCTGCTCTGAGGTCCCAACGGCTGGGTTGTTCACATTTTCATGATGTGGGCTCTCTGGTGTTAGTTCACTGTGGCCTGGATCCCATAGCCTCTGTGCTCTTGGCTGCCTGTTGGGAGGTTCCAACTGCTGGATTCCTCACTTTTTTAATTTTTTAGGCCCTCTGTTGTGAGGATCCTCCTGCCTGCCTCACTCCCAGCCCCTTCGTGATGTGTGTCGTCTGGTCTGAGGCCACATGTGCTGGGTTCCTCACCTTTCGATGATGTGGGACCAATGGTCTTAGGAGACTCCTGCCTGGTTCACATCCCCTTGGTGATGTGGGCCCTCTGTTGAGAGTCTGATCCTGGCTGGGTTCCTCACCCATCTGTGAGGTGGGCCGTCTGCTGTGAGGTCACTCCTGCCTGGCTTGCTCACCTCGCCTTGTGGACATGAGCCCTCTGGTGGCACTTGGAGCCTGCTGGGAGCCTCCTCCCCTCGGTGATGAGGGCCCTCTGGCGTCAGGCCCTAACTGCTGGGCTCCCCACATTTTGTGATGTGCGCCCAGTGGTGCGAGGACACTCCAGCCAGGTTCACATCCCCATTGGGATGTGGGCCTTCTGCTCTGAGGTCTCAGTGTCTGGGTTGCTCACAGTTTCATGATGTGGGCTCTCTGCTGTTAGTTCACTCCTGCCTGCATCCCATAGCTTCTGTGCTCTCGGCCGCCTGCTGGGAGGTTCCAACTGCTGGATTCCTCACCTTTCTTATTCTTTGGGCCCTCTGTTTTTAGGCTACTCCTGCCTGCCTCACTCCCATTCCCTTTGTGATATGTGTCCTCTGATTTGAGGCCACATGTGCTGTGTTCCGCACCTTTCGATGATGTGGCCCCACTGGAGGGAAGACAGTCCTGACTGGTTCCCATCCCCTTGCTGATGTGGGCCCTCAGGTGAGAGTCTGATCATGGCTGGGTTCCTCACCCTTCTGTGAGGTGGGCCCTCTGCTGTGAGGTCAATCATGCCTGTCTGGCACACGTCACCTTGGCGACATGGGCCCTCTGGTGGCAGTTGGAGTGTGCTGGGATCCTCCTCCCCTCGGTGATGAGGGCCCTCTTGCATTAGGCCATAACGGCTGGGCTCCCCACATTTTCTGATGTGCGCCAAGTGAGTGAGGACACTCTTGCCAGGTTCCCATCCCCATGGGGATATGGGCCTTCTGCTCTGAGGTCAAAACGGCTGGCTTGCTCACAGTACCATGATGTGGCCCCTCTGCTGTGAGTTCACTCCGGCAAGGATCCCTTATCATCGGTGCTCTGAGCCGCCTGCTGGGAGGTTCCAACTGCTGGATTCCTCAACTTTTTTATTCTATGTGCCCTCTGTTGTGAGGCTCCTCCTGCCTGCCTCACTGCCAGCCCCTTGGTGATGACTGTCCTATGGCTTGAGGCCACATGTGCTGCGTTCCTCACCTTTCGATGATGTGACCCCACTCGTGTGAGGACACTCCTGCCTGGTTCCCATACCCTTGGTGAGGTGGGCCCTCTGGCGAGAGTCTAATCCTGGCTGCGTTCCTCAACGTTCTGTGAGGTAGGCCCTCTGCTGTGAGGTCACTCCTGCCTGGCTGGCACACGTCACCTTGGAGACGTGAGCCCTCTGGTGGCAGTTGGAGCGTGCAGGGTGCCTCCTCCTCTCGGTGATGACGGCCCTCTGGCATCAGGCCCTAAATGGTGGGCTCCCCACATTTTCTGATGTGCGCCCAGTGGTGCGAGGACACTCCAGCCAGGTTCCCATTCCCATGGGGATGTGGGCCTTCTGCGCTGAGGTCCCAACGCCTGGGTTGCTCACAGTTTTATGATGTGGGCCCTCTGCTGTGAGTTCACTGCGGCCTGGATCCCATAGCCTCGGTGTTCTGAGCCGCCTGCTGGAAGTTCTAAATGCTGGAATCCTCACGTTTTTTATATTATGTGCCCTGTGTTGTGAGGCTACTCCTGCCTGTCTCACTCCAAGGCCCTTGGTGATGTGTGTCCTCTGGTTTGAGGACACATGTGCTGGGTTCCTCACCTTTCGATAATGAGGCCCCACTGGTGTGAGGATAATCCTGGCTGGTTCCCATCCCCTTTGTGATGTGGGCCCTCTGGTGAGAGTCTGATCCTGGCTGGGTTCCTCACCCATCTGTGAGGTGGGCCCTCTACTATCAGGTAACTCTTGCCTGGCTTGCTCACCTCGCCTTGTTGACATAAGCCCTCTGGTGGCACTTGGACCCTGCTGGGAGCCTCCTCACCTCTGTGATGAGAGCCCTCTGACGTCAGGCCCTAACTGCTGGGCTCCCCAACTTTTCTTAGTGAGCCCAGTGATGCTCGGGCACTCCTCTTAGGTTCCCATCTCCATGGGGATGTGGGCCTTCTGCTCTGAGGTTCCAACGGCTGGGTTGATCACAATTTCATGATGTGGGCTCTCTGGTGTTAGTTCACTGTGGCCTGGATCCCATAGCCTCTGTGCTCTTGGCCGCCTGCTGGGAGGTTCCAACTGCTGGATTCCTCACTTTTTTAATTTTTTAAGCCCTCTGTTGTGAGGATCCTCCTGCCTGCCTCACTCCCAGCCCCTTCGTGATGTGTGTCATCTGGTTTGAGGCCACATGTGCTGGGTTCCTCACCTTTCGATGATGTGGGACCAATGGTCTTAGGAGACTCCTGCCTGGTTCACATCCCCTTGGTGATGTGGGCCCTCTGTTGAGAGTCTGATCCTGGCTGGGTTCCTCACCTTTCTGTGAGGTGGGCCGTCTGCTGTGAGGTCACTCCTGCCTGGCTTGCTCTCAGCTCGCCTTGTGGACATGAGCCCTCTGGTGGCACTTGGAGCCTGCTGGGAGCCTCCTCCCCTCGGTGATGAGGGCCCTCTGGCGTCAGGCCCTAACGGCTGGGCTCCCCACATTTTGTGATGTGCGCCCAGTGGTTCGAAGACACTCCAACCAGGTTCACATCCCCATTGAGATGTGGGTCTTCTGCTCTGAAGTCCCAACGGCTGGGTTGTTCACAGTTTCATGATGTGGGCTCTCTGCTGTTAGTTCACTCTGGCCTGGATGCCATAGACTCTGTGCTCTGGGCCGCCTGCTGGGAGGTTCCAACTGCTCGATTCCTCAACTTTTGTATTCTATGGGTCCTGTGTTGCGATGCTCCTCCTGCCTGCCTCACTCACAACCCCTTCGAGATGTGGGTCCTCTGGTTTGAGGCCACATGTGCTGGGTTCCGCAACTTTCAATGATGTGGCTCCACTGGTGTGAGGACACTCCTGCCTGGTTCCCATCCCCTTGGTGATGTGGGCCTTCTGGTGACAGTCTTATCCTGGCTGGGTTCCTCACTCTTCTGTGAGGTAGGCCCTCTGCTGTGAGGTCAATCCTGCCTGACTTGCACACATCACCTTGGCGATGTGGGCCCTCTGTTGGCACATGGAACCTGCTGGGAGCCTCCTCCCCTCGGTGATGACGGCCCTCTAGCATCAGGCCCTAACTGCTGGGCTCCCCACGTTTTCTGATGTGAGCCCAGTGATGCCAGGACACTCCTGTCAGGTTCCCATCCCCATGGGGATGTGGGCCTTCTGCTCTGAGGTCCCAACGCCTGGGTTGCTCACAGTTTCATGATGTGGGCTCTCTGCTGTTAGTTCACTCCTGCCTGCATCCCATAGTTTCTGTGCTCTCGGCCGCCTGCTGGGAGGTTCAAAATGCTGGATTCCTCACCTTTTTTATTCTTTGGGTCCTCTGTTTTTAGGCTACTCCTACCTGCCTCACTCCCATCCCCTTTGTGATGTATGTCCTCTGATATGAGGCCACATGTGCTGGGTTCCTCACCTTTCGATGATGTGGCCCCACTGGTGGGAGGACAGCCCTGACTGGTTCCCATCCCCTTGGTGTTGTGGGTCTTCTGGCGAGAGTCTCATCCTGCCTCGGTTCCTCACCCTTCTGTGAAATAGGCCCTCTGCTGTGAGGTCACTACTGCCTGGCTGGCGCATGCCACCTTGTAGACGTGGGCCCTCTGTTGGCAGTTGGAACCTGTTGGGAGTCTCCTCCCCTCAGTTATGAGGGCCCCCTGGCGTCAGGCCCTAACTGCTGGGCTCCTAACATTTTCTGATATGTGCTAAGTGGTGCGAGGCCACTCCTGCCAGGTTCCCATCCCAATGGGGATGTGGGCCTTCTGTTCTGTGGTCCCAACGGCTGGGCTGCTCACAGGTTCATGATGTGGGCCCTCTGCTGTGAGTTCACTGCGGCCTGGAACTCATAGCCTCGGTGCTCTGGGCCGCTTGCTGGGAGGTTCCAACTGCTGGATTCCTCAACTTTTATATTCTATGGACCCTGTGTTGTGAGGCCGGTCCTGCCAGCCTCATTCCGAACCCCTTGGTGATGTGGTTCCTCTGGTTTGAGGCTACATGTGCTGGGATCCTCACCTTTCGATGATGTTGTCCCACTGGTGTGGGGACACTCCTGCCTGGTTCCCATCCCCTTGGTGATGTGGGCCCTCTGGTGAGAGTCTGATCCTGGCTGTGTTCCTCACCCTTCTGTGAGGTGGGCCCTCTGCTGTGAGGTCACTCCTGCCGGGCTGGCACACATCGCCTTGGTGACGTTGGCCCTCTGGTGGCAGCTGGAGCCTGCTGGGAGCCTCGTCCCCTCGGTGATGAGTGCAGTCTAGCGTCAGGCCCTAACTTCTGAGCACCCCACGTTTTCTGATGTGAGCCCAGTGATGCCAGGACACTCCTGTCATGTTCCCATCACCATGGGGATGTGGGCCTTCTGCTCTGAGGTCCCAATGTCTGGGTTGCTCACAGTTTCATGATGTGGGCTGTCTGGTGTTAGTTCACTCTGGCCTGGATCCCCTAGCCTCTGTGCTCTGGGCCGCCTGCTGGGAGGTTCCAACTGCTGGATTCCTCACCTTTCTTATTTTTGGGCCCTCTGTTGTGAGGCTCCTCCTGCCTGCCTCACTCCCAGCACCTTGGTGATGGGTGTCCTATGGTTTGAAGCCACATGTTCTGGGTTCCTCACCTTTAGATGATGTGGCCCTACTCATGTGAGGACACTCCTGCCTGGTTCCAATCCATTTGGTGATGTGGGCCCTCTGGTGCGAGTCTGATCCTGACTGGGTTCGTCACACTTCTCTGAGGTGGGCCCTCTGCTGTGAGGTCATTCGTGCCTGGTTGGCACACATCGCCTTGGCGACGTCAGCCCTCTGGTGGCAGTTGGAGCCTGCTGGGAGCCTCCTTCCCTTGGTGATGAGGGTCCTCTGGCGTCAGACCCTAACTGCTGGTCTCCCAAAATTTTCTGATACGTTCTCAGTGGTGCGAGGACACTCCTACCAGATTTATATCCCCATGGGGATGTGAGCCTCATGCTCTGAGGTCCCAATGGCTGGGTTGCTCAGTTTCATGACATGGGCCCTCTTCTGTGAGTTCACTGTGACCTGGATCCCATAGCCTCGGTGTTCTGGGCCGCCTGCTGGGAGGTTCCAACTGCTGGATTCCTCACTTTTTTATTCTATGGGCCCAGTGTTGTGAGGCTACTCCTGCCTGCCTCACTCCGAGGCACTTGGTGATGTGGGTCCTCTGGTTTGAGGACACATGTGCTGAGTACCTCACCTTTCAATGATGTGGCCCCACTGGTGTGAAGACACTCCTGCCTGGTTCCCATCCCCTTGGTGATTAGGGCCCTCTGGTGAGAGTCTGATGTTGGCTGGGATTCTCACCCTTATGTGAGGTGGGACCTCTGCTGTGAGGTAACTCCTGCCTGGCTTGCTCACGTTGCCTTGGCAACGTGAGCCCTCAGGTGGCAGGTGGAGGCTGCTGGGAATCTCCTCCCCTCGGTTATGAGAGCTCTGGATAAAACACATATGCCCTTTTTTGCCAAGTGCATTATTTTCCAAGTTCTGTCTCTTTTCCTATGCTTCAAGAGTGACTCCCGTGTACCTTCTGAAATCAGTTTCCAGCAATTCTGCCCCACATTCAAGTCTTCTTCGCAGCCTTACTTCAGTATAATTTTGGATGATACCTGTCATTTATAACTCTGCAGGTTTGTGAATTACAGTGCCCCTGAGCTCCTTTCTTCAACTTGCTTTCTTGTGAGCTGGCCGCAAAACCACAGGATTGCTTCAAGCCTTAGTGTGGTTCCGGCATGGCACGCTGAGCCTTTGGTTAATTCCTCTTCCTGGTGGGAAATGAGAGTTAAATTTGCCCGTCCAGACACCTCCAGCTAGTCTCTCATTGGTTCTCCCTATTCCTGTTCATTTTCCGCCGAAATTGCAAACAAGGCCAAACAGGAGGTTAAAGGCACTGACTCTCCAAGTGGGGAGAGTGTTAGTAAAGCGTCTGGAATGTTGCACCCAAGTACCAGGGGACGAAAACTGAGACACATTTGAACACGTTTCCCGATCACACGGTGGATCATACTCTGGGTTCCACATGCATGTTTTAGCTGAAGGAAGAATCCCTTAAACCTGGAGAGTTGAGACCCATGGAATGGGTACCATGCAATATGACTTCAAAGGGTCTGCATTTGCTCACCGAACCTCACCAATCCTATCAATGCTGTATTTATGCCGCTGTACACATGCTTGATTCTCTTTCGAAGACATATAAATCCATAGTTTTTAAGATTCTTTCTAGTCAGGTATATTATTAGGCGTTAAATATGGGTTGTTGAGTCCACTTCGTTGAGCAAGGAGTAGCTCTTGTCTATTACATATTTGGCTTATGGAACGGTATCTGTGTTAATTTCAATCTCTGGTTTTATGCAGCACCCTAACTCACCTTTTTCCTTAAGCAAGCATATGTCGGTTTTCTACATTTCAGATACTGTTCTGTTTTGTAATTCAGTTCCTGTGTAGCCAAGTTTACATTCCGTGTATTATTGATACCTTATGATGTTTCTATTTCTGTGTGACTTATTTCACTTACAATCATCGTACCTGAATCCACTCATTATGCTGCTACTGGCCTGATGACATAGATTTCATTGCTGAGTGATATTGCATTCTACGTAAGTACCACAACTTCTTTATCCATTTTTCGCTTTCTGCGATATTGAACTTGTACCTTAAACGAGGTTTTTGTAAACAGAGCCCTCCCAAACTTTGGGGTTGCTGTGTCTTTTTCATTTTAATTTCCCTGAGCTATAGGACCATAAGTGGAAGTGCCCTAGGCTCTGTTGCTTTGTTTTTTAGATGTTTCAGGAAACACCATACAATTCTCCAGAGTGGCTTTTGGCAATTTACATCGCACCCATCAGCATAACAAGGCTCCCAGTTCTCATTGGCCTGTCCTGCCTCTCTGGATTATACACTTTTTTCAGATGGCCCTTTTGACCGGGGGGCAGTGAGACTTCATTGTAGTGCAGATTTCCTTTGCAAGCTTGCTTGGTTGGCCAAAAAGGGCGTATGCGTTTTTTCCTGAATATATTCAGGAAAAAACGCATATGCCCTTTTGGCCAAGTGCATCATTGTGGACGTTCTGCCTCTTTTCCTATGCTTTACATGCAATTCCAGTCTACCTCCTGAAATCGGTTTCCTGCAATTCTGCCTCGCTTTCAAATCCTCTTGGCAGGCTTACTTCAATATATTTTTGGACGATAGCTGTCATTTATAACTCTGCAGGTTTGTGAATTACAGGGCCCCGGAGCTCCTTTCTTCAACTCGCTTTCTTGTGAGCTGGCCGCAACACCGCAGCATTGCTTCAGGCCCTAGTGTGGTTGCGGCATGGCACGCTGAGCCTTTGGTTAATTCCTCTTCCTGGTGGGAAATGAGAGTTAAATTTGCCCGTCCAGACACCTGCAGCTAATCTCTCATTGGTTCTCCCTATTCCTGTTCATTTTCCGCAGAAATTGCAAACTGGGCCAAACAGGAGGTTAAAGGCACTGACTCTCCAAGTGGGGAGAGTGTTAGTAAAGCGTCTGGAATGTTGCACCCGAGTACCAGGGGACGAAAACTGAGACACATTTGAACACGTTTCCCGATCACACGGTGGATCATACTCTAGGTTCCACATGCATGTTTTAGCTGAAGGAAGAATCCCTTAAACCTGGAGAGTTGAGACCCATGGAATGGGTACCATGCAATATGACTTCAAAGGGTCTGCATTTGCTCACCGAACCTCAACAATCCTATCACTGCTGCATTTATGCCGCTGTACACACGCTTGATTCTCTTTCGGAGACATATAAATCCATAGGTTTTAAGATTCTTACTAGTCAGGTATATTCTTAGGCGTTTAATATGGGGTGTTGAGTCCACTTCGTTGAGCAAGGAGTAGCTCTTGTCTATTACATATTTGGCTTATGGAACGGTATCTGTGCTAATTTCAATCTCTGGTTTTATGCAGCACCCCAACTCACCATTCCCCTTAAGCAAGCGTAAGTTGGTTTTCTACATTTGAGACCCTGTTCTGTTTTGTAATTCAGTTCCTGTGTAGCCAAGTTTACATTCCGTGTATTAGTGATACCTTATGATGTTTCTTTTTCTGTGTGACTTATTTCACTTAGAATCATCGTACCTGAATCCACTCATTATGCTGCTACTGGCCTGATGACATAGATTTCATTGCTGAGTGATATTGCATTGTACGTAAGTACCACAACTTCTTTATCCATTTTTCGCTTTCTGCGATATTGAACTTGTACTGTAAACGAGGTTCTTGTAAACAGAGCCATCCCAAACTTTGGCGTGGCTGTGTCTTTTTGATTTTAATTTCCCTAAGCTATAGGACCATAAGTGGAAGTGCCCTAAGCTCTGTTGCTTTGTTTTTTAGATGTTTCAGGAAACACCATACACTTCTCCAGAGTGGCTTTTGGCAATTTACATCGCACCCATCAGCATAACTAGGCTCCCAGTTCTCATTGGCCTGTCCTGCCTCTCTGGATTATACACTTTTTTCAGATGGCCCTTTTGACCGCGGGGGGGCAGTGAGACTTCATTGTAGTGCAGATTTCCTTTGCAAGCTTGCTTGGTTGGCCAAAAAGGGCGTATGCGTTTTTTCCTGAATATATTCAGGAAAAAACGCATACGCCCTTTTGGCCAAGTGCATCATTGTGGACGTTCTGCCTCTTTTCCTATGCTTTACATGCAATTCCAGTCTACCTCCTGAAATCGGTTTCCTGCAATTCTGCCTCGCTTTCAAGTCCTCTTGGCAGGCTTACTTCAATATATTTTTGGACGATAGCTGTCATTTATAACTCTGCAGGTTTGTGAATTATAGGGCTCCAGAGCTCCTTTCTTCAACTCACTTTCTTGTGAGCTGGCCGCAACACCGCAAGATTGCTTCAGGCCCTAGTGTGGTTCCGGCATGGCACACTGAGCCTTTGGTTAATTCCTCTTCCTGGTGGGAAATGAGAGTTAAATTTGCCCGTCCAGACACCTCCAGTTAGTCTCTCATTGGTTCTCCCTATTCCTGTTCATTTTCCACAGAAATTGCAAACTGGGCCAAACAGGAGTTTAAAGGCACTGACTCTCCAAGTGGGGAGAGTGTTAGTAAAGCGTCTGGAATGTTGCACCCGAGTACCAGGGGACGAAAACTGAGACACATTTGAACACGTTTCCCGATCACACGGTGGTCATACTCTGGGTTCCACATGCATGTTTTAGCTGAAGGAAGAATCCCTTAAACCTGGAGAGTTGAGACCCATGGAATGGGTACCATGCAATATGACTTCAAAGGGTCTGCATTTGCTCACCGAACCTCACCAATCCTATCACTGCTGCATTTATGCCGCTGTACACACGCTGCATTCTCTTTCGGAGACATATAAATCCATAGGTTTTAAGATTCTTACTAGTTAGGTATATTCTTAGGCGTTTAAGATGGGGTGTTGAGTCCACTTCGTTGAGCAAGCAGTAGCTCTTGTCTATTACATATTTGGCTTATGGAAAGGTATCTGTGCTGATTTCAATCTCTGGTTTTATGCAGCACCCCAACTCACCTTTCCCCTTAAGCAAGCATAAGTTGGTTTTCTACATTTGAGACCCTATTCTGTTTTGTAATTCAGTTCCTGTGTAGCCAAGTTTACATTCCGTGTAGTAGTGATACCTTATGATGTTTCTTTTTCTGTGTGACTTATTTCACTTAGAATCATCGTACCTGAATCCACTCATTATGCTGCTACTGGCCTGATGACATAGATTTCATTGCTGAGTGATATTGCATTCTCCGTAAGTACCACAACTTCTTTATCCATTTTTCGCTTTCTGCGATATTGAACTTGTACCGTAAACGAGGTTCTTGTAAACAGAACCGTCCCAAACTTTTGGGTGGCTGTGTCTTTTTGATTTTAATTTCCCTAAGCTATAGGACCATAAGTGGAAGTGCCCTAGGCTCTGTTGCTTTGTTTTTTAGATGTTTCAAGAAACACCATACACTTCTCCAGAGTGGCTTTTGGCAATTTACATCGCACCCATCAGCATAACAAGGCTCCCAGTTCTCATTGGCCTTTCCTGCCTCTCTGGATTATACACTTTTTTCAGATGGCCCTTTTGACCGGGGGGCAGTGAGACTTCATTGTAGTGCAGATTTCCTTTGCAAGCTTGCTTGGTTGGCCAAAAAGGGCGTATGCGTTTTTTCCTGAATATATTCAGGAAAAAACGCATACGCCCTTTTTGGCCAAGTGCATCATTGTGGACGTTCTGCCTCTTTTCCTATGCTTTACATGCAATTCCAGTCTACCTCCTGAAATCGGTTTCCTGCAATTCTGCCTCGCTTTCAAGTCCTCTTGGCAGGCTTACTTCAATATATTTTTGGACGATAGCTGTCATTTATAACTCTGCAGGTTTGTGAATTATAGGGCCCCAGAGCTCCTTTCTTCAACTCACTTTCTTGTGAGCTGGCCGCAACACCGCAAGATTGCTTCAGGCCCTAGTGTGGTTCCGGCATGGCACGCTGAGCCTTTGGTTAATTCCTCTTCCTGGTGGGAAATGAGAGTTAAATTTGCCCGTCCAGACACCTCCAGTTAGTCTCTCATTGGTTCTCCCTATTGCTGTTCATTTTCCACAGAAATTGCAAACTGGGCCAAACAGGAGTTTAAAGGCACTGACTCTCCAAGTGGGGAGAGTGTTAGTAAAGCGTCTGGAATGTTGCACCCGAGTACCAGGGGACGAAAACTGAGACACATTTGAACACGTTTCCCGATCACAGGGTGGTCATACTCTGAGTTCCACATGCATGTTTTAGCTGAAGGAAGAATCCCTTAAACCTGGAGAGTTGAGACCCATGGAATGGGTACCATGCAATATGACTTCAAAGGGTCTGCATTTGCTCACCGAACCTCACCAATCCTATCACTGCTGCATTTATGCCGCTGTACACACGCTTGATTCTCTTTCGGAGACATATAAATCCATAGGTTTTAAGATTCTTACTAGTCAGGTATATTCTTAGGCGTTTAAGATGGGGTGTTGAGTCCACTTCGTTGAGCAAGCAGTAGCTCTTGTCTATTACATATTTGGCTTATGGAAAGGTATCTGTGCTGATTTCAATCTCTGGTTTTATGCAGCACCCCAACTCACCTTTCCCCTTAAGCAAGCATAAGTTGGTTTTCTATATTTGAGACCCTATTCTGTTTTGTAATTCAGTTCCTGTGTAGCCAAGTTTACATTCCGTGTATTAGTGATAACTTATGATGTTTCTTTTTCTGTGTGACTTATTTCACTTAGAATCATCGTACCTGAATCCACTCATTATGCTGCTACTGGCCTGATGACATAGATTTCATTGCTGAGTGATATTGCATTCTACGTAAGTACCACAACTTCTTTATCCATTTTTCGCTTTCTGCGATATTGAACTTGTACCGTAAACGAGGTTCTTGTAAACAGAACCGTCCCAAACTTTGGGGTGGCTGTGTCTTTTTTATTTTAATTTCCCTAAGCTATAGGACCATAAGTGGAAGTGCCCTAGGCTCTGTTGCTTTGTTTTTTAGATGTTTCAAGAAACACCATACACTTCTCCAGAGTGGCTTTTGGCAATTTACATCGCACCCATCAGCATAACAAGGCTCCCAGTTCTCATTGGCCTTTCCTGCCTCTCTGGATTATACACTTTTTTCAGATGGCCCTTTTGACCGGGGGGCAGTGAGACTTCATTGTAGTGCAGATTTCCTTTGCAAGCTTGCTTGGTTGGCCAAAAAGGGCGTATGCGTTTTTTCCTGAATATATTCAGGAAAAAACGCATACGCCCTTTTTGGCCAAGTGCATCATTGTGCACGTTCTGCCTCTTTTCCTATGCTTTACATGCAATTCCAGTCTACCTCCTGAAATCGGTTTCCTGCAATTCTGCCTCGCTTTCAAGTCCTCTTGGCAGGCTTACTTCAATATATTTTTGGACGATAGCTGTCATTTATAACTCTGCAGGTTTGTGAATTACAGGGCTCCGGAGCTCCTTTCTTCAACTCGCTTTCTTGTGAGCTGGCCGCAACACCGCAGCATTGCTTCAGGCCCTAGTGTGGTTCCGGCATGGCACGCTGAGCCTTTGGTTAATTCCTCTTCCTGGTGGGAAATGAGAGTTAAATTTGCCCGTCCAGACACCTCCAGCTAGTCTCTCATTGGTTCTCCCTATTCCTGTTCATTTTCCGCAGAAATTGCAAACTGGGCCAAACAGGAGGTTAAAGGCACTGACTCTCCAAGTGGGGAGAGTGTTAGTAAAGCGTCTGGAATGTTGCACCCGAGTACCAGGGGACGAAAACTGAGACACATTTGAACACGTTTCCCGATCACAGGGTGGTCATACTCTGAGTTCCACATGCATGTTTTAGCTGAAGGAAGAATCCCTTAAACCTGGAGAGTTGAGACCCATGGAATGGGTACCATGCAATATGACTTCAAAGGGTCTGCATTTGCTCACCGAACCTCACCAATCCTATCACTGCTGCATTTATGCCGCTGTACACACGCTTGATTCTCTTTCGGAGACATATAAATCCATAGGTTTTAAGATTCTTACTAGTCAGGTATATTCTTAGGCGTTTAAGATGGGGTGTTGAGTCCACTTCGTTGAGCAAGCAGTAGCTCTTGTCTATTACATATTTGGCTTATGGAAAGGTATCTGTGCTGATTTCAATCTCTGGTTTTATGCAGCACCCCAACTCACCTTTCCCCTTAAGCAAGCATAAGTTGGTTTTCTACATTTGAGACCCTATTCTGTTTTGTAATTCAGTTCCTGTGTAGCCAAGTTTACATTCCGTGTATTAATGATACCTTATGATGTTTCTTTTTCTGTGTGACTTATTTCACTTAGAATCATCGTACCTGAATCCACTCATTATGCAGCTACTGGCCTGATGACATAGATTTCATTGCTGAGTGATATTGCATTCTACGTAAGTACCACAACTTCTTTATCCATTTTTCGCTTTCTGCGATATTGAACTTGTACCCTAAACGAGGTTCTTGTAAACAGAACCGTCCCAAACTTTGGGGTGGCTGTGTCTTTTTGATTTTAATTTCCCTAAGCTATAGGACCATAAGTGGAAGTGCCCTAGGCTCTGTTGCTTTGTTTTTTAGATGTTTCAAGAAACACCATACACTTCTCCAGAGTGGCTTTTGGCAATTTACATCGCACCCATCAGCATAACAAGGCTCCCAGTTCTCATTGGCCTTTCCTGCCTCTCTGGATTATACACTTTTTTCAGATGGCCCTTTTGACCGGGGGGCAGTGAGACTTCATTGTAGTGCAGATTTCCTTTGCAAGCTTGCTTGGTTGGCCAAAAAGGGCGTATGCGTTTTTTCCTGAATATATTCAGGAAAAAACGCATACGCCCTTTTTGGCCAAGTGCATCATTGTGCACGTTCTGCCTCTTTTCCTATGCTTTACATGCAATTCCAGTCTACCTCCTGAAATCGGTTTCCTGCAATTCTGCCTCGCTTTCAAGTCCTCTTGGCAGGCTTACTTCAATATATTTTTGGACGATAGCTGTCATTTATAACTCTGCAGGTTTGTGAATTACAGGGCTCCGGAGCTCCTTTCTTCAACTCGCTTTCTTGTGAGCTGGCCGCAACAGCGCAGCATTGCGTCAGGCCCTAGTGTGGTTCCGGCATGGCACGCTGAGCCTTTGGTTAATTCCTCTTCCTGGTGGGAAATGAGAGTTAAATTTGCCCGTCCAGACACCTCCAGCTAGTCTCTCATTGGTTCTCCCTATTCCTGTTCATTTTCCGCAGAAATTGCAAACTGGGCCAAACAGGAGGTTAAAGGCACTGACTCTCCAAGTGGGGAGAGTGTTAGTAAAGCGTCTGGAATGTTGCACCCGAGTACCAGGGGACGAAAACTGAGACACATTTGAACACGTTTCCCGATCACACGGTGGATCATACTCTAGGTCCAACATGCATGTTTTAGCTGAAGGAAGAATCCCTTAAACCTGGAGAGTTGAGACCCATGGAATGGGTACCATGCAATATGACTTCAAAGGGTCTGCATTTGCTCACCGAACCTCACCAATCCTATCACTGCTGCATTTATGCCGCTGTACACACGCTTGATTCTCTTTCAGAGACATATAAATCCATAGGTTTTAAGATTCTTACTAGTCAGGTATATTCTTAGGCGTTTAATATGGGGTGTTGAGTCCAGTTCGTTGAGGAAGCAGTAGCTCTTGTATATTACATATTTGGCTTATGGAAAGGTATCTCTGCTAATTTCAATCTCTGGTTTTATGCAACACCCCAACTCACCTTTCCCCTTAAGCAAGCATAAGTTGGTTTTCTACATTTGAGACCCTGTTCTGTTTTGTAATTCAGTTCCTGTGTAGCCAAGTTTACATTCCGTGTATTAGAGATACCTTATGATGTTTCTTTTTCTGTGTGACTTATTTCACTTAGAATCATCGTACCTGAATCCACTCATTATGCTGCTACTGGCCTGATGACATAGATTTCATTGCTGAGTGATATTGCATTGTACGTAAGTACCACAACTTCTTTATCCATTTTTCGCTTTCTGCGATATTGAACTTGTACCGTAAACGAGGTTCTTGTAAACAGAGCCGTCCCAAACTTTAGGGTGGCTGTGTCTTTTTGATTTTAATTTCCCTAAGCTATAGGACCATAAGTGGAAGTGCCCTAGGCTCTGTTGCTTTGTTTTTTAGATGTTTCAGGAAACACCATACACTTCTCCAGAGTGGCTTTTGGCAATTTACATCCCAGCCATCAGCATAACAAGGCTCCCAGTTCTCCATGGACTGTCCTGCCTTTCTGGATTATACACTTTTTTCACATGGCCCTTTTGACCGGGGGGCAGTGAGACTTCATTGTAGTGCAGATTTCCTTTGCAAGCTTGCTTGGTTGGCCAAAAAGGGCGTATGCGTTTTTTCCTGAATATATTCAGGAAAAAACGCATACGCCCTTTTTGGCCAAGTGCATCATTGTGGACGTTCTGCCTCTTTTCCTATGCTTTACATGCAATTGCAGTCTACCTCCTGAAATCGGTTTCCTGCAATTCTGCCCCGCTTTCAAGTCCTCTTGGCAGCCTTACTTCAATATATTTTTGGACGATAGCTGTCATTTATAACTCTGCAGGTTTGTGAATTACAGGGCCTCTGAGCTCCTTTCTTCAACTCGCTTTCTTGTGAGCTGGCCGCAACACCGCAGGATTGCTTCAGGCCCTAGTGTGGTTTTGGCATGGCTCGCTGAGCCTTTGGTTAATTCCTCTTCCTGGTGTGAAATGAGAGTTAAATTTGCCCGTCCAGACACCTCCAGCTAGTCTCTCATTGGTTCTCCCTATTCCTGTTCATATTCCGCAGAAATTGCAAAATGGGCCAAACAGGAGGTTAAAGACACTGACTCTCCAAGTAGGGAGAGTGTTAGTAAAGCGTCTGGAATGTGGCACCCGAGTACCAGGGGACGACAACTGAGACACATATGAACACATTTCCCGATCACACAGTGGATCATACTCTGGGTTCCACATGCATATTTTGGCTGAAGGAAGAATCCCTTAAACCTGGATAGTTGAGAACCTTGGAATGGGTACCATGCAATATGAATTCAAAGGGTCTGCATTTGCTCACCGAACCTCACCAATCCAATCACTGCTGCTTTTATGCCGCTGTACACACGCTTGATTCTCTTTCGGAGACATATAAATCCATAGGTTTTAAGATTCTTACTAGTCAGGTATATTCTTAGTCGTTTAATATGGGGTGTTGAGTGCACTTCGTTGAGCAAGGAGTAGCTCTTGTCTATTACATATTTGGCTTATGGAACGGTATCTGTGCTAATTTCAACCTCTGGTTTTATGCAGCACCCCAACTCACCATTCCCCTTAAGCAAGCATAAGTTGGTTTTCTACATTTGAGACCCTGTTCTGTTTTGTAATTCAGTTCCTGTGTAGCCAAGTTTACATTCCGTGTATTAGTGATACCTTATGATGTTTCTTTTTCTGTGTGACTTATTTCACTTAGAATCATCGTACCTGAATCCACTCATTATGCTGCTACTTGCCTGATGACATAGATTTCATTGCTGAGTGATATTGCATTCTACGTAAGTACCACAACTTCTTTATCCATTTTTCGCTTTCTGCGATATTGAACTTGTACCCTAAACGAGGTTCTTGTAAACAGAACCGTCCCAAACTTTGGGGTGGCTGTGTCTTTTTGATTTTAATTTCCCTAAGCTATAGGACCATAAGTGGAAGTGCCCTAGGCTCTGTTGCTTTGTTTTTTAGATGTTTCAAGAAACACCATACACTTCTCCAGAGTGGCTTTTGGCAATTTACATCGCACCCATCAGCATAACAAGGCTCCCAGTTCTCATTGGCCTTTCCTGCCTCTCTGGATTATACACTTTTTTCAGATGGCCCTTTTGACCGGGGGGCAGTGAGACTTCATTGTAGTGCAGATTTCCTTTGCAAGCTTGCTTGGTTGGCCAAAAAGGGCGTATGCGTTTTTTCCTGAATATATTCAGGAAAAAACGCATACGCCCTTTTTGGCCAAGTGCATCATTGTGCACGTTCTGCCTCTTTTCCTATGCTTTACATGCAATTCCAGTCTACCTCCTGAAATCGGTTTCCTGCAATTCTGCCTCGCTTTCAAGTCCTCTTGGCAGGCTTACTTCAATATATTTTTGGACGATAGCTGTCATTTATAACTCTGCAGGTTTGTGAATTACAGGGCTCCGGAGCTCCTTTCTTCAACTCGCTTTCTTGTGAGCTGGCCGCAACAGCGCAGCATTGCTTCAGGCCCTAGTGTGGTTCCGGCATGGCACGCTGAGCCTTTGGTTAATTCCTCTTCCTGGTGGGAAATGAGAGTTAAATTTGCCCGTCCAGACACCTCCAGCTAGTCTCTCATTGGTTCTCCCTATTCCTGTTCATTTTCCGCAGAAATTGCAAACTGGGCCAAACAGGAGGTTAAAGGCACTGACTCTCCAAGTGGGGAGAGTGTTAGTAAAGCGTCTGGAATGTTGCACCCGAGTACCAGGGGACGAAAACTGAGACACATTTGAACACGTTTCCCGATCACACGGTGGATCATACTCTAGGTCCAACATGCATGTTTTAGCTGAAGGAAGAATCCCTTAAACCTGGAGAGTTGAGACCCATGGAATGGGTACCATGCAATATGACTTCAAAGGGTCTGCATTTGCTCACCGAACCTCACCAATCCTATCACTGCTGCATTTATGCCGCTGTACACACGCTTGATTCTCTTTCAGAGACATATAAATCCATAGGTTTTAAGATTCTTACTAGTCAGGTATATTCTTAGGCGTTTAATATGGGGTGTTGAGTCCAGTTCGTTGAGGAAGCAGTAGCTCTTGTATATTACATATTTGGCTTATGGAAAGGTATCTCTGCTAATTTCAATCTCTGGTTTTATGCAACACCCCAACTCACCTTTCCCCTTAAGCAAGCATAAGTTGGTTTTCTACATTTGAGACCCTGTTCTGTTTTGTAATTCAGTTCCTGTGTAGCCAAGTTTACATTCCGTGTATTAGAGATACCTTATGATGTTTCTTTTTCTGTGTGACTTATTTCACTTAGAATCATCGTACCTGAATCCACTCATTATGCTGCTACTGGCCTGATGACATAGATTTCATTGCTGAGTGATATTGCATTGTACGTAAGTACCACAACTTCTTTATCCATTTTTCGCTTTCTGCGATATTGAACTTGTACCGTAAACGAGGTTCTTGTAAACAGAGCCGTCCCAAACTTTAGGGTGGCTGTGTCTTTTTGATTTTAATTTCCCTAAGCTATAGGACCATAAGTGGAAGTGCCCTAGGCTCTGTTGCTTTGTTTTTTAGATGTTTCAGGAAACACCATACACTTCTCCAAAGTGGCTTTTGGCAATTTACATCCCAGCCATCAGCATAACAAGGCTCCCAGTTCTCCATGGACTGTCCTGCCTTTCTGGATTATACACTTTTTTCACATGGCCCTTTTGACCGGGGGGCAGTGAGACTTCATTGTAGTGCAGATTTCCTTTGCAAGCTTGCTTGGTTGGCCAAAAAGGGCGTATGCGTTTTTTCCTGAATATATTCAGGAAAAAACGCATACGCCCTTTTTGGCCAAGTGCATCATTGTGGACGTTCTGCCTCTTTTCCTATGCTTTACATGCAATTGCAGTCTACCTCCTGAAATCGGTTTCCTGCAATTCTGCCCCGCTTTCAAGTCCTCTTGGCAGCCTTACTTCAATATATTTTTGGACGATAGCTGTCATTTATAACTCTGCAGGTTTGTGAATTACAGGGCCTCTGAGCTCCTTTCTTCAACTCGCTTTCTTGTGAGCTGGCCGCAACACCGCAGGATTGCTTCAGGCCCTAGTGTGGTTTTGGCATGGCTCGCTGAGCCTTTGGTTAATTCCTCTTCCTGGTGTGAAATGAGAGTTAAATTTGCCCGTCCAGACACCTCCAGCTAGTCTCTCATTGGTTCTCCCTATTCCTGTTCATATTCCGCAGAAATTGCAAAATGGGCCAAACAGGAGGTTAAAGACACTGACTCTCCAAGTAGGGAGAGTGTTAGTAAAGCGTCTGGAATGTGGCACCCGAGTACCAGGGGACGACAACTGAGACACATATGAACACATTTCCCGATCACACAGTGGATCATACTCTGGGTTCCACATGCATATTTTGGCTGAAGGAAGAATCCCTTAAACCTGGATAGTTGAGAACCTTGGAATGGGTACCATGCAATATGAATTCAAAGGGTCTGCATTTGCTCACCGAACCTCACCAATCCAATCACTGCTGCTTTTATGCCGCTGTACACACGCTTGATTCTCTTTCGGAGACATATAAATCCATAGGTTTTAAGATTCTTACTAGTCAGGTATATTCTTAGTCGTTTAATATGGGGTGTTGAGTGCACTTCGTTGAGCAAGGAGTAGCTCTTGTCTATTACATATTTGGCTTATGGAACGGTATCTGTGCTAATTTCAACCTCTGGTTTTATGCAGCACCCCAACTCACCATTCCCCTTAAGCAAGCATAAGTTGGTTTTCTACATTTGAGACCCTGTTCTGTTTTGTAATTCAGTTCCTGTGTAGCCAAGTTTACATTCCGTGTATTAGTGATACCTTATGATGTTTCTTTTTCTGTGTGACTTATTTCACTTAGAATCATCGTACCTGAATCCACTCATTATGCTGCTACTTGCCTGATGACATAGATTTCATTGCTGAGTGATATTGCATTCTACGTAAGTACCACAACTTCTTTATCCATTTTTCGCTTTCTGCGATATTGAACTTGTACCG
Organism: Grampus griseus; assembly: GCF_964374135.1. Classification (NCBI taxonomy): domain Eukaryota; kingdom Metazoa; phylum Chordata; class Mammalia; order Artiodactyla; family Delphinidae; genus Grampus; species Grampus griseus. Next base: position 521,374 of record NW_028133379.1, read on the forward strand.
TAAACGAGGTTCTTGTAAACAGAGCCGTCCCAAACTATGGCGTGGCTGTGTCTTTTTGATTTTAATTTCCCTAAGCTATAGGACCATAAGTGGAAGTGCCCTAGGCTCTGTTTCTTTGTTTTTTAGATGTTTCAGGGAACACCATACACTTCTCCAGAGTGGCTTTTGGCAATTTACATCGCACCCATCAGCATAACAAGGCTCCCAGTTCTCATTGGCCTTTCCTGCCTCTCTGGATTATACACTTTTTTCAGATGGCCCTTTTGACCGGGGGGGCAGTGAGACTTCATTTTAGTGCAGATTTCCTTTGCAAGCTTGCTTGGTTGGCCAAAAAGGGCGTATGCGTTTTTTCCTGAATATATTCAGGAAAAAACGCATACGCCCTTTTGTCCAAGTGCATCATTGTGGACGTTCTGCCTCTTTTCCTATGCTTTACATGCAATTCCAGTCTACCTCCTGAAATCGGTTTCCTGCAATTCTGCCTCGCTTTCAAGTCCTCTTGGCAGGCTTACTTCAATATATTTTTGGACGATAGCTGTCATTTATAACTCTGCAGGTTTGTGAATTACAGGGCCCCGGAGCTCCTTTCTTCAACTCGCTTTCTTGTGAGCTAGCCCCAACACCGCAGCATTGCTTCAGGCCCTAGTGTGGTTCCGGCATGGCACACTGAGCCTTTGGTTAATTCCTCTTCCTGGTGGGAAATGAGAGTTAAATTTGCCCGTCCAGACACCTCCAGCTAATCTCTCATTGGTTCTCCCTATTCCTGTTCATTTTCCACAGAAATTGCAAACTGGGCCAAACAGGAGGTTAAAGACACTGACTCTCCAAGTGGAGAGAGTGTTAGTAAAGCGTCTGGAATGTTGCACCCGAGTACCAGGGGACGAAAACTGAGACACATTTGAACACGTTTCCCGATCACACGGTGGATCATACTCTAGGTTCCACATGCATGTTTTAGCTGAAGGAAGAATCCCTTAAACCTGGAGAGTTGAGACCCATGGAATGGGTACCATGCAATATGAATTCAAAGGGTCTGCATTTGCTCACCGAACCTCACCAATCCTATCACTGCTGCATTTATGCCGCTGTACACGTGCTGCATTCTCTTTCGGAGACATATAAATCCATAGGTTTTAAGATTCTTAGTAGTCAGGTATATTCTTAGGCGTTTAATATGGGGTGTTGAGTCCACTTCGTTGAGGAAGCAGTAGCTCTTGTCTATTACATATTTGGCTTATGAAAAGGTATCTGTGCTAATTTCAATCTCTGGTTTTATGCAGCACCCCAACTCACCTTTCCCCTTAAGCAAGCATAAGTTGGTTTTCTACATTTGAGACCCTATTCTGTTTTGTAATTCAGTTCCTGTGTAGCCAAGTTTACATTCCATGTATTAGTGATAACTTATGATGTTTCTTTTCCTCTGTGACTTATTTCACTTAGAATCATTGTACCTGAATCCACTCATTATGCTGCTAAGGGCCTGATGACATAGATTTCATTGCTGAGTGATATTGCATTGTACGTAAGTACCACAACTTCTTTATCCATTTTTTGCTTTCTGCGATATTGAACTTGTACCGTAAACGAGGTTCTTGTAAACAGAACCGTCCCAAACTTTAGGGTGGCTATGTCTTTTTGATTTTAATTTCCCTAAGCTATAGGACCATAAGTGGAAGTGCCCTAGGCTCTGTTGCTTTGTTTTTTAGATGTTTCAGGAAACACCATACACTTCTCCAGAGTGGCTTTTGGCAATTTACATCCCAGCCATCAGCATAACAAGGCTCCCAGTTCTCCATGGCCTGTCCTGCCTCTCTGGATTATACACTTTTTTCAGATGGCCCTTTTGACCGGGGGGCAGTGAGACTTCATTGTAGTGCAGATTTCCTTTGCAAGCTTGCTTGGTTGTCCAAAAAGGGCGTATGCGTTTTTTCCTGAATATATTCAGGAAAAAACGCATACGCCCTTTTTGGCCAAGTGCATCATTGTGGACGTTCTGCCTCTTTTCCTATGCTTTACATGCAATTGCAGTCTACCTCCTGAAATCGGTTTCCTGCAATTCTGCCCCGCTTTCAAGTCCTCTTGGCAGCCTTACTTCAATATATTTTTGGACGATAGCTGTCATTTATAACTCTACAGGTTTGTGAATTACAGGGCCCCTGAGCTCCTTTCTTCAAATCGCTTTCTTGTGAGCTGGCCGCAACACCACAGGATTGCTTCAGGCCCTAGTGTGGTTCCGGCATGGCACGCTGAGCCTTTGGTTAATTCCTCTTCCTGGTGGGAAATGAGAGTTAAATTTGCCCGTCCAGACACCTGCAGCTAGTCTCTCATTTGTTCTCCCTATTCCTGTTCATTTTCCGCAGAAATTGCAAACTGGGCCAAACAGGAGGTTAAAGGCACTGACTGTCCACGAGGGGAGAGTGTTAGTAAAGCGTATGGAATGTGGCACCTGAGTACCAGGGGACGAAAACTGAGACACATTTGAACACGTTTCCTGATCACACGGTGGATCATACTCTGTTTTCCACATGCATGTTTTAGCCGAAGGAAGAATCCCTTAAACCTGGAGATTTGAGACCCATGGAATGGGTACCATGCAATATGACTTCAAAGGGTCTGCATTTGCTCACCGAACCTCACCAATCCTATCACTGCTGCATTTATGCCGCTGTACACGCGCTGCATTCTCTTTCGGAGACATATAAATCCATACGTTTTAAGATTCTTACTAGTCAGGTATATTCTTAGGCATTTAATATGGGGTGTTGAGTTCACTTCTTTGAGCAAGGAGTAGCTCTTGTCTATTACATATTTGGCTTATGGAAAGGTATCTGTGCTAATTTCAATCTCTGGTTTTATGCAGCACCCCAACTCACCTTTCCCCTTAAGCACGCATAAGTTGGTTTTCTACATTTGAGACCCTATTCTGTTTTGTAATTCAGTTCCTGTGTAGCCAAGTTTACATTCCGTGTATTAGTGATACCTTATGATGTTTCTTTTTCTCTGTGACTTATTTCACTTAGAATCATCGTACCTGAATCCACTCATTATGCTGCTACTGGCCTGATGACATAGATTTCATTGCTGAGTGATATTGCATTGTACGTAAGAACCACAACTTCTTTATCCATTTTTCGCTTTCTGCGATATTGAACTTGTACCGTAAACGAGGTTCTTGTAAACAGAGCCGTCCCAAACTTTGGGGTGGCTGTGTCTTTTTGATTTTAATTTCCCTAAGCTATAGGACCATAAGTGGAATTGCCCTAGGCTCTGTTGCTTTGTTTTTTAGATGTTTCAGGAAACACCATACACTTCTCCAGAGTGGCTTTTGGCAATTTACATCCCACCCATCAGAATAACAAGGCTCCCAGTTCTCCATGGCCTGTCCTGCCTTTCTGGATTATACACTTTTTTCAGAAGGCCCTTTTGACCGGGGGGCAGTGAGACTTCATTGTAGTGCAGATTTCCTTTGCAAGCTTGCTTGGTTGGCCAAAACGGGCGTATGCGTTTTTTCCTGAATATATTCAGGGAAAAACGCATACGCACTTTTTGGCCAAGTGCATCATTGTGGACGTTCTGCCTCTTTTCCTATGCTTTACATGCAATTACAGTCTACCTCCTGAAATCGGTTTCCTGCAATTCTGCCTCGCTTTCAAGTCCTCTTGGCAGGCTTACTTCAATATATTTTTGGACGATAGCTGTCATTTATAACTCTGCAGGTTTGTGAATTACAGGGCCCCGGAACTCCATTCTTCAACTCGATTTCTTGTGAGCTGGCCGCAACACCGCAGGATTGCTTCAGGCCCTAGTGTGGTTCCGGCATGGCTCACTGAGCCTTTGGTTAATTCCTCTTCCTGGTGGGAAATGAGAGTTAAATTCGCCCATCCAGACACCTCCAGCTAGTCTCTCATTGGTTCTCCCTATTCCTGTTCATTTTCCGCAGAAATTGCAAACTGGGCCAAACAGGAGGTTAAAGGCACTGACTCTCCAAGTGGGGAGAGTGTTAGTAAAGCGTATGGAATGTGGCACCCGAGTACCAGGGGACGAAAACTGAGACACATTTGAACACATTTCCCGATCACACGGTGGATCATACTCTGTTTTCCACATGCATGTTTTAGCTGAAGGAAGAATCCCTTAAACCTGGAGAGTTGAGACCCATGGAATGGGTACCATGCAATATGACTTCAAAGGGTCTGCATTTGCTCACCGAACCTCACCAATCCTATCACTTCTGCTTTTATGTCGCTGTACACACGCTGGATTCTCTTTCGGAGACATATAAATCCATAGGTTTTAAGATTCTTACTAGTCAGGTATATTCTTAGGCATTTAATATGGGGTGTTGAGTCCACTTCGTTGAGGAAGCAGTAGCTCTTGTCTATTACATATTTGGCTTATGAAAAGGTATCTGTGCTAATTTTAATCTCTGGTTTTATGCAGCACCCCAACTCACCTTTCCCCTTAAGCAAGCATAAGTTGGTTTTCTACATTTGAGACCCTATTCTGTTTTGTAATTCAGTTCCTGTGTAGCCAAGTTTACATTCCGTGTATTAGTGATACCTTATGATGTTTCTTTTTCTGTGTGACTTATTTCACTTAGAATCATCGTACCTGTATCCACTCATTATGCTGCTACTGGCCTGATAACATAGATTTCATTGCTGAGTGATATTGCATTCTACGTAAGTACCACAACTTCTTTATCCATTTTTCGCTTTCTGCGATATTGAACTTGTACCGTAAACGAGGTTCTTGTAAACAGAGCCGTCCCAAACTTTGGGGTGGCTGTGTCTTTTTGATTTTAATTTCCCTAAGCTATAGGACCATAAGTGGAAGTGCCCTAGGCTCTGTTGCTTTGTTTTTTAGATGTTTCAGGAAACACCATACACTTCTCCAGAGTGGCTTTTGGCAATTTACATCGCACCCATCACAATAACAAGGCTCCCAGTTCTCATTGGCCTGTCCTGCCTCTCTGGATTATACACTTTTTTCAGATGGCCCTTTTGACCGGGGGGCAGTGAGACTTCATTGTAGTGCAGATTACATTTGCAAGCTTGCTTGGTTGGCCAAAAAGGGCGTATGCGTTTTTTCCTGAATATATTCAGGAAAAAACGCATATGCTCTTTATGGCCAAGTGCATCATTGTGGACGTTCTGCCTCTTTTCCTATGCTTTACATGCAATTCCAGTCTACCTCCTGAAATCGGTTTCCTGCAATTCTGCCCCGCTTTCAAGTCCTCTTGGCAGCCTTACTTCAATATATTTTTGGACGATAGCTGTCATTTATAACTCTGCAGGTTTGTGAATTACAGGGCCTCTGTGCTCCTTTCTTCAACTCGCTTTCTTGTGAGCTGGCCGCAACACCGCAGGATTGCTTCAGGCCCTAGTGTGGTTTTGGCATGGCTTGCTGAGCCTTTGGTTAATTCCTCTTCCTGGTGTGAAATGAGAGTTAAATTTGCCCGTCCAGACACCTCCAGCTAGTCTCTCATTGGTTCTCCCTATTCCTGTTCATTTTCCGCAGAAATTGCAAACTGGGCCAAACAGGAGTTTAAAGACACTGACTCTCCAAGTAGGGAGAGTGTTAGTAAAGCGTCTGGAATGTGGCACCCGAGTACCAGGGGACGAAAACTGAGACACATTTGAACACATTTCCCGATCACACAGTGGATCATACTCTGGGTTCCACATGCATGTTTTAGCTGAAGGAAGAATTCCTTAAACCTGGAGAGTTGAGAACCTTGGAATGGGTACCATGCAATATGAATTCAAAGGGTCTGCATTTGCTCACCGAACCTCACCAATCCTATCACTGCTGCGTTTATGCCGCTGTACACACGCTTGATTCTCTTTCGGAGACATATAAATCCATAGGTTTTAAGATTCTTACTAGTCAGGTATATTCTTAGTCGTTTAATATGGGGTGTTGAGTCCACTTCGTTGAGCAAGGTGTAGCTCTTCTCTATTACATATTTGGCTTATGGAATGGTATCTGTGCTAATTTCACTCTCTGGTTTCATGCAGCACCCCAACTCACCATTCCCCTTAAGCAAGCATAAGTTGGTTTTCTACATTTGAGACCCTGTTCTGTTTTGTAATTCAGTTCCTGTGTAGCCAAGTTTACATTCCATGTATTAGTGATAACTTATGATGTTTCTTTTCCTCTGTGACTTATTTCACTTAGAATCATCGTACCTGAATCCACTCATTATGCTGCTAAGGGCCTGATGACATAGATTTCATTGCTGAGTGATATTGCATTCTACGTAAGTACCACAACTTCTTTATCCATTTTTCGCTTTCTGCGATATTGAACTTGTACCGTAAACGAGGTTCTTGTAAACAGAGCCGTCCCAAACTTTAGGGTGGCTGTGTCTTTTTGATTTTAATTTCCCTAAGCTATAGGACCATAAGTGGAAGTGCCCTAGGCTCTGTTGCTTTGTTTTTTAGATGTTCCAGGAAACAGCATACACTTCTCCAGAGTGGCTGTTTGCAATTTACATCCCGCCCATCAGCATAACAAGGCTCCCAGTTCTCCATGGCCTGTCCTGCCTTTCTGGATTTTACACTTGTTTCAGATGGCCCTTTTGACCTGGGGGCAGTGAGACTTCATTGTAGTGCAGATTTCCTTTGCAAGCTTGCTTGGTTGGCCAAAGAGGGGCGTATGCGTTATTTCCTGAATATATTCAGGAAAAAACGCATACGCCCTTTTTGGCCAAGTGCATCATTGTGGACGTTCTGCCTCTTTTCCTATGCTTTACATGCAATTCCAGTCTACCTCCTGAAATCGGTTTCCTGCAATTCTGCCCAAATTTCAAATCCTCTTTGCTGCCTTACTTCAATATATTTTTGCACCATAGCTGTCATTTATAACTTTGCAGGTTTGTGAATTACAGTGCCCCTGAGCTCCTTTCTTCAACTCGCTTTCTTGTGAGCTGGCCGCAACACCGCAGGATTGCTTCAGGCCCTAGTGTGGTTCCGGCATGGCACGCTGAGCCTTTGGTTAATTCCACTTCCTGCTGGGAAATGAGAGTTAAATTTGCCCGTCCGGACACCTCCAGCTACTCTCTCATTGGTTCTCCCTATTGCTGTTCATTTTCCCCAGAAATTGCAAACTGGGCGAAACAGGAGGTTAAAGGCACTGACTCTCCAAGTGGGGAGAGTGTTAGTAAAGCGTCTGGAATGTTGCACCCGAGTACCGGGGGACGAAAACTGAGACACATTTGAGCACGTTTCCCGATCACATGGTGGATCATACTCTGGGTTCCACATGCATGATTTAGCTGAAGGAAGAATCCCTTAAACCTGGAGAGTTGAGAACCATGGAATGGGTACCATTCAATATGACTTCAAAGGGTCTGCATTTGCTCACCGAACCTCAACAATCCTAACACTGCTGCATTTATGCTGCTTTACACACGCTTGATTCTCTTTCGGAGACATATAAATCCATAGGTTTTAAGATTCTTACCAGTCAGGTATATTCTTAGCCGTTTAATATGGGGTGTTGAGTCCACTTCATTGAGCAAGGAGTAGCTCTTGTCTATTACATATTTGGCTTATGGAAAGGTATCTGTGCTAATTTCAATCTCTGGTTTTATGCAGCACCCCAACTCACCATTCCCCTTAAGCAAGCATAAGTTGGTTTTCTACATTTGAGACCCTGTTCTGTTTTGTAATTCAGTTCCTGTTTACTCAAGTTTACATTCCATGTATTAGTGATACCTTATGATGTTTCTTTTTCTCTGTGACTTATTTCACTTAGAATCATCGTACCTGAATCCACTCATTATGCTGCTAAGGGCCTGATGACATAGATTTCATTGCTGAGTGATATTGCATTCTACGTAAGTACCACAACTTCTTTATCCATTTCTCGCTTTCTGCGTTATTGATCTTGTACCGTAAACGAGGTTCTTGTAAACACAGCCGTCCCAAACTTTGGGGTGGCTGTGTCTTTTTGATTTTAATTTCCCTAAGCTATAGGACCATAAGTGGAAGTGCCCTAGGCTCTGTTGCTTTGTTTTTTAGATGTTTCAGGAAACACCATACACTTCTCCAGAGTGGCTTTTGGCAATTTATATCGCACCCATCAGCATAACAAGGCTCCCAGTTCTCATTGGCCTGTCCTGCCTCTCTGGAATATACACTTTTATCAGATGGCCCTTTTGACCGGGGGGCAGTGAGACTTCATTGTAGTGCAGATTTCCTTTGCAAGCTTGCTTGGTTGGCCAAAAAGTGCGTATGCGTTTTTTCCTGAATATATTCAGGAAAAAACGCATACGCCCTTTTTGGCCAAGTGCATCATTGTGGACGTTCTGCCTCTTTTCCTATGCTTTACATGCAATTGCAGTCTACCTCCTGAAATCGGTTTCCTGCAATTCTGCCCCGCTTTCAAGTCCTCTTGGCAGCCTTACTTCAATATATTTTTGGACGATAGCTGTCATTTATAACTCTGCAGTTTTGTGAATTACAGGGCCTCTGTGCTCCTTTCTTCAACTCGCTTTCTTGTGAGCTGGCCGCAACACCACAGGATTGCTTCAGGCCCTAGTGTGGTTTTGGCATGGCTCGCTGAGCCTTTGGTTAATTCCTCTTCCTGGTGTGAAATGAGAGTTAAATTTGCCCGTCCAGACACCTCCAGCTAGTCTCTCATTGGTTCTCCCTATTCCTGTTCATTTTCCGCAGAAATTGCAAACTGGGCCAAACAGGAGGTTAAAGACACTGACTCTCCAAGTAGGGAGAGTGTTAGTAAAGCGTCTGGAATGTAGCACCCGAGTACCAGGGGACGAAAACTGAGACACATTTGAACACATTTCCCGATCACACAGTGGATCATACTCTGGGTTCCACATGCATGTTTTAGCTGAAGGAAGAATCCCTTAAACCTGGAGAGTTGAGAACCCTGGAATGGGTACCATGCAATATAAATTCAAAGGGTCTGCATTTGCTCACCGAACCTCACCAATCCGATCTCTGCTGCGTTTATGCCGCTGTACACACGCTTGATTCTGTTTCGGAGACATATAAATCCATAGGTTTTAAGATTCTTACTAGCCAGGTATATTCTTAGTCATTTAATATGGGGTGTTGAGTCCACTTCGTTGAGCAAGGAGTAGCTCTTGTCTATTACATATTTGGCTTATGGAATGGTATCTGTGCTAATTTCAATCTCTGGTTTCATGCATCACCCCAACTCACCTTTCCCCTTAAGCAAGTATAAGTTGGTTTTCTACATTTGAGACCCTGTTCTGTTTTGTAATTCAGTTCCTGTGTAGCCAAGTTTACATTCCATGTATTAGTGATAACTTATGATGTTTCTTTTCCTCTGTGACTTATTTCACTTAGAATCATCGTACCTGAATCCACTCATTATGCTGCTAAGGGCCTGATGACATAGATTTCATTGCTGAGTGATATTGCATTGTACGTAAGTACCACAACTTCTTTATCCATTTTTCGCTTTCTGCGATATTGAACTTGTACCGTAAACGAGGTTCTTGTAAACAGAGCCGTCCCAAACTTTAGGGTGGCTGTGTCTTTTTGATTTTAATTTCCCTAAGCTATAGGACCATAAGTGGAAGTGCCCTAGGCTCTGTTGCTTTGTTTTTTAGATGTTCCAGGAAACAGCATACACTTCTCCAGAGTGGCTGTTTGCAATTTACATCCCGCCCATCAGCATAACAAGGCTCCCAGTTCTCCATGGCCTGTCCTGCCTTTCTGGATTTTACACTTGTTTCAGATGGCCCTTTTGACCGGGGGGCAGTGAGACTTCATTGTAGTGCAGATTTCCTTTGCAAGCTTGCTTGGTTGGCCAAAACGGGCGTATGCGTTATTTCCTGAATATATTCAGGAAAAAACGCATACGCCCTTTTTGGCCAAGTGCATCATTGTGTACGTTCTGCCTCTTTTCCTATGCTTTACATGCAATTCCATTCTACCTCCTGAAATCGGTTTCCTGCAATTCTGCCCAAATTTCAAGTCCTCTTTGCTGCCTTACTTCAATATATTTTTGCACCATAGCTGTCATTTATAACTTTGCAGGTTTGTGAATTACAGTGCCCCTGAGCTCCTTTCTTCAACTCGCTTTCTTGTGAGCTGGCCGCAACACCGCAGGATTGCTTCAGGCCCTAGTGTGGTTCAGGCATGTCACGCTGAGCCTTTGGTTAATTCCTCTTCCTGGTGGGAAATGAGAGTTAAATTTGCCCGTGCAGACACCTCCAGCTAGTCTCTCATTCGGTTCTCCCTATTCCTGTTCATTTTCCGCAGAACTTGCAAACTGGGCCAAACAGGAGGTTAAAGGCACTGACTCTCCAAGTGGGGAGAGTGTTAGTAAAGCGTCTGGAATGTTGCACCCGAGTACCAGGGGACGAAAACTGAGACACATTTGAACACGTTTCCCGATCACATGGTGGATCATACTCTGGGTTCCACATGCATGATTTAGCTGAAGGAAGAATCCCTTAAACCTGGAGAGTTGAGAACCATGAAATGGGTACCATTCAATATGACTTCAAAGGGTCTGCATTTGCTCACCGAACCTCACCAATCCTAACACTGCTGCTTTTATGTCGCTGTACACACGCTTGATTCTCTTTCGGAGACATATAAATCCATAGGTTTTAAGATTCTTACTAGTCAGGTATATTCTTAGGCGTTTAATATGGGGTGTTCAGTCCACTTCGTTGAGCAAGGAGTAGCTCTTGTCTATTACATATTTGGCTTATGGAAAGGTATCTGTGCTAATTTCAATCTCTGGTTTCATGCAGCACCCCAACTCACCATTCCCCTTAAGCAAGCATAAGTTGGTTTTCTACATTTGAGACCCTGTTCTGTTTTGTAATTCAGTTCCTGTGTAGCCAAGTTTACATTCCGTGTATTAGTGATACCTTATGATGTTTCTTTTTCTGTGTGACTTATTTCACTTAGAATCATCGTACCTGAATCCACTCATTATGCTACTACTGGCCTGATGACATAGATTTCATTGGTGAGTGATATTGCATTGTACGTAAGTACCACAACTTCTTTATCCATTTTTCGCTTTCTGCGATATTGAACTTGTACCGTAAACGAGGTTCTTGTAAACAGAGCCGTCCCAAACTTTGGGGTGGCTGTGTCTTTTTGATTTTAATTTCCCTAAGCTATAGGACCATAAGTGGAAGTGCCCTAGGCTCTGTTGCTTTGTTTTTTAGATGTTCCAGGAAACAGCATACACTTCTCCAGAGTGGCTGTTTGCAATTTACATCCCGCCCATCAGCATAACAATGCTCCCAGTTCTCCATGGCCTGTCCTGCCTTTCTGGATTTTACACTTGTTTCAGATGGCCCTTTTGACGGGGGGCAGTGAGACTTCATTTTAGTGCAGATTTCCTTTGCAAGCTTGCTTGGTTGGCCAAAAAGGGCGTATGCGTTTTTTCCTGAATATATTCAGGAAAAAACGCATACGCCCTTTTTGGCCAAGTGCATCATTGTTGACGTTCTGCCTCTTTTCCTATGCTTTACATGCAATTCCAGTCTACCTCCTGAAATCGGTTTCCTGCAATTCTGCCCCGCTTTCAAGTCCTCTTGGCAGCCTTACTTCAATATATTTTTGGAAGATAACTGTCATTTATAACTCTGCAGGTTTGTGAATTACAGGGCCCCTGAGCTCCTTTCTTCAACTCGCTTTCTTGTTAACTGGCTGCAACACCGCAGGATTGCTTCAGGCCCTAGTGTGGTTCAGGCATGTCACGCTGAGCCTTTGGTTAATTCCTCTTCCTGGTGGGAAATGAGAGTTAAATTTGCCCGTCCAGACACCTCCAACTAGTCTCTCATTGGTTCTCCCTATTCCTGTTCATTTTCCGCAGAAATTGCAAACTGGGCCAAACAGGAGTTTAAAGGCACTGACTCTCCAAGTGGGGAGAGTGTTAGTAAAGCGTCTGGAATGTGGCACCCGAGTACCAGGGGACGAAAACTGAGACACATTTGAACACATTTCCCGATCACACAGTGGATCATACTCTGGGTTCCACATGCATGTTTTAGCTGAAGGAAGAATCCCTTAAACCTGGAGAGTTGAGAACCTTGGAATGGGTAACATGCAATATGAATTCAAAGGGTCTGCATTTGCTCACCGAACCTCACCAATCCTATCACTGCTGCGTTTATGCCGCTGTACACACGCTTGATTCTCTTTTGGAGACATATAAATCCATAGGTTTTAAGATTCTTACTAGTCAGGTATATTCTTAGTCGTTTAATATGGGGTGTTGAGTCCACTTCGTTGAGCAAGGAGTAGCTCTTGTCTATTACATATTTGGCTTATGGAATGGTATCTGTGCTAATTTCAATCTCTGGTTTCATGCAGCACCCCAACTCACCATTCCCCTTAAGCAAGCATAAGTTGGTTTTCTACATTTGAGACCCTGTTCTGTTTTGTAATTCAGTTCCTGTGTAGCCAAGTTTACATTCCATGTATTAGTGATAACTTATGATGTTTCTTTTCCTCTGTGACTTATTTCACTTAGAATCATCGTACCTGAATCCACTCATTATGCTGCTAAGGGCCTGCTGACATACATTTCATTGCTGAGTGATATTGCATTGTACGTAAGTACCACAACTTCTTTATCCATTTTTCGCTTTCTGCGATATTGAACTTGTACCGTAAACGAGGTTCTTGTAAACATAGCCGTCCCAAACATTACGGTGGCTGTGTCTTTTTGATTTTAATTTCCCTAAGCGATAGGACCATAAGTGGAAGTGCCCTAGGCTCTGTTGCTTTGTTTTTTAGATGTTCCAGGAAACAGCATACACTTCTCCAGAGTGGCTGTTTGCAATTTACATCCCGCCCAACAGCATAACAAGGCTCCCAGTTCTCCATGGCCTGTCCTGCCTTTCTGGATTTTACACTTGTTTCAGATGGCCCTTTTGACCGGGGGGCAGTGAGACTTCATTGTAGTGCAGATTTCCTTTGCAAGCTTGCTTGGTTGGCCAAAACGGGCGTATGCGTTATTTCCTGAATATATTCAGGAAAAAACGCATACGCCCGTTTTGGCCAAGTGCATCATTGTGGACGTTCTGCCTCTTTTCCTATGCTTTACATGCAATTCCAGTCTACCTCCTGAAATCGGTTTCCTGCAATTCTGCCCCGCTTTCAAGTCCTCTTGGCAGCCTTACTTCAATATATTTTTGGAAGATAACTGTCATTTATAACTCTGCAGGTTTGTGAATTACAGGGCCCCTGAGCTCCTTTCTTCAACTCGCTTTCTTGTGAGCTGGCCGCAACACCGCAGGATTGCTTCAGGCCCTAGTGTGGTTCAGGCATGTCACGCTGAGCCTTTGGTTAATTCCTCTTCCTGGTGGGAAATGAGAGTTAAATTTGCCCGTGCAGACACCTCCAGCTAGTCTCTCATTCGGTTCTCCCTATTCCTGTTCATTTTCCGCAGAACTTGCAAACTGGGCCAAACAGGAGGTTAAAGGCACTGACTCTCCAAGTGGGGAGAGTGTTAGTAAAGCGTCTGGAATGTTGCACCTGAGTACCAGGGGACGAAAACTGAGACACATTTGAACACGTTTCCCGATCACATGGTGGATCATACTCTGGGTTCCACATGCATGATTTAGCTGAAGGAAGAATCCCTTAAACCTGGAGAGTTGAGAACCATGAAATGGGTACCATTCAATATGACTTCAAAGGGTCTGCATTTGCTCACCGAACCTCACCAATCCTAACACTGCTGCTTTTATGTCGCTGTACACACGCTTGATTCTCTTTCGGAGACATATAAATCCATAGGTTTTAAGATTCTTACTAGTCAGGTATATTCTTAGGCGTTTAATATGAGGTGTTGAGTCCACTTCGTTGAGCAAGCAGTAGCTCTTGTCTATTATATATTTGGCTTATGGAAAGGTATCTGTGTTAATTTCAATCTCTGGTTTTATGCAGCACCCCAACTCACCTTTCCCCTTAAGCAAGCATATGTTGGTTTTCTACATTTGAGACCCTGTTCTGTTTTATAATTCAGTTCCTGTTTACTCAAGTTTACATTCCATGTATTAGTGATACCTTATGATGTTTCTTTTTCTCTGTGACTTATTTCACTTAGAATCATCGTACCTGAATCCACTCATTATGCTGCTAAGGGCCTGATGACAAAGATTTCATTGCTGAGTGATATTGCATTGTACGTAAGTACCTCAACTTCTTTATCCATTTCTCGCTTTCTGCGTTATTGAACTTGTACCGTAAACGAGGTTCTTGTAAACAGAGCCGTCCCAAACTTTGGGGTGGCTGTGTCTTTTTGATTTTAATTTCCCTAAGCTATAGGCCCATAAGTGGAAGTGCCCTATGCCCTGTTGCTTTGTTTTTCAGATGTTTCAGGAAACACCATACACTTCTCCAGAGTGGCTGTTGGCAATTTACATCCCGCCCATCAGCATAACAAGGCTGCCAGTTCTCCATGGCCTGTCCTGCCTTTCTGGATTTTACACTTTTTTCACATGGCCTTTTTGAGCGTTGTGCACTGAGACTTCATTGTAGTGCAGATTTCCTTGCAAGCTTGCTTGGTTGGCCAAAAAGGGCGTATGCGTTTTTTCCTGAATATATTCAGGAAAAAACGCATACGCCCTTTTTGGCCAAGTGCATCATTGTGGACGTTCAGCCTCTTTTCCTATGCTTTACATGCAATTCCAGTCTACCTCCTGAAATCGGTTTCCTGCAATTCTGCCCCGCTTTCAAGTCCTCTTGGCAGCCTTACTTCAATATATTTTTGGATGATAGCTGCCATTTATAACTCTGCAGGTTTGTGAATTACAGTGCCCCTGAGCTCCTTTTTCAACTCCCTTTCTTGTGAGCTGGCCGCAACACCGCAGGATTGCTTCAGGCCCTAGTGTGGTTTCAGCCTCGCACGATGAGCGTTTGGTTAATTTCTCTTCCTGGTGGGAAATGAGAGTTAAATTTGCCAGTCCAGACACCTCCAGCTAGTCTCCCATTGGTTCTCCCTATTCCTTTTCATTTTCTGCAGAAATTGCAAACTGGGCCAAACAGGAGGTTAAAGGCACTGACTCTCCAAGTGGGGAGCGTGTTAGTAAAGTGTCTGGAATGTTGCACCCGAGTACCAGGGGACGAAAACTGAGACACATTTAAACACGTTTCCCGATCACACGGTGGATCATACTCTGGGTTCCACATGCATGTTTTAGCTGAAGGAAGAATCCCTTAAACCTAGAGAGTTGAGACCCATGGAATGGGTGCCATGCAATATGACTTCAAAGGGTCTGCATTTGCTCACCGAACCTCACCAATCCTATCACTGCTGCGTTTATGCCACTGTACACACGCTTGATTCTCTTTCGGAGACATATAAATCCATAGGTTTTAAGATTCTTACTAGTCAGTTATATTCTTAGGCGTTTAATATGGGGTGTTGAGTCCACTTCGTTGAGCAAGGAGTAGCTCTTGTCTATTACATACTTGGCTTATGGAATGGTATCTGTGCTAATTTCAATCTCGTGTTTTATGCAGCACCCCAACTCACCTTTCCCCTTAAGCAAGCATAAATTGGTATTCTACATATGAGACCATGTTATGTTTTGTATTTCAGTTCCTGTGTAGCCGAGTTTACATTCCGTGTATTAGTGATATCGTATGATGTTTCTTTTTCTGTGTGACTTATTTCACTTAGAATCATCGTACCTGAATCCACTCATTATGCTGCTACGGGCCTGATGACATAGATTTCATTGCTGAGTGATATTGCATTGTACGGAACTACCACAACTTTTTTATCCATTTTTCGCTTTCTGTGATATTGAACTTGTACCATAAACGAGATTCTTGTAAACAGAGTTGTCCCAAACATTGGAGTGGCTGTGTCTTTTTGATTTTAATTTCCCTAAGCTATACGACCATAAGTGGAAGTGCCCTAGGCTCTGTTGCTTTGTTTTTTAGATGTTTCAGGAAACACCATACACTTCTCCAGAGTGTCTGTTGGCTATTTACATACCCCCATCAGCATAACAAGGCTCCCAGTTCTCCATGGCCTGTCCTGCCTTTCTGGATTTTACACTTTTTTCAGATCGCCCTTTTGACCGTGGAGCAGTGAGACTTCAGTGTAGTGCAGATTTCCTTTGCAAGCTTGCTTGGTTAGCCAAAAAGGGCGTGTCCTTTTTTTCCTGAATATATTCAGGAAAAAACGTATACACCCTTTTTGGCCAAGTGCATCATTGTGGACGTTCTGCCTCTTTTCCTATGCTTTACATGCAATTCCAGTCTACCTCCTGAAATCGGTTTCCTGCAATTCTGCCCCACTTTCAAGTCCTCTTGGCAGCCTTACTTCAATATATTTTTGGACGATAGCTGTCATTTATAACTCTGCATCTTTGTGAATTATAGTGCCCTTGAGCTCCTTTCTTCACCTCGCTTTCTTGTGAGCTGGCCGCAACACCGCAGGATTGCTTCAGGCCCTAGTGTGGTTCCGGAATGGCACGCTGAGCCTTTGGTTATTGCCACTTCCTGCTGGGAAATGAGAGTTAAATTTGCCCGTCCAGACACCTCCAGCTACTCTCTCATTGGTTCTCCCTATTCCTGTTCCTTTTCCGCAGATATTGCAAACTGGGCCAAACAGGAGGTTAAAGGCACTGACTCTCCAAGTGGGGAGAGTGTTAGTAAAGCGTCTGGAATGTTGCACCCGAGTACCAGGGGACGAAAACTGAGACACATTTGAACACGTTTCCCGATCACACGTTGGATCATACTCTGGGTTCCACATGCATGTTTTAGCTGAAGGAAGTATCCCTTAAACCTGGAGAGTTGAAACCCATGGAATGGGTACCATGCAATATGAATTCAAAGGGTCTGCATTTGCTCACCGAACCTCACCAATCATATCACTGCTGCGTTAATGCCGCTGTACACACGCTTGATTCTCTTTCGGAGACATATAAATCCATAGGTTTTAAGATTCTTACTAGTCAGGTATATTCTTAGGCGTTTAATATGGGGTGTTGAGTCCACTTCGTTGAGCAAGCAGTAGCTCTTGTCTATTAAATATTTGGCTTATGGAAAGGTATCTGTGCTAATTTCAATCTCTGGTTTTTTGCAGCACCCCAACTCACCTTTCCCCTTAAGCAAGCATAAGTTGGTTTTCTACATTTGAGACCCTATTCTGTTTTGTAATTCAGTTCCTGTGTAGCCAAGTTTACATTCCGTGTATTAGTGATATCTTATGATGTTTCTTTTCCTGTGTGACTTATTTCACTTAGAATCATCGAACCTGAATCCACTCATTATGCTGCTACTGGCCTGATGATATAGATTTCATTGCTGAGTGATATTGCATTGTACGTAAGTACCACAACTTCTTTATCCATTTTTCGCTTTCTGTGATATTGAACTTGTACTGTAAACGAGGTTCTTGTAAACAGAGCCGTCCCAAACTTTGGGGTGGCTGTGTCTTTTTGATTTTAATTTCCCTAAGCTATAGGACCATAAGTGGAAGTGCCCTAGGCTCTGTTGCTTTGTTTTTTAGATGTTTCAGGAAACACCATACACTTCTCCAGAGTGGCTGTTGGCAATTTACATCCCGCCCATCAGCATAACAAGGCTGCCAGTTCTCCATGGCCTGTCCTGCCTTTCTGGATTTTACACTTTTTTCACATGGCCTTTTTGAGCGTTGGGCATTGAGACTTCATTGTAGTGCAGATTTCCTTGCAAGCTTGCTTGGTTGGCCAAAAAGGGCGTATGCGTTTTTTCCTGAATATATTCAGGAAAAAACGCATACGCCCTTTTTGGCCAAGTGCATCATTGTGGACGTTCAGCCTCTTTTCCTATGCTTTACATGCAATTCCAGTCTACCTCCTGAAATCGGTTTCCTGCAATTCTGCCCCGCTTTCAAGTCCTCTTGGCAGCCTTACTTCAATATATTTTTGGACAATTGCTGTCATTTATAACTCTGCAGGTTTGTGAATTACAGTGCCCCTTTCTTCAACTCGCTTTCTTGTGAGCTGGCCGCAGCACCGCAGGATTGCTTCAGGCTCTAGTGTGGTTCCAGCATGGCACGCTGAGCCTCTGGTTAATTCCTCTTCCTGGTGGGAAGTGAGAGTTAAATTTGCCCGTCCAGACACCTCCAGCTAATCTCTCATTGGTTATCCCTATTCCTGTTCATTTTCCGCAGAAATTGCAAACTGGGCCAAACAGGAGGTTAAAGGCACTGACTCTCCAAGTGGGGAGAGTGTCAGTAAAGCGTCTGGAATGTAACACCCGAGTACCAGGGGACGAAAACTGAGACACATTTGAACACGTTTCCCGATCACACGGTGGGTCATACTCTGGGTTCCACATGCATGTTTTAGCTGAAGGAAGAATCCCTTAAACCTTGAGAGTTGAGAACCATGGAATGGGTACCATGCAATATGAATTCAAAGGGTCAGCATTTGCTCACCGAACCTCACCAATCCTATCACTGCTGCTGTTATGTCGCTGTACACATCCTGGATTCTCTTTTGGAGACATATAAATCCATAAGTTTTAAGATTCTTACTACTCAGGTATATTCTTAGGCCTTTAATATGGGGTGTTGAGTCCACTTCGTTGAGCAAGCAGTAGCTCTTGTCTATTACATATTTGGCTTATGGAAAGGTATCTGTGCTAATTTTAATCTCTGGTTTTATGGAGCGCCCCAACTCACCTTTCCCCTTAAGCAAGCATAAGTTGGTTTTCTACATTTGAGACCCTATTCTGTTTTGTAATTCAGTTCCTGTGTAGCCAAGTTTACATTCCGTGTATTAGTGATACCTTATGATGTTTCTTTTTCTGTGTGACTTATTTCACTTAGAATCATCGTACCTGAATTCACTCATTATTCTTCTACTGGCCTGATGACATAGATTAATTTGCTGAGTGATATTGCATTGTACGTAAGTACCACAACTTCTTTATCCATTTTTTGCTTTCTGCGATATTGAACTTGTACCGTAAACGAGGTTCTTGTAAACAGAGCCGTCCCAAACTTTGGGGTGGCTGTGTCTTTTTGATTTTAATTTCCCTAAGCTATAGGACCATAAGTGGAAGTGCCCTAGGCTCTGTTGCTTTGTTTTTTAGATGTTTCAGGAAACACCATACACTTCTCCAGAGTGGCTGTTGGCAATTTACATCCCGCCCATCAGCATAAGAAGGCTCCCAGTTCTCCATGGCCTGTCCTGCCTTTCTGGATTTTACACTTTTTTCAGATGGCCCTTTTGAGTGGGGGGCAGTGAGACTTCATTGTAGTGCAGATTTCCTTTGCAAGCTTGCTTGGTTGGCCAAAAAGGGCGTATGCGTTTTTTCCTGAATATATTCAGGAAAAAACGCATACGCCCTTTTTGGCCAAGTGCATCATTGTGGACGTTCTGCCTCTTTTCCTATGCTTTACATGCAATTCCAGTCTACCTCTTGAAATCGGTTTCCTGCAATTCTGCCCCCCTTTCAAGTCCTCTTGGCAGCCTTACTTCAATACATTTTTGGACGATAGCTGTCATTTATAACTCTGCAGGTTTGTGAATTACAGGGCCCCTGAGCTCCTTTCTTCAACTCGCTTCCTTGTGAGCTGGCCGCAACACCGCAGGATTGCTTCAGGCCCTAGTGTGGTTCCGTCATGGCACGCTGAGCCTTTGGTTAATTCCTCTTCCTGGTGGGAAATGAGAGTTAAATTTGCCCGTCCAGACACCTCCAGCTAGTCTCTCATTGGTTCTCCCTATTCCTGTTACTTTTCCGCAGAAATTGCAAACTGGGCCAAACAGGAGGTTAAAGGCATTGACTCTCCAAGTAGGGAGAGTGTTAGTAAAGCGTCTGGAATGTTGCACCCGAGTACCAGGGGACGAAAACTGAGACACATTTGAACACATTTCCGATCACACGGTGGATCATACTCTGGGTTCCACATGCATGTTTTAGCTGAAGGAAGAATCCCTTAAATCTGGAGAGTTGAGACCCATGGAATGGGTACCATGCAATATGAATTCAAAGGGTCTGCATTTGCTTACCGAACCTCACCAATCCTATCACTGCTGCGTTTATTCCGCTGTACACACGCTTGATTCTCTTTCGGAGACATATAAATCCATAGGTTTTAAGATTCTTACTAGTCAGTTATATTCTTAGGCGTTTAATATGGGGTGTTGAGTCCACTTCGTTGAGCAAGCAGTAGCTCTTGTCTATTACATATTTGGCTTATGGAAAGGTATGTGTGATAATTTCAATGTCTGGTTTTATGCAGTACCCCAACTCACCTTTCCCCTTAAGCAAGCATAAGTTGGTTTTCTACATTTGAGACCCTATTCTGTTTTGTAATTCAGTTCCTGTGTAGCCAAGTTTACATTCCGTGTATTAGTGATATCTTATGATGTTTCTTTTTCTGTGTGACTTATTTCACTTAGAATCATCGTACCTGAATCCACTCATTATGCTGCTACTGGCCTGATGACATAGATTTCATTGTTGAGTGAAATTGCATTGTACGTAAGTACCACAACTTCTTTATCCATTTTTCGCTTTCTGCGATATTGAACATGTACCGTAAACGAGGTTCTTGTAAACAGAGCCGTCCCAAACATTGAGGTCGCTGTGTCTTTTGGTTTTAATTTCCCTAATCTATAGGACCATAAGTGGAAGTTCCCTAGGCTCTGTTGCTTTGTTTTCTAGATGTTTCAGGAAACACCATACATTTCTCCAGAGTGGCTGTTGGCAATTTACATCCCGCCCTTCAGCATAAGAAGGCTCCCAGTTCTCCATGGCCTGTCCTGCCTTTCTGGATTTTACACTTTTTTCAGATGGCCCTTTTGACCGGGGGGCAGTGAGACTTCATTGTAGTGCAGATTTCCTTTGCAAGCTTGCTTGGTTGGCCAAACAGGGCGTATGCGTTTTTTCCTGAATATATTCAGGAAAAAACGCATACGCCCTTTTTGGCCAAGTGCATCATTGTGGACGTTCTGCCTCTTTTCCTATGGTTTACATGCAATTCCAGTCTACCTCCTGAAATCGGTTTCCTGCAATTCTGCCCCGCTTTCAAGTCCTCTTGGCAGTCTTACTTCAATAAATTTTTGGACGATAGCTGTCATTTATAACTCTGTAGGTTTTTGAATTACAGTGCCCCTGAGCTCCTTTCTTCAACTCGCTTTCTTGTGAGCTGGCCGCAACACCGGAGGATTGCTTCAGGCCCTAGTGTGGTTCCGGCATGGCATGCTGAGCCTTTGGTTAATTCCTCTTCCTGGTGGGAAATGAAAGTTAAATTTGCCCGTCCGGACACCTCCAGCTAGTCTCTCATTGGTTCTCCCTATTCCTGTTCATTTTCCGCAGAAATTGCAAAATGGGCCAAACAGGAGGTTAAAAGCACTGACTCTCAAAGTTGGGAGAGTGTTAGTAAAGCGTCTGGAATGTTGCACCCGAGTACCAGAGGACGAAAACTGAGACACATTTGAACACGTTTCCCGATCACATGGTGGATCATACTCTGGGTTCCACATGCATGTTTTAGCTGAAGGAAGAATCCCTTATACCTGGAGAGTTGAGAACCATGGAATGGGTACCATGCAATATGACTTCAAAGGGTCTGCATTTGCTCACCGAACCTCACCAATCCTATCACTGCTGCGTTTATGCCGCTGTACACACGCTTGATTCTCTTTCGGAGACATATAAATCCATAGGTTTTAAGATTCTTACTAGTCAGGTATATTCTTAGGCATTTAATATGGGTTGTTGAGTCCACTTCGTTGAGCAAGCAGTAGATCTTGTCTATTACATATTTGGCTTATGGAAAGGTATCTGTGTTAATTTCAATCTCTGGTTTTATGCAGCACCCCAACTCACCTTTCCCCTTAAGCAAGCATAAGTTGGTGTTCTACATTTGAGACCCTATTCTGTTTTGTAATTCAGTTCCTGTGTAGCCAAGTTTACATTCCATGTATTAGTGATATCTTATGATGCTTCTTTTTCTGTGTGACTTATTTCACTTAGAATCATCGTACCTGAATCCACTCATTATGCTGCTACTGGCCTGATGACATAGATTTCATTGCTGAGTGATATTGCATTGTACGTAAGTACCACAACTTCTTTATCCATTTTTCCCTTTCTGCGATATTGAACTTGTACCGTAAACGAAGTTCTTGTAAACAGAGCCGTCCCAAACTTTGGGGTGGCTGTGTCTTTTTGATTTTAATTTCCCTAAGCTATAGGACCATAAGTGGAAGTGCCCTAGGCTCCGTTGCTTTGTTTTTTAGATGTTTCAGGAAACACCATACACTTCTCCAGACTTGCTGTTGGCAATTTACATCCCGCCCATCAGCATAAGAAGGCTCCCAGTTCTCCATGGCCTCTCCTGCCTTTCTGGATTTTACACTTTTTTTCAGATGGCCCTTTTGTCCGGAGGACAGTGAGACTTCATTGTAGTGCAGAGTTCCTTTGCAAGCTTGCTTGGTTGGCCAAAAAGGGCGTATGCGTTTTTTCCTGAATATATTAACGAAAAAACACATACGCCCTTTTTGGCCAAGTGCATCATTGTGGACGTTCTGTCTCTTTTCCTATGCTTAACATGCAATTCCAGTCTACCTCCTGAAATCGGTTTCCTGCAATTCTGCCCTGCTTTCAGTCCTCTTGCCAGCCTTACTTCAATATATTTTTGGACGATAGCTGTCATTTATAACTTTGCAGGTTTGTGAATTACAGGGCCCCTGAGCTCCTTCCTTCAACTCGCTTTCTTGTGAGCTGGCCGCAACACCGCAGGATTGCTTCAGGCCCTAGTGTGGTTTTGGCATGGCACGCTGAGCCTTTGGTTAATTCCTCTTCCTGGTGGGAAATGAGAGTTAAATTTGCCCGTCCAGACACCTCCAGCTAGTCTCTCATTGGTTCTCCCTATTCCTGTTCATTTTCCGCAGAAATTGCAAACTGGGCCAAACAGGAGGTTAAAGGCACTGACTCTCCAAGTGGGGAGAGTGTTAGTAAAGCGTCTGGAATGTTGAACCCGAGTACCAGGGGATGAAAACTGAGACACATTTGAACACGTTTCCCGATCACACGGTGCATCATACTCTGGGTTCCACATGCATGTTTTAGCTGAAGGAAGAATCCCTTAAACCTGGAGAGTTGAGACCCATGGAATGGGTACCATGCAATATGACTTCAAAGGGTCTGCATTTCCTCACCGATCCTCACCAATCCGATCACTGCTGCGTTTATGCCACTGTACACACGCTTGATTCTCTTTCAGAGACATATAAATCCATAGGTTTTAAGATTCTTACTAGTCAGGTATATTCTTAGGCGTTTAATATGGGGTGTTGAGTCCACTTCGTTGAGCAAGGAGTAGCTCTTGTCTATTACATATTTGGCTTATGGAACGGTATCTGTGCTAATTTCAATCTCTGGTTTTATGCAGCACCCCAACTCACCATTCGCCTTAAGCAAGCATAAGTTGGTTTTCTACATTTGAGACCCTGTTCTGTTTTATAATTCAGTTCCTGTGAAGCCAAGTTTACATTCCATGTATTAGTGATAACTAACGATGTTTCTTTTTCTCTGTGACTTATTTCACTTAGAACCATCATACCTGAATCCACTCATTATGCTGCTAAGGGCTTGATGACATAGATTTCATTGCTGAGTGATATTGCATTGTACGTAAGTACCTCACCTTCTTTATCCATTTCTCGCTTTCTGCGATATTGAACTTGTACCGTAAATGAGGTTCTTGTAAACAGAGCCGTACCAAACTTTGGAGTGGCTGTGTCTTTTTGATTTTAATTTCCCTAAGCTATAGGACCATAAGTGGAAGTGCCCTAGGCTCTGTTGCTTTGCTTTTTAGATGTTTCAGGAAACACCATACACTTCTCCAGAGTGGCTGTGTGCAATTTACATCCCGCCCATCAGCATAAGAAGGCTCCCAGTTCTCCATGGCTTGTCTTGCCTTTCTGGATTTTACACTTTTTTCAGATGGCCCTTTTGACCGGGGTGGCAGTGAGACTTCATTGTAGTGCAGATTTCCTTTGCAAGGTTGCTTGGTTGGCCAAAAAGGGCGTATGCGTTTTTTCCTGAATATATTCAGGAAAAAACGCATACGCCCTTTTTGGCCAAGTGCATCATTGTGGACGTTCTGCCTCTTTTCCTATGCTTTACATGCAATTGCAGTGTACTTCCTGAAATCGGTTTCCTGCAATTCTGCCCCACTTTCAAGTCCTCTTGGCAGCCTTACTTCAATATATTTTTGAACGATAGCTGTCATTTATAACTCTGCAGGTTTGTGAATTACAGGGCCCCTGAGCTACTTTCTTCAACTCGCTTTCTTGTGAGCTGGCCGCGACACAGCAGGATTGCTTCAGGCCCTAGTGTGGTTCCGGCATGGCACGCTGAGCCTTTGGTTACTTCCTCTTCCTGGTGGGACATGAGAGTTAAATTTGCCCGTCTAGACACCTCCAGCTAGTCTCTCATTGGTTCTCCCTATTCCTGTTCTTTTTCCGCAGAAATTGCAAACTGGGCCAAACAGGAGGTTAAAGGCACTGACTCTCCAAGTGGGGAGAGTGTTAGTAAAGCGTCTGGAATGTTGCACCCGAGTACCAGGGGACGAAAACTGAGACACATTTGAACACGTTTCCTGATCACACGGTGGATCATACTCTGGGTTCCACATGCATGTTTTAGCTGAAGGAAGAATCCCTTAAACCTGGAGAGTTGAGACCCATGGAATGGGTACCATGCAATATGACTTCAAAGGGTCTGCATTTGCTCACCGATCCTAACCAATCTGATCACTGCTGCGTTTATGCCGTTGTACACACGCTTGATTCTCTTTTGGAGACATATAAATCCATAGGTTTTAAGATTCTTACTAATCAGGTATATTCTTAGGCGTTTAATATGGGGTGTTGAGTCCACTTCGTTGAGCAAGCAATAGCTCTTGTCTATTACATACTTGGCTTATGGAAAGGTATCTGTGCTAATTTCAATCTCTGGTTTTATGCAGCACCCCAACTCACCTTTCCCCTTAAGCAAGCATAAGTTGGTTTTCTACATTTGAGACCCTATTCTGTTTTGTAATTCACTTCCTGTGTAGCCAAGTTTACATTCCGTGTATTAGTGATAACTTATGATGTTTCTTTTTCTGTGTGACTTATTTCACTTAGAATCATCGTACCTGAATCCACTCATTATGCTGCTACTGGCCTGATGACATAGATTTCATTGCTGAATGATATTGCATTGTACGTAAGTACCACAACTTCTTTATCCATTTTTCGCTTTCTGCGATATTGAACTTGTACCGTAAACGAGGTTCTTGTAAACAGAGCCGTCCCAAACTTTGGGGTGGCTGTGTCTTTTTGATTTTAATTTCTCTAAGCTATAGGACCATCAGTGGAAGTGCCCTAGGCTCTGTTGCTTTGTTTTTTAGATGTTTCAGGAAACACCATACACTTCTCCAGAGTGGCTGTTTGCAATTTACATCCCGCCCATCAGCATAAGAAGGCTCCCAGTTCTCCATGGCCTGTTCTGCCTTTCTGGATTTTACACTATTTTCAGATGGCCCTTTTGACCGGGGGGCAGTGAGACTTCATTGTTGTGCAGATTTCCTTTGCAAGCTTGCTTGGTTGGCCAAAAAGGGCGTATGCGTTTTTTCCTGAATATATTCAGGAAAAAACGCATACGCCCTTTTTGGCCAAGTGCATCATTGTGGACGTTCTGCCTCTTTTCCTATGCTTTACATGCAATTCCAGTCTACCTCCTGAAATCGGTTTCCTGCAATTCTGCCCCGCTTTCAAGTCCTCTTGGCACCCTTACTTCAATATATTTTTGGACGATAGCTGTCATTTATAACTCTGCAGGTTTGTGAATTACAGGGCCCCTGAGCTCCTTTCTTCAACTCGCTTTCTTGTGAGCTGGCCGCAACACCGCAGGATTGCTTCAGGCCCTAATGTGTTTCCGGCATGGCACGCTGAGCCTTTGGTTAATTCCTCTTCCTGGTGGGAAATGAGAGTTAAATTTGCCCGTCCAGACACCTCCAGCTAGTCTCTCATTAGTTCTCCCTATTCCTGGTCTTTTCGGCAGAAATTGCAAACTGGGCCAAACAGGAGGTTAAAGGCACTGACTCTCCAAGTGGGGAGAGTGTTAGTAAAGCGTCTGGAATGTTTCACACGAGTACCAGGGGACGAAAACTGAGACACATTTGAACATGTTTCCCGATCACACGTTGGATCATACTCTGGATTCCACATGCATGTTTTAGCTGAAGGAGGAATCCCTTGAACCTGGAGAGTTGAGACCCATGGAATGGGTACCATGCAATATGACTTCAAAGGGTGTGCATTTGCTCACCGATCCTCACCAATCCGATCACTGCTGCGTTTATGCCGCTGTACACACGCTTGATTCTCTTTTGGAGACATATAAATCCATAGGTTTTAAGATTCTTACTAGTCAGGTATATTCTTAGGCGTTTAATATGGAGTGTTGAGTCCACTTCGTTGAGCAAGCAGTAGCTCTTGTCTATTACATATTTGGCTTATGGAACGGTATCTGTGCTAATTTCTATCTCTGGTTTTATGCAGCACCCCAACTCACCTTTCCCCTTAAGCAAGCATAAGTTGGTTATCTACATTTGAGACCCTGTTGTGTTTTGTAGTTCAGTTCCTGTGTAGACAAGTTTACATTCCATATATTAATGATAACTTATGATGTTTCTTTTTCTCTGTGACTTATTTCACTTAGAATCATCGTACTTGAATCCACTCATTATGCTGCTAAGGGCCTGATGAAATAGATTTCATTGATGAGTGATATTGCATTGTACGTAAGTACCTCAACTTCTTTATCCATTTCTCGCTTTCTGCGATATTGAACTTGTACCGTAAATGAGGTTCTTGTAAACAGAGCCGTCCCAAACTTTGGGGTTGCTGTGTCTTTTTGATTTTAATTTCCCTAAGCTATAGGACCATAAGTGGAAGTGCCCTAGGCTCTGTTGCTTTGTTTTTTAGATGTTTCAGGAAACACCATACACTTCTCCAAAGTGGCTTTTGGCAATTTACATCCCAGCCATCAGCATATCAAGGCTCCCAGTTCTCGATGGCCTGTCCTGCTTTTCTGGATTATACACTTTTTTCAGATGGCCCTTTTGACCGGGGGGCAGTGAGACTTCATTGTAGTGCAGATTTCCTTTGCAAGCTTGCTTGGTTGGCCAAGAAGGGCGTATGCGTTTTTTCCTGAATATGTTCAGGAAAAAACGCATACGCCCTTTTTGGCCAAGTGCATCATTGTGGACGTTCTGCCTCTTTTCCTATGCTTTACATGCCATTCCAGTCTACCTCCTGAAATCGGTTTCCTGCAATTCTGTCCCGCTTTAAAGTCCTCTTGGCAGCCTTACTTCAATATATTTTTGGACGATAGCTGTCATTTATAACTCTGCAGGTTTGTGAATTACAGGGCCCCTGAGCTCCTTTCTTCAACTCCCTTTCTTGTGAGCTGGCCGCGACACCGCAGGATTTCTTCAGGCCCTAGTGTGGTTTTGGCATGGCTCGCTGAGCCTTTGGTTAATTCCTCTTCCTGGTGGGAAATGAGAGTTAAATTTGCCCGTCTAGACACCTCCAGCTAGTCTCTCATTGGTTCTCCCTATTCCTGTTCATTTTCCGCAGAAATTGCAAACTGGGCCAAACAGGAGGTTAAAGGCACTGACTCTCCAAGTGGGGAGAGTGTTAGTAAAGCGTCTGGAATGTTGCACCCGAGTACCAGGGGACGAAAACTGAGACACATTTGAACACGTTTCCCGATCACACGGTGGATCATACTCTGGGTTCCACATGCATGTTTTAGCTGAAGGAAGAATCCCTTAAACCTGGAGAGTTGAGACCCATGGAATGGGGACCATGCAATATGACTTCAAAGGGTCTGCATTTGCTCACCGATCCTCACCAATCCGATCACTGCTGCGTTTATGCTGCTGTACACACGCTTGATTCTCTTTCGGAGACATATAAATCCATAGGTTTTAAGATTCTTACTAGTCAGGTATATTCTTAGGCGTTTAATATGTGGTGTTGATTCCACATCGTTGAGCAAGCAGTAGCTCTTGTCTAATACATATTTGGCTTATGGAAATGTATCTGTGTTAATTTCAATCTCTGGTTTTATGCAGCGACCCAACTCACCTTTCCCCTTAAGCAAGAATAAGTTGGTTTTCTACATTTGAGACCCTGTTCTGTTTTGTAATTCAGTTCCTGTGTAGCCAAGTTTACATTCCATGTATTAGTGATAACTTATGATGTTTCTTTTTCTCTGTGACTTATTTCACTTAGAATCATCGTACCTGAATCCACTCATTATGCTGCTACTGGCCTGATGACATAGATTTCATTGCTGAGTGATATTGCATTGTACGTAACTACCACAACTTCTTTATCCATTTTTCGCTTTCTACGATATTGAACTTGTACCGTAAACGAGGTTCTTGTTATCAGAGCCGTCCCAAACATTGGGGTGGCTGTGTCTTTTTGATTTTAATTTCCCTAAGCTATAGGACCATAAGTGGAAGTGCCCTAGGCTCTGTTGCTTTGTTTTTTAGATGTTTCAGGAAACACCATACACTTCTCCAGAGTGGCTGTTGGCAATTTACATCCCGCCCATCAGCATAACAAGGCTCCCAGTTCTCCATGGCCTGTCCTGCCTTTCTGGATTTTACACTTTTTTCAGATGGCCCTTTTGACCGGGGGGCAGTGAGACTTCATTGTAGTGCAGACTTCCTTTGCAAGGTTGCTTGGTTGCCCATAAAGTGCGTATGCGTTTTTTGCTGGATATATTCAGGAAAAAACGCATACTCCCTTTGGGGCCAACTGCATCATTGTCGAAATTCTGTCACTTTTCATGTGCTTTAAAGACGAGTCCAATCTATCTCTTGAAATCTGTTTCTTGCAATTCTGTCTTGCATTCAGATCCTCTTCTTTTGCCTTACCTCTACATATTTTTGGACGTTAGTTTTCATTTATAACTCTGCAGGTTTGTGAATTGCAGTGAGCCTGAGCTCCATTTTTTAAGTTGCTCTTTTGTGAGCTGGCCTCAAAGCCACAGAATTGCTTCAGGCCCTATTTTGGCTCCGGCGAGGCGGGCTGAGCCTTTTTTTAATTCTTATTCTTAATGGGAAATTAGAGTGACATGTGCCCATCCAAACCCCTACAACTATTCTCTCATTGGTTCCCCCTCTTCCCATTCATCCTCCTCACAATTTGCAAAATGTGTGAAACAGATGTTTAAATGTGCTGATTCTCTAAGTGGGGAGATTCTAAGTAACGTGGCTGGAATGATGAACAGGAGCACCAGGAGAGGATAAATGAGGTGCATTTTAGACACATCTCCCGAGAACACGGTGTACAGTCCTCTGGGTTTTCCATGCATGTTTTAGCTGTAGGAAGATTCCTTGAACGTGCAGATTTGGGACCCATTGAATGGGTACCAGGTAGTATTACTTTAAAGGGTGTGCATTTCCTCACCCAACCTCACATTTCTCTTAGCGCGAACAGTTTCCAGCCTTATGTCTCATCCTGCTGTGTGTCTAGATGTGTTCAATCCATGTTGCATCACCGTCCCTGAGGAAAAGTTGTAAGAGGTTTTCTCTGTCTCTCTGTCGTTTATTTTTTTCAATTTATTACTATATTGGTTACAGCTGATTTTCAAAGCTCTGTTTCTTGCTGCTGTATATCCACTTGATTCACGTACAGAGAGACATCAATAAATTCTTTTTCAGATTCTTACCAGTCATAGATATTCTTTTCCGGTGACTTGAGTGTGCTGAGTGCAGTTCTTTTAGCTACCGTGTAGGCCTTGTTGATTATCAGTTTGGTATTTGGAATGGTATCTTTGCTAATTTCAACCTCCTGGATGATGCCTCACCCCTCCCCACCTTTCCCGTTTAGCAGCCTTACGCGTGTTTTCTACATATTTGACTATGTTTTTGTTTTGTAATTTATTTCATGTGTAGCCATTTTGGATTCCACCTTTAAGTGATATCTTATGATATGTGTCTTTTTCTTTTTGAATTGTGTCACTTAGAATGATCATACGTAACTCCTCCGGAGTTGTTACAACTGGCCATATTTCATTGATTTCCAGGCTGAGTAATAGTCCACTCTACATAAGTACCACATCTCTATCCATTTTTTCCCTTCAGAGACATTTAAGTTATATCCTAGTCGAGGATCTTTTAAACAGAGAGGCAGTAAACATTGGGGTGCCTGTGTCCTCTCGATTTTTGTTTTTCCCAAGATATACGCCCATGAGTGCAAGTGCCCTATGCTCTGTAGCTCATTTTTTAGATGCTTTAGTAAACACAATACACTTCTCCAGAATGGCCGTTGGCAATATACATTTCCACTATAAGCCTCACAGGGCTCCCTCTTCTCCTTGCCCTGTCCTGCATTTCTGGTGTTTACACTTTATGAGGATGGCTCTTCTGACTGATGCGAAGTGATATCTTTTGTAGTATTGATTTCCAGTGCCCACCTGTTTGGTTGGCTAAAAAAGTGTATGCCCTTTTCTTGAATATATACAGAAAAAAACGCATACAGCCTTTTTGGCCAACTGCAATGTTGGCAATGTTCAGCCCCTTTTCTTGTGCTTAATGGCGAGTCCTTTCTACCTCCTCAAATCCCTTTCCTGCCATTCTCCCTTGCTTACCAATCCTTTTCTCTGACTTTCCTCAAGACATTTTTCAGTGATAGATATTTTCAACTCTGCAGTTTCGTGAATTTTACTGCCCCTGAGTTCCATTGTTCAACTTGTGTTTATGGGAACTGGCCACAAAGCAGTGGGATTTCCTCAAGCCCTATACTGTTTCCATGGGCAACCCTAGCCTTTGGTCAATTCGTCTTCCTGATTGGAAATTAGAGTGACATGTGCCTGTCTGAACACCTAGGACTTGTCTCTCATTGTTCCTCATCCTTCCGCTTCATCCTCTGGACAAATTCCAAACTGTACGCAACAGGATGTTGACAGTGCTGACATCTCCAAGTGGGGAGACTGTTAGTAAAGACGCTGGAGGGGTGAACCCGAGCACCAGGAGATGAGGAGATGAGATGCCTTTTCCAAACTCTTCCCGATCAGACGGTATACCATCCTCTGGGTGTGACAGACATGTTTTAGCAGTAGAAAGAGTCCCATTCATGTAAGGAGAACACCAGGGCTTTTTCAAAATCAGTGTCTCCCCGAAACCCAAACTGGGGAATTTTTTAAGCTACGGCTACACATATGTTCATTAAGGGCCTTGGGAAGTAGGCAGAGTCCAAACTTTAGATGATTGAAGTCTTCAGGGTCAGAAGCACTCACCACCAGCTTCCCTTAGGTTACACTTTAACTGTCATTGATAGATGATGTCAATAAAAATATCTATTCTTTTTCCGATTATTTCCCCTTATAGCTTATTGCAAAATATTGAGTGTAGTTCCCTGTGCTATACAGTAGTTCCTTGTTGATGATCTATTTTATACATAGCAGTGTGTATGTGTTAATTCCAAACTGTTAATTTATCCCTCCTCCCACTTTTCCCCTTTGGTAATAATAAATTATAAGATTTTATACTTCTCAGAAATGGGGGAGCTGAAAGAGAGGTATCATTTTCAATGGAAAAGCATTTAAAACAAGATTGAAGCTTTAACCAAGATTATTAGATGTACATCCTTGGAAAGAAATCACTTCATTTCTCTAATATTGACCTGACAAATAAGACAACCCTTTTCACTGAACTTGCTTATAATAAAGTGATGGAAATATCAAATGGAAGTGTTAGAAACATCTTATTTTACCCGAGCCTTATAAACTGTTCTATGTTAACTAGAGTTTGGCTCACACATCTGTTCATTGAAGTTACAATAGTCTCAATTTCTGTTACTGATCCTCCAGAGTGGACCCCAACAAGTGTCCCCCTGCCCAGTGTCATTGGGGCCAACAGATCGAGACTGAGTTTGGTTCACAAGCAAAGGAAACTTTATATTTTGATCAGAGAATGGAGAGGTGAGAGCATGCACTACCCCGTGGGCTGTGGGCTGGGCTGCTGTGTAGAGATCCTGTCAGAGTCAGTGGGAGGGAGGGGGCGGAGCTCTCGAGGGCCGGGTTGGCTGCAGCTCAGGCTCTATATCTCGGAGTCTGCACTGGGCCCCAGGAGCTGAGGTGTCGACCCAGCCATTCTGCACTAGGAAATCTGGTCTGAAGTGCCGGGTGTGGAACCTCTGTATGCGGGACCCTAGGAGCACGTGAAATTAGACAAAGCACAAAGGATAAAAAAGGTCAGACTTGACTTTATTGCCCAGATTCTATTTTTATCTCCCAGGGATTTTTCATGGGCTTTGCTGGGGACAAACCCCTCCTCTGCCTTTTGTCCCGTTCCTCATTCTTGGAGTGCTGAGGGTGCAGACCCTTCTTCTGTAACTGCTGAGTGCTGAGTTGGGAGCCCTCATACCAGGGGACGAGGGTCAGAACTTCTCCCCGGCAGCCTCCAGGTGACGTTGATTGGCCCCAGGACCCCTGCCTCCCTGCTCGTCCGCCTGAGCACCAGCATTGGAAGTGTTATAGATTCTAATGACCTTTAAGGGTCCAGGAAAGAGATGTGCAGAGACGCTGTGGGGGCCGGTTTCACCCCGCCCCACATTTGTTCAGCCACCTTAGGCTGACCGTTTCTGCCAGCCTAGATGCTCTGACCAGTAGTCTGCTCTTTCTTCAGTTAGGCCCCTGAATTAACGTAAAAACAGCACCAGGTGTCAGAGCCCTGCCCGCTCAACTCCCAGACAGTCCAGGGTCAGTGGTGATCAAGGACCATGATGGCCACTGAGTCAACAGCCTTTTGAAGTAAACAGGAGTCCAGCTGGTCTTATTGGCCACCATCATCACGGTGTCTGTAGGCTTTTCTATGGTGACAGTGTGATATACGGTTCCCCCACCAAGATTATTAGCTCCCCTCCGGGTGCAGTAAGTCCTGCAAGCAGTAGTCTACTCCTTCGGGACACACTATTGTTGTTTTATGAGAGAAACTCCAGGTCAAGTGATGTTCACACGAGTCGTCATGGTGCCCTGTTGCCCCCGGTTATCTCTCTGGATGTTGGAGTTGGAGGGCCTCCTCACTCGAGGTCGGTGTGCCCACAGAGCAAACCCTGCAACTTCAGGGCATGGTTGGTGATTAGGATCACCACGTGGGGTCCTTTTCCCTTAGGAGGGAGGTGGCCTTTTGGGCTGCTGATTTCCAGGGTTTTAGATACCGCCAGTATCTTGGCCAGATGTGGCAGTGGGCCAAGCCCCTTGGTGACTGTAGTTTATCCTACCTGGATGGCATTCTTGCGTTGTTCCATTTCAAGTGGTCCCAGTTTTTGCACTAATTCTCCAATGGCGATTCACCTTTCACCGGGAATGGAAAGGTCAAAGGGTTTAGCTCAATTAGGGAGTTCCAGGGCAAGGGTCTGAATTGACTGCTCTTTCCATTCTTGAAAGGCCACTTCTGGATTCTGTTCAAAAGGATCGTCATCTTTTCCTTTCAGTGTTTCATATAGAGGCCCAGCTAGTAGACTGTAGTTAGGGATCCAGAAGCAGCAAACCCTGGCCTCCCCAGGAACCCCTAAGCTGTCTTCTCGTTTTAGAAAGGGGTAAGGCTGCAAATGGTTTCTTCCCTTTCCTGGGATGGGCTTCTCCGACCTTGTGTGAGAATGAAGCCCAGGCAGGTCACCGCAGTCTGTGATATTTGAGCTTTTTCTTGGACAACTTCTATCCTTTATTGGCTTGGTAGTTCAGAGGCCTCCTTAGTAGGGCTGGCGATCAGAATGTCGTCTGCATATTGAAGGAGGGTTTCCTTTTCCAGAGGTAGAACTTTTCGGTCTTTAGCTAAGCTTTCCCCAAAGATGGTGTGGGAATTTTTGAACCCTTGGGGCAAGACGGCCCGGAAGTATTGTTTTAGTTGTATGTTGAGTCCTGCCACTCACAAGCCAAAATTTCTTGTGACTCTGGGACTAATGGAATACAAAAGAAGGCATCATTGAAGACTAATACAGAATACCATGTCCTGGTGGTTGGTAGAATGACCAGCAGGGTGTAGGAATTAGGAGCAACTGGAGGTATATCCTCAGTGGCTTCACTGACTGTCCTGACATCCTTTACCAGGTCCCCAGCAGCCCATGGGGCTCTCGTGGTCAGGCCAATCCCAGGATATGGAGCTCTCCTGGGCAGGTACCCCACCCCCAACCCAGCCCACGGGGCTCTCGTGGTCAGGCCCCTCCCAGGATACAGAGCTACCCTTGCAGGTACCGTGGCAGGGCTGGGCACACAGGAACCGTGCACATAGCCCTCATTGAAGAGCACCCCCAGCTCACCTGTCGCTCAGAGCTGACACAGAGCACCTCAGAGCAGGACTTGAACTAACAAACAGCAGCTCCGACAGGTCTGTGACCCTGGGCATCACTCTGTGTGGCCTCCCTCCACCTGGTCTTCCAGAGACTTCCACTGCACCCAGGGCACCAGGCCTCTGTCTCCAACCAACACCCACCCCTCCTCTCCCTGACTCCTGGGTTCCTCTCATTAGGAGAGGGTTTTCTTGAAGTTGTCTCCCACTCATGGGCCAGATAAAATGATTAGAAAACAAGCCAAAGCTGCAGCCCCTTGTCTATCCTGAC
Organism: Grampus griseus; assembly: GCF_964374135.1. Lineage (NCBI taxonomy): Eukaryota > Metazoa > Chordata > Mammalia > Artiodactyla > Delphinidae > Grampus > Grampus griseus. The sequence goes on from NW_028133379.1 coordinate 556,004, forward strand.
TCTCAGGAGCCCACACCTGTTCCTTGGACCTGGCCGGTTCAGCAAGTTCCATTTTCTGCAACTGTGAGCCCCTGAGCTGTGATGATTGGCTGACCTGGGCAGCCTTACCGTGCCGGCCAGCCCTCCCCAGGTGTGCCTGGGTTGAGATCAATATAAATACCACTCCAGGCAGCAAGAGTCCCTGCAGCTGTGTCTGACAACATTTTCTCTGCCCTGTCAGCAGTCTCGGGGCTGGGCTGGTGGGAGGGAGTGAGAGGCCACGGCTTTGTGGGTGGCCCAGTGTGAGTGGGGCTCTGCTGGACTTTCTGCAGCAGTTGCCAGGCTGCCACCTGCTAAAGAAGAGGATGTGTCACCCATACCTGCTGCTGGAATTGCTCCCTGGGCAGAGGTGAGGAAGGAAAAAAGCAGTGGAGGCAGGGACAGGACGGGTATCTCAGGCAGGGAAATGGAAATCTTCCAGAAGAGCACCCAGGGCCAGGACCATCCTGGCTGGCCTGCAGGCACCAAGTCAGCTGGCATGCTGTCACTCGTGTGGCTCCATGGCCCTTCCTCTAGGCTTTCAAGTCCTTGTATATATTCAGGTGTTTTACCTGGGAAGGGTGGGAACAGTTCAGCAGCAACTGGCCTGGGGCTCAGCTCACGTTTACTCACAGATGCCTCGGCACGGTGCCCCAGCTTTGCAATGAGGACGCTTGTTGTGTGGGGGCTGCTGGCTGAATGGGAGACGATTTCCCACCACTGACCAACTTCAGAATTGTTTACAACTGGAGCAAGTGCCCTGATACGGTTTTCCTCTGAGTAACTGGTGGGTTCTGTTTTTTTTTTTCTCTTTTTCGTTTTTGGTTCAAGGTAGATTTTATTCCTCTCTTTTGTATTTACAGATATAAGCATGGAAATAATTTATTCATATAAATACATGTATGTGAAGGGAATAATTGTTTTTTCTGTTTTATTTTTTAAATTTTATTTCTTTTTAATTTTGAATTTTATTTTATATTTTTATACAGCAGGTTCTTATTGGTTATCTATTTTATACATATAAATGTTTACATGCCAATCCCAATCTCTCAACTCCTCCCACCACCACCACCCCCAAGAGCTTTCCCCCCTTGTTGTCCATACGATTGTTGTCTACATCTGTTGCTCTAGTTATGCCTTGCAAAACGGTTAATCTGTACAGTTTTTCTAGGTTCCACATATATGCATGAATATACAAGATTTGTTTTTCTCTTTCTGACTTACTTCACTCTGTATGACAGTCTCTAGATCCATCGACGTCTCTACAAATGACCCAATTTCATTCCTTTCATGGCTTAGTAATATTCCATTTTATATATGTACCACATCTTTATGCATTCGTCTGTCTGTGGGCATTTAGGTTGCTTCCATTACCTCGATATTGTAAATAGTGATGCAATGAACATTGCGGTGAATGTCTCTTTTTGATTTATGGTTTTGTCTGGGTATATGTCCAGTACTGGGATTGCTGTATCATATGGTAATTCTATTATTAGTTTCTTAAGAAACTCCATATTGTTCTCCATAGTGACTGTACCAATTTATATTCCCAACAATAGTGGAAGAGGCTTCCTTTTCTCCACACCCTTTCCAGCACTTGTTGTTTGTAGATTTTCAGATGATGCCCATTCTAACAGGTGTGAGGTGATACCTCATTGTTGAGTCCATTTCGATGAACAAGGGGTAGGTCTTGTCTATTACATATTTGGCTTATGAAACGGTATCTGTGCTAATTTCAAACTCTGGTTTTATGCAGCACCCCAACTCACCTTTCCCCTTAAGCAAGCATAAGTTGGTTTTCTAAACTTGAGACCCTGTTCTGTTTTGTAATTCAATTCATGTGTAGCCAAGTTTACATTCCGTGCATTAGTGATACCTTATGATGTTTCTTTTTCTGTGTGACTTATTTCACTTAGAATCATCGTGCCTCAATCCACTCATTATGCTGGTACCGGCCTGGTGACACAGATTTCATTGCTGAGTGATATTGCATTGTACATAAGTACCACAACTTCTTTATCCAGTTTTTGCTCTCTGTGATATTGAACTTGTACCGTAAACGAGGTTCTTGTAAACAGAGCCGTCCCAAATTTTGGGGTGGCTGTGTCTTTTTGATTTTAATTTCCCTAAGCTATAGGACCATAAGTGGAAATGCCCTAGACTCTGTTGCTTTGTTTTTCAGATGTATCAGGAAACACCATACACTTCTCCAGAGTGGCTGTTGGCAATTTACATCCCGCCCATCAGCATAACAAGGCTCCTTTTTCCCCATGGCCTGTCTTGCCTTTCTGGATTTTACACTTTTTTCAGATGGCCCTTTAGACCGGGGGGAAGTGACACTTCATAGTAGTTCGGATTTCCATTGCAAGCTTGCTTGGTTTGCCAAAAAGTGTGTATGTGCTTTTTCCTGAATATATTCAGGAACAAACTCATACACACTTTTTTGCCAAGTGCATCATTGTCGATGTTCTGCCTCTTTTCCTATGCTTTAAATGCAAATCCAGTCTACCTCCTGAAATCAGTTTCCTGAAATTCTGCCCCGCTTTCAAGTCCTCTTCGCAGCCTTACTTCAAAATATTTTTGGACGTTATCTGTCATTTATAACTCTGCAGGTTTGTGAATTACAGGGCCCCTGAGCTCCTTTCTTCAACTCGCTTTCTTGTGAGCTGGCCGCAAACCCGCAAGACTGCTTCAGGCCCTAATCTGCTTCTGGCAGGGCACGCTGAGCCTTTGGTTAATTCCCTTCCTGGTGGGAAATGAGTGTTAAATATGCCCGTCCAGACACCTACCTCACTCTCAACCCCTTGGTGATGTGGGTCCTCTGGTTTGTGGCCACCTTTGCTGGGTTCCTCACCTTTCGATGATGTGGCCCCACTAGTGTGAGGACACTCCTGCCTGGTTCTCATCCACGTGGTTATGTGGACCCCCTGGTGAGAGTCTGTTCCTGGCTGTGTTCCTCACCTTTCTGTGAGGGAGACCCTCTGCTGATAGGTCACTCCTGCATGGCTGGCACACATTGCCTTGGTGAAATCAGCCGTGTGGTGACAGTAGGAGCGTGCTGGGAATCTCCTCCCCCCGGTGATGAGGGCCCTCTTGCGTCAAGCCCTAACTGCTGGACTCACCAACTTTTCTTAGTGAGCCCAGTGATGCTTGGGCACTCCTCTTAGGATCCCATCTCCATGGGGATGTGGGCCTTCTGCTCTGAGGTCCCAACGGCTGGGTTGTTCACATTTTCATGATGTGGGCTCTCTGGTGTTAGTTCACTGTGGCCTGGATCCCATAGCCTCTGTGCTCTTGGCTGCCTGTTGGGAGGTTCCAACTGCTGGATTCCTCACTTTTTTAATTTTTTAGGCCCTCTGTTGTGAGGATCCTCCTGCCTGCCTCACTCCCAGCCCCTTCGTGATGTGTGTCGTCTGGTCTGAGGCCACATGTGCTGGGTTCCTCACCTTTCGATGATGTGGGACCAATGGTCTTAGGAGACTCCTGCCTGGTTCACATCCCCTTGGTGATGTGGGCCCTCTGTTGAGAGTCTGATCCTGGCTGGGTTCCTCACCCATCTGTGAGGTGGGCCGTCTGCTGTGAGATCACTCCTGCCTGGCTTGCTCACCTCGCCTTGTGGACATGAGCCCTCTGGTGGCACTTGGAGCCTGCTGGGAGCCTCCTCCCCTCGGTGATGAGGGCCCTCTGGCGTCAGGCCCTAACTGCTGGGCTCCCCACATTTTGTGATGTGCGCCCAGTGGTGCGAGGACACTCCAGCCAGGTTCACATCCCCATTGGGATGTGGGCCTTCTGCTCTGAGGTCTCAGCGTCTGGGTTGCTCACAGTTTCATGATGTGGGCTCTCTGCTGTTAGTTCACTCCTGCCTGCATCCCATAGCTTCTGTGCTCTCGGCCGCCTGCTGGGAGGTTCCAACTGCTGGATTCCTCACCTTTCTTATTCTTTGGGCCCTCTGTTTTTAGGCTACTCCTGCCTGCCTCACTCCCATTCCCTTTGTGATATGTGTCCTCTGATTTGAGGCCACATGTGCTGTGTTCCGCACCTTTCGATGATGTGGCCCCACTGGAGGGAAGACAGTCCTGACTGGTTCCCATCCCCTTGCTGATGTGGGCCCTCAGGTGAGAGTCTGATCATGGCTGGGTTCCTCACCCTTCTGTGAGGTGGGCCCTCTGCTGTGAGGTCAATCATGCCTGTCTGGCACACGTCACCTTGGCGACATGGGCCCTCTGGTGGCAGTTGGAGTGTGCTGGGATCCTCCTCCCCTCGGTGATGAGGGCCCTCTTGCATTAGGCCATAACGGCTGGGCTCCCCACATTTTCTGATGTGCGCCAAGTGAGTGAGGACACTCTTGCCAGGTTCCCATCCCCATGGGGATATGGGCCTTCTGCTCTGAGGTCAAAACGGCTGGCTTGCTCACAGTACCATGATGTGGCCCCTCTGCTGTGAGTTCACTCCGGCAAGGATCCCTTATCATCGGTGCTCTGAGCCGCCTGCTGGGAGGTTCCAACTGCTGGATTCCTCAACGTTTTTATTCTATGTGCCCTCTGTTGTGAGGCTCCTCCTGCCTGCCTCACTGCCAGCCCCTTGGTGATGACTGTCCTATGGCTTGAGGCCACATGTGCTGCGTTCCTCACCTTTCGATGATGTGACCCCACTCGTGTGAGGACACTCCTGCCTGGTTCCCATACCCTTGGTGAGGTGGGCCCTCTGGCGAGAGTCTAATCCTGGCTGCGTTCCTCAACGTTCTGTGAGGTAGGCCCTCTGCTGTGAGGTCACTCCTGCCTGGCTGGCACACGTCACCTTGGAGACGTGAGCCCTCTGGTGGCAGTTGGAGCGTGCAGGGTGCCTCCTCCTCTCGGTGATGACGGCCCTCTGGCATCAGGCCCTAAATGGTGGGCTCCCCACATTTTCTGATGTGCGCCCAGTGGTGCGAGGACACTCCAGCCAGGTTCCCATTCCCATGGGGATGTGGGCCTTCTGCGCTGAGGTCCCAACGCCTGGGTTGCTCACAGTTTTATGATGTGGGCCCTCTGCTGTGAGTTCACTGTGGCCTGGATCCCATAGCCTCGGTGTTCTGAGCCGCCTGCTGGAAGTTCTAAATGCTGGAATCCTCACGTTTTTTATATTATGTGCCCTGTGTTGTGAGGCTACTCCTGCCTGTCTCACTCCAAGGCCCTTGGTGATGTGTGTCCTCTGGTTTGAGGACACATGTGCTGGGTTCCTCACCTTTCGATAATGAGGCCCCACTGGTGTGAGGATAATCCTGGCTGGTTCCCATCCCCTTTGTGATGTGGGCCCTCTGGTGAGAGTCTGATCCTGGCTGGGTTCCTCACCCATCTGTGAGGTGGGCCCTCTACTATCAGGTAACTCTTGCCTGGCTTGCTCACCTCGCCTTGTTGACATGAGCCCTCTGGTGGCACTTGGACCCTGCTGGGAGCCTCCTCACCTCTGTGATGAGAGCCCTCTGACGTCAGGCCCTAACTGCTGGGCTCCCCAACTTTTCTTAGTGAGCCCAGTGATGCTCGGGCACTCCTCTTAGGTTCCCATCTCCATGGGGATGTGGGCCTTCTGCTCTGAGGTTCCAACGGCTGGGTTGATCACAATTTCATGATGTGGGCTCTCTGGTGTTAGTTCACTGTGGCCTGGATCCCATAGCCTCTGTGCTCTTGGCCGCCTGCTGGGAGGTTCCAACTGCTGGATTCCTCACTTTTTTAATTTTTTAAGCCCTCTGTTGTGAGGATCCTCCTGCCTGCCTCACTCCCAGCCCCTTCGTGATGTGTGTCATCTGGTTTGAGGCCACATGTGCTGGGTTCCTCACCTTTCGATGATGTGGGACCAATGGTCTTAGGAGACTCCTGCCTGGTTCACATCCCCTTGGTGATGTGGGCCCTCTGTTGAGAGTCTGATCCTGGCTGGGTTCCTCACCTTTCTGTGAGGTGGGCCGTCTGCTGTGAGGTCACTCCTGCCTGGCTTGCTCTCAGCTCGCCTTGTGGACATGAGCCCTCTGGTGGCACTTGGAGCCTGCTGGGAGCCTCCTCCCCTCGGTGATGAGGGCCCTCTGGCATCAGGCCCTAACGGCTGGGCTCCCCACATTTTGTGATGTGCACCCAGTGGTTCTAAGACACTCCAACCAGGTTCACATCCCCATTGAGATGTGGGTCTTCTGCTCTGAAGTCCCAACGGCTGGGTTGTTCACAGTTTCATGATGTGGGCTCTCTGCTGTTAGTTCACTCTGGCCTGGATGCCATAGACTCTGTGCTCTGGGCCGCCTGCTGGGAGGTTCCAACTGCTCGATTCCTCAACTTTTGTATTCTATGGGTCCTGTGTTGCGATGCTCCTCCTGCCTGCCTCACTCACAACCCCTTCGAGATGTGGGTCCTCTGGTTTGAGGCCACATGTGCTGGGTTCCGCAACTTTCAATGATGTGGCTCCACTGGTGTGAGGACACTCCTGCCTGGTTCCCATCCCCTTGGTGATGTGGGCCTTCTGGTGACAGTCTTATCCTGGCTGGGTTCCTCACTCTTCTGTGAGGTAGGCCCTCTGCTGTGAGGTCAATCCTGCCTGACTTGCACACATCACCTTGGCGATGTGGGCCCTCTGTTGGCACATGGAACCTGCTGGGAGCCTCCTCCCCTCGGTGATGACGGCCCTCTAGCATCAGGCCCTAACTGCTGGGCTCCCCACGTTTTCTGATGTGAGCCCAGTGATGCCAGGACACTCCTGTCAGGTTCCAATCCCCATGGGGATGTGGGCCTTCTGCTCTGAGGTCCCAACGCCTGGGTTGCTCACAGTTTCATGATGTGGGCTCTCTGCTGTTAGTTCACTCCTGCCTGCATCCCATAGCTTCTGTGCTCTCGGCCGCCTGCTGGGAGGTTCAAAATGCTGGATTCCTCACCTTTTTTATTCTTTGGGTCCTCTATTTTTAGGCTACTCCTACCTGCCTCACTCCCATCCCCTTTGTGATGTATGTCCTCTGATATGAGGCCACATGTGCTGGGTTCCTCACCTTTCGATGATGTGGCCCCACTGGTGGGAGGACAGCCCTGACTGGTTCCCATCCCCTTGGTGTTGTGGGTCCTCTGGCGAGAGTCTCATCCTGCCTCGGTTCCTCACCCTTCTGTGAAATAGGCCCTCTGCTGTGAGGTCACTACTGCCTGGCTGGCGCATGCCACCTTGTAGACGTGGGCCCTCTGTTGGCAGTTGGAACCTGTTGGGAGTCTCCTCCCCTCAGTTATGAGGGCCCCCTGGTGTCAGGCCCTAACTGCTGGGCTCCTAACATTTTCTGATATGTGCTAAGTGGTGCGAGGCCACTCCTGCCAGGTTCCCATCCCAATGGGGATGTGGGCCTTCTGTTCTGTGGTCCCAACGGCTGGGCTGCTCACAGGTTCATGATGTGGGCCCTCTGCTGTGAGTTCACTGCGGCCTGGAACTCATAGCCTCGGTGCTCTGGGCCGCTTGCTGGGAGGTTCCAACTGCTGGATTCCTCAACTTTTATATTCTATGGACCCTGTGTTGTGAGGCCGGTCCTGCCAGCCTCATTCCGAACCCCTTGGTGATGTGGTTCCTCTGGTTTGAGGCTACATGTGCTGGGATCCTCACCTTTCGATGATGTTGTCCCACTGGTGTGGGGACACTCCTGCCTGGTTCCCATCCCCTTGGTGATGTGGGCCCTCTGGTGAGAGTCTGATCCTGGCTGTGTTCCTCACCCTTCTGTGAGGTGGGCCCTCTGCTGTGAGGTCACTGCTGCCGGGCTGGCACACATCGCCTTGGTGACGTTGGCCCTCTGGTGGCAGCTGGAGCCTGCTGGGAGCCTCGTCCCCTCGGTGATGAGTGCAGTCTAGCGTCAGGCCCTAACTTCTGAGCACCCCACGTTTTCTGATGTGAGCCCAGTGATGCCAGGACACTCCTGTCATGTTCCCATCACCATGGGGATGTGGGCCTTCTGCTCTGAGGTCCCAATGTCTGGGTTGCTCACAGTTTCATGATGTGGGCTGTCTGGTGTTAGTTCACTCTGGCCTGGATCCCCTAGCCTCTGTGCTCTGGGCCGCCTGCTGGGAGGTTCCAACTGCTGGATTCCTCACCTTTCTTATTTTTGGGCCCTCTGTTGTGAGGCTCCTCCTGCCTGCCTCACTCCCAGCACCTTGGTGATGGGTGTCCTATGGTTTGAAGCCACATGTTCTGGGTTCCTCACCTTTAGATGATGTGGCCCTACTCATGTGAGGACACTCCTGCCTGGTTCCAATCCATTTGGTGATGTGGGCCCTCTGGTGCGAGTCTGATCCTGACTGGGTTCGTCACACTTCTCTGAGGTGGGCCCTCTGCTGTGAGGTCATTCGTGCCTGGTTGGCACACATCGCCTTGGTGACGTCAGCCCTCTGGTGGCAGTTGGAGCCTGCTGGGAGCCTCCTTCCCTTGGTGATGAGGGTCCTCTGGCGTCAGACCCTAACTGCTGGTCTCCCAAAATTTTCTGATACGTTCTCAGTGGTGCGAGGACACTCCTACCAGATTTATATCCCCATGGGGATGTGAGCCTCATGCTCTGAGGTCCCAATGGCTGGGTTGCTCAGTTTCATGACATGGGCCCTCTTCTGTGAGTTCACTGTGACCTGGATCCCATAGCCTCGGTGTTCTGGGCCGCCTGCTGGGAGGTTCCAACTGCTGGATTCCTCACTTTTTTATTCTATGGGCCCAGTGTTGTGAGGCTACTCCTGCCTGCCTCACTCCGAGGCACTTGGTGATGTGGGTCCTCTGGTTTGAGGACACATGTGCTGAGTACCTCACCTTTCAATGATGTGGCCCCACTGGTGTGAAGACACTCCTGCCTGGTTCCCATCCCCTTGGTGATTAGGGCCCTCTGGTGAGAGTCTGATGTTGGCTGGGATTCTCACCCTTATGTGAGGTGGGACCTCTGCTGTGAGGTAACTCCTGCCTGGCTTGCTCACGTTGCCTTGGCAACGTGAGCCCTCAGGTGGCAGGTGGAGGCTGCTGGGAATCTCCTCCCCTCGGTTATGAGAGCTCTGGATAAAACACATATGCCCTTTTTTGCCAAGTGCATTATTTTCCAAGTTCTGTCTCTATTCCTATGCTTCAAGAGTGACTCCCGTGTACCTTCTGAAATCAGTTTCCAGCAATTCTGCCCCACATTCAAGTCTTCTTCGCAGCCTTACTTCAGTATAATTTTGGATGATACCTGTCATTTATAACTCTGCAGGTTTGTGAATTACAGTGCCCCTGAGCTCCTTTCTTCAACTTGCTTTCTTGTGAGCTGGCCGCAAAACCGCAGGATTGCTTCAAGCCTTAGTGTGGTTCCGGCATGGCACGCTGAGCCTTTGGTTAATTCCTCTTCCTGGTGGGAAATGAGAGTTAAATTTGCCCGTCCAGACACCTCCAGCTAGTCTCTCATTGGTTCTCCCTATTCCTGTTCATTTTCCGCCGAAATTGCAAACAAGGCCAAACAGGAGGTTAAAGGCACTGACTCTCCAAGTGGGGAGAGTGTTAGTAAAGCATCTGGAATGTTGCACCCGAGTACCAGGGGACGAAAACTGAGACACATTTGAACACGTTTCCCGATCACACGGTGGATCATACTCTGGGTCCCACATGCATGTTTTAGCTGAAGGAAGAATCCCTTAAACCTGGAGAGTTGAGAACCATGGAATGGGTACCATGCAATATGACTTCAAAGGGTCTGCATTTGCTCACCGAACCTCACCAATCCTATCAATGCTGTGTTTATGCCGCTGTACACATGCATGATTCTCTTTCGAAGACATATAAATCCATAGTTTTTAAGATTCTTTCTAGTCAGGTATATTATTAGGCGTTAAATATGGGTTGTTGAGTCCACTTCGTGGAGCAAGGAGTAGCTCTTGTCTATTACATATTTGGCTTATGGAACGGTATCTGTGCTAATTTCAATCTCTGGTTTTATGCAGCACCGTAACTCACCTTTTTCCTTAAGCAAGCATATGTCGGTTTTCTACATTTCAGATACTGTTCTGTTTTGTAATTCAGTTCCTGTGTAGCCAAATTTACATTCCGTGTAGTAGTGATATCTTATGATGTTTCTTTTTCTGTGTGACTTATTTCACTTAGAATCATCGTACCTGAATCCACTCATTATGCTGCTACAGGCCTGATGACGTAGATTTCATTGCTGAGTGATATTGCATTGTACGTAAGTACCACAACTTCTTTATCCATATTTTGCTTTCTGCGATATTGAACTTGTACCGTAAATGAGGTTCTTGTAAACAGAGCCATCCCAAACTTTGGGGTGGCTTTGTCTTTTTGATTTTAATTTCCCTAAGCTATAGGACCATAAGTGGAAGTACCCTAGGCTCTGTTGCTTTGTTTTTTAGATGTTTCAGGAAACACCATACACTTCTCCAGAGTGGCTGTTGGCAATTTACATCCCGCCCATCAGCATAAGAAGGCTCCCTGTTCTCCATGGCCTGTCCTGCCTTTCTGGATTTTACACTTTTTTCAGATGGCCCTTTTGACCGGGCGGCAGTGAGACTTCATTGTAGTGCAGATTTCCTTTGCAAGCCTGCTTGGTTAGCCTAAAAGTGCGTATGCTTTTTTTCTTCAATATATTCAGGAAAAAACGCATAAGCCCTTTTGGCCAAGTACATCATTGTGGACGTTCTGCCTCTTTTCATATGCTTTACATGCAATTCCAGTCTACCTCTTGAAACCGGTTTCCTACAATTCTGCCCCACTTTCAAGTCCTCTTGGCTGCCTTACTTCAATATATTCTTGGACGAAAGCTGTCACTTATAACTCTGCACGTTTCTGAATTACAGTGCCCCTGAGTTCCTTTCTTCAACTCGCTTTCTTGTGAGGTGGCCGTAACACCGCAGGATTGCTTCAGGCCCTAGTGTGGTTCCGGCATGGCACACTGAGCCTTTGGTTAATTGCTCTTCCTGCTGGGAAATGAGAGTTAAATTTGCCCGTCCAGACACCTCCAGCTAGTCTCTCATTGGTTGTCCCTATTCATGTTCATTTTCCGCAGAAATTGCAAACTGGGCCAAACAGGAGGTTAAAGGCACTGACTCTCCAAGTGGGGAGAGTGTTAGTAAAGCGTCCTTAATGTTGCACCCGAGTACCAGGGGACGAAAACTGAGATACATTTGAACACATTTCTCTATCACACGGTGGATCATACTTTGGGTTAAACATGCATGTTTTAGCTGAAGGAAGAATCGCTTAAACCTGGAGAGTTGAGACCCATGGAATGGGTACCATGCAATATGACTTGAAAGGGTCTGCATTTGCTCACCGAACCTCACAATCCTGTCACTGCTGTGTTTATGCCGCTGTACACACGCTTGATTCTCTTATAGAGACATATAAATCCATAGGTTTTAAGATTCTTACTAGTCAGGTATATTCTTAGGCGTTTAATATGGGGTGTAGAGTCCACTTCGTTGAGCAAGGAGTAGCTCTTGTCTATTACATATTTGGCTTATGGTACTGTATCTGTGCTAATTTCAATCTCTGGTTTTATGCAGCACCCCAACTCACCTTTCCCCTTAAGCAAGCATAAGTTGGTTCTACATTAGAGACCCTGTTCTGATTTGTAATTCAGTTCCTGTGTAGCCAAGTTTACATTCCGTGTATTAGTGATATCTTATGATGTTTCTTTTTCTGTGTGACTTATTTCACTTAGAATCATCGTACCTGAATCCACTCATTATGCTGCTACGGGCCTGATGACATAGATTTCATTGCTGAGTGATATTGCATTGTACGTAAGTACCACAACTTCTTTATCCATTTTTCGCTTTCTCTGATATTGAACTTGTACTGTAAACGAGGTTCTTGTAAACAGAGCCGTCCCAAACTTTGGGGTGGCTGTGTCTTTTTGATTTTAATTTCCCTAAGCTATAGGACCATAAGTGGAAGTGCCCTAGGCTCTGTTGCTCTGTTTTTTAGATGTTTCAGGAAACACCATACACTTCTCCAGAGTGGCTGTTTGCAATTTACTTCCCACCCATCAGCATAAGAAGTCTCCCAGTTCTCCATGGCCTGTCCTGCCTTTCTGGATTTTACACTTTTTTCAGATGGCCCTTTTGACCGGGGAGCAGTGAGACCTCATTGTAGTGCCGATTTCCTTTGCAAGCTTGCTTGGTTGGCCACAAAGGGCGTATGCGTTTTTTCCTGAATATATTCAGGAAAAAACGCATACGCCCTTTTTGGCCAAGTGCATCATTGTGGACGTTCTGCCTCTTTTCCTATGCTTTACATGCAATTCCAGTCTGCCTCCTGAAATTTGTTTCCTGCAATTCTGCCCCGCTTTCATGTCCTCTTGGCAACCTTACTTCAATATATTTTTGGACGATAGCTGTCATTTATAACTCTGCACGTTTGTGAATTACAGGGCCCCTGAACTCCTTTCTTCAACTCGCTTTCTTGTGAGCTGGCCGCAACACCGCAGGATTGCTTCAGGCCCTAGTGTGGTTCCGGCATGGCACGCTGAACCTTTGGTTAATTCCTCTTCCTGGTGGGAAATGAGAGTTAAATTTGCCCGTCCAGACACCTCCAGTTAGTCTCTCATTGGTTCTCCCTATTCCTGTTCATTTTCCACAGAAATTGCAAACTGGGCCAAACAGGAGGTTAAAGGCACTGACTCTCCAAGTGGGGAGAGTGTTAGTAAAGCGTCTGGAATGTTGCACCCGAGTACCAGGGGACGAAAACTGAGACACATTTGAACACGTTTCCCGATCACACAGTGGATCATACTCTGGGTTCCAGATGCATGTTTTAGCTGAAGGAAGAATCCCTTAAACCTGGAGAGTTGAGACCCATGGAATGGGTACCATGCAATATGACTTCAAAGGGTCTGCATTTGCTCACCAATCCTCACCAATCCGATCACCTCTGCGTTTATGCCGCTGTACACTCGCTTGTTTCACTTTCGAAGACATATAAATCCATAGGTTTTAAGATTCTTAGTAGTCACGTATATTCTTATGCGTTTAATATGGGGTGTTGAGTCCACTTCGTTGAGCAAGCAGTAGCTCTTGTCTATTACATATTTGGCTTATGGAATGGTATCTGTGCTAATTTCAATCTCTGGTTTTATGCAGCACCCCAACTCACCATTCCCCTTAAGCAAGCATAAGTTGGTTTTCTACATTTGAGACCCTGTTCTGTTTTGTAATTCAGTTCCTGTGTAGCCAAGTTTACATTCCATGTATTAGTGATAACTTATGATGTTTCTTTTCCTCTGTGAATTATTTCACTTAGAATCATCATACCTGAATCCACTCATTATGCTGCTAAGGGCCTGATGACATAGATTTCGTCGCTGAGTGATATTGCATTGTAAGTAAGTACCTCAACTTCTTTATCCATTTCTGGCTTTCTGCGATATTGAACTTGTACCGTAAGTGAGGTTCTTGTAAACAGAGCCGTCCCAAACTTTGGGGTTGCTGTGTCTTTTTGATTTTAATTTCCCTAAGCTATAGGACCATAAGTGGAAGTGCCCTAGGCTCGGTTGCTTTGTTTTTTAGATGTTTCAGGAAACACCATACACTTCTCCAGAGTGGCTTTTGGCAATTTACTTCCCGCCCATCAGCATAAGAAGGCTCCCAGTTCTCCATGGCCTGTCCTGCCTTTCTGTATTTTACACTTTTTTCAGATAGCCCTTTTGACCGGGGGCCAGTGAGACTTCACTGTAGTGCAGATTTCCTTTGCAAGCTTGCTTGGTTGGCCAAAAAGGGCGTATGCGTTTTTTCCTGAATATATTCAGGAAAAAACGCATACGCCCTTTTTGGCCAAGTGCATCATTGTTGACGTTCTGCCTCTTTTCCTATGCTTTACATGCAATTGCAGTCTACCTCCTGAAATCGGTTTCCTGCAATTCTGCCCCGCTTTCAAGTCCTCTTGGCAGCCTTACTTCAATATATTTTTGGACGATAGCTGTCATTTATAACTCTGCAGGTTTGTGAATTACAGGGCCCTTGAGCTCCTTTCTTCAACTCGCTTTCTTGTGAGCTGGCCGCAACACCGCAGGATTGCTTCAGGCCCTAGTGTGGTTCTGGCATGGCTCGCTGAGCCCTTAGTTAATTCCTCTTCTTGGTGGGAAATGAGAGTTAAATTTGCCCGTCCAGACACCTCCAGCTAGTCTCTCATTTGTTCTCCCTATTCCTGTTCATTTTCCGCAGAAATTGCAAACTGGGCCAAACAGGAGGTTAAAGGCACTGACTCTCCAAGTGGGGAGAGTGTTAGTAAAGCGTCTGGAATGATGCACCCGAGTACCAGGGGACAAAAACTGAGACACATTTGAACACGTTTCCCGATCACACAGTGGATCATACTCTGGGTTCCACATGCATGTTTTAGCTGAAGGAAGAATCCCTTAAACCTGGAGAGTTGAGACCCATGGAATGGATACCATGTAGTTTGAATTCAAAGGGTCTGCATTTGCTCACCAAAGCTCACCAATCGTATCACTGCTGCGTTTATGTTGCTGTACACACCCTGGATTCTCTTTTGGAGACATATAAATCCATAGGTTTTAAGATTCTTACTAGTCAGGTATATTCTTAGGCGTTTAATATGGGGTGTTGAGTCCACTTCGTTGAGCAAGCAGTAGCTCTTGTCTATTACATATTTGGCTTATGGAAAGGTATCTGTGCTAATTTCAATCTCTGGTTTTATGCAGCACCCCAACTCACCTTTCCCCTTAAGCAAGCATATGTTGGTTTTCTACATTTGAGACCCTATTCTGTTGTAATTCAGTTCCTGTGTAGCCAAGTTTACATTCCGTGTATTAGTGATATCGTATGATGTTTCTTTTTCTGTGTGACTTATTTCACTTAGAATCATCGTACCTGAATCCACTCATTATGCTGCTACTGGCCTGATGACATAGATTTCATTGCTGAGTGATATTGCATTGTACGTAAGTACCACAACTTCTTTATCCATTTTTCGCTTTCTGCGATATTGAACTTGTACCGTAAACGAGGTTCTTGTAAACAGAGCCGTCCCAAACTTTGGGGTGGCTGTGTCTTTTTGATTTTAATTTCCCTATGCTATAGGACCATAAGTGGAAGTGCCCTAGGCTCTGTTGCTTTGTTTTTTAGATGTTTCAGGAAACACCATACACTTCTCCAGAGTGGCTGTTGGCAATTTACATCCCGCCCATCAGCATAACAAGGCTCCCAGTTCTCCATGGCCTGTCCTGCCTTTCTGGATTTTACACTTTTTTCAGATGGCCCTTTTGACCGGGGGGCAGTGAGACTTCATTGTAGTGCAGATTTCCTTTGCAAGCTTGCTTGGTTGGCCAAAAAGGGCGTATGCGTTTTTTCCTGAATATATTCAGGAAAAAACGCATACGCACTTTTTGGCCAAGTGCATCATTGTGGACGTTCTGCCTCTCTTCCTATGCTTTACATGCAATTCCAGTCTACCTCCTGAAATCGGTTTCCTGCAATTCTGCCCCGCTTTCAAGTCCTCTTGGCAGCCTTACTTCAATATATTTTTGGACGATAGCTGTCATTTATAACTCTGCAGGTTTGTGAATTACAGGGCCCCTGAGCTCCTTTCTTCAACTCGCTTTCTTGTGAGCTGGCCACAACACCGCAGGATTGCTTCAGGCCCTAGTGTGGTTCCGGCATGGCACGCTGAGCCTTTGGTTAATTCCTCTTCCTGGTGGGAAATGAGAGTTAAATTTGCCCGTCCAGACACCTCCAGCTAGTCTCTCATTGGTTCTCCCTATTCCTGTTCATTTTCCGCAGAAATTGCAAACTGGGCCAAACAGGAGGTTAAAGGCACTGACTCTCCAAGTGGGGAGAGTGTTAGTAAAGCGTCTGGAATGATGCACCCGAGTACCAGGGGACAAAAACTGAGACACATTTGAACACGTTTCCCGATCACACAGTGGATCATACTCTGGGTTCCACATGCATGTTTTAGCTGAAGGAAGAATCCCTTAAACCTGGAGAGTTGAGACCCATGGAATGGATACCATGCAGTTTGAATTCAAAGGGTCTGCATTTGCTCACCAAAGCTCACTAATCGTATCACTGCTGCATTTATGTTGCTGTACACACCCTGGATTCTCTTTTGGAGACATATAAATCCATAGGTTTTAAGATTCTTACTAGTCAGGTATATTCTTAGGCGTTTAATATGGGGTGTTGAGTCCACTTCGCTGAGCAAGGAGTAGCTCTTGTCTATTACATATTTGGCTTTTGGAAGGGTATCTGTGCTAATTTCAATCTCTGGTTTTATGCAGCACTCCAACTCACCTTTCCCCTTAAGCAAGCATAAGTTGGTTTTCTACATTTGAGACCATATTCTTTTTTGTAATTCAGTTCCTGTGTAGCCAAGTTTACATTCCGTGTAGTAGTGATATCTTATGATGTTTCTTTTTCTGTGTGACTTATTTCACTTAGAATCATCGTACCTGAATCCCCTCATTATGCTGCTACGAGTCTGATGACATAGATTTCATTGCTGAGTGATATTGCATTGTACGTAAGTACCACAACTTCTTTATCCATTTTTCGCTTTCTGCGATATTGAACTTGTACCGTAAATGAGGTTCTTGTAAACAGAGCCGTCCCAAACTTTGGGGTGGCTGTGTCTTTTTGATTTTAATTTCCCTAAGCTATAGGACCATAAGTGGAAGTGCCCTAGGTTCTGTTGCTTTGTTTTTTGGATGTTTTAGGAAACACCATACACTACTCCAGAGTGGATGTTGGCAATTTACATCCCACCCATCTGCATAAGAATGTTCCCAGTTCTCCATGGCCTGTCCTGCCTTTCTGGATTTTACACTTTTTTCAGATGACCCTTTTGACCGGGGGGCAGTGAGACTTCATTGTAGTGCAGATTTCCTTTGCAAGCTTGCTTGGTTGGCCAAAAAGGGCGTATGCGTTTTTTCCTGAATATATTCAGGAAAAAACGCATACACCCTTTTTGGCCAAGTGCATCATTGTGGACGTTCTGCCTCTTTTCCTATGCTTTAGATGCAATTCCAGTCTACCTCCTGAAATCGGTTTCCTGCAATTCTGCCCCGCTTTCAAGTCCTCTTGGCAGTCTTACTTCAATATATTTTTGGATGATAGCTGTCATTTATAACTCTGCAGGTTTGTGAATTACAGGGCCCCTGAGCTCCTTTCTTCAACTCGCTTTCTTGTGAGCTGTCCGCAACACCGCAGGATTGCTTCAGGCCCTAGTGTGGTTCTGGCATGGCACTCCGAGCCTTTGGTTAATTCCTCTTCCTGGTGGGAAATGACAGTTAAATTTGCCCGTCCAGACACCTCCAGCTAGTCTCTCATTGGTTCTCCCTATTCCTGTTCATTTTCCGCAGAAATTGCAAACTGGGCCAAACAGGAGGTTAAAGGCACTGACTCTCCAAGTGGGGAGAGTGTTAGTAAAGCGTCTGGAATGTTGCACCCGACTACCAGGGGACGAAAACTGAGACACATTTGAACACGTTTCCCGATCACACGGTGGATCATACTCTGGGTTCCACATGCATGTTTTAGCTGAAGGAAGAATCCCTTAAACCTGGAGAGTTGAGACCCATGGAATGGGTACCATGCAATATGACTTCAAAGGGTCTGCATTTGCTCACCGAACCTCACCAATCCTATCACTGCTGCTTTTATGTCGCTGTACACACGCTGGATTCTCTTTCAGAGACATATAAATCCTTAGGTTTTAAGATTCTTAATAGTCAGGTATATTCTTAGGCGTTTAATATGGGGTTTTGAGTCCACTTCGTTGAGTAAGCAGTAGCTCTTGACTATTACATATTTGGCTTATGGAAAGGTATCTGTGCTAATTTCAATCTCTGGTTTTATGCAGCACCCCAACTCACCTTTCCCCTTAAGCAAGCATAAGTTGGTTTTCTACATTTGAGACCCTATTCTGTCTTGTAATTCAGTTCCTGTTTACTCAAGTTTACATTCCATGTATTAGTGATACCTTATGATGTTTCTTTTTCTGTGTGACTTATTTCACTTAGAATCATCGTACCTGAATCCACTCATTATGCTGCTAAGGGCCTGATGACATAGATTTCATTGCTGAGTGATATTGCATTGTACGTAAGTACCACAACTTCTTTACCCATTTTTCGCTTTCTGCGATATTGAACTTGTACCGTAAACGAGGTTCTTGTAAACAGAGCCGTCCCAAACTTTGGGGTGGCTGTGTCTTTTTGATTTTAATTTCCCTAAACTATAGGACCATAAGTGGAAGTGCCCTAGGCTCTGTTGCTTTGTTTTTTAGATGTTTCAGGAAACACCATACACTTCTCCAGAGTGGCTGTTGGCAATTTACATCCCGCTCATCAGCATAAGAAGGCTCCCAGTTCTCCATGGCCTGTCCTGCCTTTCTGGATTTTACACTTTTTTCAGATGGCCCTTTTGACCGGGGGGCAGTGAGACTTCATTGTAGTGCAGATTTCCTTTGCAAGCTTGCTTGGTTGGCCAAAAAGGGCGTATGCGTTTTTTCCTGAATATATTCAGGAAAAAACGCATACCCCCTTTTTGGCCAAGTGCATCATTGTGGACGTTCTGCCTCTTTTCCTATGCTTTACATGCAATTCCAGTCTACCTCCTGAAATCGGTTTCCTGCAATTCTGCCCCGCTTTTAAGTCCTCTTGGCAGCCTTACTTCAATATATTTTTGGACGATAGCTGTCATTTATAACTCTGCAGGTTTGTGAATTACACGGCCCCTGAGCTCCTTTCTTCAACTCGCTTTCTTGTGAGCTGGCCGCGACACCGCAGGATTGCTTCAGGCCCTAGTGTGGTTCCGGCATGGCACGCTGAGCCTTTGGTTAATTCCTCTTCCTGGTGGGAAATGAGAGTTAAATTTGCCCGTCCAGACACCTCCAGCTAGTCTCTCATTGGTTCTCCCTATTCCTGTTCATTTTCCGCAGAAATTGCAAACTGGGCCAAACAGGAGGTTAAAGGCACTGACTCTCCAAGTGGGGAGAGTGTTAGTAAAGCGTCTGGAATGTTGCACCCGAGTACCAGGGGAAGAAAACTGAGGCACATTTGAACACATTTCCCGATCACACGTTGGATCATACTCTGGGTTCCACATGCATGTTTTAGCTGAAGGAAGAATCCCTTAAACCTGGAGAGTTGAGACCCATGGAATGGGTACCATGCAATATGACTTCAAAGGGTCTGCATTTGCTCACCGATCTGCAACAATCCAATCACTGCTGCGTATATGCCGCTGTACACACGCTTGATTCTCTTTCGGAGACATATAAATCCATAGGTTTTAAGATTCTTACTAGTCAGGTATATCCTTAGGCGTTTAATATGGGGTGTTGAGTCCACTTCGTTGAGCAAGGAGTAGCTCTTGTCTATTACATATTTGGCTTTTGGAATGGTATCTGTGCTAATTTCAACCTCTGGTTTTATGCAGCACCCCAACTCACCATTCCCCTTAAGCAAGCATAAGTTGGTTTTCTACATTTGAGACCCTATTCTGTTTTGTAATTCAGTTCCTGTATAGCCAAGTTTACATTACGTGTATTAGTGATATCTTATGATGTTTCTTTTTCTGTGTGACTTATTTCACTTAGAATCATCGTACCTGAATCCACTCATTATTCTGCTACTGGCCTGATGACATAGATTTCATT
Source organism: Grampus griseus (assembly GCF_964374135.1). Classification (NCBI taxonomy): domain Eukaryota; kingdom Metazoa; phylum Chordata; class Mammalia; order Artiodactyla; family Delphinidae; genus Grampus; species Grampus griseus. The sequence goes on from NW_028133379.1 coordinate 575,648, forward strand.
GCTGAGTGATATTGCATTGTACGTAAGTACCACATCTTCTTTATCCATTTCTCGCTTTCTGCGATATTGAACTTGTACCGTAAACGAGGTTCTTGTAAACAGAGCCGTCCCAAACTTTGGGGTGGCTGTGTCTTTTTGATTTTAATTTCCCTAAGCTATAGGACCATAAGTGGAAGTGCCCTAGGCTCTGTTGCTTTGTTTTTTAGATGTTTCAGGAAACACCATACACTTCTCCAGAGTGGCTGTTGGCAATTTACATCCCGCCCATCAGCATAAGAAGGCTCCCTGTTCTCCATGGCCTGTCCTGCCTTTCTGGATTTTACACTTTTTTCAGATGGCCCTTTTGACCGGGGGGCAGTGAGACTTCATTGTAGTGCAGATTTCCTTTGCAAGCTTGCTTGGTTGGCCAAAAAGGGCGTATGCGTTTTTTCCTGAATATATTCAGGAAAAAACGCATACGCCCTTTTTGGCCAAGTGCATCATTGTGGACGTTCTGCCTCTTTTCCTATGCTTTACATGCAATTCCAGTCTACCTCCTGAAATCGGTTCACTGCAATTCTGCCCCGCTTTTAAGTCCTCTTGGCAGCCTTACTTCAATATATTTTTGGACGATAGCTGTCATTTATAACTCTGCAGGTTTGTGAATTACAGTGCCCCTGAGATCCTTTCTTCAACTCGCTTTCTTGTGAGCTGGCCGCGACACCGCAGGATTGCTTCAGGCCCTAGTGTGGTTCCGGCATGGCACGCTGAGCCTTTGGTTAATTCCACTTCCTGCTGGGAAATGAGAGTTAAATTTGCCCGTCCAGACACCTCCAGGTAGTCTCTCATTGGTTCTCCCTATTCCTGTTCATTTTCCGCAGAAATTGCAAACTGGGCCAAACAGGAGGTTAAAGGCACTGACTCTCCAAGTGGGGAGAGTGTTAGTAAAGCGTCTGGAATGTTGCACCCGAGTACCAGGGGACGAAAACTGAGACACATTTGAACACGTTTCCCGATCACACGGTGGATCATACTCTGGGTTCCACATGCATGTTGTAGCTGAAGGAAGAATCCCTTAAACCTGGAGAGTTGAGACCCATGGAATGGGTACCATTCAATATGAATTCAAAGGGTCTGCATTTGCTAACCGAACCTCACCAATCCGATCACTGCTGCTTTTAGGTCGCTGTACACACGCTGGATTCTCTTTCAGAGACATATAAATCCATAGGTTTTAAGATTCTTACTAGTCAGGTATATTCTTAGGCGTTTAATATGGGGTTTTGAGTCCACTTCGTTGAGCAAGCAGTAGCTCTTGTCTATTACATATTTGGCTTATGGAAAGGTATCTGTGCTAATTTCAATCTCTGGTTTTATGCAGCACCCCAACTCACCTTTCCCCTTAAGCAAGCATATGTTGGTTTTCTACATTTGAGACCCTATTCTGTTGTAATTCAGTTCCTGTGTAGCCAAGTTTACATTCCGTGTATTAGTGATACCTTATGATGTTTCTTTTTCTGTGTGACTTATTTCACTTAGAATCATCGTACCTGAATCCACTCATTATGCTGCTACTGGCCTGATGACATAGATTTCATTGCTGAGTGATATTGCATTGTACGTAAGTACCACAACTTCTTTATCCATTTTTCGCTTTCTGCGATATTGAACTTGTACCGTAAACGAGGTTCTTGTAAACAGAGCCGTCCCAAACTTTGGGGTGGCTGTGTCTTTTTGATTTTAATTTCCCTATGCTATAGGACCATAAGTGGAAGTGCCCTAGGCTCTGTTGCTTTGTTTTTTAGATGTTTCAGGAAACACCATACACTTCTCCAGAGTGGCTGTTGGCAATTTACATCCCGCCCATCAGCATAACAAGGCTCCCAGTTCTCCATGGCCTGTCCTGCCTTTCTGGATTTTACACTTTTTTCAGATGGCCCTTTTGACCGGGGGGCAGTGAGACTTCATTGTAGTGCAGATTTCCTTTGCAAGCTTGCTTGGTTGGCCAAAAAGGGCGTATGCGTTTTTTCCTGAATATATTCAGGAAAAAACGCATACGCCCTTTTTGGCCAAGTGCATCATTGTGGACGTTCTGCCTCTTTTCCTATGCTTTACATGCAATTCCAGTCTACCTCCTGAAATCGGTTTCCTGCAATTCTGCCCCGCTTTCAAGTCCTCTTGGCAGCCTTACTTCAATATATTTTTGGACGATAGCTGTCATTTATAACTCTGCAGGTTTGTGAATTACAGGGCCCCTGAGCTCCTTTCTTCAACTCGCTTTCTTGTGAGCTGGCCACAACACCGCAGGATTGCTTCAGGCCCTAGTGTGGTTCCGGCATGGCACGCTGAGCCTTTGGTTAATTCCTCTTCCTGGTGGGAAATGAGAGTTAAATTTGCCCGTCCAGACACCTCCAGCTAGTCTCTCATTGGTTCTCCCTATTCCTGTTCATTTTCCGCAGAAATTGCAAACTGGGCCAAACAGGAGGTTAAAGGCACTGACTCTCCAAGTGGGGAGAGTGTTAGTAAAGCGTCTGGAATGATGCACCCGAGTACCAGGGGACAAAAACTGAGACACATTTGAACACGTTTCCCGATCACACAGTGGATCATACTCTGGGTTCCACATGCATGTTTTAGCTGAAGGAAGAATCCCTTAAACCTGGAGAGTTGAGACCCATGGAATGGATACCATGCAGTTTGAATTCAAAGGGTCTGCATTTGCTCACCAAAGCTCACTAATCGTATCACTGCTGCGTTTATGTTGCTGTACACACCCTGGATTCTCTTTTGGAGACATATAAATCCATAGGTTTTAAGATTCTTACTAGTCAGGTATATTCTTAGGCGTTTAATATGGGGTGTTGAGTCCACTTCGCTGAGCAAGGAGTAGCTCTTGTCTATTACATATTTGGCTTTTGGAAGGGTATCTGTGCTAATTTCAATCTCTGGTTTTATGCAGCACTCCAACTCACCTTTCCCCTTAAGCAAGCATAAGTTGGTTTTCTACATTTGAGACCATATTCTTTTTTGTAATTCAGTTCCTGTGTAGCCAAGTTTACATTCCGTGTAGTAGTGATATCTTATGATGTTTCTTTTTCTGTGTGACTTATTTCACTTAGAATCATCGTACCTGAATCCCCTCATTATGCTGCTACGAGTCTGATGACATAGATTTCATTGCTGAGTGATATTGCATTGTACGTAAGTACCACAACTTCTTTATCCATTTTTCGCTTTCTGCGATATTGAACTTGTACCGTAAATGAGGTTCTTGTAAACAGAGCCGTCCCAAACTTTGGGGTGGCTGTGTCTTTTTGATTTTAATTTCCCTAAGCTATAGGACCATAAGTGGAAGTGCCCTAGGTTCTGTTGCTTTGTTTTTTGGATGTTTTAGGAAACACCATACACTACTCCAGAGTGGATGTTGGCAATTTACATCCCACCCATCTGCATAAGAATGTTCCCAGTTCTCCATGGCCTGTCCTGCCTTTCTGGATTTTACACTTTTTTCAGATGACCCTTTTGACCGGGGGGCAGTGAGACTTCATTGTAGTGCAGATTTCCTTTGCAAGCTTGCTTGGTTGGCCAAAAAGGGCGTATGCGTTTTTTCCTGAATATATTCAGGAAAAAACGCATACACCCTTTTTGGCCAAGTGCATCATTGTGGACGTTCTGCCTCTTTTCCTATGCTTTAGATGCAATTCCAGTCTACCTCCTGAAATCGGTTTCCTGCAATTCTGCCCCGCTTTCAAGTCCTCTTGGCAGTCTTACTTCAATATATTTTTGGATGATAGCTGTCATTTATAACTCTGCAGGTTTGTGAATTACAGGGCCCCTGAGCTCCTTTCTTCAACTCGCTTTCTTGTGAGCTGGCCGCAACACCGCAGGATTGCTTCAGGCCCTAGTGTGGTTCCGGCATGGCACTCCGAGCCTTTGGTTAATTCCTCTTCCTGGTGGGAAATGACAGTTAAATTTGCCCGTCCAGACACCTCCAGCTAGTCTCTCATTGGTTCTCCCTATTCCTGTTCATTTTCCGCAGAAATTGCAAACTGGGCCAAACAGGAGGTTAAAGGCACTGACTCTCCAAGTGGGGAGAGTGTTAGTAAAGCGTCTGGAATGTTGCACCCGACTACCAGGGGACGAAAACTGAGACACATTTGAACACGTTTCCCGATCACACGGTGGATCATACTCTGGGTTCCACATGCATGTTTTAGCTGAAGGAAGAATCCCTTAAACCTGGAGAGTTGAGACCCATGGAATGGGTACCATGCAATATGACTTCAAAGGGTCTGCATTTGCTCACCGAACCTCACCAATCCTATCACTGCTGCTTTTATGTCGCTGTACACACGCTGGATTCTCTTTCAGAGACATATAAATCCTTAGGTTTTAAGATTCTTAATAGTCAGGTATATTCTTAGGCGTTTAATATGGGGTTTTGAGTCCACTTCGTTGAGTAAGCAGTAGCTCTTGACTATTACATATTTGGCTTATGGAAAGGTATCTGTGCTAATTTCAATCTCTGGTTTTATGCAGCACCCCAACTCACCTTTCCCCTTAAGCAAGCATAAGTTGGTTTTCTACATTTGAGACCCTATTCTGTCTTGTAATTCAGTTCCTGTTTACTCAAGTTTACATTCCATGTATTAGTGATACCTTATGATGTTTCTTTTTCTGTGTGACTTATTTCACTTAGAATCATCGTACCTGAATCCACTCATTATGCTGCTAAGGGCCTGATGACATAGATTTCATTGCTGAGTGATATTGCATTGTACGTAAGTACCACAACTTCTTTACCCATTTTTCGCTTTCTGCGATATTGAACTTGTACCGTAAACGAGGTTCTTGTAAACAGAGCCGTCCCAAACTTTGGGGTGGCTGTGTCTTTTTGATTTTAATTTCCCTAAACTATAGGACCATAAGTGGAAGTGCCCTAGGCTCTGTTGCTTTGTTTTTTAGATGTTTCAGGAAACACCATACACTTCTCCAGAGTGGCTGTTGGCAATTTACATCCCGCTCATCAGCATAAGAAGGCTCCCAGTTCTCCATGGCCTGTCCTGCCTTTCTGGATTTTACACTTTTTTCAGATGGCCCTTTTGACCGGGGGGCAGTGAGACTTCATTGTAGTGCAGATTTCCTTTGCAAGCTTGCTTGGTTGGCCAAAAAGGGCGTATGCGTTTTTTCCTGAATATATTCAGGAAAAAACGCATACCCCCTTTTTGGCCAAGTGCATCATTGTGGACGTTCTGCCTCTTTTCCTATGCTTTACATGCAATTCCAGTCTACCTCCTGAAATCGGTTTCCTGCAATTCTGCCCCGCTTTTAAGTCCTCTTGGCAGCCTTACTTCAATATATTTTTGGACGATAGCTGTCATTTATAACTCTGCAGGTTTGTGAATTACACGGCCCCTGAGCTCCTTTCTTCAACTCGCTTTCTTGTGAGCTGGCCGCGACACCGCAGGATTGCTTCAGGCCCTAGTGTGGTTCCGGCATGGCACGCTGAGCCTTTGGTTAATTCCTCTTCCTGGTGGGAAATGAGAGTTAAATTTGCCCGTCCAGACACCTCCAGCTAGTCTCTCATTGGTTCTCCCTATTCCTGTTCATTTTCCGCAGAAATTGCAAACTGGGCCAAACAGGAGGTTAAAGGCACTGACTCTCCAAGTGGGGAGAGTGTTAGTAAAGCGTCTGGAATGTTGCACCCGAGTACCAGGGGAAGAAAACTGAGGCACATTTGAACACATTTCCCGATCACACGTTGGATCATACTCTGGGTTCCACATGCATGTTTTAGCTGAAGGAAGAATCCCTTAAACCTGGAGAGTTGAGACCCATGGAATGGGTACCATGCAATATGACTTCAAAGGGTCTGCATTTGCTCACCGATCTGCAACAATCCAATCACTGCTGCGTATATGCCGCTGTACACACGCTTGATTCTCTTTCGGAGACATATAAATCCATAGGTTTTAAGATTCTTACTAGTCAGGTATATCCTTAGGCGTTTAATATGGGGTGTTGAGTCCACTTCGTTGAGCAAGGAGTAGCTCTTGTCTATTACATATTTGGCTTTTGGAATGGTATCTGTGCTAATTTCAACCTCTGGTTTTATGCAGCACCCCAACTCACCATTCCCCTTAAGCAAGCATAAGTTGGTTTTCTACATTTGAGACCCTATTCTGTTTTGTAATTCAGTTCCTGTATAGCCAAGTTTACATTACGTGTATTAGTGATATCTTATGATGTTTCTTTTTCTGTGTGACTTATTTCACTTAGAATCATCGTACCTGAATCCACTCATTATTCTGCTACTGGCCTGATGACATAGATTTCATTGCTGAGTGATATTGCATTGTACGTAAGTACCACATCTTCTTTATCCATTTCTCGCTTTCTGCGATATTGAACTTGTACCGTAAACGAGGTTCTTGTAAACAGAGCCGTCCCAAACTTTGGGGTGGCTGTGTCTTTTTGATTTTAATTTCCCTAAGCTATAGGACCATAAGTGGAAGTGCCCTAGGCTCTGTTGCTTTGTTTTTTAGATGTTTCAGGAAACACCATACACTTCTCCAGAGTGGCTGTTGGCAATTTACATCCCGCCCATCAGCATAAGAAGGCTCCCTGTTCTCCATGGCCTGTCCTGCCTTTCTGGATTTTACACTTTTTTCAGATGGCCCTTTTGACCGGGGGGCAGTGAGACTTCATTGTAGTGCAGATTTCCTTTGCAAGCTTGCTTGGTTGGCCAAAAAGGGCGTATGCGTTTTTTCCTGAATATATTCAGGAAAAAACGCATACGCCCTTTTTGGCCAAGTGCATCATTGTGGACGTTCTGCCTCTTTTCCTATGCTTTACATGCAATTCCAGTCTACCTCCTGAAATCGGTTCACTGCAATTCTGCCCCGCTTTTAAGTCCTCTTGGCAGCCTTACTTCAATATATTTTTGGACGATAGCTGTCATTTATAACTCTGCAGGTTTGTGAATTACAGTGCCCCTGAGATCCTTTCTTCAACTCGCTTTCTTGTGAGCTGGCCGCGACACCGCAGGATTGCTTCAGGCCCTAGTGTGGTTCCGGCATGGCACGCTGAGCCTTTGGTTAATTCCACTTCCTGCTGGGAAATGAGAGTTAAATTTGCCCGTCCAGACACCTCCAGGTAGTCTCTCATTGGTTCTCCCTATTCCTGTTCATTTTCCGCAGAAATTGCAAACTGGGCCAAACAGGAGGTTAAAGGCACTGACTCTCCAAGTGGGGAGAGTGTTAGTAAAGCGTCTGGAATGTTGCACCCGAGTACCAGGGGACGAAAACTGAGACACATTTGAACACGTTTCCCGATCACACGGTGGATCATACTCTGGGTTCCACATGCATGTGGTAGCTGAAGGAAGAATCCCTTAAACCTGGAGAGTTGAGACCCATGGAATGGGTACCATGCAATATGAATTCAAAGGGTCTGCATTTGCTAACCGAACCTCACCAATCCGATCACTGCTGCTTTTAGGTCGCTGTACACACGCTGGATTCTCTTTCAGAGACATATAAATCCATAGGTTTTAAGATTCTTACTAGTCAGGTATATTCTTAGGCGTTTAATATGGGGTTTTGAGTCCACTTCGTTGAGCAAGCAGTAGCTCTTGTCTATTACATATTTGGCTTATGGAAAGGTATCTGTGCTAATTTCAATCTCTGGTTTTATGTAGCACCCCAACTCAACTTTCCCCTAAAGCAAGCATAAGTTGGTTTTCTACATTTGAGACCCTATTCTGTTTTGTAATTCAGTTCCTGTGTAGCCAAGTTTACATTCCGTGTATTAGTGATACCTTATGATGTTTCTTTTTCTGTGTGACTTATTTCACTTAGAATCATCATACCTGAATCCACTCATTATGCTGCTACTGGCCTGATGACATAGATTTCATTGCTGAGTGATATTGCATTGTACGTAAGTACCACAACTTCTTTATCCATTTTTCGCTTTCTGCGATATTGAACTTGTACCGTAAACGAGGTTCTTGTAAACAGAGCCATCCCAAACTTTGGGGAGGCTGTGTCTTTTTGATTTTAATTTCCCTAAGCTATAGGACCATAAGTGGAAGTGCCCTAGGCTCTGTTGCTTTGTTTTTTAGATGTTTCAGGAAACACCATACACTTCTCCAGAGTGGCTGTTGGCAATTTACATCCCGCCCATCAGCATAACAAGGCTCCCAGTTCTCCATGGCCTGTCCTGCCTTTCTGGATTTTACACTTTTTTCAGATGGCCCTTTTGACCGGGGGGCAGTGAGACTTCATTGTAGTGCAGATTTCCTTTGCAAGCTTGTTTGGTTGGCCAAAAAGGGCGTATGCGTTTTTTCCTGAATATATTCAGGAAAAAACGCATACGCCCTTTTTGGCCAAGTGCATCATTGTCGAAATTCTGCCGCTTTTCATGTGCTTTAAAGACGAGTCCAATCTATCTCTTGAAATCTGTTTCTTGCAATTCTGTCTTGCATTCAGATCCTCTTCTTTGCCTTACCTCAACATATTTTTGGACGTTAGTTTTCATTTATAACTCTGCAGGTTTGTGAATTGCAGTGACCCTGAGCTCCATTTTTTAAGTTGCTCTTTTGTGAGCTGACCTCAAAGCCGCAGGATTGCTTCAGGCCCTATTTTGGCTCCGGCGAGGTGGGCTGAGCCTTTTTTTAATTCTTATTCTTAATGGGAAATTAGAGTGACATGTGCCCGTCCAAACCCCTACAACTATTCTCTCATTGGTTCCCCCTCTTCCCGTTCATCCTCCTCACAATTTGCAAAATGTGTGAAACAGAAGTTTAAATGTGCTGATTCTCTAAGTGGGGAGATTCTAAGTAACTTGGCTGGAATGATGAACAGGAGCACCAGGAGAGGATAAATGAGGTGCATTTTAGACACATCTCCCGATCACATGGTGTACAGTCCTCTGGGTTTTCCATGCATGTTTTAGCTGTAGGAAGATTCCTTGAACCTGCAGATTTGGGACCCATTGAATGGGTACCAGGTAGTATTACTTTAAAGGGTGTGCATTTCCTCACCCAACCTCACATTTCTCTTAGCGCGAACAGTTTCCAGCCTTATGTCTCATCCTGCTGTGTGTCTAGATGTGTTCAATCCATGTTGCATCACCGTCCCTGAGGAAAAGTTGTAAGAGGTTTTCTCTGTCTCTCTGTCGTTTATTTTTTTCAATTTATTACTATATTGGTTACAGCTGATTTTCAAAGCTCTGTTTCTTGCTGCTGTACATCCACTTGATTCACGTACAGAGAGACATCAATAAATTCTTTTTCAGATTCTTACCAGTCATAGATATTCTTTTCCGGTGACTTGAGTGTGCTGAGTGCAGTTCTTTTAGCTACCGTGTAGGCCTTGTTGATTATCAGTTTGGTATTTGGAATGGTATCTTTGCTAATTTCAACCTCCTGGATGATGCCTCACCCCTCCCCACCTTTCCCGTTTAGCAGCCTTACGCGTGTTTTCTACATATTTGACTATGTTTTTGTTTTGTAATTTATTTCATGTGTAGCCATTTTGGGTTCCAACTTTAAGTGATATCTTATGATATGTGTCTTTTTCTTTTTGAATTATGTCACTTAGAATGATCATACGTAACTCCTCCAGAGTTGTTACAACTGGCCATATTTCATTGATTTCCAGGCTGAGTAATAGTCCACTCTACATAAGTACCACGTCTCTATCCATTTTTTCCCTTCAGAGACATTTAAGTTATATCCTAGTCGAGGATCTTTTAAACAGAGAGGCAGTAAACATTGAGGTGCCTGTGTCCTCTCGATTTTTGTTTTTCCCAAGATATACGCCCATGAGTGCAAGTGCCCTATGCTCTGTAGCTCATTTTTTAGATGCTTTAGTAAACACAATACACTTCTCCAGAATGGCCGTTGGCAATATACATTTCCACTATAAGCCTCACAGGGCTCCCTCTTCTCCTTGCCCTGTCCTGCATTTCTGGTGTTTACACTTTATGAGGATGGCTCTTCTGACTGATGCGAAGTGATATCTTTTGTAGTATTGATTTCCAGTGCCCACCTGTTTGGTTGGCTAAAAAAGTGTATGCCCTTTTCTTGAATATATACAGAAAAAAACGCATACAGCCTTTTTGGCCAACTGCAATGTTGGCAATGTTCAGCCCCTTTTCTTGTGCTTAATGGCGAGTCCTTTCTACCTCCTCAAATCCCTTTCCTGCCATTCTCTCTTGCTTACCAATCCTTTTCTCTGACTTTCCTCAAGACATTTTTCAGTGATAGATATTTTCAACTCTGCAGTTTCGTGAATTTTACTGCCCCTGAGTTCCATTGTTCAACTTGTGTTTATGGGAACTGGCCACAAAGCAGTGGGATTTCCTCAAGCCCTATACTGTTTCCATGGGCAACCCTAGCCTTTGGTCAATTCGTCTTCCTGATTGGAAATTAGAGTGACATGTGCCTGTCTGAACACCTAGGACTTGTCTCTCATTGTTCCTCATCCTTCCGCTTCATCCTCTGGGCAAATTCCAAACTGTACGCAACAGGATGTTGACAGTGCTGACATCTCCAAGTGGGGAGACTGTTAGTAAAGACTCTGGAGGGGTGAACCCGAGCACCAGGAGATGAGGAGATGAGATGCCTTTTCCAAACTCTTCCCGATCAGACGGTATACCATCCTCTGGGTGTGACAGACATGTTTTAGCAGTAGGAAGAGTCCCATTCATGTAAGGAGAACACCAGGGCTTTTTCAAAATCAGTGTCTCCCCGAAACCCAAACTGGGGAATTTTTTAAGCTACGGCTACACATATGTTCATTAAGGGCCTTGGGAAGTAGGCAGAGTCCAAACTTTAGATGATTGAAGTCTTCAGGGTCAGAAGCACTCACCACCAGCTTCCCTTAGGTTACACTTTAACTGTCATTGATAGATGATGTCAATAAAAATATCTATTCTTTTTCCGATTATTTCCCCTTATAGCTTATTGCAAAATATTGAGTGTAGTTCCCTGTGCTATACAGTAGTTCCTTGTTGATGATCTATTTTATACATAGCAGTGTGTATGTGTTAATTCCAAACTGTTAATTTATCCCTCCTCCCACCTTTCCCCTTTGGTAATAATAAATTATAAGATTTTATACTTCTCAGAAATGGGGGAGCTGAAAGAGAGGTATCATTTTCAATGGAAAAGCATTTAAAACAAGATTGAAGCTTTAACCAAGATTATTAGATGTACATCCTTGGAAAGAAATCACTTCATTTCTCTAATATTGACCTGACAAATAAGACAACCCTTTTCACTGAACTTGCTTATAATAAAGTGATGGAAATATCAAATGGAAGTGTTAGAAACATCTTATTTTACCCGAGCCTTATAAACTGTTCTATGTTAACTAGAGTTTGGCTCACACATCTGTTCATTGAAGTTACAATAGTCTCAATTTCTGTTACTGATCCTCCAGAGTGGACCCCAACAAGTGTCCCCCTGCCCAGTGTCATTGGGGCCAACAGATCGAGACTGAGTTTGGTTCACAAGCAAAGGAAACTTTATATTTTGATCAGAGAATGGAGAGGTGAGAGCATGCACTACCCCGTGGGCTGTGGGCTGGGCTGCTGTGTAGAGATCCTGTCAGAGTCAGTGGGAGGGAGGGGGCGGAGCTCTCGAGGGCCGGGTTGGCTGCAGCTCAGGCTCTATATCTCGGAGTCTGCACTGGGCCCCAGGAGCTGAGGTGTCGACCCAGCCATTCTGCACTAGGAAATCTGGTCTGAAGTGCCGGGTGTGGAACCTCTGCATGCGGGACCCTAGGAGCACGTGACATTAGACAAAGCACAAAGGATAAAAAAGGTCAGACTTGACTTTATTGCCCAGATTCTATTTTTATCTCCCAGGGATTTTTCATGGGCTTTGCTGGGGACAAACCCCTCCTCTGCCTTTTGTCCCGTTCCTCATTCTTGGAGTGCTGAGGGTGCAGACCCTTCTTCTGTAACTGCTGAGTGCTGAGTTGGGAGCCCTCATACCAGGGGACGAGGGTCAGAACTTCTCCCCAGCAGCCTCCAGGTGACGTTGATTGGCCCCAGGACCCCTGCCTCCCTGCTCGTCCGCCTGAGCACCAGCATTGGAAGTGTTATAGATTCTAATGACCTTTAAGGGTCCAGGAAAGAGATGTGCAGAGACGCTGTGGGGGCCGGTTTCACCCCGCCCCACATTTGTTCGACCACCTTAGGCTGACCGTTTCTGCCAGCCTAGATGCTCTGACCAGTAGTCTGCTCTTTCTTCAGTTAGGCCCCTGAATTAACGTAAAAACAGCACCAGGTGTCAGAGCCCTGCCCGCTCAACTCCCAGACAGTCCAGGGTCAGTGGTGATCAAGGACCATGATGGCCACTGAGTCAACAGCCTTTTGAAGTAAACAGGAGTCCAGCCGGTCTTATTGGCCACCATCATCACGGTGTCTGTAGGCTTTTCTATGGTGACAGTGTGATATACGGTTCCCCCGCCAAGATTATTAGCTCCCTTCCGGGTGCAGTAAGTCCTGCAAGCAGTAGTCTACTCCTTCGGGACACACTATTGTTGTTTTATGAGAGAAACTCCAGGTCAAGTGATGTTCACACGAGTCGTCATGGTGCCCTGCTGCCCCCGGTTATCTCTCTGGATGTTGGAGTTGGAGGGCCTCCTCACTCGAGGTCGGTGTGCCCACGGAGCGAACCCTGCAACTTCAGGGCATGGTTGGTGATTAGGATCACCACGTGGGGTCCTTTTCCCTTAGGAGGGAGGTGGCCTTTTGGGCTGCTGATTTCCAGGGTTTTAGATACCGCCAGTATCTTGGCCAGATGTGGCAGTGGGCCAAGCCCCTTGGTGACTGTAGTTTATCCTACCTGGATGGCATTCTTGCGTTGTTCCATTTCAAGTGGTCCCAGTTTTTGCACTAATTCTCCAATGGCGATTCACCTTTCACCGGGAATGGAAAGGTCAAAGGGTTTAGCTCAATTAGGGAGTTCCAGGGCAAGGGTCTGAATTGACTGCTCTTTCCATTCTTGAAAGGCCACTTCTGGATTCTGTTCAAAAGGATCATCATCTTTTCCTTTCAGTGTTTCATATAGAGGCCCAGCTAGTAGACTGTAGTTAGGGATCCAGAAGCAGCAAACCCTGGCCTCCCCAGGAACCCCTAAGCTGTCTTCTCATTTTAGAAAGGGGTAAGGCTGCAAATGGTTTCTTCCCTTTCCTGGGATGGGCTTCTCCGACCTTGTGTGAGAATGAAGCCCAGGCAGGTCACCGCAGTCTGTGATATTTGAGCTTTTTCTTGGACAACTTCTATCCTTTATTGGCTTGGTAGTTCAGAGGCCTCCTTAGTAGGGCTGGCGATCAGAATGTCGTCTGCATATTGAAGGAGGGTTTCCTTTTCCAGAGGTAGAACTTTTCGGGCTTTAGCTAAGCTTTCCCCAAAGATGGTGTGGGAATTTTTGAACCCTTGGGGCAAGACGGCCCGGAAGTATTGTTTTAGTTGTATGTTGAGTCCTGCCACTCACAAGCCAAAATTTCTTGTGACTCTGGGACTAATGGAATACAAAAGAAGGCATCGTTGAAGACTAATACAGAATACCATGTCCTGGTGGTTGGTAGAATGACCAGCAGGGTGTAGGAATTAGGAGCAACTGGAGGTATATCCTCGGTGGCTTCACTGACTGTCCTGACATCCTTTACCAGGTCCCCAGCAGCCCATGGGGCTCTCGTTGTCAGGCCAATCCCAGGATATGGAGCTCTCCTGGGCAGGTAACCCACCCCCAACCCAGCCCACGGGGCTCTCGTGGTCAGACCCCTCCCAGGATACAGAGCTACCCTTGCAGGTACCGTGGCAGGGCTGGGCACACAGGAACCGTGCACATAGCCCTCATTGAAGAACACCCCCAGCTCACCTGTCGCTCAGAGCTGACACAGAGCACCTCAGAGCAGGACTTGAACTAACAAACAGCAGCTCCGACAGGTCTGTGACCCTGGGCATCACTCTGTGTGGCCTCCCTCCACCTGGTCTTCCAGAGACTTCCACTGCACCCGGGGCACCAGGCCTCTGTCTCCAACCACCACCCACCCCTCCTCTCCCTGACTCCTGGGTTCCTCTCATTAGGAGAGGGTTTTCTTGAAGTTGTCTCCCACTCATGGGCCAGATAAAATGATTAGAAAACAAGCCAAAGCTGCAGCCCCTTGTCTATCCTGACTCTCAGGAGCCCACACCTGTTCCTTGGACCTGGCCGGTTCAGCAAGTTCCATTTTCTGCAACTGTGAGCCCCTGAGGGGTGATGATTGGCTGACCTGGGCAGCCTTACCGTGCCGGCCAGCCCTCCCCAGGTGTGCCTGGGTTGAGATCAATATAAATACCACTCCAGGCAGCAAGAGCCCCTGCAGCTGTGTCTGACGCCATTTTCTCTGCCCTGTCAGCAGTCTCGGGGCTGGGCTGGTGGGAGGGAGTGAGAGGCCACGGCTTTGTGGGTGGCCCAGTGTGAGTGGGGCTCTGCTGGACTTTCTGCAGCAGTTGCCAGGCTGCCACCTGCTAAAGAAGAGGATGTGTCACCCATACCTGCTGCTGGAGTTTCTCCCTGGGCAGAGGTGAGGAAGGAAAAAAGCAGTGGGGGCAGGGACAGGACGGGTATCTCAGGCAGGGAAATGGAAATCTTCCAGAAGAGCACCCAGGGCCAGAACCATCCTGGCTGGCCTGCAGGCACCAAGTCAGCTGGCATGCTGTCACTCGTGTGGCTCCATGGCCCTTCCTCTAGGCTTTCAAGTCCTTGTATATATTCAGGTGTTTTACCTGGGAAGGGTGGGAACAGTTCAGCAGCAACTGGCCTGGGGCTCAGCTCACGTTTACTCACAGATGCCTCGGCACGGTGCCCCAGCTTTGCAATGAGGACGCTTGTTGTGTGGGGGCTGCTGGCTGAATGGGAGACGATTCCCCACCACTGACCAACTTCAGAATTGTTTACAACTGGAGCAAGTGCCCTGATACGGTTTTCCTCTGAGTAACTGGTGGGTTCTGTTTTTTTTTTCTCTTTTTCGTTTTTGGTTCAAGGTAGATTTTATTCCTCTTTTTTGTATTTACAGATATAAGCATGGAAATAATTTATTCATATAAATACATGTATGTGAAGGGAATAATTGTTTTTTCTGTTTTATTTTTTAAATTTTATTTCTTTTTAATTTTGAATTGTATTTTATATTTTTATACAGCAGGTTCTTATTGGTTATCTATTTTATACATATAAATGTTTACATGCCAATCCCAATCTCTCAACTCCTCCCACCACCACCCCCCCAAGAGCTTTCCCCCCTTGTTGTCCATACGATTGTTGTCTACATCTGTTGCTCTAGTTATGCCTTGCAAAACGGTTAATCTGTACAGTTTTTCTAGGTTCCACATATATGCATGAATATACAAGATTTGTTTTTCTCTTTCTGACTTACTTCACTGTATGACAGTCTCTAGATCCATCGACGTCTCTACAAATGACCCAATTTCATTCCTTTCATGGCTTAGTAATATTCCATTTTATATATGTACCACATCTTTATGCATTCGTCTGTCTGTGGGCATTTAGGTTGCTTCCATTACCTCGATATTGTAAATAGTGATGCAATGAACATTGGGGTGAATGTCTCTTTTTGATTTATGGTTTTGTCTGGGTATATGTCCAGTACTGGGATTGCTGTATCATATGGTAATTCTATTATTAGTTTCTTAAGAAACTCCATATTGTTCTCCATAGTGACTGTAACAATTTATATTCCCAACAATAGTGGAAGAGGCTTCCTTTTCTCCACACCCTTTCCAGCATTTGTTGTTTGTAGATTTTCAGATGATGCCCATTCTAACAGGTGTGAGGTGATACCTCATTGTTGAGTCCATTTCGATGAACAAGGGGTAGGTCTTGTCTATTACATATTTGGCTTATGGAACGGTATCTGTGCTAATTTCAAACTCTGGTTTTATGCAGCACCCCAACTCACCTTTCCCCTTCAGCAAGCATAAGTTGGTTTTCTAAACTTGAGACCCTGTTCTGTTTTGTAATTCAGTTCATGTGTAGCCAAGTTTACATTCCGTGCATTAGTGATACCTTATGATGTTTCTTTTCCTGTGTGACTTATTTCACTTAGAATCATCGTGCCTCAATCCACTCATTATGCTGGTACCGGCCTGGTGACACAGATTTCATTGCTGAGTGATATTGCATTGTACATAAGTACCACAACTTCTTTATCCAGTTTTTGCTCTCTGTGATATTGAACTTGTACCGTAAACGAGGTTCTTGTAAACAGAGCCGTCCCAAATTTTGGGGTGGCTGTGTCTTTTTGATTTTAATTTCCCTAAGCTATAGGACCATAAGTGGAAATACCCTAGACTCTGTTGCTTTGTTTTTCAGATGTATCAGGAAACACCATACACTTCTCCAGAGTGGCTGTTGGCAATTTACATCCCGCCCATCAGCATAACAAGGCTCCTTTTTCCCCATGGCCTGTCTTGCCTTTCTGGATTTTACACTTTTTTCAGATGGCCCTTTAGACCGGGGGGAAGTGACACTTCATAGTAGTTCGGATTTCCATTGCAAGCTTGCTTGGTTTGCCAAAAAGGGCGTATGTGTTTTTTCCTGAATATATTCAGGAACAAACTCATACGCCCTTTTTTGCCAAGTGCATCATTGTCGATGTTCTGCCTCTTTTCCTATGCTTTAAATGCATATCCTGTGTACCTCCTGAAATCGGTTTCCTGAAATTCTGCCCCGCTTTCAAGTCCTCTTCGCAGCCTTACTTCAATATATTTTTGGACGTTATCTGTCATTTATAACTCTGCAGGTTTGTGAATTACAGGGCCCCTGAGCTCCTTTCTTCAACTCGCTTTCTTGTGAGCTGGCCGCAAACCCACAAGACTGCTTCAGGCCCTAATCTGCTTCTGGCAGGGCACGCTGAGCCTTTGGTTAATTCCTCTTCCTGGTGGGAAATGAGTGTTAAATATGCCCGTCCAGACACCTACCTCACTCTCAACCCCTTGGTGACCTGGGTCCTCTGGTTTGTGGCCACCTTTGCTGGGTTCCTCACCTTTCGATGATGTGGCCCCACTAGTGTGAGGACACTCCTGCCTGGTTCTCAACCCCGTGGTTATGTGGACCCCGTGGTGAGAGTCTGTTCCTGGCTGTGTTCCTCACCCTTCTGTGAGGGAGACCCTCTGCTGATAGGTCACTCCTGCATGGCTGGCACACATTGCCTTCGTGAAGTCAGCCATGTGGTGGCTGTAGGAGTGTGCTGGGAATCTCCTCCCCCCGGTGATGAGGGCCCTTTGCATTAGGCCCAAACTGCTGGGCTCACCAACTTTTCTTAGTGAGCCCAATGATGCTTGGGCACTCCTCTTAGGATCCCATCTCCATGGGGATGTGGGCCTTCTGCTCTGAGGTCCCAACGGCTGGGTTGTTCACATTTTCATGATGTGGGCTCTCTGGTGTTAGTTCACAGAGGCCTGGATCCCATAGCCTCTGTGCTCTTGGCCGCCTGTTGGGAGGTTCCAACTGCTGGATTCCTCACCTTCCTTATTCTTTGGGCCCTCTGTTGTGAGGATCATCCTGAATGCCTCACTCCCATTCCCTTTGTGATGTGTGTCCTCTGATTTGAGGCCACATGTGCTGGGTTCCGCACCTTTCGATGATGTGGCCCCACTGGCGGGAAGACAGTCCTGACTGGTTCCCATCTCCTTGCTGATGTGGGCCCTCAGGTGAGAGTCTGATCCTGGCTGGGTTCCTCACCCTTCTGTGAGGTGGGCCCTCTGCTGTGAGGTCAGTCATGCCTGTCTGACACATGTCACCTTGGCGACGTGGGCCCTCTGGTGGCAATTGGAGTGTGCTGGGATCCTCCTCCCCTCGGTGATGAGGGCCCTCTTGCCTTAGGCCACAACTGCTGGGCTCCCCACATTTTCTGATGTGTGCCAAGTGAGTGAGGACACTCTTGCCACGTTCCCATCCCCATGGGGATATGGGCCTTCTGCTCTGAGGTCAAAACGGCTGGCTTGCTCACAGTACCATGATGTGGGCCCTCTGCTGTGAGTTCACTCCGGCAAGGATCCCTTATCATCGGTGCTCTGAGGCGCCTGCTGGGAGGTTCCAAATGCTGGATTCCTCAACTTTTTTATTCTATGTGCCCTCTGTTGTGAGGTTCCTCCTGCCTGCCTCACTGCCAGCCCCTTGGTGATGACTTTCCTATGGCTTGAGGCCACATGTGCTGCGTTCCTCAACTTTCGATGATGTGGCCCCACTCGTGTGAGGACACTCCTGCCTGGTTCCCATCCCCTTGGTGAGGTGGGCCCTCTGGCGAGAGTCTAATCCTGGCTGGGTTCCTCAACGTTCTGTGAGGTAGGCCCTCTGCTGTGAGGTCACTCCTGCCTGGCTGGCACACGTCACCTTGGAGACGTGAGCCCTCTGGTGGCAGTTGGAGCATGCAGGGTGCCTCCTCCTCTCGGTGATGACGGCCCTCTGGCATCAGGCCCTAAATGGTGGGCTCCCCACATTTTCTGATGTGCGCCCAGTGGTGCGAGGACACTCCAGCCAGGTTCCCATTCCCATGGGGATGTGGGCCTTCTGCGCTGAGGTCCCAACGCCTGGGTTGCTCACAGTTTTATGATGTGGGCCCTCTGCTGTGAGTTCACTGCGGCCTGGATCCCATAGCCTCGGTGTTCTGAGCCGCCTGCTGGAAGTTCTAAATGCTGGAATCCTCACGTTTTTTATATTATGTGCCCTGTGTTGTGAGGCTACTCCTGCCTGTCTCACTCCAAGGCCCTTGGTGATGTGGGTCCTCTGGTTTGAGGACACATGTGCTGGGTTCCTCACCTTTCGATGATGAGGCCCCACTGGTGTGAGGATAATCCTGGCTGGTTCCCATCCCCTTTGTGATGTGGGCCCTCTGGTGAGAGTCTGATCCTGGCTGGGTTCCTCACCCTTCTGTGAGGTGGGCCGTCTGCTGTGAGGTCACTCCTGCCTGGCTTGCTCTCAGCTCGCCTTGTGGACATGAGCCCTCTGGTGGCACTTGGAGCCTGCTGGGAGCCTCCTCCCCTCGGTGATGAGGGCC
Source organism: Grampus griseus (assembly GCF_964374135.1). Lineage (NCBI taxonomy): Eukaryota > Metazoa > Chordata > Mammalia > Artiodactyla > Delphinidae > Grampus > Grampus griseus. Next base: position 594,709 of record NW_028133379.1, read on the forward strand.
CTCTGGTGTCAGGCCCTAACGGCTGGGCTCCCCACATTTTGTGATGTGCGCCCAGTGGTTCGAAGACACTCCAACCAGGTTCACATCCCCATTTAGATGTGGGTCTTCTGCTCTGAAGTCCCAACGGCTGGGTTGTTCACAGTTTCATGATGTGGGCTCTCTGCTGTTAGTTCACTCTGGCCTGGATGCCATAGACTCTGTGCTCTGGGCCGCCTGCTGGGAGGTTCCAACTGCTCGATTCCTCAACTTTTGTATTCTATGGGTCCTGTGTTGCGATGCTCCTCCTGCCTGCCTCACTCACAACCCCTTCGAGATGTGGGTCCTCTGGTTTGAGGCCACATGTGCTGGGTTCCGCAACTTTCAATGATGTGGCTCCACTGGTGTGAGGACACTCCTGCCTGGTTCCCATCCCCTTGGTGATGTGGGCCTTCTGGTGACAGTCTTATCCTGGCTGGGTTCCTCACTCTTCTGTGAGGTAGGCCCTCTGCTGTGAGGTCAATCCTGCCTGACTTGCACACATCACCTTGGCGATGTGGGCCCTCTGTTGGCACATGGAACCTGCTGGGAGCCTCCTCCCCTCGGTGATGACGGTCCTCTAGCATCAGGCCCTAACTGCTGGGCTCCCCACGTTTTCTGATGTGAGCCCAGTGATGCCAGGACACTCCTGTCAGGTTCCAATCCCCATGGGGATGTGGGCCTTCTGCTCTGAGGTCCCAACGCCTGGGTTGCTCACAGTTTCATGATGTGGGCTCTCTGCTGTTAGTTCACTCCTGCCTGCATCCCATAGCTTCTGTGCTCTCGGCCGCCTGCTGGGAGGTTCAAAATGCTGGATTCCTCACTTTTTTTATTCTTTGGGTCCTCTGTTTTTAGGCTACTCCTACCTGCCTCACTCCCATCCCCTTTGTGATGTATGTCCTCTGATATGAGGCCGCATGTGCTGGGTTCCTCACCTTTCGATGATGTGGCCCCACTGGTGGGAGGACAGTCCTGACTGGTTCCCATCCCCTTGGTGTTGTGGGTCCTCTGGCGAGAGTCTCATCCTGCCTCGGTTCCTCACCCTTCTGTGAAATAGGCCCTCTGCTGTGAGGTCACTACTGCCTGGCTGGCGCATGCCACCTTGTAGACGTGGGCCCTCTGTTGGCAGTTGGAACCTGTTGGGAGTCTCCTCCCCTCAGTTATGAGGGCCCCCTGGCGTCAGGCCCTAACTGCTGGGCTCCTAACATTTTCTGATATGTGCTAAGTGGTGCGAGGCCACTCCTGCCAGGTTCCCATCCCAATGGGGATGTGGGCCTTCTGTTCTGTGGTCCCAACGGCTGGGCTGCTCACAGGTTCATGATGTGGGCCCTCTGCTGTGAGTTCACTGCGGCCTGGATCTCATAGCCTCGGTGCTCTGGGCCGCTTGCTGGGAGGTTCCAACTGCTGGATTCCTCAACTTTTATATTCTATGGACCCTGTGTTGTGAGGCCGGTCCTGCCAGCCTCATTCCGAACCCCTTGGTGATGTGGTTCCTCTGGTTTGAGGCTACATGTGCTGGGATCCTCACCTTTCGATGATGTTGTCCCACTGGTGTGGGGACACTCCTGCCTGGTTCCCATCCCCTTGGTGATGTGGGCCCTCTGGTGAGAGTCTGATCCTGGCTGTGTTCCTCATCCTTCTGTGAGGTGGGCCCTCTGCTGTGAGGTCACTCCTGCCGGGCTGGCACACATCGCCTTGGTGACGTTGGCCCTCTGGTGGCAGCTGGAGCCTGCTGGGAGCCTCGTCCCCTCGGTGATGAGTGCAGTCTAGCGTCAGGCCCTAACTTCTGAGCACCCCACGTTTTCTGATGTGAGCCCAGTGATGCCAGGACACTCCTGTCATGTTCCCATCACCATGGGGATGTGGGCCTTCTGCTCTGAGGTCCCAATGTCTGGGTTGCTCACAGTTTCATGATGTGGGCTGTCTGGTGTTAGTTCACTCTGGCCTGGATCCCCTAGCCTCTGTGCTCTGGGCCGCCTGCTGGGAGGTTCCAACTGCTGGATTCCTCACCTTTCTTATTTTTGGACCCTCTGTTGTGAGGCTCCTCCTGCCTGCCTCACTCCCAGCCCCTTGGTGATGGGTGTCCTATGGTTTGAAGCCACATGTTCTGGGTTCCTCACCTTTAGATGATGTGGCCCTACTCATGTGAGGACACTCCTGCCTGGTTCCAATCCATTTGGTGATGTGGGCCCTCTGGTGCGAGTCTGATCCTGACTGGGTTCGTCACACTTCTCTGAGGTGGGCCCTCTGCTGTGAGGTCATTCGTGCCTGGTTGGCACACATCGCCTTGGCGACGTCAGCTCTCTGGTGGCAGTTGGAGCCTGCTGGGAGCCTCCTTCCCTTGGTGATGAGGGTCCTCTGGCGTCAGACCCTAACTGCTGGTCTCCCAAAATTTTCTGATACGTTCTCAGTGGTGCGAGGACACTCCTACCAGATTTATATCCCCATGGGGATGTGAGCCTCGTGCTCTGAGGTCCCAATGGCTGGGTTGCTCAGTTTCATGACATGGACCCTCTTCTGTGAGTTTACTGTGACCTGGATCCCATAGCCTCGGTGTTCTGGGCCGCCTGCTGGGAGGTTCCAACTGCTGGATTCCTCACTTTTTTATTCTATGGGCCCAGTGTTGTGAGGCTACTCCTGCCTGCCTCACTCCGAGGCACTTGGTGATGTGGGTCCTCTGGTTTGAGGACACATGTGCTGAGTACCTCACCTTTCAATGATGTGGCCCCACTGGTGTGAAGACACTCCTGCCTGGTTCCCATCCCCTTGGTGATGTGGGCCCTCTGGTGAGAGTCTGATGTTGGCTGGGATTCTCACCCTTATGTGAGGTGGGACCTCTGCTGTGAGGTAACTCCTGCCTGGCTTGCTCACGTTGCCTTGGCAACGTGAGCCCTCAGGTGGCAGTTGGAGCCTGCTGGGAATCTCCTCCCCTCGGTTATGAGAGCTCTGGATAAAACACATATGCCCTTTTTTGCCAAGTGCATTATTTTCCAAGTTCTGTCTCTTTTCCTATGCTTCAAGAGTGACTCCCGTGTACCTTCTGAAATCAGTTTCCAGCAATTCTGCCCCGCATTCAAGTCTTCTTCGCAGCCTTACTTCAGTATAATTTTGGATGATACCTGTCATTTATAACTCTGCAGGTTTGTGAATTACAGTGCCCCTGAGCTCCTTTCTTCAACTTGCTTTCTTGTGAGCTGGCCGCAAAACCGCAGGATTGCTTCAGGCCCTAGTGTGGTTCCGGCATGGCACGCTGAGCCTTTGGTTATTTCCTCTTCCTGGTGGGAAATGAGAGTTAAATTTGCCCGTCCAGACACCTCCAGCTAGTCTCTCATTGGTTCTTCCTATTCCTGTTCATTTTCCCCAGAAATTGCAAACTGGGCCAAACAGGAGGTTAAAGGCACTGACTCTCCAAGTGGGGAGAGTGTTAGTAAAGCGTCTGGAATGTTGCACCCGAGTACCAGGGGACGAAAACTGAGACACATTTGAACACGTTTCCCGATCACACGGTGGATCATACTGTGGGTTCCACATGCATGTTTTAGCTGAAGGAAGAATCCCTTAAACCTGGAGAGTTGAGACCCATGGAATGGGTACCATGCAATATGACTTCAAAGGGTCTGCATTTGCTCACCGAACCTCACCAATCCTATCAGTGCTGTGTTTATGCTGCTGTACACACGCTTGATTCTCTTTCGAAGACATACAAATCCATAGTTTTTAAGATTCTTTCTAGTCAGGTATATTCTTAGGAGTTTAATAAGGGGTGTTGGGTGCACTTCGTTGAGCAAGGAGTAGATCTTGTCTATTATATATTTGGCTTATGGAACGGTATCTGTGCCAATTTCAATCTCTGGTTTCATGCAGCACCCCAACTCACCATTCCCCTTAAGCAAGCATAAGTTGGTTCTACATTTGAGACCCTGTTCTGTTTTGTATTTCAGTTCCTGTGTAGCCAAGTTTACATTCCGTGTAGTAGTGATATCTTATGATGTTTCTTTTTCTGTGTGATTTATTTCACTTAGAATCATCGTACCTGAATCCACTGATTATGCTGCTATGGCCTGATGACATAGATTTCATTGCTGAGTGATATTGCATTGTACGTAAGTACCACAATTTCTTTATCCATTTTTTGCTTTCTGTGATATTGATCTTGTACCGTAAATGAGGTTCTTGTAAACAGAGCCGTCCCAAACTTTGGGGTGGCTGTGTCTTTTTGATTTTAATTTCCCTAAGCTATAGGACCATAAGTGGAAGTGCCCTAGGCTCTGTTGCTTTGTTTTTTAGATGTTTCAGGAAACACCATACACTTCTCCAGAGTGGCTGTTGGCAATTTACATCCCGCCCATCAGCATAACAAGGCTCCCAGTTCTCCATGGCCTGTCCTGCCTTTCTGGATTTTACACTTTTTTCAGATAGCCCTTTTGACCGGGGGGCAGTGAGACTTCATTGTAGTGCAGATTTCCTTGCAAGCTTGCTTGGTTGGCCAAAAAGGGCGTATGCGTTTTTTCCTGAATATATTCAGGAAAAAACGCATACGCCCTTTTTGGCCAAGTGCCTCATTGTGGACGTTCTGCCTCTTTTCCTATGCTTTACATGCAATTCCAGTCTACCTCCTGAAATCGGTTTCCTGCAATTCTGCCCCGCTTTCAAGTCCTCTTGGCAGCCTTACTTCAATATATTTTTGGACAATAGCTGTCATTTATAACTCTGCAGGTTTGTGAATTACAATGCCCCTGAGCTCCTTTCTTCAATTCGCTTTCTTGTGAGCTGGCCGCAACAGCGGAGGATTGCTTCAGGCCCTAGTGTGGTTCCGGCATGGCTCGCTGAGCCTTTGGTTAATTCCTCTTCCTGGTGGGAAATGAGAGTTAAATTTGCCCATCCAGACACCTCCAGCTAGTCTCTCATTGGTTCTCCCTATTCCTGTTCATTTTCCGCAGAAATTGCAAACTGGGTCAAACAGGAGGTTAAAGGCACTGACTCTCCAACTGAGAAGAGTGTTAGTAAAGAGTCTGGAATGTTGCACCCGAGTACCATTGGACGAAAACTGAGACACATTTGAACACGTTTCCCGATCACTCAGTGGATCATACTCTGGGTTCCACATGCATGATTTAGCTGAAGGAAGAATCCCTTAAACCGGGAGATTTGAGAACCATGGAATGGGTACCATGAAATATGACTTCAAAGGGTCTGCATTTGCTCACCGAACCTCACCAATCCTATCACTGCTGCGTTTATGCCACTGTACACATGCTTGATTCTCTTTCGGAGACA